>NC_136489.1:7538174-7938174 GCF_053919585.1 Euprymna scolopes
TTCCGATTTTGCTCATTGAACATTGTATCACGTTCAGGAATCATAGAAGGTTCCTATCTTTATTGGAATTTCTACACAACTGTTTAACTAATAAATAAACCGGTTTTCTTCAAAGGTAAATCGAATCGCGTAGTCGTTTCTAGGGTGTGTAGTGTAATATATCCGAATTCATCCGGCTTAATACTATTACGTTCATCTTAACAGTTTCATTGATTTCTTGGAAAAATTAGATAACTACTTTAGTGTGTTAATGTAACAATTCCACCCAATAATACTACAGAGGCAATCGTCGTATAGCGAATATATTTTCCATCAACAAGTTTCCGACTCAGCTATTAACAATTTCCTTTAAACTGATATAAATACTGAGGTAAAAACTGTGTTCCGCTTTGAAGAATCCTAATTTATACACTATGTTTTCCGAATAACATCGTTGGCTCGAAGTTCTTTTTAACTGGTGGAAGATATTTTCGAAATGTCTTGCAGTTCGTTCTCTGAAGAAAACCTTATATATATATATATATATATATATATATATATATATATATATATATATATATATATATATATATATTATCACCGCCAAGAGTTAATATATCACAAACACAATATCACTAAAGATTTTTTGTGCGTACGAAACAGTAATACACGTAAATATCGGTTTTAAATTAGTGGTAAGCTTAACAAATGTTAAAAAGAGCGGGCAATAAAAACAGATCATTAGGATGTAAAAAAAAATTATAGGAGGACAAACTGGAGCTATACCGATTTTTATACTTTTGTTACTTTTTTTGATAGGATTGACTTTTGCTTATTTATCTTTATTAAGTAACTTTCTTTTCTGTGAAACCCCTGTAGAAGTTGATGTTGTTGAATTGGGAGCAGAGCAATGCCCTATTTCGATGTAACAGACACTTTGCTTTATGATTATTTTTTTAATGTCTCAATTTTTCCTATAATCTTTTTTGTATCAAAATCAAAAATATCAATAAAAGTTCAATAGTTGTTGTTACGAGCGCGTTCGATTCGCCCACGAACCATCATCAGATATTGATGCTAAAAGTTTGTAGGAGCAACAATGAGAATCACAATTGAAAAGTAAAATATACAGTAAAGCGCGATAAGTTAAAATATATAGAGTCGATTAAAAGTCGACTATAAGTATAGATCGATTAAGATTAAAAAATTAAAATCAGCAAGTTCGTGGACGCCGTTAACAAGTCCATCAAAACCAACTACGCATGACATTTTAGAACGTGGCTATTTTTCTCGAATGCGATATCATTTATAGTTGGTTGAATGGTCCTAATATATTACTTTGACTTTTACATAAAGATGTTTGAGGTCCAAGTTTTGGACCTGTTCATCGTTCCAAGGGAAATATTTCCTAGACAACATTGTGGCATGCGTGGCACAGAGACCCAGTAATTTGAACCTCCATTTAGGCGTCTGGGTAATATAAAGTCGTCAGCAATCTCCAATCGGGGTCAAGTCTGCTTTTGAATGCGTTTACCGTTTGACTTGTAAAATTGCACCTGGGAGATCATTCCATGTATTGACAACCCTATGTGAGAAGCTCCCGTTGCGGACATCTAGCCTACACACACACACACACACACACACACACAAACAAACACACACACACACATATATATATTAAGGCAAACATTATTACAAACAACAGACATACCTTGCTTACTGATTCTTTTTTTTCTTTTTTTTTCGATCTTTCGTAAGATTTATTTTAATTTTAAGATGGAAGGTACTTATTTATTTTATCTCCACCTGATAATGATTCAAGAAAGAATCGAAAGCGCTCGTGAGAACCATGGAACATTTGTAAATACCTTCCATCTTGAAGTTAAAAATATCTTACGAAAGATCGAAAAATAAAACAAAAATGAATTATTAAGCAAGGTATCTCTGTTGTTTTCAGTAATGTTTGCCTGAATGAAGGAATGCTGCCTGATTACACTAATATATATATATATATATATATATATATATATATATATATATATATATATAGAGAGAGAGAGAGAGAGAGAGAGAGAGAGAGAGAGAGACGTGGTTCATGTCTCTACCTCGGAAACCGGTGTTTTTCTTAGAAAGTCGCCCAATTTTATTTGGACGTATTATTTATTCACATATTTATTATTATTATTATTTTTTAAACAGTAATCTACGGACACGGGTATTTCGGAGCCCTACTCCTCTTCAGCGGAGCTTGACTGTTGGTAGGATTCGAAACTTAGAGCTTATGTATTTCAGTCCAGCGCCCTCATCTACTGCGCTATGTTGCCATAGACAATTAAATCAACTCATTTTCCTCCCATGGTTTTGACGTTAATACTATTAAAAAATTAAGACATTTCATGCATCTGCAATAAGCACAAACTGCAGCACAATATCCGAGGTGTGTCATATGCATATTGATACTCCACTTCCTCGATAATTGCAGACTCCTATATTTTTCTGCTGAGAGTTAACTGCCACAATCGATTAAAATCAATATAAGTACTAAAATCTTTTCTTTCTAATTAATTGCGTCTTACCCCACCACCACTTACACCGTTTCCGGATCTTTCACAAGGGACAGTAACGAAGGAACGCGGTTTGGGTTTTCTTTACTTCGTAGTTTCTTAACAAAACTGGAATGGAATTTTACCGTGCCTTTCCATTCTATGCTTCCTATTGAGTGAAACGCACCACGGAATTAACCGATACCAACATTCACACAAACATTAATTCTTATCCTATTCTTACGTTGCTTAATTACCATTTATATTACTTCAAAAATTACATAGCATACTATTCAAACACTCTCTTACAGAAAGTAGTTTTCTGCATTACGACTTCAGGTTACGCATAGAAAACCGCGTATATTAAAAACAAAAAAAAACGAAACGAACTAACCTTGGATTCCATGCTTTACTACAAACTCAATTAGTCTCCATCTCTTACTTACATATCCAACTTTAATTATGACACTTTCGTTTTTCATTCAGCGTACCCCCATCGAATAACAATTAGCAGCCGATGTTCAGGTAAATGCACTTTCATGTCACATTGCATTATAGAACCGTCCACCTCTTTCATGTTAAGTAAATTAAAATCACTAAACTCAGTTGCAGTGCTCCGTGGAGTAGTGGTTATCTACCGTAATCGTGTTTTTTTTGCCTAAACACCTAAAATATAATTTTAAACGTCTTTTCCTTCATTAAATTTATGTACACGAACTTGCTGATTCTTTCCATTCTTTTTTCGTAAAAATAAAAATCATTTCAGGTGTATTTCGTTTTCAAAATAACGCCCGCGGTGTACATTTCCTTAAAATTTACTCACCTCATATATTAGCTAAATCGTTCCATGAGGCAGTAATTGAAACGTTGAAATTATTTCTTTACTAGCAGGTGGGGAGTAAACATAAACTGAATTGTGTCATTTTTTCCAGTTTAAAAGGCGATCACATAGCAGAAGTCAAACAACAAGAACATAGACTTCATTTATTGAGTATATAGCAATTTTTCACTTTTTATATAATACAATTTTTTTTACAAAAAATACTTCCTTTAGTCGTAATACAACAGCCGTTGCTACCAGAAAAATATGTCTAAAATGGGGACATTATGAACCGTCTCAGGAAGACACATTTGGTACTTCCTTGAACGAAACCGCAAATCGGGAGTATGGGTCACAAATTATTTTTGACCCAGACTCATATGAGGCGGAACAGTCTCAACCTACTGATATAAACCCATATGTGGAGCTTACGTTTCGCAAAACAGAAGGCTATACACGAAGCAATGCAGATGCAAACACTACGTACAACTGCTTGTAAATCATCTTTATGGTACTTAAATACATTCAAACATATTTCAGTCTGTATTTCCTGAAGGCCGAGCTTCTAATGTCGTACTATTTTTTTTCACACTTCAGTTTCCAACATCGCCTCAATGCTTCGAGTTCGATCCTTCCTACTTACCTATCAAAATTTATGCTTTATAAATTCCCCCACCCGTTGACAAATACCCAGGCAACGATTTTTTTTTTTATTATTCTTTTGTTTTGATTTACAAAAAAGACACACACACTTCGAAACACCCGGGCAATGCCGGGTACCGCCGCGAGTTAATAAATATTTTCTCCAAATATAATGTTAAGGTATAATTCACTAGGGGTCAGTCCAAGTACTGATCCCACTGTTACTTCGTCTTTTGAGTATATATGGCCGTTGGAGGCCATAGAAGTGTACTTCTGTAGTGCAGATTAATAGTAACTTTTTAATACTCTCTTATTAATTTTAAGTGAGCGGAGTAACGGATTATTATATATCTTCTTGTTAATGATATATATTGTTTCTACTCCAGGTGCATTGGTGGTAAACTTTCTACATCAAGAGAATCAATTATTTTGTTGTCTAGTTACATTGATTTTAATATTTGCATTAGTTAATCTGTGGATTAACACTATATTTGCTCGGAATATATTGGCAAATAAGTCCATTTAGAGTTTTTGTTAGATAATGGAAGGTGTAGGAATTTGGGATATGATAAATCGGAGTTGGAAATCGGTTTTATGTATCTTGATGTGCCATATAAGTAACCAGCATATTATAATATTTTTTAAGTTTTTCATCATAATAAGATTTGTAAACACTAACAAAGGTGTTAGACTCATCAGCTTTTTTATAACTATATTAGGATGGTTACGTAGTTCTTTGGTAGTATTTTTTAAATCAGTAGTTAGTGTTGAATTGTGTTTTTTATATAATCGAGTGTTTATGGCCTCCACTTTTAGAATGCCCCTTAACCCAGGGTGAAGTGTAATTTTGTCTTATTTTGCTATGATAGTAATACGTTCATAAATTAATACTATCCTGACTTTTTTATGGTTAAATTGTGGTGTAAAATAGAGGTAGATCGAAGATTTAAGAGAATTCTTTTTGTGGATGTATAAGCTCGTAATCAAAAAGAATAATATAAAATTATGTGGTATTGGGTAATATGATCGATCCATGGTATAAAGTGTTTAATTTTTTTGGATGGTCATCGATGCGAGTGCTCGTGATTAGAAGCAATCTTCCACAAAGAATACATATATATAAATTCTGCTCAACCCCCAGAAATAACATAGCAGAGTTAAAGAAAGACCTCGAAGAATTTGAACGCAAATTTTGACTCAAAGATATACTTAACGACAGTGGTAACACACTGACGACTCTATAGTGAAAAACAAATCAACATACTTTCCCAACAAACATAACAACACAAAATAACTAAATTCCTTCTTTGGAACGCTCTGAAACCTAAACCCCCAACAAAAAGAAAACCGCACCAGTAATCTAACACGAAAACAAAATCAAGCACTTAAAAAAATCAAACACAATAACAACTTAGTTATAAAGGAAGCAGACAAAGGTAGTGCAGTAGTTATAATGAATAAGAACTTCTATAAAAGAAAAAATTTAGAACAACTAGGGAACGAAAATGATTACAAACCAATTAGTTCTAACATAGACGACACAACAATATCGAAAATAACAAAACTCTGCACAAAATGCAATAGTACATTAACTAAAAAAGAAAATACTTCCTTACAAACTTCACAACAAAAAAAAACATCTACTATGGGCTACCAAAAATACACAAATCCAACCAGCTAAGACATGCCATCAACATACAAAAGTCGGAATACATAAGCACCTCAAACCCCAACGACCTCACATTAAGATCCATAGTAGCAGGACCATCATGCCCAACAAGCAGACATAGCAACCAAATAGATAAATCCCTTCACCAATCTAGTCAGAAATTTTGTAAGAGATAACCCACACTTCCTTAGCTCCCTACCACAAACAGTAGACGATTGGACTATACTAGCCACATTCGATGTTAGCAGCCTATATAGCAATATCCTACACACACTAGGAAAAGAAGCTATCGCATATTGGATTGACAAACATACACATACTTTACACCCCAGATTCAATAAACAATTCGTGATTGAGAGCATCGACATAATCCTCAATAACAACTCCTTCCAATTCAATAAAGACAACTACATCCAAATACTAGGCACAGCAATGAGTACCAAAAATGGCACCGACATATGCTACCCTTACACGCGCCTTCCTAGAAGAGACCATGTATGAAAGGATAGAGCAAAAGTACCGGCACAATATAAAAACTGTCTTCATAAAATCTTGGAAAAGATACCTAGACGACTGCTTTATCCTCTGGAGAACCTCATGGGAGATATCGAAGAACTCCATATTTGCTACAAAATCTGCACCCAAAAATAAACTTCACACTAGAACAAAGCCCCACAGAACTACCTTTCCTAGACATCCTAGTAACAATAAAAAGGAACATAATCACAGACATCTACCACAAACCCACAGACACTCAACAATATCTCCACTTAAAAAGCTACAATCCTAGAACTGTCTAAAATCAATACCCTACTCCCTAGCACGTAGAGTCTGCACCATAGTAACGGGCAGACACTTCCGTTCAACAAGACTTAATGAACTACAAATAACACTGCGGAAAAGAGGATACCCACTACCACTAATACAGAAAGGTATTGAACTGGCTGAAAAAATCCAATTAGTCAAATAAGAACCCCAAAAGAACACAACCAAGAACAAATTTTAGCACACGTCTCGACACACAACACAAACATCCCAGAACTATTCATACAGATAAAAAAAACCTTATCCTCCTCAATCAGAACGACAAACTAAACAACATACTTAAAACAACAAAAATAATAAAAAGCAAACGACAACCCAAAACATTAAAACGCATCCTAACTTCCTCAAAACTCGTCCCACATACTACAAAAAAGGGTTACAAAATGCAACAAACCGCGATGTGGAGTATGCGACATAATAATAGAAGGTAACACATACACATTCAAAAACCCAACACCAACATTCAAAATAAAAAAGGATCTAAATTGCACCTCCAGAAATGTAGTATATGCACTAAGATGCACAACATGCAACAAATCCTACATAGGCACCACCAAAACCTTCAGAAATAAAGTGGTCTTACGTAAGAGCAAGATCACAATTGCAGATAACAGACACCTCTATGTTTCAAAACACGTACACCCATGCAGTGGAAACAGCTTCAATATAATGCCAATCTTCCAAACAGACACTCATTTTTATTTACTTACACAGGAAAAAAAACTTCATCACCAAATTCACTCCTGAACTGAACAGAGCCTAATATCATCACACAAAAACATGAAATGCAAGGTACACTCGCATGCACATCCATACACATACAAATATACCCACCCACACATAAATCAGAACCGACACATTAAAACACACGCACGTGCGCGCATACAAAAACACACAGACATAACACCCCTATCTCGAATACAACACACTGAGCAATACCAACCCTACTTAACCTCGAAACCAACAACACTAGTAAATACCTAGAACCATAGTATAATATCTGTTCCAACACCTCGCTTCCTCCTCAGTCAGTGGAGTACAACCTCCTCATGACACAACTATCATGCCTTCTATCATATCCCTCCCATACGTATACCCCCTCCAATTGCCAACCCCCCTCTGGGGAACAAAATCTCCCCCGCACTAGGAACCGATCCTGGGCCTGGCCATACCCACATGGGGAGACAAATAAATAGAAACATTAAAAAATCCCCTATACATATTTTAAATACACCCCTCTTTCTAAACAAACATAATATAAGGAATACCCGAAAAGACTAAAACGAAAAATAACAATACTAAAATCCAAGAATCCAAAAAATAATATCCAAATAGAATAGTAGCACCCCGACCCTTATTTCAGAAGAGCTGCCCCCCTTCTAATCACACATACACATTAGTAACGACCTCGGATCACAGTCACCATCCTAAGGAAGAAAATAACCTCATAATACTATAAAACAGTATACACATTCTCAAACCAATAAAAGCAAACACACACACGCACCCACGCACACAAATTCACACACACAAACACACACACATGCACACACACACCTTACCCAACCCCAAAGGAAAAGAAAAAAAACACTAGCAGAAAGAGAGAGTGAATACAACCAGGTCAGCGTCCTGGACAAGCCCAATAAAAGAGTAATAATAATTGAACATGCAATGAATAAAAACACTTACAAGCCTCCACCCCTTGGAAACACTTCAAATGAACTACGAAAATTGCCATTTTTACATCTCCAACACATTTGAAAATAATTTCTGACGAGGACGCTTCACAGAACGTCTGAAACGCGCGTAAAAACGATTTCAATGACTTAAAAAAATTATTACAATGATCAAAACATAATTCTCAATGAAAAACGAAGACACGGGATAATAAAATAATGTTTAAAGTACACATTGTTGGCGACTACTCCCTTATTTAAATATATATATATATATATATATATATATATATATATATATATATATATATATATATATATATATATATATATATACAGTGGGGAAAATAAGTCTTGGACACATCCCATTATTCTTTATTTAACACATTTTTTATGCAGCGAATGACGCGAAAATTTAACAAGAAGTAGTTACTAATTAAACAATATGTATATATATGTATATATGTATGATTGTGTGTATGTGTATATACATACATACATACATATATATATATATATATATATATATATACCTACTTCATTTATTCGCATAAATTTAATATACGAAAGTATATATTTATGCGTAAACTTTAAGTATTTACTTCAAAAGTGCTCAATACGTAGGTAGAGCTTGTTAGTCATTTATAAAATATATATGGCGATTAAGCTACACTGACTATTCTGCGTTTCATCCAACTATAGGATTCGTCAGGCTTATGTGCATAAGCCTGACGAATCCTATAGTTGGATGAAACGCAGAATATTCAGTGTAGCTTAATCGCCATATATATTTTATAAATTACTATATATATATATATATATATATATATATATATATATATATATATATATATATTACATTTTCACCCCAAACAAGGCAAATTGCCACTTTGGTGTAGGGGGCTACTATCAGGGGCAACAACTACTGGGGTACTATGCAGGGATTTGGGCAGCAAGGTGTCGGTTCACGTTACACTTTAACTTCTGCACGTCAGTACTGTTGGGGAAGCAGGGACCTGGGATGGAATTCCAGAGTCTAGCGGTTCTGGGGAAGAAACTATTGGAGTAAAAAGATCTTTTACATCTAGGGATCTCTACAGTGTGGGGGTGGGATTTAGTAGCCTGTCGGGTTTGTCGAGGGGGCACACGTATTGGGGGCACAAGTGATTGCAGTTCGTCAGAGCATTCACCACTAAAATACTTGTAGAAAAGGCAGAGGGATGCAACATTTCGTCGATGGGACAGAGGCTGAAGCTTAGATGCCAGTTCAGAGCCTGTCAGGTTTGCGACTCTCTTTTGAACCTTGTCAAGGAGCGAGAGACTAGTAGCAGATGCACCAGCCCAGATGTGGCAGCAATACTCCATACATGGGCGAATGGTGGCCTTATAGAGGTACAGGATACTTTCGGGTGTTAATAGATTTCTAGCACGGTAGAGAGAGCCCACCTTTCTTGCAGCGGCCCTGGCAATGCCTTCAATGTAATTGTTCCAGCTCATGTTTCCTGTGAACGTTAGGCCAAGGAGTTTGAAAGATGGACTCTCAGATAAAGAGTCGTTGGCCATTGCTATGGATGGTAGAGAGGGTTTCTTGTAATTATTGAATGAAACTAGTTTAGTCTTGGCAGCATTGAACGCGACCAACCACTTTTGTCCCCATTCCACTACAGATTGGAGGTCTTCCTCTAGTGTTTCTGCCATTTCTTTAGAAATGTGTTCATTCGTCTTCCTGTCGTGCCTGCCATAGAGTGTAGTGTCATCAGCATATATACCCATCTCAGAGGCAATGTTGTCGGGGAGGTCATTTATGAATATCAGGAACAATAGAGGTCCAAGGATAGAACCCTGGGGCACCCCCGCATTTATATCATATTGTTTAGATGTACGACCGTCGAGGACAACCTGGATTTTTCTCTTATCTAAGAAGGATTTAATTATGTTAAGTATTCTACCAGTGGTACCGTATGATCTGATTTTACTGAGGAGACCCTCATGCCATACCCTGTCAAAAGCCTTAGATATATATTGAGCTACCGCTCTGCCCTCCCCGCGTTGTCCAGTGAATGGTATATACGTTCAGAGATCACAGTTAGGATGTCTGCTGTGGAACGGGCTTGTCTAAATCCATATTGTTTGTCAGTCAGCAGTTTAGCATCTGTAAGATGATGGACTAGAGCATGGTTAATTATGGTCTCAAATATTTTGGCAAAAAGTGGGAGGAGGCTAATGGGGCAATAATTTGATGGGTCTGTCCTTTCGCCAGAATTCTTGAATACTGGTACAACAGAAGCAGTTTTCCAACAGACCGGAAAGCAAGCTTCATTAAGGCATTTGTTGTAGAGTTTGGAGAGAATTGAAGCTACTTCGGCTGAGCACTTTTTAATAGCACAGCTGGGATAAGATCAGGTCCACATGCTTTTGAGGTATCAAGGTTTTTTATGATAGCATGCACCTGAGCAGGGGTAGTTTTCAGCTCGTCTAGTGTGGCGTCTGTCCGCTTAGGAAAGTCAGGTAGGGGGTGGTTGGAAAGGTCCAGTGTGGAGTTTGAGGCAAACCGACTGGCAAGCATGTTAGCCTTGTCGGTTGCTGAGGAGACAACCTCGTGATTGTTGGTTAGTGGGGGAATGGTTCATTGGCCAATATTTACTACACTGTTGTAGATTTTCCAGAAGTCTCGAGTTCCTAGTTTTTGTGCTTCGATGCGCTTTTTAGTGGTTTCCGTAAATTCTCTCTTAGCTGTCGCTATTTCTTCTATTAACGTTATTTCTAGCTTATATATATATATATATATATATATATATATATATATATATATATATATATATATGTACTGATTGTTGAACATTGCTAACAAAACAGATCGGTAACATATACACCTATGAGAAAGACAAAGAACATATGTTTACAAAAATTGTGAATTAGATGTAAAAAAAACATAAATATATATGTTCTGAACATTATTTAGTATCGGCAAATGTAGTATATCTGGTATAGTACTAATTATATTATTGTTTATTTTGTTAAAACTTGGAAACACTACTCTTAGAATATTTACCAGAAAACGGTTAAAGTATATATATATATATATATATATATATATATATATATATATATATGTGTGTGTGTGTGTGTGTGTGTGTGTATGTGTGTGTATGTGTGTGGGTGCCCGTTTGTGTATGTCTACAAATTTCGTCTGAAATAACTGCACAAATCTTACTACATTTTAATGTGAAATTTAACACGCTGGCCTTACTCAAGTAGATAGTTATCAGATATGCTACAAAAGCTGAACGCTGTTTCATGTTAGTAATGTTAAATGCACTTTATCCCGAGGAGGATTTAAATATATTGTATCTGCGAATTTTCCACTTCCTGTTTAGATTTAAAAAATGTCATTCTGCCGAGGAGAGATGTTTTAATTTATTTTACAACTTCCCACCACGACAACATTTCTAAGAAGAGTGTTATTCTTTTTCACCGCGAGACTCCCACGTTCATCCGGTTTTTGCACTTCAAATTTTTATAGCATAAACACTCATGTGTCTCTATTAAAAATAGTTGCATATCAGAGTGAATTAAATACAATGGGAAAACCTATTAATTTAAGTAAATTACATTGTTTAACAACAGGCCTTTCAGGCAATAAAATAAATATAATCATCATTACTACTACTACTACTACTACTACTACTACTACTACTACTACTACTACTACTACTACTACATCCCTAAAGGTATAGTGTACTTTTCTCCGTTAGAAAATGTACTTTGTACTACAAAGACATTTGGCAAGATCGATGTGCCGTTCCTCTTCAGATACTGCATTTAGTCAATCAATAGATAACATTCTAACTGAGATAGCATTTTTATACCCGTTTTGATCAACTAATGAATATATTTTAAATTCTGAATGATTTGTCTATACACTCAACACTGCCCTTGTGTCAAACTTTGCCTTTGCGTAAAGCGGGGACATAGAAAAATAGTGTACAAATATTAAGGTAGAGATGCCATAGATATAAAATGTTATGGCCATTGTTATCTTGCCAAACCTATTTTCTTTTTGTTCCCGAACAATAAAAGAAAATGTTAATATTGCGATGATTTAATACGAATACACTACATATGAAAAAGAAAGAGTGGATGAAACTTCGAATATTCAGTGTAGCTTAATCGCCATATATATTTTATAAATTACTATATATATATACACATATGTATATATATATATAGAGAGAGAGCGAGAGAGAGAGAGAGAGACAGACAGACAGACAGACAGACAGACAGAGACAGAGACAAAAACTTATGAATAATTCTTGAAAATTTATTTATAACAAAATGTAAATGACTTAAGTGTTATCGGCTATAATACAGCCCGAAAGAAAACTTATAAAGAATTCTGGGTAACATTATTCATGAAAAGAAGTGTGACACAGAAAACAAAATACTCTATCGTATTAATATACAGATGACAGATTCTAAAACCCGTTTATTTCTTAAATCTTATTTATTTATTATTAATTGTAAATATAGTTTATCATTTGGATAATATAGTATTAAGCGATGGAAAGCAAACTCACTTATTTATGTAACGTATTAGTTTTTTTCTTTCACTATAGGTTCTGTTCTATTTTTTTATTCAGCTAGATTTCCATTGTCCCAAGTCTGATATTACTGTGAATAAATGCATATATACATGTGCATATATATATATATATATATATATATATATATATATATATATATATATATATAATTATATATATAAGCTGATATATATATATATATATGTATACATGAATATATATATATATATATATATATATATATATATATTACTTTTTACAATATACATGTCTATGTTCTTAATCATCATTGGACACCCAAGACGAAGTTCGAGGCACCATAATATACAATGCATAGAGACGCCCTTCGGATATTAATATTCGTGAATAAGGGCACTTGAACTTTGCGGGTTGTAAAAACGTCACTAATGCCCTGCGCTATAAAACCGACCATATTTTTAATAAAGGCCCCGTGGGGATCTCCATATCATTTCCTTGTTTATTCTATCGTCAGCTTGACTTCATCTAGGAAAATAATGATTTACTTTGTATTTGATGTGGCATCCGTTCACTACATGTACTACAAAAAAAAGCAAGCACAGAAAAAAAAGTTGTGTTTTTATATTGTGAAATACCATAAATCCACAAGTGTCAATGTATACGTCTCTCGTCATCTAATAAAAAAGAAAGCTACGACTCACACTACATTTGAAACCTTATTAGTGTACTTTCGATTAGCGACATCCTTTTTTTTTAATAGTTAATGGCAAGAAGATTAAGATCTGGGATATGTCTATATTTTTTTAAATTATATTTTCACTCCAAAACAAAGCACATTGCCACTTTGGTGTAGGGGGCTATTATCAGGGGCATAAGCTACTGGGGTACTGTGTAACGAGTTAGGCAACAAGACATCTGTTCACGACATCGGTTCACGTTACACTTGATCTTCTGCATGTCAGTACAGTAGGAGAAGCAGAGGGCCGGAATGGAATTCCAAAGTCTAGCGGAATAAATTACTGGAGTAGAAAGCCCTCTTACATCTAATGATCTCAACTATGTAGGGGTGGAATATAGCTGTTTTTCGGGTTTGCCGAGAATTTATACGTCGTGGAGGTACCAGTGCTTGCATTTTGTCAGAGTATTCACCAGGAAAATACTTATAGAACAAGCAGAGGGATGCAATATTTCGTCGGTGCGGCGTAGACAGTTCAGGACATATCTCGTTGGCGACTCTCTTTTAAACCTTGTCTAGGAGTGAGAGACTAGTAGCAGATGATTCAGGCCAAATATGACAACAACACTCCATACATGGGCTGATAGTGGCCATATAGAGGTACAGAAAACTTTCGGGCGTTAGTAGCTTTCTAGCACGTAGAGAAGTCCTACCTTCTTAGCAGCGGTCCTGGCAATGTTCTCCATGTAAATATTCCAACTCATGTTTCCTGTGAATGTTAGGCCGAGGAGTTTAAAAGAAGTACTTTCAGGTAATGCATCTTTTTGCCATTGGTATTGGAAGTAGAGAAGGTTTCTTGTAATGGTTGAAGTCTTGGCAGCATTGAAAGTTATCATCCATTTTTGTCCCCATACTACAGATATGAGGTCATCCTCTAGTGTTTCTGCGATTTCCTTAGAAATGTGTTCACTTGTTTTCCTGCGTGACCGTTATAGAGGGTGGTGTCGTCAGCATATATACACATCTCAGTGACAATTTTGTCGGGGGGGGGGTAATTTATGTATATTAGGAATAATAAATCTCTAAGGATAGACTCTAATGCGCCCCACATTGATATCGTATTGTTTAGATGCACGACCGTCGAGGACAACCTGAATCTCTCTCTCATCTAAGAAAGATTTAATTATGTTAACTATTTGTCAAATGATAACGTATGATCTGATTTTCCCGAAAATACCTTCCTGCCATACCCTGTCAAAAGCCGTATATATATATATATATATATATATATATATATATATATATATATATATATATATATATATATATATATAAAGCTACTCAACTACCCTCCCATGCTTTGTCCAGGCAATGGTATACACGTCCAGAGATTACAGTTAGGAGATCTGCTGTCGAACGTTCTTTCTTAATCTATAGTGTTTGTCGATCAGAAGTTTAGCATCTGTAAGGGGATTGACTAGAGCTTGATTAATTATGGACTCAAATATTCACGCGTGATGTAAGAGGAGGGTAATGGAGCGAAATTTAATGTCCATTCTTTCGCCAGAATTCTATAAAACTGGTACCACAGAAGCAGTTTTCCAGCAGTCCGCAAAGCAAGATTCATCAAAGCATTTGTTGTAAAGTTTGGAGAGAATGGGAGCTACTTCGGCTGAGCATATTTTAATAGCACAGCTGGATGAGATCAGGTCAACATGCTTTTGAAGTGTCGAGGTTTTTTTATGATATCATGCACCTTAGGGTTATTTTCAGACTGTCTAGCGTAGCGTCTGTCCGCAAACGAAAGTCAGGGGGTTAGCAGGGTCCAGTGGGGAATTGGAGGCAAACCGTCTAGCAATCATGTTAGCCTTCTCGTTAGCTACTGAGCAAGCAGCATCATGATTGTTGGATAGTGGGGTAATTATTGATTGTCCATCATTTACTACAGTGTTGTAGATTTTTCAGAAATCACGGGTTCCTAATTTTTGTGCTTCAATGCGTTTTTTGGTGATTTTAGTAAATTCTTTCTTAGCTGTCCCTATTTCTTTCTTGCACTTACTTAAAGCTGCTATATATTTCTGTCTGTTTGAACGTAACGTATGTCTGTTAAATCTGTTGTACGCATGCTGCCTTTGCGCAATGGCAGTTGCACAAGTAGAAGTAAATCATTGGCGGTGGGAGGTGACTTGCTATAAAATTTCCGCGTGGGAACCTGTGCTTCAGTTGCCGTTTTGAACCATTCATTAGTTTCCTTTGCCCACAGTTCAGCAGGATGGGAAACAATACTGCCATGGGGCATCTAAGATGCGATTCCTGATGGCTTCCCAGTCAGCCTTTTGATAATATCTCATTGTTTTGAGCAATGGCTCTTCAGCTTTGCTTCTAGAGTTTAGGACGATTTCGACCATTATCATTGCATGATCAGCGTTCCCAAGTTGGCTGGTGGCATTCGTTATACAATTATCGAGGACTGTGCTCAAA
The DNA here is from genome assembly GCF_053919585.1 of Euprymna scolopes. NCBI lineage: Eukaryota > Metazoa > Mollusca > Cephalopoda > Sepiida > Sepiolidae > Euprymna > Euprymna scolopes. The sequence goes on from NC_136489.1 coordinate 7,554,048, forward strand.
AACAGATCTGAAAGTGATGCGTGTTGTAATTGCTGGTCTGGGAAACGGGTTGGAAACGTAACCATCTGTGATAAAGAGTGAGATAAAGAGAAACTATGCGTTGTGCTCCAAGCTGCGTCTGTATGAGTAGAGAATCCAAGCCAGTTTCTGTAATGGAGATTGACATCTTCAAATACATATACTTGTGCACTAGTGTTGAGGGAGCGTCCTGCGTCGAGGTCATCAGAGACTTTGTTTATTATGGTGACGTCTTGGGTCCAGGGAGAGAGGCAGAGAAAATACATGCTATGTTGCATGTTAAATCTAATGCACATAAAGGCTTGGTCGCCCGATTCTAGGTTTGTTTCTTTATTCAGGGGGCGGGGGAATTACGAATAGAGACTTCAATTCCGTGCATATGCATATCAGAATCCTTACAGCAGAGTGGGAAAATCCAGTCATGTTAAAGTAATTAGCAAGGATGAAGATGTGTAGGTTAGTCTTACTTAGTGCTTAGATATCCAGGGTGGTTGTTAGGAAAAATGCTTCAACATCATCTAAATTAGTTCCAAGACTACGGATTTCCTTAAATGCAAGCCTCAATGGAGGAGGCAAGTTAGTTTTCTTTGGAACATAAACCTGGTTTAAGCGTATTTTTGTACTGTCATTTTCTTTTAAAAAGTTTCAGTTTAGGTGGGGGGGTGCTGAACAAGTTGATATGCCGAATACCAGACATACAATACAAGTAGATCATGAGTTGCACTTTAATCAACTAGGATTGTTGCCTCAGGAAAGTCCACCGGGGATGAGTTAAGGGCCCTTTTCCATGTCACTACAATCTCCTGATATTATAACACGGCTGATGGAGCAGCCGCTCTATGCCCTACCAAAGAGTCAGGGGCTCTGTACTACCAGTCGGAAACAGCAGCCAGGAACTGTCTATCCGGTACCTTCAACCTATCAGACGAAGGTCAACCTAATCTAATTGCACTGGTATATGTGCCACTCAATCACTCCCAAGTACCTAGATTAAAGGGGTGGGATTTGTCCGGAGTGAGGAAAACGGCGGTCATTGCCCTAATCAAGAAACAAGATCTACCATTGAGTATTTCTATCAAATCTCTGTGATAGTACCCCTGCACCTCGCTAAGAGGCAAAGAAGGAGTGTGGAAGCCGGGCGATTCATCAAATATTTTCGGATATTTTAATATTGAATGCAGAAAATTTGGATATATGTTACAATCTGTGTATAACTAAATATATTTCTAACAGTTTTTGATATATTTCTGTGGCTGTTAGCCTATCAAACCGTTTATGTTATTTTACGCTTAATCCATTAATTTAAGAAACTAAATTGTCTCACATTAATTTATATGATTGGTTAGTTTCACGTCGAATTAAGCATATAGATGCACATTCATTTGCCGCAATTTCTTGAAATTTTATTAATCGTGCTTGTTTGAGAATTTTGTAGGAAAAGTTATTAAGATGGTGTTACCATATTTAAATTTTGCAAAAAAAAATATGGAGAGAAACCATAACATCAATGTTTAGCATTAAAGTAAGGGCGTTTATGCTTTTAGGCTGAAATGATAACACCATTATGTATGCACGCTTTCGGTTTATTAATAAGTTTGCATCTGGTTGATACGTTACTTCATTTGTAAAGCATCTTTTCTCTTCAAGATTAAAATGCATAAAATCTACTGTGGAACGGGCTTACCTAAATCCATACTGATTTTCAGTCAAGACTTTAGCAGCTGTAAGGTTATTGACTAGATCTTGATTAATTAAGGACTCAAATATCCTGGAAAAACAGCAGGAGAAGGCTAATCGGCGATAATTTAATGGGTCAGTCCTTTCGACAGACTTCTTTAAAGCTGGTACCACAGAAGCGGTTTTCCAGCAGACAGGATAGCTAGATTTGTTAAGGCATTTGTTGTAAAGTTTGCAGAGTACTGGAGCAACCTCAGAAGAGAATGTTTTCAATATTACAGCCTGGATGATATCGGGTCCACATGTTTTTGAAGTATCAAGGTTTTTATGATACCATGTACCTGGGCGGGGGTGATTTAAACCATCCAGTGTGGCGTCTGTCCGCAAAGGAAAGTCAGGGAGGAAGTGATGTGCCGGGTCATATGTTGAGTTTGAGGCTAACCGACTGGCGAGCAGTTTAGCCTACTCGGTTGCCGTGCACACAACCTCGTGATTGTTTGACAGTGGGGTAATCGTTGACTGTCCATTATTTACTACACTGTTGAGATGTTCTTAAAATCACAAGTTGCTAACAAACACAAACGCACAAACACCCCCATATATATATATATATATATATATATATATATATATATATATATATATATATATATATATATATATATATATATATATATATATATAGGCATTTATATATGTCTGCTTGGATTTCTTTTTTTAATGCACTTACTTGATTGCTTATCTTTTACGAACTTCCGACTAATTAATCCCCACTTTTACGCATATACCTCTGTATGTAATTTTATGTATCTCTGTATATATATGTACATATATGAATGTGGATATAGGTGCGTATGTGTGTATATGTATGTATATATATATATATATGTATATTTATGGGTGTGCGTACGTTTTTCTACATGGAGGTCACAACTTATCAAGGCCCAGAAACCACTCGGGGATATGGGTTATTTTGTGTACAGTAATCAATGGGATAGTATTTCAGTATTACATTAGAATTAGAGATTAAATAAATTGGCATTATTTTAGGGTGCGGTTCATCAGGAATTTGTTTATGTTGCAATGAAGACATCCATGTTGAAGTCAGGAGGGAAACAGGCAAGAGAGTTCCATAGGCGTGAAGTTCTGATATCGAAGCTTCGTTCATGGAATCTACGTTTTGATTTAGGCACAGATGAAAAGCGGGGAAAATTATTGACAGTGGTTTCAGCAAGGCGGGTGTGTATCGTGAAAGATTGGCGAGGGGGGCAGGAGGTTGGAGCACAGACTAGTACTCGCCATGGTAATAACGATAAAATAAAGATAGGCACGCAACGTCTCTTCTGTGGGAGAGAGGTTGAAGGGAAGAGAAAAGCGCATCCCCACTAAACCACGAAGTCTATTTTGTACTCTGTAAAGGCAGGATAGGTTATTTTAGCAGCTCCTTCCCAGATGTGGCAACAGTATACAATCATTGTACGCACTTTGCTTTTATAGAGATAGTATATGGATACTGTATATGTATGTATGAGTGTTCATTGTGTCTGTATATATATATATATATATATATATATATATATACAACACCTTTCTGTACACAAATATATATATATATATATATATATATATATATATATATATATATATATATATAAATATATACTAACAACTTTCTGTACACAAAATATAAATACGCTCTTACATTTTGGATTTTCCTTTTAATTGAGCACTCTGCTGTAATTCTTTTTCCAAAAAAAATTAATCATATACATATATATATATATATATATATATATGTGTGTGGGGGGAGTGTGTGTAAACATGTATGTGTGTGTGTGTGTTTATCTGTGTATATATTTGTGTGTATATATGTATGTATTTACATATGTGTATATATATTTAAGTATATGTATACATATGTACATGTGTATTTATATGTATAATATATATGATACATTTGGCACTATCTTTCTAATACCTTGAACTAAATTAATAAACTACATAATTTTTGTCAAAAAAACATCTTAGACACCAACTCCTTTTTATAAGTAAACTTAACGAAACTACTAGGACTTCTGTCTCAATTCTTAATTTCATAACTTTTAACTTTTAAATCTTCAGTCCTCGTATATCGGTCTATCCTCATTTAACGCCCCTATTCTACCAACCATATAATAGCCTAACATACTTGTGAATAATCCTGCCTAATCTCTGCATGCATCCAACGACTTACCGCAATAGCTACCTACAGTCCACAAGTAAGCGCCATATAATTAACTGCTGATCTCCCTCATTCTACTTTTATTTTGCATCCTTTTATTTCTCCCCCTTACCTCCGCTTGAAAGTTTTACCCATCTTACGCCCTCCTTTTCCATTATTTCTATAACTTTTATTCCTATCCGTGTCTGGTTTAATATTTTAAACTCCCCGTGGCCTCTTACCAAATTTGAATGTTTCTTAAAACGGAAGTGTTGTCGAAATTGAATTGAAATTCTGCCCCAACCCATATTTTTCTTCTCCTTAATAACGTTTTTTTCTAATCATAATTATCATTTCTGTAAAGTATTATGAAGGTACTGGATCGTTGATACGATTCGGTAACCGAAACATGTGTAACTAACAAGATAAACAGTAATTATATGTATATATATATATATATATATATATATATATATATATATATATATATATATGTATATATACAGTGGGGAAAATAAGTGTTGGACACATCCCATTATTCTTTATTTAACACATTTCAAATGCAGCAAATGACGCGAAAATTTAACAAGAAATAGCTACTCATTTAAAAATAACAAATAACTTTAGAAATTGGAACCTTTTAATGCATAACCAAAAATTATATAATAAAAACGAGAATAGCCTGGAAAAAAAGTGTTGGACACACTAACACAATTTCATCTAATATTTAGTTGAAAACCCCTTATTGGCTATTACAGCTTTGAGACGTTTTCTATACGACGAAACTAATTTGTGACAACGTTCAGGCGAGATTTTGACCCACTCTTCAACACATACTTTCTTCAAATCCTGAATATTACGTGGATCTCGCTGGTGGACCATGATTTTGAGCTCTCTCCATAGATTTTCTATAGGATTTAAGTCTGGGGACTGACTGGGTCACTTAAGAACATCTATTTTGTTCTGTACGAGCCAATCGGAGCTTATTTTAGCAGTATGTTTGGGATCATTATCTTGTTGAAAGATCCATCCCTGTCGCATACCTAACGCATTGGAAGCAGGCAAGAGATTATTTTCAAGAATTTCCCGATATTTGGCTGAATTCATCTTTCCATCTATAATATGAAGTGGCCCAGTACCATTTGAAGAGAAGCATCCCCAGAGCATGACATTTCCACCACCAAACTTTACAGTGGGGAGGGTGTTCTTGGGATCGTGCGCTGTGCCATCTCTTCTCCATACTCGACGTGCAGAGTTAATGTCGAAAAGTTCAATTTTCGTCTCATCGGACCAGATCACATTCTTCCAGTAATCATCTGTTTTCAATAAGTGGTCTCTTGCAAACTCCAGACGAGCATTAACATGACATTTTTTTAGTAATGGTGTCTTTCGAGGTGTACGCGATTTAAGACCGTTGCGTCGGAGTACATTACTAATCGTTGGTTTCGTTACTACTATCCCTGCTTTTTCCAAATCTTTCTGAAGTTCGCCTCGTGTTGTTCTCGGTTGCTGCTGAACTTTTCGTACAATCTTCCTTACTGCTCGATCCGACATCTTGCGAGGAGCTCCGGTGCGTGGACGGTTCACGGTTGAGTCATGCACCTTCCATTTCCTAATAAGGTTTCCTATGGTGCTTACAGGGATTTTGAATTGAGCAGATATACGCCGATAACCAATTCCATTCTTGTGCTCGGCAATAATCTTAGCACGGACGACTTGAGAGAGTTCTTTACGTTTACTCATCATGAGAACCTTCACGCGTGATGGCTTACTGGTGACTAACGTGTTCCAATACTTTCCAACGACGTAGAGTATGGTTGTGCTGAAAGAAAAGAGAACTATTTAACTTCCGCTTGTACCTTCCGGAAGTGAATTACTTCCCTTGACTTTTTCTTTCCAGCATTATTTATAAAAAATAATAATAAAATATAATTTAAAACAATGTGTCCAACACTTTTTTCCAGGCTATTCTCGTTTTTATTATATAATTTTTGTTATGCATTAAAATGTTCCAATTTTTAAAGTTATTTGTTATTGTTAAATGAGTAACTATTTCTTGTTAAATTTTCGCGTTATGCGCTGCATTAAAAATGTGTTAAATAAAGAATAATGGGATGTGTTCAACACTTATTTTCCCCACTGTATATATACATACATACATAAACATGATGATCTCTATCTAAAGATGAACATATTAGGAAGTGATATAGAAATTTCTATTGCTGTATAAAGCGATTCGTTTGTGTAAACAAATTAGGCTTAGGTATTTGGACAATAACTAAACATTGTTTATTCACTGTCTTCATAGCAGCCATATAGCGCAACGTTTTAAATCTCCTACTGTCGTTATGGGCGATCGGGTTTTGATCATGCCTTGAGATGGCTGCTTGCTTTGCCGCAAAGTAAAATAGCGAAACAGTAATGTATGTAGACGACTTTACATATATATATATATATATATATATATATATATATATATATATATATATATATATATATATATATATGTGTGTGTGTGTGTGTGTGTGTTGGTGTGTATAGACATGGACGTGTGAATTTGTATCTGATGTATATGGGGTAATGTATAGTTGTCTATGTTTAGGTGTTTGTCTCCTATGCCTTAATACATAAGCGTTTGTGTACGTATAAATGGGTTCTCATATCTGCACATCAATTTGTCTATCTGTAACTATATATATATATATATATATATATATATATATATATATATATATATATATATATATATATATATATATGCGTGCGTTGGTGTGTGTGTGTGGGTGTGCGTGTGGGTGGGTGTGCGTGTAATAACATACTAATATAGATATATGCGTGAATATGTGTATAATAAACTGGTAATTATTAAAAATTATATATATATATATATATATAAATAAATATATTATATGCATGCATATATATATATATATGTATTTATAAACATATTTTTCTCTCCCTCTCTAAACTCTTACTCTCTTTTTCCATACACACACAGAATAAAAGACAGACATGCACCCACGCATGTATATATATATATATATATATATATATATATATATATATATATTACCTATATATATTTTAATATATATATAAACATATGCATATATATATACATATATGTACACTCTATATAGTATAAATATATATATATATATATATATATATATACATATGCATATATATATGTATATATACATATATACTGCCCCAATATATATAAATATATATATATATATAAATATATATGTATATATACCGCCCATATGTATATATATATATATATGTATATATATATATAGAATGAATATATGTATAAATACCGCCCATATATATATATATATGTATATATATATATATATATATATATATATATATATATATATATATATATATATATATATATATACAGTGAATTATGCCGATACACATATGGAGCCTTTAATAATTATAGACAGACAAAGTTCAGTATACTTCAAAGCAACCACAGACATTCTCCTGTGGTGAAAACTGTCTGATAATACATATCATGCGGCTGAACTCACTGCCTTAGTATATAATTTAATTTCTTTTGTAATTAGAAACCCATTACAGTTGCTTTGATTAGTGACATCTAATATTTATTAAAGGAGTTAAAGGATGTATATATATATTTTGTTTTGCCGTCAATATTTTAAGATATATTAAGGTTATTGATACTGCTTAGAACTAGTTACCTACTGAGATAAGCAAATAATATTATAAAATAAAGTGGTGGAATATATATATATATATATAATTTATATATATATATATATATATATATATATATATATATATATATATATATATATGTGTGTGTGTGTGTGTGTGTATGTGTGTAACACTTATACTTTCTACTGACAAACACACATGGCGTACTGTCTCAATGGGTATGTCGTCGATTTTCGGAATTCCTGGAATAATTTTTAAACTTCTCGGTAATGTATGAAACAAAATATATCAAGCAAAACTACTGAATCGATTTTTAGATATAATATACGCAATAAGAATACTAAGACTTACAAATTAGTAAATGCATTGAAAAAAAGTTGGTCTGAATATTTTTATATTTAAAATAACACTATATATATATATATATATATATATATATATATATATATATATATATGTATGTATATATATATTTGCACTTAGGGTGTACTTCTTTCGCTGCCCCTGGGTTTGGTTATGCGTATCTGAATAGGCAAACTTTGAGCAATTTTTAACCTCATCAGTAAAATTAAATGTCTGAGAATTTGGGAAATCACAGTGTTATGCGTAATCTACGCTTATCTCAGCATTGTTCTCAGTCGGTTTTTTTATATCTCTCGTCACTGGTTCCAAGCATTGTAAATTCAAGGGATGTTTAGTTTTGTGCTTTAACAGGATTATCAACCGTCTCTTAAGACTGACTTTTACATTTACTCTAAGATAACAGTCACAATTATTTAATAATACCGAAATTTATCTCGACTGGTTAAACAATGAGCCTGCACGGGTGAAAATTATGAAAATAAATTTTCCACAATTTTCGTCTCTGTACTACGTTTTCAGGCCTTTAAATTGAAACGATAAACCTTACGCCAAACAATAAATCTTATACAAAATTATACTGCATTTTTCACACCCATTTTATATGGAAACTAACTTTATTTAATTAACGTTTAATTTTAAGGAGCCACTCAATTAACTCAGGAAATTTATCATGTCTGAACGAGCATGGTGTCTACGGCATTCGATTGATAATATCTAATACAATGTGTTGGGCATGAGGAAACACTTATAATAACACAAATATTATCAACATCGATTGAATCTCTGTTACTTTTATTTAAAAAAATAGAAATTCGTCCGTCGGGGTTTAATTATCTTTACATATGGCTTAGGAGAAATGTTCCAACACGACACGGCCACTTTAATATAAACCCAAGTGTAATCAATTCCCACACACGAAGACCAATGAAAAGATAAGATCGCTACTTGTATAATAAAATCACGCACATGGAGTTCAACTACTGTTGTGTGTTGATATATGTGTGAGCCCTCATTTTCGTCACTGACCGAATATTTTATTATGTGTTAATTCATAGAACACTAACTGAACAGTATTCTTACTTAATGAATACATTAGTGTATATGCATGCAAATGAGGGTAATTATTTACTCAAGAGAGTAGAAAAAAGCAATGGGTGGGTTTAATGAATAAGAACTTGGAACACTTATGTTTATAATAACCTTGTTAAGCAGTTAGTGATTCTCACGACACAATAATGCTGGAGAGGAATTTTTCGTTCCCGCCAAAATTAAAATACGTTTAAAATTGATATAATTAAAACATTAGACTCCATGATTCCAATGGCATAGCAATGGAAGTGTATCTCATATACGTTTGCATTATTTAGATAAATAAAGTAGAACCACATAATTAGGTGAAATAGAGATGAACTTTCACTTCATAAAGAATTACGAATTAAATGGATGTCAAAAAAACGTTTGTCTTTCAAAAGTTTATCTGTTCTGAAGGCCTAAAACAATTGATGCAAGTCATTATTACTGTTGTTGCTGTTTAAACTTCATATTACTCTTTGTTAAGAAAATCCTCGTACATTCAGATTATTACGTTTATTAGGGTCAAATGAATTAGTACAAATATATCAGTACATTGCTAATGTTGATGACAATCAAGTGGGCTCCTTCTATAATGCTTGAAAAATATTCACAAAATATCAATGCATGGAATGGTATTGACGGAGATTAGACAGAACATGAAGAACTATTTTTTTTTCGTCATACGACAAAAATTCATTTCATATTAAATATATCCGTAATTGTCTATTAAAATTCACCTTCTACCAAATTGTGGCAATGTTGACTCCCTGTGTTTTATTCAAAATACTTTAATTGAGTGTGTTGCATTAGGAAAGCCGCTACGTCAATATTTTCGAGAAACTCAAGTAGAAGCAAAACGCCACACTTTTATTGTAACGGATGTCAATATCATAAAACATTCTATAACACAGTTTCCCTGGAACTAATAGATTTTTAAATTGCCAACACATGTCATACTTCACTCACTGTATATACGTACACAAATTAAACTCTAGGACGAACATGCATCACTTTATCAATTCCCTTAAAAATATGGTAAATATTTTATTTAACATTTATAATATCTACAGTGAACTAAAATACACTTTAATATGCAGGATATGAAAATATAATTTAAATTGAATTTATCTTGGCCGGGTGGTATCCATATATTTGCAATGTAAACCATCATTAATGATGTAATTATACTAATGATATAGCCATATGATTTTTATTTTAACACTCAAAATATGCAAAATATGAAAAAATGTAAAGGTTTATATAGGTTCAAATCATTTATAAATTTTATAAAGTATACTTCATAAAATTTCACTTGAAATCATAAATTTTCAATTAAATACGATACCTAAATTCTAAAAGATTATAACACATCAATTTATTTTACAATTTCCATGCCTTGTAATAAATATTTTACTATATGTTTACATGAATTATAAAAATAGTTTGCCTATACGAGTTAAAATTACACTTTGGTTCAATATTTCCCTTAAAAAAGGGTAAAGTAACGTGTAAGAAAATTTATTAAATGTTATTCAAAACATAAAACATAAAAAAGTAAATCTGTTTTTTTCAATTTCCACTATTCTTTTACTTCTATTTCTCCTTTGCATCATGCATTTCTTACTCTCACCTTTGACCCTTATATGTATTCTAGTGTATGGAGCGTAGTTCGATGTTTCTTTAAAGTTAAATGTTATAAAACACATACTAGACATAATATAATTGGATAGTTCGATATTTCTTTAAAGTTAAAATGTTATAAAACACATACTAGACATAATATAATTGGATTTAGTACTTACCTCGTTCGTAGATGCCTACTGCTTTAGTTTAAATATCTTGATTTTTTACAGTAGTATGATGTACACCCTTTTAATTGTAAAAGAAATGTTAAAATTAGTTTAATATAACTTGCTTCCCATGTAAATAGAGAAAAGTACCTGAGATGCGAAAATTTAACAGATAGCTGATCTCCATAAGCAGCATTTTTTCCAGTATTATTTATTCTAATTGATATTCCCGTAATTCCAGTCAGTAAGTACGCAACAAAGTGTTCGCCTGCTCTTCTACTAATTTCAAGCAACATATAATAAATAATACTAAAAGAAAACGACAATTTCATAAATGTAGCATATACAAATGTCAAGAGGCGTGTAAATAAAATAAAGATGCCATTAAGACTAACAGTAAAACCAAGTTTCTTACTTCCAATTCGTAGAAAATATTTTTTCAACTGATCGATGAAAAACAATAACACTTATGAAGGCTGCAGAGCGCTACTAAGAACACTAAATACTATAAGGATGCCTTCAAAGTAGTAATAAGCATACTCTTCTACGCCATATTTTTTATTATATATAAAATATGTTATAACATAAAGTGACAAAAACAGTTATAAGCATACAAAGAGTTCAAGCATAATATTGATTCTGTTGGCTTTGTTTGTGCATACGTGTCTATTACTTTCTTTCTCTCTCACCTTGTATTTATTTATCCTCCTTTCACTAAGCAACTACAACAGTTAAAATTCCGTATTAAATGTTCAAAGCCGCAACGTTACAGGATCTTCATCCACAGGGAAAAATGAATTTTTTTAATAAACATTATAAAGACAGTCCATTATAAGAAAAACCGCAAGACAAATTAAAAACAAAAAAAAACAAGATAAACTTACGAGATAGAAAATAATGTACGCGCAAAATGAACGCGCCTATTAGAAACCATATACAGAAGTAGGATGAAAGCGGTTTGTGACCTCGCAAAGCGAAAACAGCTGATAGAATATACATAGAGTGCCTTGCCCTTTCACGAGATAATTAATTAATATACATGAATCTATAGTAAAACAAACTTTCGGATCATACTCACTATATGTATAAAATTGCAATAGACGACTTGTAAAACGTGCGTTTTATTTTACAATATAGACTGAATACGCAGAATCACATTCTCTCATTTCGTACTGCGTCGGAAAAATCTTTTTAATAGCCATGCTGTTTTTTTTTTCTTTTTATAAACACTCGATTAGATCAGTGCTATGCTCAAAATGTGCGGTCACTCTGTTTCCCGATCGTCCCGAGATATAAACACCTGCTGGCTTAGTAAGCAAAACACATTCTCGAACTGGGCTATGAAGAGGGGGTGATAGACAGGCGATGTTATCTCGCACCCAATGACGTTTATTTAGAGAGGAATCGGATTGAACGTAGAGATGGAGGAGAGAAGGGAACTAATATACATACGGGTAGAGATGATGTGTTGGGAGTGTTTAATCGGTAAAGTCCAATCTTTAAAAAAAATACGGAGAGGAAGCAAAATGTTATCTTTCCATTACGGCGTGGAAGGGACGAAATAGGGGGAATGAGTACAGTTTTTTTGAAGAGCTCAAAAAGTAAAAAAAAGAAGAATTTATTCACGCGAAATTGAACAGCAACTAACCAAAAAAAGATAGAAAACAAATGCAATAATCTAAAGGTACATTCATTTAACATACGCGGTTAGTGAGATAAATGTTCCAATATCCGACGGACGTAAAGATATATTTATACACATCTATGGGAAGCGCTATATATTTATGACGACACAAATCATTAATCCCCCCTCTTCGGTAGGATACAAAAGCACTTTACTCTCATACATTCAGCCCTGTTTACTAAACTTTTATCCCTCGCTTCAATATCAAATCAATGTACGAATTTTAAGTATTACAACGGAATGTGCTTTGATATACTTACTAGACTTAATCTAATTTCAACTTAAATATCGCCGAAAATACATACTAGGAGAAATATCCCTCTTTAAGACAACTTCTAGATTATCTGCATATTCGTATTTCAAGTGATCCGTGAGCTATGGGGAGAAGCAAGTCCAGTATGGAGGATGATATTATCAACATAAATGTTAATCTTCTCAATAATATTCTCTCGTATAACCGTGGTTCAGAGGTGGTCATGACCAATGTCGTGTTTGTTCCAAGACACCAACATTTTATGGTGAATTTTACATTTAATAAAAACCCTTTCCAATATTTGCTGATATGGAAACCTTGTTTGATAAAAAAACTATATGTAATAATTATTGTCCGTAACTTGATGTCTACCACAATAAAAAACACTGTTTTTCGAAAGGATCGTACAAATAATTGATGTTGTATTTATCCTTCTTATGAAACGGATTTTTAATTTAATTATAAATTGATTTTTAAATTATCAATCACACGACTAAATATTATATTAGGTCTGGGATATTTACCTATCGAGCTTATTATATACCTAAATTACAACGAGCACTTTTTCTTTCCCGGTATTTTAATTAAACTAGTAATTTTACTATTACATTAAAATACACTCTGCTTTTTAGACTATTGTTCTAATCTCCTTAAAATGATATATATATATATATATATATATATATATATATATATATATATATATATATATATATAAGACGTGTCCTTGTATTTACCAGCAGTAATGTGTACACTCGTCATTTTTAAAGCGGAAGTTTACTGCTGAAATGAATTAGATGAAGTGAAGGTGGCCAATAGTAATTTAAAAATAGTAAAGCCCCCTGTTCAAATAAAAGAATGTCACAAGTGGAACGCGCCACGATCCTTTACTCAGGATAAAAGAAAATATGAATGTAAACCTGATCAACTGCAATGCACTTTAACCACCGTTTTCACATTTTTAACACATTTTTCTATATATTGTTTATTTTTACCTTCCTTCGCCGCCTGTAAACTGTCCGTGTCCTCATTATAATTTTATAAAGACTTTATATATATATATATATATATATATATATATATATATATATAATATTTATTTTATATACGTTGTAAAGTAGATGATGCTCGATGATGTGTATTTGAATATAAATTTCAGAAACATTGGTATATATATATATATGTATATATATATACATATATATATATATATATATATATATATATTATATGAACATTGTTTTGTCTGTGTGTGTGACTTCATTTTCCATAAAAAAGAAAACAGCTCGTCGATATTTTATGACATTACTACGTAACTACGTTATATGCCTGCCAATAATCTTAGATATGTTTTGTATTGGAATGTCTATAATATGCATCAATAATCGATAATTGACAGAAACAAATACGCAATTTTGATAAACAGGTACACACTAACATCACAAATTGATTTGAAAACTCTGTGACCTATCCTCGTTCAAGTCACTAGTCTGATCTACAATGATCGGATGTGTTCCTTTTCAATGCAGTAGGACCTGCTGATTGCATTGTGTAGGCTTTAATTCGCGGCCGGTGACAGTTAAGTGCTCTCGTGTCATGGTTGATATGCCGTCGTCTCACTGGTGAATCGGCCGATTAGAAAAAAAAAACAATAGCAATCCACAGTTCGCCGTCCGCTAGGGAAGCGTTCAATGCATAGAAGAAATAAATAAATCTCAGCTCTTCTTGTCTAATGATTTTATATATATATATATATATATATATATATATATATATATATATATATATATATTAAATTGTGATTCAATGAAGTTCAAAAAATTCCCATTAAAAGGAAATGAAGTGGTTGAGTTTCATATCAAATATTTTTTTATTATTCTAAGCAAGACAAAGAATACGTTAGAAAATTTATCTCCCTAACCTATAGGGTGCATAACTTTATAGGTATTTGCTAATATTTTCTCTCCTCTGGTGAGATGGTAAACATCGAACCCCTTGGTGTCACACTCGTGATCACCTGTTAGGATTACTATCCCCGAGGTTTAAACGTTCGTTATCAAAAATAAGAGTTTCCATTATTTTGCACTGGTTCACCACATATGATGTCGCTCAACCTTTAAAGTGCATTGCTGTTGACAAATAACTAAAAATCATTAAAACACAATCATTATTTATATATACATATATTATTCTTTAATTGGAATTCATTTTTGCGATGAGCATTATATATTAATTTATTTTTATTTTTGACTATTATTCTCATCTTTATTAGTTGTTGTTTTTGCCCACCTGACGAACGCCAGATGAATAGTTGACCGAAACGTTGTGAATAAACAAAACCAATAAAAGATCAAAAAGAACAACTAATAAAGAGTAGAATAATAGTCCGAAATAAATATAAATGAACATGAATTAGCTATTGGCTCTCAGCAAGGAGTTTTTCTGTACCCCGGGCACACTGTATTTTATAAAGAGTTAGGTATGCCTGTTTGTTAAATGAATTTTAAACGTTCCCTTCCTCCTTTGTTCTGTGGATCGGTCCTGTCACAACTGTATTACGACAATAGCCGAGAGCACTGAGATATGAAAGCAACAGTGGCGTCTATAATATGACACAGGGGCGTTGGAAATGAATGTCTCTACTTAAAGTAAAATTGCACAATGACATTTTTTTTAAATTTTATTAAATGCAAAATAGATTTCGTACAATGAGATATAAATAAAGTCAGTGATAGAATGCGTGAGAATCTCCCACTCGGTGCAACGCAATGGATCTTCAAGCAGGGCAGACATTTAAGTGCTTGATTGAAAATTTGGCTATTTCACTAATTTCGTATATAATAAGCACATGGGAGTGTGAACATCCGTCGCCCTCATTCAGTTCTACGGAACATCGGGTCGCACTCCTAGTATCAGCACCATAACAACAAGTGAATAACACATCTTGTTACTGATTCACACATGTAGTATTCAAGTTATTTCATTTTTTAATAGTCAAATAGATTTCCATACTGGCCTTGATCGATATGTGAACATGACCAAACGCAAGTAACTGCATTGACACGCCAATCATTACCAGTGATCACCGGGGAAGAAAGAAACGTTCAATCTGTACCAATACTATGGGGACCATTAGTGGTCATGGAAACCAGTGGACGCTGGAAACCGATTGATAGAAAAGAAGTTAAGTCTACCAATACACAAAGTAAATGCAAGTCATCAAAACAGCATTAACCGGCAGTAATTATTAGTGTCGGACACAGGAATCCAATGATAGTCAGTGGTAACACTGCTCCATAATGACGGATATTTTAAACAGACAGTTTCAGTCCGAAGCAATCAGTGTTCACAATAATAACCAGTACCCACAAAGAATCTCATCAAACTAGCACTAATTCTCAATTCTGGTAATGACTGCCAGTTTCCGCTTGTATATAAGCCAAACCTTTCCATGAATGTTGAAAGTCCAATGAAACATACAAATTGCATGCACTCACAAATATGTATAAACTATATAAATACACAAGCATATTATGGTTGCATTTGTGTATACACATGAATACATACGTATACAACTATGTTTATATACATACTTCTGCACCCACTATACACGCACACATAAATAAGTTTACGATTAGTAAAGGCTGGGTATATTAATCCTTTTTTCCTGAATATTTGTATCCTTCTATGAGCAGAATTAGATCTGGTGTAAACATATGCACATACATGACTCCGCCCAAGAATATGTATGCTTCCATTTTTATATGTTGTGATTCCTTACTTTAATCTTGCCAAGAAAAGATGTCTTATTACGGTATATTACTAGTAACAAACCAGCAAGTATTACATGAAATGAAAAGAAATTGAGGAGTAAGTTTGACTGATTTTGAAATAAATGCTTAATTTAACTACACATATATGAAGATTTATAAAACAAATATGGAGTAGTTATTCATTCTTAACGTATAGGCATATTACGCTTACATTTGCTCAACTTTTTCACATTTTACTTTTTATTCTTAACTCATTCAATTATTCTCTTTTTGAATTTAAATGTGCAACATTATATAGTAAAATGTATTTTCAACATTATATAGTAAAACATTATATAGTAAAATGTATTTTTCTCTTCTTGGCCTTTTCCTGATATTCTCAATTATCTACCCTTTCATTAACTGCTCTCAAAACCAGAGTGTCTCATTTATTCCTCTCCCGTTGTTTCGAAAATAATATGCTTTATTTACTTTTTATGTTTATGTTAAATATAATACTGTAATCTCATATGTGTTTCTTCTAAAGAACATACCCTCCGCGTTTAGTGTAAAATGAAGAAGAATGAAGTTGAGAAGAAAGTCGTCAAATTACATCAATGTTCCCTCGATATTCTTTCGAAATCATCTCAATAATGCAACGGTAGTTAAGTGTCCTGCTTTACCTCTGAGGATTGATTGAAAATTGTATGCTCGTAGAATATCTATAAATATAATTAAGGTACTCCTTGTGTAGATATGTTTTGATTCATAAATTTTTATCTATATATACTACTCGGTATACACTGCAGAGGGAAGACATGCATTCTGTAATACACATTTCTATCGTTTTGGGTTATTGTAGTTACTATAAATAATTGGCCACATTTCCCTTCAATATTGTGTTGGTGTGCATTAGTAACCAGTTCAGCTACAGCTTAATGTTCTATTTGCTATGCTGTGCAGTGTATTTGCCGGTAGAATTATTTAATTGGGAGGAAAAATTAGCTACTCTTTTTTTTTAGCAATGGATTGACGGGGAAGTAAACCAGACACTCCTTCTATGTCGAATCATGTGTAAATTTGTTTATTTACTTCATTTTTATATTTTATGTCGACGTTTATACATACACTATCTTTATTAATGTATCATAAATAATCATGTACTCTTTGTAATATGTTTTCATCAAAAAAATTGCTTGTATATATTTAATTATAGAGAGCGGCTGTTTTGACTGTGACTGGAACTATATTATTAGCTTTTTGTATTTGTCTGTTTCTAAATTAAATATTATGTCGATGAATGTAGCGTCTGTACAATAACTATCAATTCTAGGCCGAAGATCCTTACCATTCTTTACGGATTATTCTTTTAATTCAATCGCATTTCACGATTTCTTAGTAACACTTATTCAAATATTATATTTGAATAACCATATTCCTTCAACCGCTAACAGGTGCTTACGGTGAAATATCTATCGATGTATCTATATATTATACACATACATATATATATATATATATATGTATATATAGGTGTATATATATATATATATATATATATATATGTATCGTCTACTTGGTAGTTTACTTTTGCCTTAGGTTTATTTACTGTTATAATGTGTAATATATATTTATATATACACACACACACACACACATATATATATATATATATATATATATATATATATATTGCTGGTAGAATGTGTTATATATATTTACACACACACGCACATACACACACACATATATGTATATATATATATATATATATATATATACATATATATATATGTATTGTCAAATTAAGAAAAGAGGAATTAGGTAAACACAAAGGGGTATGCAAGGAAATGTACGACAAAAGAACACAAATGTTTTTCTGTGTAACACATTATCTAAGGGGGATATAAAGGAATCTACGAGAAACAAACAAAATATTTAGCGCACATGTTACACTAGTAAAGAAAGGGAAAGGAGACATGGCGACTGAACACAACAAAAACGCAAGAAAGAACGGACACAGCCACCCGTTATAATATTTCCAAGATAATTTTATTATAAAAATGAAACTACGAAAAGAAGTTGGATAAGATTAAGTGAAAAAAAATTACTAGTATGTGAAACGGGTATCTTCACCCGTGAACTGAGTAAACGTCTTTGGAAAAGAGGATCTAACAGCGTAATTAGAAATTTACGCAATACCAAGAGGAGAAATTAAACTTTCTGCCTGGGAAATGTGGGAAAGTTTTTACACTCACAATTCTATCGTTTTTCTTTTTTTTCTATTTTTGTTTCTTTTTCTCTTTGTTTTCACAAGGTGCTAGCGACGTAATCGGATAGAGATAATCCTTTCGGTGGAAAGAGACAGTTTGAATAGTATATTCAGAGGTTTTCAGAACTTGCTACAGATGCATTCACGATGTGGGAGTCCGCATGGGGGAAAAAAGTTTAAACAATAAATTAATGTCTTCTTTTCTTATCGTCCGCGTTTCAGAGATCTGTCTCTCTCACGGAGGGGAAGAAATCGTGTCGCCTGTGGTCCGTATACCTGTATCTCTTGCATCAGGGAAAGGAATCGTGTCGTCAACGTTGCATATATCTATATCTGTCGCATGAGGGGAAGAAGTCGCCCCCGCCTCTCACGAGGAGAGTAAGTTCTCAGCTGGTCGGCCGAAAAACAGATTGAATTCAGCTAGTATCCAGGTCTTAAAGAAAGGTGGGAAGGGGAAGCAGTGTAACTTCCGGCCCCTTTCCTCTTCTCTGCATCACATTTCGGTCTAAAAACAGAATTGATGAAATGGTTTTCCTCGCTGTTATGGTGACGAATATCTATAGCTGATAAAACATCTTAGAAAAGTTTGAGAAAGAGAGAGGGACGCATCAGTGTTTAGATCATAAGAAGGGCGACAATAAAAATATTTCAAACTATCGGCAAATCTAGACCTATAGGTTTCAGAGTAGGTTACTCCACCACCGATTCTATCCAGGCCGTTAGCCAACTGCAAGAGGAAGTCTGTGAATACAAGACCCCACTGTGGCTTACCTGTGTGTATTACAAAAAGGATTTCGACTCTAAATTTTATCCGTTTTTCACCTCCATTGAAACCCAAAGAGTTGACTCTACATACATCACCTTCGTAAAACACCTGTACAGTGGAGCTTCCTCTACTCTAAAACGTCATTGTAACAGCAACAACATACAGCAGGATAGGGAAGGAATGCAAGGTGACAACATCTCGCCCAAATTCTTCACAGCGTGTCTTCAGGATGCGATAATCAGTCGGATTATGTGGAGTTGCTAACATTGATTCAAGTACTACATCTCATGTTTACTGATGTCATAGTAGTGATGGCACACTCTCTTCAGGAACATAATCGCATTCTAAGTGAATCCCCTTAAAAAGAAAACTAGTTTGCCTTAGCATCCATCTATCCATAATCTAAATTGCAAATAATTGTTAGTCGAAAGACGTTGATGAACTTAACATCTACAGCTACTTAGAAAAGAAAGTTGCAAATTATGAAGATCTTCCTGAGATATAAAGGATAGCATTGGGATTGGAAGATAATACTATGAAAAGTCCAAAAGTAATTATGATAATAATAAGGAGGATCTTCAATATATATATATATATATATATATACATATATATATATATATATATATATATATATATATATATATATATATAATAACTGTGATGTGTAAACATGAGTCCTGACGTCTTTTCAACAAAACTCTTGGCACTTGCACACAGGAAGATGTAAAGGATATTGGGCATCACTCTAGAAGACTGACAGACACACATCTGGATCCGAAAACAGACAAAAGTTATGGATATAATTACACCCATCACGACAGAGGAACACGTATAGGCAGAGAACGGAGACAACCAAGGTGATAAATGATGGTCCATCGTACAACAGAATGGACACTTCGTGAAGGTAAGAGGCCAAAGTAAAAATGAATAAATAGGTGGAGGGACAACCTGATACGACACGTGAGTTCAATATAGCAATGGATAGCTCGGGAGGGAAATCGATATCTTGTCATGGGATAAATTTCACATTGAGAGATAAAATTCTTATATATATATATATATATATATATATATATATATATATATATATATATACATATATATATATATATATATATATATATATATATATATAATACTGTAAGGTTTGTAGCTCACGCTGAATGTGTTAATTCCATAAATTCATAAATTAAATACGAGCTGTTTGCCCATCGAGCGTTTTGTATTAATCACATTAATTATTTTACTTGGTTTAGATATAAAAAATTACAACAATACAGCCATTACAATATGTATACAATATAAATAAAACGAAGGAATATATGTGTGCAATATAGAACAACCAAGTACGCCGACTTAACATCACTTTAATCACGTTATAATATTATATTTAATCACGTTATAATATATTTAATCACGTTATAATAGTATATTTAATCACGTTATAATAGTATATTTAATCACATTATAATATATTAAATCACGTTATAATATTATATTTTATCACGTTATAATATTATATTTAATCACGTTATACGAACATGCCATAAGTAGCACGCATTGAGCTTAAGATGGAGGGCAAAGGAATTCTGTGGTTGGGAAGTTCGGACTTAGGCATATGATGATCACCCGGTGTATCGTAGCGTGAGTATAACGTCATTGGTGAAATATTAACAAAGAAGCCGATAAAAACACGCTATTTATTTTCTTATGTTTACGTTCATAAATATTCCATCATGACATCGTTAGGCTAGAAGAAGAAAAATACGAATTTTGAGTGTTCTGAAGTAACGGGATTTACGAAGATGATTCTCTAAATTAATCAAAATACTTTAATTTAATTCATGTGTCACTGTTTGCTATTCTGAACGAAGACATCGTATCTTACATCCATAGATCAAAATAGTATATGTGAAAATATTATTGTTTTTGTGAACATTTCATTGCTAAGTGGAGGATCCTGTGATGGAAGAAGATTAAGCACGATGCAATAAAAGCTTGATTGATCGCCAACTCAGGAACTGTCTGGAAAGGTCGTATCATGAATTGAAAGTAAAAGTACATTTATTCAAGAGGAAGGAAATGAGAGCTGTTGTTATTGATCTCTGCGTCTACATAACACAGATGTCTCGAATACGGGTTTGATTCAACTGTAACTGGAGACCAAGACAAACAAAAACAAGAAATACACATGGATAAAAATAATAATAATAAAATGATTACAAGAAAGAGCAGTATCAGAAAAATAACAGAGTAATGTATATAATAATAACTGCAAGACATTGCATAGACAAATGCACATGAGCCACGGACGATGTTCAGACATATCAAAACTACAGATGTAAGCACACCAAAAACACCGCGGGGTTCATGGCAAGTGAAACTGTATAATTCCATAATTGCAAGTTAATCCCCTGTGCCGTGTCCCCCTTTTAATTTCGTCATTATAAACTGGTTTCGGACCTCATACATAAATAGGATCACGTCTATCGAAAGACCAAGCAGGGAACCACTAACCAGATCCATGCTGGGTAGGTGCGTAAGAGACTGGGACCATGGTCGTCTTTTTGCCGCCCATATACACGTGAGGACCAGTAGCTGCAAAAAACCAAAACAGTTAATGGTAGACTGCTATACGGATAACGTCAGGATACCTCTGAACACTACACTACACTATAGAAATACCAAGCTACGTAATAATTAACAAACTGATGTATATACTTTCACTCCTACTGATGTATGTACTTTCACTTTTAGCTAGAAAATTGTACCAAACGAAAGACACTAAAAAATATCAGGAATTTTTAGAAAATATATTTAAATGACCATTGGTAACGAATGTATAATGGATATCAGCTATCTTTAATATGTAAATTCATTTGTAGAATTGACCAAAAAGATGGAAAATACGAGAACATCCTGAGAAATATTTTGCCACTTAGACTTCAGGGAAGCTTACCAGTTTTTGTCAGTGAGCAATCTAAAAATTTGTATTGTGATTATAAATTATACCATCAATAAATTGTAGTCTCGGTATCGGCCCATACACTTCGAGGTAATCAAGAACGGTGACGGTTAAATTGAAAAGTACTAACTAGACCTATCCGATATGATTGTGAATAGATTGGACCTTAAGAAGACTTATTGCTAGCGCATCCTGATTACGACAAGATACAACTATCTGCTATAAGTCAATGGCAAGAATATTTTAAAAGGTTTTTGCAAAAGATGGAAAGTACAACGAATCAGCGGAGATTTTCTATGAGACAGGCCCCGGAGAACAACGCTGGTTGTTCACAGTCATAAATATATTATTACGCTTGCATTTACGCTCCTTGTTTCTCCCACCAAAAGAACTACTAGTACTTCTTCTATTACTACTACTACTACTGATAATATTACAGGGTGCTAACTTCAAAATAAATATTTTATACTTGTCCATTTCAAAATGAACCAATAAAAATGACATTTATTAGATGAAAATTAAAATTTATGTCTTCGAATCGAATGATTTTCATTGATATTGCCACATAATTGATTTCTCGTTGCTTACATTGTCAATATATTATAATCAATCGATTGACATAATGACGGGCACCAAATGGCGTCTTACAGTACTAATTATATTACCACACATTGCACAACTGTTACGTCCATCCCTGTCTCGATCTATTGATATCATATTAAAGGTATTTGTTTTAATACTCCAAATATTTTCGAAATGGCATCTCAATCGTGTCTACTTTTAAACTGAACTTTATTAAAATCTATCTGTTAATATAAAATAAATAAGTGGCCCCTTTCTGTGTGTATATACTTCGATAAATTACCGGCTAGTACTTTTGTTTTTTTTTTATTGCAGCGGACAGAGACCAGACTTACCGGGTTGTACACTATGGTAAAATATATCCTAATACATAAATATCTAGTATTTATTATTACATGGCCAATGCCGTATTAAGTATTTTCTGTACTTCAGGTATAGTATTAGCTTCAAAAGGTAAAAATAATACTTGGTTGACATCAAGTAAAATCAAAACCTAAATATTAAGCGCTTCACCTGCGTTTTCTACCGTATGGTTGATAGGAAATATGAAAAATAAAACCACTCCAAGGTATGGATAAATATATGTACAGAGGAACTGAGAGTATTAAATAAACACTACGTTCTATGATGACATTGCGGCACGTTCAAACACAATTGAAGCGAGCAGCACGCCTTTTGTAATAGAAATTCTAATTAAAGCCATTATATAAAAACACATTTATAAGACGACAACCATTTATCTATAATGAAATATTGACTGCTATATAATGCGGCCAAAGTCCCCAGGTGTGTGCGTGGCAAGTGTAGGCAAACAATTGATTTGATAGATTATGGGTGATTTATCCGATTATCCGATTGCAATGATATTGAACGGTTTCGACGTTTTGGTTTATCTACCGACAACGTCGAGTCGTTCTGCCAGTATATATATATATATATATATATATATATATATATATATATATATATATATATATTTATATATATATATATATATTAAGATGGTTGATTATTTATAATTAAAATTAAAAATTAAAAATCAATTTTATAAGGAGGAACAAACAAATTCAATAAATTGTACGATCGTTTCGGAAACGATGTTTTTATTTTGATGGACATTGAGCCGTGGACAATAATTTTATCAAATAGTTTTTGAAAACAGGGTCTCCTCATTGGCAAACCATATTGGCTGGTGGATGTTTTACTAAAGACGCCAAATAAACCTAGCATTTTAAGTAAGACATGTATATGTTTCAATGGTTCGCCTTTCTTATATCCGTACATATCATCGTCAATGAATTCATTGGAATCGGAAAAGTAGTTTATAAAAGTTTAAATCAAATTTCTTACATTTACGTGAATAGCATGTTCTATTTAATAAGGAATAATGTAAACCAAAAATAGTTTAATTCATGAATACAGCACCTACAGAAAGTAACAGTATCAACAATCTATAAATCGAGGAATATACAGAGCGACTTTCAGAAGAGAGGATAAGAGTTTCTTATATTCGTTCATTTTCCCCGTCGCCTTTTCCCCTATTCACATAATAAAATTTGATATATCTAAAACCAGAATCCAACCATAATTATGAAGAGATAGAACGTAAGAATATGTCATGAATTATATTAACACGACTCAATCCATTTTTTTTCATTCTTTCTTTATACATTTTAGGTTTTCGCAGTACAATACATTTAGCGAATTGTAAAGTATATTTTGCAACATGTGTTCCTTATTTTAGAACCACTCTCTTTTAACAAAGATTGGACGCTTCCACAGCAATAGTCTTTTTTTTTTTGGACGGGTTGGCTCCAAAAGACGGAAGTCAAATATATTGCTGGTCGACGAATGATATGTTAACGCCGAACATTTTATAGCAGGCGCCACTCCCCCCAATGGTTTACTTCTACTTATGCAGTTGCCATAACGCAATGGGAGAATGCGTACCGCAAATTTAACCGACATAAATCCAGATCAAATAGACAGAAGTATATTGAAGCCAGAAATAACTGTAAGAAAGAAATAGCGACAGCTAAGAGAGAATTTACTGAAACCACAAAAAAAAGAGAGAATTTTCTGAAAAAAAAAAAAACGCATCAAAGGACAGAAATTAGGAATCCTTGATTTCTGGAAAATCTACAACAGTGTAGTAAATAATGGACAATGAGCAATTCCCCTACTATCCAACAATCATGAGGTTGTTTGCAACTGAGAAGGCTAACATGCTTCCCAGACGGTTTGCCCCCAACTCCACACTGGACCCTGCTAACAACCCCCTCCCTAACTTTCCATTGCGGACAGACGCCACACTAGACGATCTGAAAATCCCCACTTCTATGCTGAATTCTATCATAAGAAATATTGACACGACTGTGCTATTACAAAAGTGAGACCTCTGTTTTTCCTAATATTCCTGAATGACCTCCCTGACAAAATTGTCTGTGACATAGGTATATATGTTGACGACACAAAGCTCTCTAACAGACATGACAGGAAAACAAATGAACACATCTCTAAAGAAATGGCAGAAACACTAGGTAATGACCCCGATCCGTAGTGGAATAGGGACAAAAATGGATGATTACCTTCAATGCTGCCAAGACTAAACAAGGCTCCTTCAATACCTTCCCTACCACAAATAGCAATTGCCAATGTATCTTTATGTGAAAGTACACCCTTTAAACTCCTCGGCGTAACGTTACAAGGAAACATAAGTTGGAACAATAAAATTGAGAGTATTGCCAGGATCGCTGCGAAGAGGTGTTTATTTTAAATTACATTTTCAGCAAAAAAAGGGACATTGCCAGTTTGATGTAGGGGGCTAGTATTAGGGGCACAGGCTAAAGGGGAAGTAGGTTGGGAGTTAGGCAGCAAGATTTCGGTTCACGTTACACTTGAACTTCTGCATGTCAGTACAGTTGGGAAAGCCGAAACCTGGCAGGGAGTTCCAAAGTCAAGCGGTTCTGGGGAAGAAACTACTGAAGTAGAAGCCTCCCTTACATCTAGGGATCTCTACTGTGGAGGAGTGGGATTGTACTGCTTGCCGGTTTTGTTGGGGGTATTTACGTAGAGGGGGCACACGTGATTGCAGCTCGTCAGAACATACACCGTAAAAGTAGTTGTACAGCTGGTAGAGGGATGCTACATTGCAGCGATGGGACGGAAGCTGAAGCTTGAATGATAGTTCAGGACCTATTAGGTTGGCGACTCTCTTTTGAACCTTGTCTTGAAGTGAGAGACTAGTAGTAGATGCATCGGCCCAAATATGACAACAATACCCCATACATGAGCGAATGGTCACATTATAGAGGTACAGGATACTTTCAGGGGTCAGTAGTTTCCTAGCACGGTAGAGAGAACCTAGCTTTTTCGCAATGGTCCTGGCAATGCTCTCAAATGCCATTTTTTTCCAACTCATGTTTCCTGTGAACGTCAGGCCGAGGAGTTCTAAAAATGAGATTCCCATTAAACACGTCATACGCACCGACTGATACAGGAATACTATTTTTAGTAGCGGTTCTGATAGTTCAATACACCCGCTGTTTTCCAGAAGGTAGTCTCTCTCTACCGTGCTAGAAAGCTACTAACACCAGAAATTATATTATACGTCAATAAGGTCATCATTCGCCCGTGCATGAAGTATTGTTGTCATATTTGGGCTGGTGCATCTGCTACTAGTCCCTCGCTCCTAGACAAGGTTCAAAAGAGAGTCGCCAATCTGATAAGTCCTGAACTATCATCTAAACTTCAGCCTGCGTCCCATCGACGAAATCTTGCATCCCTCTGCCTGTTCTACAAGTACTTTAACGGGGAATGCTCTAACCAACTGCAAGCACTGGTACCCCCTCGACGTTATTAACTCCGACAAACATGACAAGCAGCTAAGTCCCATCCCTTCACGGTAGAGATCCCTAGATGTTAGAGCCCTTCTACTCCAGTAGTTTCTTCCCCAGAACAGCTATACTTTTTAATTCCCTTCCCGGTCCCTGCTTCTCCAGCTGTACTGATATGCAGAAGTTCAAGTGTGACGTTAAGCGACATCTTGGTACCCAAATCCCTACGCAATACCCATGAGTCTATGCCTATTATAATAGCCCCCTACAATAAAGTAGCCCTGTGCCTTGTTTAGGGAGATAATGTAATAAAAAAAAATGAAAAACAGCGGGGGTATTGCACTATGAGAACCGTTGCCAAAAATATTATTCCGGTGTCAGTCGGTGCGAAAGCCCTCTTTAATGGGAAGGAGTGGTTCTTCCTGTCCTTCTGTAATTATCGTAAATCCTTTGCTTAACGATATGGCGCGTTCAACCTAAAACGATTCCAATTCAACAAGCAGATGCCATTTCTGTTTGTAAAATTAATTCATGAATGAAATTTTACACTTGCGTGCTTGCAGAGACACTTGCACATACACCATATGCACACACATAAGCCACCCACATGTATATATATATATATATATATATATATATATATATATATATATATATATATATATATATATATAGTTGTATGATTATTGTAGCGTGTTGTCTGGCGAGTGCCACCCCCTCAGTCACTGAAAGTCTATTTGTCCGAAGATGACATTTTAGCCCTGCCAGCGACTTGCAAACCCTCAAACGAAAGTTACATATATTATATATATATACATATATATATATATATATATATATATATATGTGTGTGTGTGTGTGTGTGTCTATATATATATAAATATATATATATGTATATATATATACATTTATATATAAATTGTTATACATACCAACATAAACAAACACATATAGATACGCATATACACATACATACGCATGCACATACATATACACATACATATATATATACATGCACGCATACATATATTCATACGCAACACATACATACATTCATGCGTACATATATATATATATACAAATACATATTCATGCACATACATATATACACACATATATATATACACATGCATATATATGCAGATATTCACATGCGTATACATATGCATACATATGTACATATATAAACATACACGTAGACATGCACATATACATATATATATATACATCCATATACATCTATATACATACACATATGCATATATAAATATACATGCACATATAAACATATGCATATTTATCTAATTATATATACACACCTAAAAATCGCTTTCTTCAATCTTGACAGATAATGCATATCGATTGTAAGGGTGCCTGCGCGTAAGATTTTTGTGGCAAGGATTCTGAGCATATCTTCTGAATCGACATTGTTGAATACCCGTGGCAAATTGAGGTGCAGGTTTACTTGAAACGATGCCGAGATAAGCGGAGAGCACATACAGCGCCTAGGATTCTCAAATAGTCACCCATCTGGTATTAACCAGATTCATACATACATTCATACACACATACATACATACATACATACATACATACATACATACATACATACATAACACATACATAATACATAAATACACATACGCATACATGCATACATATATACATCCATACATATTATGATCGCAGATCAGTTATCACATGCTTCCAGGTTGTCAGCCCGTCACAACATGTTTATAAGCACAGGATTTTTTTTTTTTTTGTAGACAAATGCCTGAGGGTGTATCCGTACAATGATGTTATTGCAGAATTTTTGCTTTGTAGGACAGCTAAGTCTATTTCTCGGTTAAAAATGTTGAGCTCCTGCAAGAATAAATAGCACGATAGCCAGCAGCAAGTCTAAGAGCAGACCGGCTTTATGTGGGAACTGGTCTTCCGCTTTATGATTTTCTTGTCTTACTGTTGCCTTAACAACGGTTTACGGGAGTCCTCTCCACCTCAATTCTACTCGATCTATATCTGTGAATTAGGTTGCTTGAAAGCAGAGCATATTTAACATGCCGGTGGATCATGCATGTCGCAGCTTACAGGGTCCAAGCTTCTCTGGAGGTTTGTTTCAGATTTAAATCAACTCTAGCCTTTGGTGGGGGTTCAGTTATACAACGCTGCACACACGCCGTTCATCAAAGTCCCAACAAAAAAATAAGTAGAAACAAATAAAACCGGTGGCCATGACTTGCCGCGTGTATGCATATGCCAAACTGAATGGGTGTACAAAACAGAAGAACTCCCCAGCGATGACGCCGACAGTGGTGATGGGACCAATTAAATACGTTTTATTAATTTATTTTTACCTAATCATATTCAAATCAATTTACATCAATTAATACATGAACAACAACAGTACATGTCCGAAAAAAAACGATATGTATAATAGGCAGCCATTTCTCTTAAAAAGTGCATGTAGAAAAAATATTTTAAGGTCGTCTCGTCTATTTTATGAGGATGATGAGGCTGAACACATAAATAAATATAAGTAAACAAAACTGCATGCCCGACAGAAACGATACGTGTAATAGGCAGATCTTTTTCACGATTACCACTAAAAACATCCTATAAGAAAAACTATAAGGACGCCTAGTCTCGTTTTTTATATTGCGGTCACCATTTATTAAGGCAGAGAGGCCACTCGATGATAAGGGTTAATAGGTATACATTAGTCATTATGATTGTAGTGCGGTAAAAATTAGTGGGAATTTTGTAAATTGGATCACTTAGGAGAACGGTTTAATAAGAACTTGTTTACATTGGACTTGCAGACAATCAGATAGTAGTCATCTGGAAAGCTGGCAAACGGAATAGAGTTCCACAGCCGAGCAGTTCTGAGAGAGACGCCCTGTTCATGGAATCTACCTTTAGGTGTAGGCACAGATAAAGAGTGTGGGGAATTGTTGATAGCGGTTCTAGTTAGGCGAGCGTTTTTCGTGACAGTCTGGCGAGGGAGGACCATGAATTGAAGTTCAGATGAGCCCTTCATGAAAATAACGATAAACTAGGTACATGCTCACTACGTCTCTTCTGTGGGAAAGAGGTTGCATGGAAGAGAAAACAGCATCTCCCACTAAGCTAAGAAGTATATTTTGAACTCTGTCAAGAAAGGATAAGCTGCTTTTACAGCTCTTGCTCAGATGTGTCAACAGAAATCAATCGTTCGCAGAAGCTGGCTTTTATATAGGTAGTGAATTGCATCAGGAGTGAGATATCTACTTGAGGGGAAGAAGGACCCCACCATTTTTCCAGCGACTTTGGCAATGGATTTGATATACATGTTGCATTTCAGATCGACAGTAAAGATCAACCCCAGAAATTTGTCAAACCATGAAGCCTCCCCAAGGTGAGATACATTCATTTTAATTGATAGCAGCTGGGCAACAGAGCGTTGATCAAGTAAAGATAGAAGCTTGGTTTTAAATGCATTAAAAGTAACCAGCCACATTTTCCCCACTGTACGACATGCTCAAGATCCGAGAAGAGAGAGTAATATCGTTTACAGTCTTCGAAGTGCTACCATAGATGGTAGTGTCGTCAGCATAAATGACTGCAAATAATCTGCGGATCTGGTTTGGAAGATAATTCATGTAGATCAGGAAGAGAGTTGGACCCAGGATTTACCCCTGAGGGACTCCAGCATTAATAGTGAGGGCTTCCGATTTCTGCCCATCAACCACTACTCTTATAAACTTATCAGAGAGAAATGATTTAATAGTTGAGAAGACATTTCCAGCTATACCATGATTGGAGATCTTGTGAATTAGACCTTTATGACATATCTTATCAAACCCCTTTATATGTCAAGAGCAGTTGCCCTAGAGAGGAAGCCTCCATCGAGGACTTCGCCAATCCTATGAGGTATGACTCTAAGCACATCTGCTGTAGATCTAGCAGAACGGAAACCATATTGCATGAAACTTATTTTTGCTGAAATGGTTGACTACTTCTTTATGTAGCACACATTCCAGCAGCTTACTCACGGTGCATAGGAAACGTATCGGTTTGTACTGAGAGGGAGATCAGCGACATCCTGAGTTCTTAAATACAAGGCATACTGATGAGATTTTCCAAGTTGTTGAGAATCATTTCACCTTTAAACAACGCTTAAATAACATTGTAAGTATGAGCTCTACTTTCGGTTCGAACCTTTTGAGTACTATACTTGCACAAACCCCTCTAAAACAACACATAATTGTAGTGAAAAATATTAAAATGCACAAGATTTATCTATCGAAGAAAAAAGGATTAACTGTCCTAAAAAGATAGAATGCCCCGAAACAGGGGGTTATTTTACATAAAATTCGCAAATAATTGTTTTTTATCTTTCATTAAAGTTTTTCAGGTTGTTCACATGTAGTTGTCTAAAGAGATAGAATAACATATTATAGGTGGTCAAGTGTAAGGAAATTTAACTGAGAATATTAATAATCTACAAAGAAAGAAAAAGTATTATTGCAAAGAAATAGTGCAATTTAAACACTCCTAAATTTAGATTTCAGTTTTTTTGTACATAAAATACATTAAAATTCAACTTTGAGTTCTCTAACTTCTTTTCTTATAATGGATACATGGCACTTTTAAGGAATTGCAACATATTTATGTGCATTTACTGAAGGCTATTTGAAAATCATTCATTTCTGGAGATTTTCAGTAGCATATCCTAATTTTTGCAGAAAAAAAAACTTGATGATGATGATGAACACTTAAATAAATATATAAAATCAATACATGTCCGGTAGACTGCAGAGTGACAATAATAGAAACAAAAGCGAAATAAATACGCGGAACTTGACAGATAACTGAAATAAGACATATACACATTCAATCTAATACCAATAATTGTAAAGCACTAGGAACATTGTTATAAAAAACTAGAATATACTATGATAGATCGGAATCAACTGGAAGACTGAAGCTATTCAATACAACCTAAGGATCGAAAACAGTATAACAAGTAAGCAAAACATTTAATCCACATGAACAACAGGGTTATAAATAGCTACAGAAATAAAACATACACCAAGGAAAACTGAAACAGCAACATATAGCAAATTGTTGTATCGATTTCGAATAGCTCTATACATAATATTCGAAAAAATGAGAGGAGAATAGAAGGACTGAGTAGTTAAAACACTAACCAGACTTTCAATTCATTGGAGCGAAAATTATCTTTGGGGAAAATTATCGCCAATCAACCAGTAGTCATTCCAGCTGAGAAGACAATGGCAAACGTCCATTGCTATAACAAAATTCTATGTGTAAAGTTATTGGAAAAGATTGAGGTTAGTAAAAATAGTGTTGCCCCCTCCCGTCCTCCAGCCACACTAATTTTTTTTTTGCAATTCATAAATCTCTGATAATAAGTTGTATGGTAACTTTCAGGAAACACTATTAAATGATAATGCAAAGCACAAAATTAGACGAAAACAACAACTAAATAATAAATAATTTGACTTGTTTTGTGAGTTAGGCCAGAGGAATATTGTAGTATATATGCCACAGTTCCGGAACGTTTAGAATTATTACAAATATGATTATGTTTAATATAATTGTCAGGCTTTTACTTAACGAATCAAATGTACGTTTGGAAAACAACAGTGTGTGCGTGTGCGTGTGCGTGAGTGTGTATACGTGTGTTTATGTGTGTTTGTGTATAGATTCAAGAGGTTTTCGCAGCTGCTACCGTTTGTATTCGTCACGAACTTTCGTTAAAACAAGTATTTAACGTTAAAAAAAACCTTTATCACATTATAGAAATAATTGCTCTCGTTCACTCAATTTTACCCCATTTCTATTTATTTACCCGCAAAGCGGTCTCTCTCTCTTTCTATCTCTCTCTATTTCTTCCCCCACTGTCTTTATATCCCTCTATCTATCCCTGCTCCACGAGAAGGAAAACGAGCAGCAACTAATCTATACACCAGCTCACTCGTTCGAATATCACTTATTATCTCTTCCACCTTTCCCCACCGCAACATTCGTAATTTTATTCTGAAACTTCGCCGGCAGAATCTGAACTTTGCGTATCAACCGCTGACTCATAGCGACGTTACTCTTTATTTTTCGATTACACTGTTTAGCTCGTTTTCTTTAAAATCATGCGCCATTGCATTTCTATGAAAACAGAGTACGGTTTAATTATGGGTTTGGAATTCAGAATAAAATAATCTGTATTAACCTCATTCAGATGTCCTAACTAAACATGCATGTTCCTGCATAGTTTAATACGCGAAGGAGATAGAATGCCTACAGAAAACCACATCTTATCCCTTTAAAAGTATTTTTCTCAAGACACCGTGACATTAAGGTACGTCGCCTTTGACGTAAACCATGAGAAATTATTCAAAAGAGAATCGTAATGAATAGAAGCCGAAAATGTAAAAACAAAACATGATATTGCTAAAACAAACCGAACGTGTTCACATTTACCCGCACGAGAAAGATAACTTCATATTTAAGTATCAAGACTAATTTAATACTCAATGTAATGCAGTTCAGCAAACGCCACAAGATTTTAAAAATAAACAGAATCAAAGAAAAATCTCTTATTCCCGTACCGTTTTACATTCTCTACATTCGATAAGTAAGCAAGATTATTAAAAAAAACAAAAAACACACCTGGCTGTTTACGTAAATAATTGGGTATAAAATTCTCTTCTATTGCAAGATATTCGCCACCTGTTTCGGAAAGTATGATTAAAAGAGGCAGCGCTTCACAGAAGATCCCTCTCCCTCTGCAAAAGATGCATGCGCAGCCACGTCGGTATTTTCGGCAGGGCGCCTGACCGATTAGTAATAAAACCACTCTTTTCCCAAAGAGAGAATACAACACCTGGGAAAATGGGCGTTCTAGATATGAATAAAACCAACAGCACACTCCAAGCAGGGACCAGAAAATTGCGTATTTATTTTGAGGGCCGACGATGAATTTCCCTACACGAAAACAAATAAAGTTTTAGCTCTTGGAAGGTTCGTCTTTATATAGGAGAAAGAACCGAAGTTAGATATAAAAAAGATTAAAAAGTAACACATTCTCCTCTCGCTTCATCAGAATATCTATTTAATCACCATTTTATAATCTTAAAAAACATTAGTTGATAAAAGTTAATCTGAGATGAAAAGTTGTTTAACAAAATAGCAGAAATATTAAAGTTAATAATGCAATGAATAAAACTGTATTGTTTTTGTGTGTACGAAAAGTTTAATTCGACATTTAATTTGTAGACTAATTGGTTTACAACTTTATGCATGTATATATTTCAGTAATGCGAATACTTTCGTGTTTTTGTATCTTTGAATATTAAAATATTAAAATAGAACTTGTTACATGTATCACTGCAAATCATAAATAGCAAAATGAATCAGATTTGAATTCGGACGTTCCATTTCAGTATTTATGTTATAGTTTAATTAAACTGTAAAACGTAATAGTTTACTAAACTTCAAGTAAACAACGTTTCACTCAATATAATTATAAAACTGAAATGACATTGTAACAGGTGTTGTGCCCCCACATGCGGTGTACGAATTCCGATAGCGCATGCGTACTTTAACATAAAGGCATAACAGCGTAACCAAATGAAATTTCGCTACTTTTGCAGAATTTGAGTTGTGCACTGAAATATTATTTAGAAATTATTATTTAAGATGGGAAGAGTGGGGATGTCTGGCAACTATTTTGTATTACAACCATACTTTCGCAATTCTCTTACAAATAAATAAAATTTCACACGTTGACAGCCATGAGAACAATTTACAACGGCGATTTGCCCACCGCCTTCCTTTTTTTAAGTTATTCACCTGTTATGTATGTATTGTATGAATGGTTTGAAGAAAGGTGTATTAACATTTTTCTTAAAATCATTCATACACTTTCTTCGACACTACCAACATAAATAAATAACCCCGAAATGTGTTTTTTTTTAAATTTTTGTTACAAATAAATAATCAACACAACCATACAACGTAATGTTTTTCTTTGTACGTTTTCTGCGTCCCCACTTTTTTCACGTTTAAATTGTCCAAATACAGAATTGTTCATACTTTCTGCATTTTTTTACATCGTTTATTTCCGTATTACGTGTAAGTGATATTAACGCAATGTTCTTACAAATACATCTACTTTAACCCGTTGACAACAAAAAGAGCATTTTACAACGGCGATTTACCCACCGCCTTCCATTTTCTTAAAAAAATATTCTCCAGTTTTAAAAACACCTTTCTTAAAAACATTGATACTTTTCTTCTACACTACAAACGTAAATAAATAACTGGATAGTGTTTTGTTTATATACATTAGAACCGTTGAGTGAAATTTGAAAATAAAATAAGATACGTATTGAACACGTTTGAAGCCAAATAACTTCAACGCGAAATATTTAATAAAATAAACGAGTGTTATTTTTTTGTTTAATATAATTCGGAGATATACTCCTTTGTCAATCTCTCTCTCTCTCTCTCTCTCTCTCTCTATATATATATATATATATATATATATATATATATATATATATATATATTTTCTCTTTTTCTTCGCGATGATGTCGAGTGGGAGAATGTTCAATGAATTAAGTCCACGTGATATTAGCTGCGGGGTTTTATGTAGTCGGATAGTAACGCGTGGTCGCGCAGTTTGAAAATATGGGTTGTTTTTTTAGCGTATATCCATCAGAAGCGTTGAGTGAAATTTTAAAATAAAATGAGATACGTATTGAACACGCTCGAAGCAAAATAACTGCAATAGGATTAAAAAAAACAAAAAAACTCGTGTTGAATTTTTAAGAAAGATATTTCGCAGATATACTCCTTTCTCAAACTATATTTTTTTTCTTATTTTCTTCGCCATGATGTCGAGTGAAAGAATTTCCAAAGAATTAAGCCCACGTGATGTTAGCTGTCAATCTATCTATCTATCTATCTATCTATCTATCTATCTCTCTCTCTCTCTCTCTCTCTCTCTATATATATATATATATATATATATATATATATATATATATATATATATATATATATATTACTGTCTGACTATTAAAAAAAAACCGCAGCTAACATCAGGTGGATTTAGTAATGCCCATTATTCCATTTGACATCATTGCGAAGAAAAAGATAATATATATATATATATATATATATATATATATATATATATATATAGATTGACAGTGTAAACCTCGGAAATATATTTCTTTAAAAAAAAACACTCGTTTTATATAAATAACTCATGCGACAATAAAATGTAATGGTGTACTGTGCACGTTTTCATCGGCCCAATTGTTTGTTTGCGTTTAAATTATCCAAATAAACAATTGTTATCAGTTCCTGATATTTACAGTTTTAATTGTTTAATAGATAATCTTAAATATAGTGTCAAACATATCTGTGCTGGTTTCGTCTGTTTTTATTTGAGGTTCTATTTGCAGACGTTGAACGGTTAATATTTTTGAACGGTTTGATTTCGTCTATGCCACGAGAATAAACCCAGCTTAACTTTTAATGCAAGTCGATATGTCCGGGCTCCATTTGTAGTCTATGACTAACGAGTTCACATGTTCTGGGTGCAAAGTTTTTATTCTCATTCAGCACTTTCATAAATAGTCTGCATAATATTTACTTCCTTCTTATAATATGAGAATGTGGCACAAATCTTAGAAGTAGCAAAACTCTAGCTAATTCCCCAGAAAGAGGGGTATGAATAAGTGTCTTAGCATTCCGAATCACCGGTGTAAGCCGACAGGCAAAATAAAATAAATTTACCCTAATCGAAAATGTGGGTAATGCATGGGATGTTCTAACTCTTAAAGCTTTTTAGGACCAACAAACATCCCGACAGAAATTAGGTCAATGACATAGCGTTATTTACACAAGATGAGGATAATAGTCAACAATAAATGAAAATTAATAAATAATGCCCATCTCACTGAATTCCAATTAAAATAATATATAGCGTTGTTCACGTCTGATTAATTGTCATGATCAGATCCAGCAGTGGGGTTAAGATGTCTACTGTGTCTGGAGAAGTGAAGCTACTGCGAGATCACCCTTGCTTGTCGAATTTTGTACATTAAGGAACGCCCGATCGTCTTAAGGAGGGCTATTGCCATACTACAACAGAGTGTAAGATACACTAGCGTTGGGTTCCGTGTCAAAAAATATTAAATACAAATGTCCAATAAGGTATAAAATTCAGCTATACATATAAACCCCATGTTCAGAAAAAATACTGAGTATCGCGTTTGATGATACATTGTAATTATAACATCCACGGTGAAAAAGACTGATCTAAATTATTTAACTATAATTGAAATATTTAATTGAAACCAATCGCTAGATGGATCAACTTCAGATAAAACGCCAACGTACCTTTTATTTATGACTAGTTAATAGCGATACACCTGCAAATTAATAACATGTATCATGTATTTTTTTTTAATAATAGTAACAAAATATATATGGTATTTTCAGAATTCATGTGAATACAATATTTAAAGCAATGAATTTGTCATGTAAAATGTAAACATTTTTTTAATTGAATTTATTCATTATATTTGGAGGTGACAGTGATGAAGTGCTTTACGACGCATACCGAGAATCTGTTGTTTAAAATACCAATCTTATTTTCAAATAAGATATTGATAACATTTACGTGGCAATTCCTGTATATACGTGATGTATTGGCAGAAATGATTGTCGTTTTATAGATACCAGAAAGGTTAAGATGATGGGCAATATTGTCTAGTTCACAAGACATGCATTAATTATCTAATTAATATATGTGATTATTTTATTAAGTATTAGTAAATTTGTACATCAATATGATACACAAATCAACTATTTGATAAGCAACCAAACCGATAAAGTATCTACAAAATATTAACTTCACAATACTTTTGAGTCTCATGTTTATCATCATCCAGGTAAATTAACTATAACTAAATTATTCCAAAATCATCGGCTAACTTGGCGAAATAAGTGTTAACGTCACTAGCGTCCGGTGATCCGAATAGAAGGCCTTGGTAAACGTGATTATGCCGTATACAAATATTGAGTATGTTGAGCATGGCTAATTCATTACTTGAGGAAATTGTATTAATATAAAGCGCATAACCGATTTGTGGCAAGACACTTGTTAATATCGTCTAGAGATGTGTAAGTATATTTTCACCTCAGAACGGTAACATATTCATATTTTGGAACCAATTCTTATGTTTAATCATAAAGAGCATTATGACTGCCTTAATGTTTAGGATATCAAAAATATTTCTAGGTATAAACACACGTCTTTGATGATTCATGGCATTTAGAACGTCGTGTATAGAAAACTACAATATTTTTTGTAACATTTTCACCCGAAACAAGTCACAGTGTAACTTTTATGTATGGGGGCTTCCATCAAAGACATAAGTTGCAAGGATACTATGAAGTGTGTTGAGCAGCATATGTCTGTTCACATAACACTTAAACTCATGCACATCGGTATAGTTGGGGAAGCAATAACCTGGGAAGGAATTCCAAACACTAGCTGTTCTAGGGAATAACTATTGGAATAAAATACTTGTTTACATCTAGAGATCTCTATTCTAGTATAGTAGAGAGAGGGTAGCTCTAGTACAGTAGAGAGAGGCTAGCTTCCTCGCAGCAGTCGTGGAAATGCTCTCAATGTTTCCGTTCCAACTCATGTTCCCTGTTTAGGTTAAGCTGTGTTTTCATGTGCATTATTTTGGGTTTTTTGATGGTGCATATATTTTCCTTGTATGTCCTCTCCGCATGTCTGTGTTTCTTGCTTAAATAAAAATGTAATCGTTAATCAGTGAAATCAATACGCAAAATAAAAATACCTTTTAACGTCTTATTACACAACTATTTGCCTAAAAAAAAAATTAATCCACCACAATAAATTCAGATGTATTCTTTCACAATTAGTAATTATTAACTTTATCAATAATATTTATTTCCAAGGAATTTTGAAGAATCTTAACTTTCGCTAGCATTATAGGTACATCGTTATACATTAAAATATAAAATGTTCTGGTAACTACATGTTTCCCAGTCCAGCAAGATACACATGTCTCATCCCTAGATATATTTCTGGCAACAGTTCCCAAAGATTGTGAAACGAATGCTCACAGCCCAATTGTGAATGCCGTGCACGCTGGGATAATGGTAGAAATATTCTATAGCAAGCCTCACTCCTCTCAACGGTGTACGTCTATTTGTGCAGCTATCTTTGCTCAAAGGCAGCATTTGTTCCGCAGATTACACCCGACATAAGTCCAGTTCAAACGGGCATAAGTATATGGAAGCTAGAAGTAATTGTAAGAGAAAAACGGCGACAGCTGAGACAGAATACACTGAAACAACCAGAAAACACCTCGAAGCACAGAAATAACGAACCTGTAATTTTTGGAAAATCTAGAACAGTGTGACAAATAATGGACAGTCAACGATTCCCCCACTATCATACAATCATGAGGTTGCTTATACGGTAACCGTAAAGGTTAACTTGCTTGGCAGTCGGTTTGCCTCAAACTCCACATTGGAACCCGCTCACCACTCCCTCCCTGGCTTTCCTTTGGCCCACAGACACCACACTAGATTATTTGAAAATAACCCCTTCTTAGGTGCATGTTATTCTAAAAATATCTATACACTTCAAAAGCATGTGGACCCGATCTTATCCTGGATGTGTTATTAAAAAATGCTCCGCTGATGTTGCTCCAGTTCTCTCCAAACTTTTCAATAAATGTTTAACGAATCTTTCCTTCCTGAGAGTTTAAAAACAACTTCTGTGGTACCAGTTTTCCAGAATTCTAGCGAAAAACAGACCCTAAAATTACCGCCCCATTAGTCTCCTTCACCTTTCCACCAAAATATTAACCACGCTGTAGTCCATCACCTTACAGCTGCTAAACTCCTAAGTGATAAATGATATGCATTTAGGCAAGCCCGTTCCACAGTAGATATCATAACTGTAATCGCTGAACATATATACCGTTCACTGGATAAAATAGGGGAGAGTAGAGCGGTAGCCCGTAATATATCTAAGACTTTTGGCAGGGTATGGCACGATTGTCTTCTAAAGAAAATTAGATCATATGCTATCACTGGACGAATACATAACGTCATTAAATCTTTCTAAAGTAAGAGAAAAATCCAAATTCTCCTCGAGGGTCATACATCTAAATAATGTGATATTAATGAGAGAATACCTTAGAGATCTATCTTTAGCCCTTTCTTACTCCTGATATTCATAAATGATCTTCCTGATATAATTGTTTCATAAATGGGTATATTTGCTGATTACACCACTCTGTAAAATCGGCACTATGAGAAAATAAATGAAATGGCAGAAACACTAGAAGATGATCTCAAATCTGTAGTGGAATGGGGGCAAAATGGATGGTTACATTCAATGCTGCCAAGTTTAAAGTTTATCCTTCAATAATTACAAGAAACCTTATCTACCATCAATAACAATGGCCAAAACACGTTACCAGAAAGTACTTAATTTAACCCCGTCGTTCTAACGGTTACAGGGCACATGAACTGGAATAGATACATAAGAGGAGTGTCAATGCTGCTGCGAAAAAGTGGGCTCTCTCTACCATGTTAGGAAACGACTTACGTCTGAAAGTATCATGTACCTCGACAAGATTACCATTCGCCTATGCATGGAGTTCTTGTAACATTTGAACTGGTGCATTTACTACATGTCTATCACTCCTGGATAGTGTTCAAAAGAGGTCGCCAACCTGATAGATCCAGAACTGTCATTACTGCTTCAGCCTCAGCCACATCGACGAAGTGTTGCACCCCTCTGCCTTTTCTACAAGTACTTTAACATTGAATGCTCTGACGACCTATAGGCACTTGTGCCCACTCGCTGTGAGTTGCCGCGACAAACCTACCAAGCAGCAAATCCCACCCTTTCACAGTAGATATCCCTAGATGTAAGAAAGTCTTTTACCCAAACAGTTTCTTCCCACAACGGTTAGAATTTTTAACTGCCTCCGGGATTCTGCTTTCCCAACTGTCATGACCAGCAGAAATTCAACTGTAATGTGAACATACATATTGCTACTCATTTCCTTTCATAATACTTCTGCAATTTATGCGCCTGATAGTAGCGCCCTACTTAAAAGTGGTACATTGCATTGTTTGGGGTAGAAATTTAATTAAAAAACAAAAAACAAACAATGATTAAAAACTCATTATTGTTTTAATATTTTAAAGAAAAAAATATAAAATTTGCCTGTCAGAGAGTATATGTGCCCGCTGCCGTTTGCCCACATACGTGCGTGAGAGAGTGAAGCTAGGTATATATGTCGATGTATCTGTTCACGTGTATTATTATCTGTATGTGCGCATGCGCTTGCATGTATGCGTGGGGGTGCAGGTATGTCTAAATCAATATGCGCATATAGGCCCGTGTATACGCCTCCTTGGGGTTATGGGTTTCGATCGGTGTATGTATCTGTGTATGAGCGCATTCATGCTTACGCACACGTACCCAATTTAGCAACTTAAGGAAAATTTGACGTCAGCGGGAGCGGCGAGGGTGTATATGCATGCATGCGCGCATATGTGCATACATTTGCACGCCAGGGCGGAGATGTATGTGTACATGTCAACGTTTCTTTAATTATATATGTGTGTACGTGCGCATGTTTGTGTGTATATTAACAACAAATAAAACACCAAATAAATAAACCGAATCATAGCCCACCCCGCCTCCGAACCTAAGCGAACACCCAACAAGTCAAGACATACTTATCAAGAAATCATCTCACCAACGAGACGCCAAACACTTTAACAGTAAGACTACAATTTTAAAGTAACCCCCTCCCGCTACCACCACATATCCCCCTTCCCCCTCAATGTATCCCTATGCCCTAAGCCACACCAGAAATTAACTCCCCAGACCCTCCCCCACAAGGTCCTTAAACTCCACAACTAAAACATTACCGACATACCAATCACCCCCTTCCACCTTCCCCTTGTTCCCTTTCTCTTTTTCCGCTCTTCTCGCACCCCTCCCCTGACATCATTCACTCTTTCATCCCATCATAACGAACATTTCTGTAAAAGTCTGAGGAAGCTACATACGGTAAAAAACGGCCGGGTAGCTGAAATAATAATGTAACTTGAAAGAAAGATACGGCAATAAAAAATAATATATATATATATATATATATATATATATATATATATATATATTATCATACACGCTAATTAAAACTACAATGAGTCGGTGTAGATTACACGCGTGTATCATTCTAACAATATTCTCACATGCGTTATCTTCGCAATATTGTAACAATTTGCTCCTATTTATTTGGCAGTCTTATATTTAGAAGGTTTTCATATAACTCATTAAACAGATTTAGTGTGACAAACAACCGATTAATTATAATTATCTCAGAGTGTTCTATTATTTTTAATGATAAATTGAATGCATATGATATTCTGTAATTTTCATGGGAATATATTAAAGTTGGCTCTCACTTACGAAACCTGAAATTATCCTTTATATTTCAGTGTGATTATTCACTTCAGCTTATTATATACTATAAAGTTAAAAAATGAAAGAAAATCTATTAAGTTGTTGCCTATCATTGTTAAGTGTCAACGTAGATTCTACAATATACGTGTGAAAACTAAACAAAAATGTAAAGACTCGAATTGTAATGTCTAAAATGAGTAATATTTGTTTTGGAATGTTCAAGTCTCAAAGTGAAGACACACCGGTTACTGGTGACGCGGACAACGTATACTAATAAATATTGTGTTGCTATTAGAATTAATAGCGTTACATAACGGAACATAAGTCTTTATACATTGTCTTTATGTATTGTAATATATGCCAATCTGAGAAATCTCTGATACAACATGTCTCCGTTTATATGTCGATATCATATTCTCTTGCTAAACAACAATACATACAATTTATGCATTGGCCATGGGTGGGGTTTTAAGAACAAAATCTTTCACCCACTATACAACATATGACTGTGTTGGTGCTGATACACCTCGCTGCATGACAGTATGTTTGATTGAAATATTCGTTGCTATCGTCAGAACTTTTTTTTTTATCTCAAGTTACTTTTCATGAGTTCATGACAATCGGTTTTTGCATTAAATAAATATATATATATATATATATATATACATATATATATATATAGAGAGAGAAAGAGAAAGATATATATATATATAGATAGATAGATAGATAAATAGATAGATTGATATATATATATATATATATATATATATATATA
Organism: Euprymna scolopes; assembly: GCF_053919585.1. Taxonomy (NCBI): domain Eukaryota; kingdom Metazoa; phylum Mollusca; class Cephalopoda; order Sepiida; family Sepiolidae; genus Euprymna; species Euprymna scolopes. Next base: position 7,597,307 of record NC_136489.1, read on the forward strand.
TGGATAGAAAGCTAAAGAGAGGGAGAGAGCAGGAGATAGAAGATGAAAGAATACGTTATGTGTTGTGTAGTGTAGTGTGTGTGTGCGTGTGTGTATGTGTGTATGTGTGGGTGTATATATGTGTGTGTGTGTGTGTGTGTGTGTGTGTGTGTGTGTGTGTGTAAAACAAACCAACTTAAAAAGAAACTCTACAATGAACTAATGAGCCAACTTGGATTCAAACACTGTTATTTCCGGACAGTTTTCTTCTCAAAAGTACTAGAAAGAAAATTTACAAGACAAAAGCAAATACTAGTAATGAACGTCACCATGACAGAGTGTTAGAAAATTTTCTCTTAGTCGTGTTTTTCATTTCTTTTTTTAATGTATTACTGTGCAACCAAAACTTGCTTGCTACGTTGACTGCGTTTTTATGTTCGTATTCGTCTTTGCTGAAATACCGTTTGTTTTTCACGCTTTTAACATCCTTCAACATTCAGACTCTATGATAAATAGACGAATTTCGAAGTAAAAGAAGTCCAAATCAAGTAAATATACACTGGAAATATGAAACTACTCGTTCCCAAATCAATTTGTGGAAGGACAATTATTTACACAATATTTTGGTAATTTTCTACTGTTAAATCTGATTTTACATCGATTGTTTTCTAATTTTCAAAACAATTATTTGGATCTAAGAACATATTTTAAATAATGAACGGATGTTTATTGGAGTGTTAGATCAAATTAAATATAAATCTGAAATATTTCGTAGTAAAACGAAAAGTATGACACATGATATAACAACGGCATTTTTTGTAATTTGAAGTCGTATTTTGATTAATTTATAATTTCTATTATTAACTTTTTATCATAAAATATTGAGGTATATAAAAGCTCGTGCAATTGTCCGATATTGCGACTAGAGAGAAATAAAATAATACTGTAAGTGGACTAAGTAAGTTTATAGTTCGACAAAATACTCAAAAAAATAATTTCTTCTGAGGAGAAGCAAAATAGTCTTGCTCTTCTTCTCATTAGAGAAATCAGCAAATTCTATTTTAGGCAATGCTAGAATTTACTAGATATGACATTAAGTACAACCGCAATTTATTGTAGTCATGAATTTCCAAGAAAAACAAGTGGATGAAAATGCTGGATATATATATATATATATATATATATATATATATATATATATATATATATATGATTGCAATGTCTTGTCAGACGAGTGCCACTCCCTCAGACACTGAAAGTTCATGAGCCCGAAAAAGACATATAGTCCTGCCAGCGAATTCACATGCTCAAGCAGACATGACACTAAATACGGTCATTGTTATACATACATATATATTCACGCACGCACCCATACATATGTACACATATCACACACATATATACATGCGTACATACACAATACGCCCACATACATATACATACACACAAATGCAAGCATAAACAAGCCGGTCATTGGTATACATACATATAAATATATACATGTATACATACATGTCTATAAGCATACGCTCATATATACCCATATGCATACACAATACATAATAAACAAACATACATATACATACCCACATGTATACATACTCATATACATACATATACATCCACATACACAAATACATAAACACATATACTTACACACACATCTACGTACACATATGCATATATATATATATGCATACACTTACCTACATATACATACACATATATATATATGCATTCATACACACATACATGCACACATACATATACATACACACATGCATACATACACATACATGCCATATACACACATACATGCATACAAACATATATAAATGTATATATACACACAAACATATATACACATAGGCACATATACATACATATACTCATAGATATAAATACATATACACTCACATGTACATATATAAATATACAGACACATACATATATAAATATACATACACATATACATACATAAATAGATATAATGATGGCAGATTAATTGTTACATGCATCCAGCATTACAGGCGCACACACGTCACAGCTTTTTTTATCGCCACAGGACTTTTTTTTCTTTTTTTTTTTTAATAGACAAATGCCTGAGAGAGTATCTATACAAAGATGATGTTAGAGAGGTTTAGCTTTGTACGACAACTAAATCTCTCTCTCGGTTCAAAATGTTGACATCCAGCAATAAGCAAGACCAAGATAGCAAGCAACAAGTCAAACTGCAGACCAGCTTAATGCGGGTACTGGTCTCCCGCTTTCTTGTTGTTTTTTTAAATAAAAAATATATATACATACATATACACATATACATACACACATACACAGATACCCACATACACATACATATTAAATTCCACAGCCAAACAAAGTTGCAGCCCACAAGAGCCATGAAAGTCAAACAACCGGAAGTCCAATAAATGTATACATATATATGCATATATACATGCATGCACACACGCATGCACATGTACACATATACATGCACGCACATGCACACATATGTATGTATAGATGCATGCATACGCACACACACATGCACGCACACATATATATGTTTGTATATATATATATGTATACGTACACATACACGCACATACACATGCACGTACACACATATATATGTGTATGTAATTCCTCAATGGTCATGACGATAGTGATGATGTTACAATTCAATGAATACACACGATAATAAACATGAAAACAAATCCACGGATGCAAAACGTAAAACAGAGCAGTCATCAATCTCGATGTTTTTCTTGTTGTTGTTGTTTTGTTTAAATTGAGAGAAGCGTATATGTACCTGTCGAACTCAGGTAAACCACCTAGGTAATTCCCGGAAGTCCACACTCCCAGGCTTTTCCACCGGGCTTTCCGATGGGGCAAGTTTATTGCTTGTCGCCTTAGGCGCCCCGGACGGGAAAATTCGACGGGGTTACTCAGGCAATTTTTGAAATTGCAGGAGTGCCCCTCCTTTAGAGGAGACGGCTTATATCCCCATTTTCCGGACTTTTGTCAAATATTGCTGAGGTGGCAGCAAATAAATATCTACCCCATTATACTCCTTTATTATGGGGTGTGTCTCCTAGCGGCTTAAGCTGCAGAGAGACGGGGTAGAGTACTCATCAAGGATCTGTTCTTGACACTCAACCCCACAGGTGAGGGGGCGTGATCGGCCTAACACCTGTCAGACTGAGGTACACCGCCTAGGTAATACCCGGGAGTTTCACCCTCTCAGGCCTTGCCACCTGGTTATCCGGTGGGGCAATTTTATTGCTTGCCGCCTAAGGCGCCCTGGCCGGGGAATGCTGACGGAATTGCTCAGGCAATTTTTGCAATTGCAGAAGTGCCCCTCATTTAGTGGAGCCTGCTTAGATTCCCACTTTCCGGCATGTTGCCAAATATTGCTGACGTGGGCAGCAATTTAAATAACTACCCCTTTATACTTCTTTATGATGTGATGTGTATCCTAGAAGCATGGAGATAGGGTAGAGTACTCGTCATGGGTCCGTTTTTGACATTCAGCACAGCAGTTGAGGAGTCGGGAACAGGCCCAACACCTGTCAGACTGAGGTACAAGGCTTGGGTATCTCCCAGGAGGTCCAACCTTCCAGCCTTTTCAGCCAGCTTTCTGCCGAGAACAGAATGCCCCTCGTTTATGGGAGCTATCCTACTCTCCACCTTCCGGCCTTGTGCCACATTTTGCTGTAGTGGACAGCAAATAATATCTACCCAACTATACTTCTTTATGATGGTATGTGTCTCCTAGCGGCTTCGGCTGTAGGGATACAGTGTAGAGTACTCAGCTAAGGATTCTTTCTTGACACTCAGCCCGACAGACGAGAGGCAAGTTTATTGCTTGGGGCGCCCCTACTGAGGAAGGCCGAGTTGGTGCCCACGCAATTTTTGATCAGAAAAGAGTGCCCCTCATTGCCTATTCTTCACTTTCTGACCTTGTGCCATATTTTTCTGCGATGTACAGCAGATATTTATCTACCACATTATACTGCTGTATGATAGGATATGTCCCGTAGCGGCTTCGGCATGGAGACAGCGTAGAGTACGCGTCAAGGATCCGTTCTTGGCAATCAGCCCGACAGGTGAACAGCCGGGAACCAGCCCAGCACCTGTCGGACTGAGGTACACCACTCGAATCTCTCCTAGGAGGTTCACCCTCCCAGGCCTTGCCACCCGGCATTCGGGTTGGGAAAGTTTATTGCTTATCGCCTGGGGCGACCCTTCTGGGGAATGCCGACGGCCGTGCCCTGGCAATTTTTTATGAAACTAGAGTGCCTGTCCTTTAGGGAAGCTTGCCTATTCTTCACTTTCTGGCATTGTGCCACATTTTGCTGCAGTTGTCAGCAGATAACTATCTAAAGCATTATACTGCTGTGTGATGGCATGTGTCTCTTCAGGGCTTCGGCTGCAGTAAGACAGGGTAGTGTACTCGGCTAAGGATTCGTTCTTGACACTCAGCCCGACAGGTAAGAGGCCGGGAACCGGTCCAGCATCTTTCGGACTTAGGTACACTGCTTGGGTATCACCTAGGTGGTTAACACTCCCAGACCATGCCACCCGATTTCTGGTGCGGCAAGTTTGTTGCTTGTCGCCTAAAAGTCCGTACCGGGGAATGCCGACGGGGTGGCCCGGACAAATTTGGATCAGGCAAGAGTGTCTCCTTTAGCGGAGTTATCTTATTCTCTACTTTCCGGCCTTTTGCCACATTTTGCTGTCGTGGACAGCAGACAAATATCAAAACCATTATACTGCTGTATGATTGCATGTGCCCCCTACCGGCTTCGGCTGCAGGAAGACAGGGTAGAGTACTCTTCTAAGGATTCGATTTTGACACTCAGCCTGACAAGACTGAGGTACGCTTGGGGATAACCTAGAAGGCCCACTCTCCAAGGCCTTGCCCCTCTGCCTTCGAGTGTGGCAAGTTTATTGCTTGTCGCCGAGGCACGCATACTGGGGGATACCAATAGGCGTGCACAGGCAATTTCTTATGAGACAAGAGTGCTCCTCTTTTAGGGGAGCTTACTTACTCTCCACCATCCGGCCTTGTGCCACATTTTGCTGCTATTGACAGCAAATTAAATCTACCACATTATACTGCAAAAATATTGTAACAGAACCCGAAATAATGGAAGATGTTTTTTTTCGGACAGTGCAGTAGCCCAAAGGAAGTATATCCCCAGTCCAAGGGGATCGAAAAATAAAAAAAGTGAAATACAGCAATTCATCTTTCATCGTCGGTTTGATTAGGAAAAGTGATTTCAGAATAACATTTTAAAGAGTCAAGAACCGGCTGAGAAAAAATATCAGTCCGTGAAAGTTTGTATTAGTCTGACCGGATATTGTCAAGAGAAATCGAAACAATTATTTCTGTAAATTTTTAAAGTTAATGTCAGTATTAAAAGGTAAGGGAGTGAGGACTAGAAAGTTTTAAGTGTGGCAGATGCTTAGCGTAATATTAATTATAAGGTTGTCGAAAAAATCCATGATGTAAATGGTGATGATAAAAATGACACACGGCGATATTACTGCTACTACGACAACTACTACTACTTCTACTACTAATAATAAATATAATAGTAATAATAATAGTAATGATAATAATGGTGAACTAGTAATACTAATAATACTACTAATAATAATATTCATAATGATAAACACAATGTAATTCAAATAATAGTATATCAATGGGCAGGTGTAATAATAATAATAATAATAATAATAATAATAATAATAATAATAATAATAACAATAATAATAATAGTTAAACCACTAATCATCATAACTATGTAAGTAATAATAGAAACAAATTAAGTAATAATGATAAAAAAAAGATGGATATAATTTTGGACTCCATGATCTCCAGAGAAATACTTTCGCCTTTCGTTTAACCTTAAAATAATTTCCATGCAAACTGAGATATTAATCGCGGATACACACACACACACACACACACACACACACACACACACACACACACACACACACACACACACATATATATATATATATATATATATATATATATATATATATCCTGTATATCCAACATTGTTTTCTTGGCAATTCATGCCTACAATAAATTGCGGTTTTACTTAATGTCATATGTAGCAAATGCTTACATTTCTACAAAAATAATTTGCTGATTTATTTCTGTCTTCTGAGGAGACGAATAGCAAGAATAGCATTCTTTGAAACTCTCTGGAATAAGGACTTTGTGAATTGATTTTTGAGTATTCCGTCGAAAAATAAATTTTGATTATGACGTTCAACTCACAGTTTTAATCTTCTTTCACTTTAAATACTCCCTACTCTCTATTGTGTGGTCTGTAGGAATTAACCTATCTACATCTAAATACTGGTATTCGTATTCAATTGTAATTAATCATTGCGTATATCAGGTAAACTCTACATCCTGTTAATTTCATTACTCTATATATGTATGCATATGTATGTATATATATATATATATATATATATATATATATATATAATTTTAATCCGTTAGTAACAGTTACAATTATTGTATTGTAATATTGACTAATCATTTTAATCGAACAGATACTATAATATATATATAAATATATATATATATATATATATATATATATATATATATATATATATATATATATATATATATATATATATATATATAGGCAAGCTCGTTCCACAGAAGACACCCTAACTGTAATCTCAGAACGTATATATCAGTCACTGGAGAAAGCGGGACACGGAAGAGCGGTAGCTCTAGATATATCTAAGGCTATTTACAGGGTATGGCATGAAGATCTTCTAAGAAAAATCAGATCATATGGTATCATTGGAAGAATACAAAAAATAATTAAATCCTTCTCATATAAGAGAAACATCCAGGTTGTCCTCGACGGTCGTACATCTAAACAATATGATATAAATGCGAGAGTGCCCCAAGGATCTATCCTTGGACCTATGTTATTTCTAATATTCATAAATTACCTCCCTGACAAAATTGCCTGTGAGAGGGGTATATATGTTGACGACACGCTCTATAACAGACACGACAGGAAAACAAATGAACATATATCTAAAGAAATGGCAGAAACACTAGAGGATGACCTCTGATTTGTAGTAGAATGGGGGCATAAATGAATGGCCACACTCAATGCTGCCAAGACTAAACTCCTTTCCTTCAATAATTCCAAGAAATCCTCTCTACCACGAATAGTAATGGTCAATGACTCCTTATCTGACAGTATATCTTTTAACCTCCTCAGCCTAACGCTAAAAGGAAACATGAGTTGGAACAATTAAATTGAGAGTATCGCCAGGATGGCTGCAAAGAAGGTGGGGTTTCTCTAACGTACTAAAAAGCTACTAACGCTCGAAAGTATCCTATATCTCTATAAGGCAACCATTCGCCCATGTATGGAGTATTGTTTTCATATTGAGGCTGGTACGTCTGCCACTAGTTTCTCGCTTGTAAATAAGGTTCAAAAGAGAGTTGGACTGTCATCTAAATTTTACCCTATGTCCCATCGACGAAACGTTCCATCCCTCTGCCTGTTCTACAATTACTTAAACGGTGAATTATCTGGCGAACTCCAATCACGTGTGCCCCCTCGACGTAAATCCCCCAACAACCCAAGAAGCAGCTAAATCCCACACCTACACAGTAGAGATACATAGATGTAAGAGAGCCTTCTACTTCACTAGTTTATTCCCTAAGACTACTAGACTTTGGGGTCCCCTTCCGTGTTCCTGCTTCCCCAACTGTACTGACATGCAGGAGTTCAAGTGTAACGTGAACCAACAGCTTGCTACCCAACTCCCTACACAATAACCCTGATGTTTATTCCCTGATAGTAGTCCCCTTCAACAAAGTGGCAATGCGCCTTATTGGGATGAAAATGTTACATATATATATATATATATATATATATATATATATATATATATATATATATATATATATATATATATATATACATGTGTGTGCAGGTGCGTGCATGTAGTTTGGGTTTTGCTTTAAAATTGTACACTAAAAATTTTCTAACAAATTGATTTTTTTACAAATACACGGATGCGATGTTGAAGTGGTCCATGCCCACCTGGAGTATTTCAAGACCTTCTGAGAAGTCAGTACTGGTTTTGATTATTGACTTGTCTCGTGCGAAGATCGCGCTTACATATACCGCATTTGGGTGGTGGATAATAAGGTCCATCCCTTGTTTTTGGAGAGCACTCTGTCTTTATGTGTATCTTGGAGGCATATAATATCAGCATCGAGGCTGGCTATGATTTCTGATTTTGATACAGATATTCTTTCAGCATTTCAGCTGTATATGTAAACCACCAGCAACCCTCTTTTGATTGACGCTAACATGCAAGAATTCCAACAAACCGAACCTATATATTGGTGACTTTAACAGTCACAGAACCACTTGGGGATACAATGAGACAAACAGTGATGGGGAAGCAGTAGATTGATTTGAAGCAGTAGATTGATTTGGAAAGTAGCCAGGAAAAAAACATACGAAGAGGGTGCAGGAGAACGTACATCCCTGGTCTCACGGAACTAAATAAAGCACAGCATGAGGACTATATCCAAGCTTATTATGAAGACCCATTTGCTGAGAATACGTTAGAGCTCGAGGAGATTTTGCTTGCTTCCATAAGTAGCGAAAACAAAGAGCATAAGTATCATCGATATGACACACGATAGCAAAAAAAAAGCCTGGATGACAAGAAAAAAATAAACTGATGAAAAGCTTCTCAGTCCCGAATTGCAGCTGTGACACCCAACCAAGTAGCCCATCAGCTGTTATTGAATGATAAAGCGCAACAAAAAGAAAAAGGTCAGACAAAAGAGAATGAAAGCCGAACTTAGCCACGTCATGAAAACAACAATTGCAATCTAGAACAATTCTCAGAAGCCGAAATAACCGCAGCAATATCTCAACAAAAAATGGAAAGGCATCGGGCCTTGACTGAATAACCACAAAGATTGTAACACAGTTCGGAACAACTGTAAGAAAGTGGTTACTGACCCTCATAAATAACTGTGCGTCATCCCTACAACCTCTAAAATCTGGAAAAAGGCAAGAGTAGTAAAATTCTAAAACCTGGAAAAGACCCCACATCACCTAAGAGCTACCGACCTATCTTCCTACTGTGCATTATCTATGAACTATATGAGCGCATTATACTGGCCAGAATAACGGAAACAGTGGAAGAACAACTCTCAGCTATCCAAGCCGACTTTCGACCAGGTCGGGCATGTTGTAGACAGATTTTAAATCCGACCCACTTCATTGAGGATAGATTTTAGATCAAAAAATAACAGGCACTGTGTTTGTAGACCTTACAACAGCCTATGACACTGTAAATCATAGGACACTCATACTTAAAGTAGCCCAAATGATACAAAACTCATCATTGATGAGCATAATTAAATGTCTACTTAGTAATCGGCTTTTCATGTTGAGATGTATGGGAAAAAGAGTAGATGGTTTATCCAAAACAATTGTCTCCCACAACGTTCAGTGTTGCCTCCAACCCTATTCAATATCTACACTAAGGACCAACCACAATACCCAAATATAAAGATATATATATATATATATATATATATATATATATATATATATATATATGTATATATATATCGATGACCTATGCATCGCCACCCAGACAAATAGCTTTGACATCATAGAAGAAAGACTATCTGGCGCCATAGCCACTCTCTCTAGGTACTACAAAAAGTGGTACTTAAATGCAAACCCAATCAAGACCACGTTGTCGCCTTTCATCTTAATAATCACCAAGCAAATCGGAGACTAAGAGTCATGTAGAATGCCAACATGCTTACACATGAACCTTTTCCAGTCTACCTGGGGGTAACACTGGACAGCATACTCTCTTTTAGAAAACACCTTACCAAATTCAAAGCAAGCTGACACCAAGAAACAACTTTCTCAGTAAGCTTGCCACCAGCAATAAGGGTACCGACCCCAAAACACTGAGGCAAACAGCTCTCGCAATGTGACATTCCACAGCGGAGTATTGTGCCCCAGTGTGGTTGCCCATAAAATTGATGTAGAGCTGAACAGGGAATACTGGAACATAACTGGTGCCATAAGATCAACTCCCTTGCCAGCTCTATACTGCCTAACTGGTATTCCACCACCACATATCAGGCGAGAAGTCATCACTAGAATAGAACGGAACAAACTGCTTAACGACCACAGCCACTCACTGTTTGGCGACAAATCAGTGAGACGAAACGTAGATACCATGAACAAAGCTTCTTTCTTAGAACTGCACGCCTGTGGAACTCTGTTCCACTTGCCTGTTTCCTCCCGACTTCAACCTGCATGTCTTCAAGTCCAGCACAAACAAATTCCTGATTAACCGCCCCCCTTAAGTAATGCCCCCTTACCAATTCTCCAATACTATAGCTACACTATCCCTTTGATTACTGTACACACAATAACCTTGATAAGTGGTGAACTCGATGTAAAAAAAACAGACTAAAATCTCGCAGTAGCTTCATCAATATAGAGGAAATCGATCCCAAACAAGCTGTCTCCTAAAGGATGGAGCGATGGCCCGACTATAACAGCAGCAATAAAAATGAAGCCCTACCAGACCCAAAAGAAACACTCCCCCAGGGTGCAAACCTTGGTAGAAAAAACTGGGTGACTCTTAATAGAACCAGAGCTTAAGTAGGCAAAACAAAAGACAATCTCCACAAGTGGGGGCTACACACCTCACTTTGATGTCCATGTGGAGAGCTACAAACTATGCACCACCTTAGGGAGAGCTTAAGGAGAAAAACAGCACCGCCATGCGATGGGTTAATTTCTATTGCGATAAGATATGATAAATGTATTAACAACCAAAGCGATGCGAAACAGTTCATATATATATATATATATATATATATATATACATATATATATATATATATATATATATATATATATATATATATATATATATAATGAAACCATTGCCAAAGGGGGAAATATGATGGAAAAAATGAAATCTGCTTCATTCCAAACCTTAACCTTGATCTAATAATTATTAAAAAAAAAAAATCACCTGGTCAAAATGATAGGACCACTTTAATATAATCGGCTAGTTAAAAAATGAATAAGAAAAGCTTTCTATGTAACTAAAAGCAACTTGTAAGTGGATAAAAAAACATCTTACTAAATTATAAATGGCAATTATCAGAGTTTGAGAGAGGAAGGATCTTTGAGCTTAACAGGGTGGGCTCTCCCATAGATTCATTGCAAACGAAGTGAATCGTAGCAAAACCGTCATCACGAATTTTTTAAGAAATCCAAATCAATATGGGCACAAAAAAGAGTCCAGGTCGATCAAAAGAAATAAACCTATCACTGGATCGCCGTATCAGAAGTTTAAAAAAAAAATCCAGTATGAGCTCAAGTTGATTGAGAAGCCAAACAGCAGCATAATCATGTCCTAAAACCATCACACGGCATCTGAAAATGAAGGGTTTTAATCATTTAAAGCGGCTGCCGAAATCACGTCTTCTTGAACAGCACAAAACTAACCGACTTAAATGACTTGGGATGAAGACAAATGGGAAAATGTAATTTTCACCGATGAGAAAGAGTTTAATCTAAATGGTCCAGATGGATTTCATCACTATTGGCATGGTAAAGATTTGCCCGAAAGATACTTTTTTCCACTCGGCATTGTGGAGGAGGGTCTTTAATGATCTGGGATGCTTTCTCGCAAGCTGGAACCCTACAGTTGCAAGTAGTGAAAGGCCGGCAAACATCATTGAAGTACATTTCAATGCTTGAAAATGCTTCTATTAGGACTGAAGGTTCAGGTCTGTGTGGAAGAAATTGGATTTTCCAGCAAGACAACGCTGCGATACACACTTCTCGACAAGTACGAACATACTTTCCTTCAAATAATATAGAATTGTTAGATCATGCGGCATGTTCTCCGGACCTTAATTCCATTGCACATCTTTGGAGATGGATAGCAAAAGAAGTGTTCAATGATGGACCCATGTATGGTTCGATGAAATAACTTTCTGATTCAGTTTCCAGTACATGGGATAACATTCCTTCGCAACTGATAAAAAACTTAATCGCAAGCATGCCGAAAGAATTTGTTAAGTATTTCGTAATAATGGAGGCTATACTAAATACTGATACCCTTTTTAGTAATTGCGTTTTGTTAGATAAATTTTCAGTGGGCTTATCATTTTGACAAGGTAACATTTTTTTTTTAATAATTATTAGATCAGGGTTAAGGTTCTGAATGAAGCAGATTTCATTTTTTTTCATCATGTCTTACCTTTTGGCAATGGTTTCAACCATTTGTTTGGGTAAAAATTCGATAATATGCGTAAACGCTTACTTTCTTAAGTGGTCTAGTGATTTTGACCAGGACTGTATATAAATATATATATATATATATATATATATATATATATATATATATATATATATATATATATATATATTCTGTTTTCTCAGAATGTTCATTTATAATCATTAAATAATATGAATTTCTGGAAAGTAACATTTCTATTTAAGCAGTAATTTCTGAGAATTAGAGAATGATATACGTTAATTTTACAATATTCATAGTAATAGGCAACCATTTTTTATTGTTTATGAAAACTTTCAAATTCCATTAAGGACTAATGGAAATCTACTTTGCCTTAAAGAAATAAATTTCGAAGGAAAATATATTTTCTGATTTTGTTGAACGGATTCATCCGTATAATCCACACTAGTTTCTCTATTCTCTTTGTACGTTTGTGAAAATATATGCATATATTTAACGACTGTTTTACTGTAATTTGAAAAAAAGTTACGAATTTATAAATATCGAGATACTTAAAAAGATTTCGTGTCGAATTAATTATATTATTTGCTACTGCGCTACATTGCTAAAATTCTTACTCACACAAACAAATTGTGAACATATTTTTTCTATTATTACAGAACAATAAAGCTATGATCTAACTTAATATGTGTTTGTAATTCCAATCTCTTTTTCTGTTTGTTTACAAACTCATGCTTGGATTGGAGATATTGACTTTTATCATGATACATAACGTAATCCCACTATCTCCCAAATATAATATTCTTTATAAGGCATAATTCGAATTATCACTGTCCATTTATGAAAGTATGTTTGCTTCAAGACCCGCAGTTTATGTCGATTTTTCACTCTCTCTCCTGTTTTAATATCACTGATTCTTGAACAATTTATGCAACATGTTTTAAATATTCAGCACCTTTATCTTACGTTTCAAATTGTATTTACATCATCTGGACAGGTCTATGTTCAGCGGAAATAGGTAAAAATTGCAGCGTCCTTGAACTGCCAGTAACTGCAATAGTATGGAATCAATGAACTTTTATTTTAAGGATAATGTATTATGTCCTAAACACTTTTAGCACAACGGACGAAAATCATTACGAAATGGGGGAAACGTTGGCTTTTCAATCTTTTATTTAATGTGAAGTTCTTTCTGAAAATCTAAAATGACAAACGTTGCCATTTATGTTATTTCCCCTCCGGTTTCATATGACACATCGAAATCCACTGTCATTAGTTGTTGAAGAGAACACCGAGCAAATCTCCAATAGAAAGACTAAAGGAACTAAATTTTAAAATAATGCATTAAGAGAACGACGCCTGTATTTACCCGTAATATATGAACATGTCAGTTTTCAAGATTCGAAGAAATAACAATTTAAAAAATCAATTTGGAAATGTTCGAAAGCGTCCGTTGAAAATGTATATTATCCCTGACATTATTTTTTTTTCCTTTTGCTTATGCTAGTAATATAAGGAGTGTTGTTTTCAAAAAGAATTTTACCGATTTAAATTTTAATTAATTAATGAAATTTTAATTTTACCGATTAAAACTCCGCCCTTCTTCGGCTTCTTTTAATGCCAGTTAAAATCATTCTAGTCATAGTCTTAAAACGTTATGTTATTCAGCTCTTTCCGCATGTTATAATTTCAACTAATATACATGGCTACCAGAAATAGGAAACGCAAACTACATGGATTATAGTGAGCAATTACACTAGAGAAATCGTGTCGCCTCATTGGTTGACTATTGTAACGTAGTGTTTTTTAAACAGTCTTATTTATTGGTTAATATCAAATATAAACCAGCTGTAACCTGGCTTGTTTTGTTAAAAGGAAAGGATTCCCGTTTCCGTGTAAATAAGAACATTTGATTAGTGAAAATGAGATTACGATAAGCCGAGACTCGAACCTTGTAGGAAAGTTTCAGAGAGTCCATATTAGAATCGGAATGTTAAAAAAACTTTTCTATTAATAAATATTAGATATTGTTTGAATTGTAATAAGAATTTGATTATCTGTTCTGGTGTCAAAACTGAATTAAAAAGGTCAGCTAAATAGAATTAACAATTCCAATTTAAAATATATTGTAAAAAAATAAATTAAGTTGAAAAATAGGTTATTTGAGAATTCTTTGTTTGCAAAAGTGTGTTTTGGAAACGGTGCTTAGCCAGAGAAGTTGGCCACGTTTTGGAAGCACACATCTGGTGTCATAGCAAAAAGGGGATTCTCAATATAAGAGTTAGTTTTTAGTCAGATAAAGGAAGTCGGGCAGTCGACCACAGGAGGCAGAACAGTTAAGTTTGCAAGTCAGTCAGGGAGAGAGTTGGAGTCAAAGTCCTTTGGAAGCGAAGGAAAGAACATTAAATTATGTAGATCCCGAATTTGAATTCCTGACGTCATTATCATTTGACCGTTCAAATAAAATAAAGAACATCATCGATTTTTGTAACTGTTGTCTACGTGTCGTCTATCGACAATTGATGGTGATGTGATAAACATCTTAATATGCACTTTGTATACCCCCTTCAAAGTAATGTGTCCCCTCCTCCATCACAAGTATGATTCACCAGTCTGATGCAAAAGAACAGTATTACACATTCCCACCCCTCATCGTCTCTCTCACATCGTCAATCCTGTATTACATGTACCTGTTGTATGTCCCCGTCATCTCTTGATATATGACCCCCAGTATGAAACCCCCTGCTATACAACAGTTTAACTGAAATTTTAATCCGAGATAAAATGTAGAGACCGATTCATTTAATTTAATGTGTTTCATTATTTTAAGACCCTATGCCAGTTAAATTGTCATGGTACATTTGAGACAATTTAACCTACTAAATAAGTTATTTTGTTGACGTAACTTCGTCTTTTCAGTCAGCAAAGATTGTTGATTTGGAATATTTACTACTTCTTCGTAAACACCCGTTCCACTAATCGAAGGTTGAATTAAATAAAGAATTTTCAAGCTTCTCGTCATCAGAGAAAATCGTTTAAAAACAATTTCCTCTCTTTAGTAGGACAAGCAAAGTAACGCAACACATTTTGCAAGAGTAAAAGAAACGACCTGCTAAAACAACACCAAGTGTTAAGTTGTCATATCTTAAATGCTATGAGTGGTTGTTTTCACCCCATTGTTCGGTATCACATCGTCGATGGGAACTGGTCATCGGCGCCAAATGAGTGTTTGTTGCGTTGTCGTATCATAAAGGATATGAGTGTTTGTTGCGTCATCTCTAATAATAAAGGGTTGAGTCTTTGTTGCGTCATCTCTAATAATGGATTAGAAGAGAGTGCGTGCTATATTATATATTTTTGTTGTTTCATAAAGGGAATCGTGTGTAAGTGACATGTATTTTCAGAACCTACCTCTGCTTCTTCGATGTTGGACCATCTGGAAATTTCTCGTACTGGAGGGAGACGTGATACCTGTTTTGGATGAAGATTCAATCACTTCAAGGCAAGGAATTGGTTCTATCGTTTATTTCACTTTCCCAGATGTTTTGCAGAATTTGGAAAGTGAAATCGGCCTGTGTGGGGTATTCTACACACGTCAGCGTTCGCCCTCTCCCCCCGTGAAGAGCAGGAGGCAACGGGAAGCCGTCCGTTCTCTTCAGAGTCCAAATAAAATCTAAACGATTCAGCTAACCTGATCATATGACTCACACGCAATCCAATCAGCTTATCTTGACCTCCGGTCAACATGTCTACACTATAACTCACCTCTTTCCCCCTTTTTCTCTCTCTCACTCTCTCTCTCTCTATTCCTTAACGCAAGTAATTTAACCTTTCAATGTTGTTGTTTTTTTTTCAATTGTCTTCTCCCTTTGGCAAAGTACTTAGTTATGAGGAAGTAAATTCCTCACACTATATAAATTTTCATTCTATCCGTGGTGTATGTCTCATTAGTAAGTTATTAATTCATATTTTGGCGCCCGAAGATACACACGTCTTCTAAACGAATAATATATAAATAAATAAGGAACATCATTTCAGTACCAATTTGAAAAATCCCCCCCCAGAAAAAAAAAACATAATTACAAATCTACATCGTAAAGTGCATAATATAATTAGCAATAACGATATTGCACAGCTAGACAGCGACAGAATTGTTATTTAATATAAACATGCTATTAATAACCAACCCTTTACTTATCTATTCTCCCTAGATTTCAGTTAACGTGAAAAACATTTTTGGAGTTAGTCTCAAAATTCAATTAACAAAAGCAGTTAACACTTGTCCTCGATTCGCCTGTTTACGTAGATAAGTGGTGAATTTTAATTAAACAATTCATGTCATAACTTCTTAACATTTCCGTATTGTAGAGCGATGTCAATTTGGCATTGTCATAGCCACCGGCACACCATATATCTAGGAATAATATTCTGCAAATCTCTGCCCATAGAAGACAGTCATCGAACAGAAATGATATGACGTTCAAATAAGAATCCACTTTCAGTGCTTACCTTTATATTTTCTGTATTTTTTTAAATAAAAATAAAGCATTATGAAGACTAAAATGCTAATTAAAGATAAGTATTCATGAGTTTTGTCGGGCACACTGATTTATGATTTTTATTGGTCGAGAGTTTGTTGTTTTATTAAATAGAAAAATGATAAAAAAGCATGCTTCCAACGCGTTCAATAATTCTCATACAGCAAACAGAAAAAACGCGCTAAAAAACTAGCTGGGGACGTTCAACTACCGACCACTTGAATAACAGTATGGTATAGATAAAACAACACGAGGATTTTTTTTTTATCTACGAAAACATTGACAAAAAATAACACTTTCGTACATTGATGCTTGATATCAAACTAGATGAAATAATTTAAAATATATTTTCATCTTTTTATGAATGAAACGAGTATATTTACTGTTTTTTAATGTTTGTATATGTACATTCTTTCAAAATAGTTCGCCTGTTGATTGCAAATCATATATATATATATATATATATATATATATATATATATATATATATATATATATATATATACACAGAGAACGAGAAAGAAAGAGGATGGTGAAAGAGAGTGAGAGATGTTTATTTGAATATATTAGATTAATTATGTGCAATTAGAATAGGAAATCAACGGCCGAGTTTGCACAGAGTTCAACTGACAAAAACAGAATTAATAAAATCCCAAACGTAATTATACTCGTGCGGTGCATATTGCTTGCCTTCCCCCATCAATTATATAAAACATATATGATTTAGATTAAACAGAAACGGAGATGAAAATCTAAGGTGTTTTCCTCTCAGAGATTACTCTTTAAATTTGAACTAATGTTACAATTAAAAATTAATATGATGTGAGCGGAGCGCATTAGGTTTTGACACGGGGTTCCTAAATAAGACCATCTTATTAATTTGCAAATAATAATGAATTAATAAAACATGTATGCTCATTAATATACGAATTATTTGCGTTACTGCATTTTCGAGATGGGTATAATATTCGTGTTATTATGATGTTTCGGACTATTGTTCTTAACCTGACGCCAAATTTCACGAGGTTTCAGTCGAGTTAACGTCCAACTTTCTTTAGATGTATCTTGTCAAACGACGGAATTTTTCTGTCGAATTATTGAAACTGCACTTAGTTTGGATCGGACGCTTTTATTTTATCCACGAATAAAGAATATTCTCACTCCTTCAACCACGAAGTTCTAAATAATAATTAATTTAATTTTGAGCGTTGAACGCACTGAAGTGAGAACTTCCTATTTCGACAAATAAATTTACCAAGTTCTGAATCTACCAGCTGCGGGTTCCTGCTGTCGACACGATACACGTGAATAAGTTCGTAGAGTATATCGACAAAAACGTATAAATAAAACTAAACATCAACATTGTAGTAATAAGTATTTAAATAAAATGAACCACCTAATTCGTTTGTAACTTTCATAATTTAAAATTTCGGTAATATAATTCTTACCAAGAATCAGTAGCGTAGTAGATGAAGTACGTTAGAATATCCAGTTGAAAGTCCCAATCTTCTGTATGTAAAAATGTTTATCCTCAATACAAGCAACACTTGCAATGCATATGAGAATACCTGACGACAATTATGCAAACCTGGCTAGCGAAACAATATCATGTCACCCTCCTTTGTTTAAATATATGTTTCTGTTATATATTCTGTGAAGTGTCCCGAGTTGGACAACAAATATTTCTGAGTTTTAAGGTTATATCGATGCTGCGAATATAACAGTAAAGAGCGGAACACTTTCCTTAGAAAATTAATGATGAATGTGGCCGTAATGAACGGTAGAAAAATAATACATATAATTGCTTACTCACTTGTAAACTAAGCATAGATCGTAACTTGTTGAAAATCAATTCAACGACCTAAGTTATTTAATTAGAAATGCAATGTTACTTAAGTAATACAATATCCGTTTGGACTATTAAAATGGATCAAATTTACCGGTTGTTTATTCTGTTTTAAATGTGTTTGAATAAAATTTTGTATTTTATATTTTATATGTGCTCATGCCTAGTTTCTATGATAGGCTTGACATTTCTCAATTATTTCTGTACTTGGACATAATTATGTATAATTAAAATTGAAAGTTGCAATGTGCAGTTTTCTTCCGTCCATTCAGTTAAATATGCGCATTGTGTGTAATCATTTCTGGAAATTACTGCAAGCTACGATATTATTACCGACGTCACAATGCACGACCATGCAAATTATAAACATATGCATTTGGAAACGGACATATAGACATAACCTCTCCTTAGAATGCGTGGGCGAATCTAATAAAAGTTTCGTCATTTCTACTCGCTCGTTACTGATTACAACGGTATTTGATTCTTAAAGGTGACTTAAAAGTGATAGTCTAATCGGCCAAAGAATTATTTGCGACGAGGATGATACGTTGACTTGTGTTACCCGGTCGGAGCCTGTTTCCACCTCAATGCAGAAAGTTAATCACAGTTGTCGTTGGTCGCCACTACCGCACTTGAACTATTGCATACACTGGAGGCCGAAGCCGAAATAAAATAATCAAACTTTCACTGGCGATTAAAGCCTGTTGAGGCGCTGATATGCACGTCCATTAGCATAATAATGGAAAGTAAAAACAAAAGCTTTAGAAGTTATGGAGTCTCACTGCTTAGAATGATCGAAATCAGTGATAGCAGTCTAAGTGTTTCCGTTTATTTTTCAAGTCTTCCTCTTCTTTTTACTTCTTAATAGTATTAAATAAAGTTCCAGTCTTATGCCATCTTTTTTAACGTGTAAAGCAAATCAATTACGATTTTTCACTTAACTATTTGCGGTATTGTAATGTTTAGAACGGAGTTTTGGATATACATTCACAACTGAGGTAAAATACCTTTCGGATTAGACAGCCCCTTTTGTTTGAGGTGGAAAAATAATTCCCCCAAATTCAATCGTGATAATCGCAAATTCCTCAAAAATAGGGGTTGGCACTGTCGGCAGAAGCGAACTAGATTAGTTCATCGCGCGTGGGTAAAAGCCTTAACGCCGTGAATTAGAGTGCATAATGCAGTTCTTTATACCTCTATAATTACTTGTCTCCGCAAAATTTGATTGAGATTTTCTTTATTAAGATCGCCGAAAAATTATAATACTCGTCGTGTAAAGAAAATTGTGAAGGTCGACCGCATTTACAAATTGATCTCCAGCCCAAAATGTTAACATGTGCGCAATCTCGGGAATTTATACGGAAAAGAGAATTTTGCTTATTTCAAATATATTATTTTTTTTCTTTAATGTACTTTATTTTAATATACTGTTTTTGAATATACTTTATTAAAAAACGCGTGCAATCTATTACGTTCGTACCCGATTTAAAAATAAATGTTCCAGCAGTATTATCTACTGCATTTTACGAATTATGTTATTTGAATTTTATCCTTTTAAACATATGCGAAATATTAATATTTAATCAGTTAAACTAATTTTGTGCAAATTCACAATTTTGTAAACTAAGAAAATTGTAAAAAATGACGAACTCATTGTTGTTTAATCATGTTTTAGTAAATACATATATTTTAAAGTCAAATATATTTGAGAAAAAAACTGTTATTTTAAAGGATATGGCATTAAAATATAAAAAAAAACAATTGATAAAAAAGAGGAATAAAAAACATAAACACAAAATATACTTAACTAGAAAAAAATTGCAAATCAGGGACATAAGCATCAGGGCTATTATGTAGGGAGTTGGACAGCAAGATGTCAGTTAACGTTACATTTGAACTTCTGCATGTCAGTACAGTTGGGGAAACATGGACCTAGAAAGGAATTCCAAGTTTAGCTGTTCAGGGGAAGAAGCTACTGAAGTAGAAACCTCTGTTACATCTAGGGATCTCTACTGTGAAGGGGTGGGATTTTACTGCTTATCAGGTTGGTCGGCGTATTTACGCAAAGCGGGTACACGTTGGTGCAGTTAATCAGTATATCTAGTGTTAAAGCTCTTGTAGAACAGACAGGAGGATGCAACATTTCGTCGAGGGGACAGAGGTTAAACCTCAGATGAAAGTTCAGGACCTATCAGATAGGCGACTCCCTGTGAAACTTTTCTAGGTGTGATAGACTAGTTGCAGATACACCATTATAGATGTACAAGATACTTTTGGGTGTTAGTAGCTTTCTTGCATGGTAGAGAGAACCTACCTTCTTCGCAGCGTTAAAATGTTTGAATGTGAATATTTACATGTGTGATTAATCATTAGCTACGAACGGCATAAGAAGTACGTATCCAGAGGATGATATTGCCGAGACATTTTATTATAAACCAGCGTCGGTAGTAATAGATTGCACAGATTTTAATAAAGTATAATAAAATAAAGTACATAAAAAGTAAATATATTGTAAAAAAATATAATTAATTACTGGAACAAATGTAATAATTGAGCGAGAGAGAGATGGAGAGAGAGAGAGAGAGAGAGAGAGAGGGATGAAATAAATGTTTAGTTTTTTTTTTCCAGCATTGCCTGATATGTTTTTTCCTCGGCATGAAAAAAGTAAAGAGAGAGATAGAGAGATGGGAAGAATTTATACAGAAATAAAAAGAGTTGAGAATTATATATATTGAGAGATAGGGAGAGAAAGAGAATAGAAGAGAGGGGCAGGTGGGGCGAAGGAAAATGCCAATTTTTCGCTATAAAATGTAAGAAAAAGAACACAGCAATAAACTCAGAGGCTTTGCGCCGCCATATTTTAATGGAATATTAGCGGTCGTTTACTTTGAGAATACCGTTAATCAGAAATATATGAATGCTCGAGGTCAATCAATCAAAATGAACGGAGTTATTCTGTAGATATTTTATTATTTTGGAATCAAAATAAGGAAAGATTTTCATATGATTGGATTGTCGGACTGACTTCCTCATCTTGGTTGTTATTGTCACAACGTTTCGGCCGTTTTACCCTCCGGCCTTCGTCAGGTGTTTTGCATCGAACTGGGGAACCGTTTGTTAGGAGTCTCGAACCCAAACCTTTATTATTATTACGGGAGTACCCTGTTCGGACTCCAGCTAGACTTTGGGACATAGTTGTTGATTCTCTGTTTTGAATGTTACTTTTTCACTGCCTTCGTTCAGGATTGAACTCAGCACATTTGGGTAACTGTAAACTTTGTTACAACGTCTAGGACCACTCGGCCATATGTCACCTCGACAATTCTTAGTTGGTTTTTGTTAATGTTAAACCTATGGGGTTTATTCAAGGTTTTCTCTCTCTCTATCAGAGGTGTCCAAATTGCATTCAGCTCTATGCTTGGTTTGCTCAGTACGTTGTTATGTCCGAGCATGTGAGCTGTTTCTTTAAGTTTTCTCACTTTCCAGTGGGTATCTCTGTGTATTATTTTTACTTCATCCCATAGGTGGCGATGGTTCCCCCGTAATAATAATAAAGGGTCAGGTTCGAGACTCCTAACAAACGGTTCCCCAGTTCGATACAAAACACCTGACGGAGGCCGGAGGACAAAACAGCCTAAAAGTTGTGACAATAACAACCAAGATGAGGAAGTCAGTCCGACAATCTCAATCAATGAAAACACCTCATCTCAAAAATACAGACAATTACTATATGTCTAGGTGTTTCTCATCTAGGTACGAAGGGTTAAACCCCATATTAACCGAAAGTTAAGAATTTCTCCCAGCGTTTACTGACGTTAGAGGATGTGAGAATTTGAGAGAAAAATAGGAACTAGTTCCTCGAAGGATGGTTGTGATTGTGATGATTTTTATCCTAGGATTAAATGCAAGGTTTTATTATAACGACTACATCTGTCTTAAATGGTGTTCTAAATTTTGATATGATAATGATTAATAGTCTAGACAAAATACATTTTTAAGTGGCATCTGTTGTGACAAACCTACGGAATTTCTAGAGATGAATGAAATCCGAATATTTTATATCGAACTAATTTGACGAACCTAATATAAGCCCCGATAATTTAATTAACAATGGAAATCATAATTCAAATATATTTGACTTGTGACGTTATCCTAAAATTTTATTAACTTTTTTCGTATTAACACCCGCATTTAGGGTAAGCGTTTATGAAAGATTTTTTTGTTTATAATTGCGCGGAAACTTCTTTATTTTCATAGTTTATCTGAAGATGCATACAAGCTCAAAACTCCTTGATCCTTGTTACAGATTGTTATATATTTTTGAGATCGAAATCATCCCGTATTGTGTTTTATAATATTTCGATCAATAGTATTTCATTGATAATAATTTTGTACGTCAATAGTTTACGCTTAGCATGTATAGACTATATAATACGTATCGAAACAAGACTAATTTCTCTATATCTCAAAACATATACTTCGATGATTTGAAAACATTAATCAATTAGCGTAGAAATCTATATATCTCTTTGAGTATGCTAGTTTTCGCGAATAATCTGCATGCTTAAATGGTGTGGGATGAAACTCCTTGCATCAACCCCACTTCGGGCGCTTCCGTTTATTTTGACCTTAATTCCTAATAACACTTTTAAGTGTTGATGCCAATATGTGTTTCAGTGGGTGAATATCAGCAAATAAAATAATTTGAGTCGATTATTAAAATGGTATTAATCGATCAAAATATACGCTTTATCGATATGTTTGTGTATCTTATTTTTACTCGCCTTTTGTCAGGCTTATTTTCGAAACATTCTATACTTTATGGCAGCATGATATTGCAACTTAAGACGCAATGACTTAAAGTAACACTTTTATTAATGTTGGTCACATACAATGTAGACACCACAATCACAAAATTTTGGACAAATAACTAGTCAAAACTGACGTTACTTTTGTGATTCTAAATAGTCTCAAAAATCCCTCCTATAAAACTACCACACGTGTCTCCCCCCACTACACTTTTCTTTCACAATACTTCCACTCTCTTAAGAATGTGTAAAAATTTAAGTTGATATTATTCAATTTAACCACTATAGCTTGCTATTTGTAACGAAACATGACATATAGTGAGACAAACAAAGTCTCTTAGAATGATGCAAGGACGCTTCCTGAGAGTTAAAAATAAAGTAAAATCAATGAGCAGTGAGCCTGGTTCAGTAGCTCCTAGCACACTGCTTATCAAAAGAAGGTAGGTCTATTTTAGAAATCGATCGAACATTTCAAAAGCATTCGTTTCTTCTATACCCTCCATTTTCTGTAAAGAAAACAAATTTAAAAAGAAAGGAAAAACAGCGCTTCGTGTAGTCCCCTTTCCCCTCTCTGAATCTTAGTCGGTCTATCTTTATTGCTCTCTGCCGCTCTCTTTTCATCATCAGAAACAAAGCCTTGGCTTCTTTTGTTGAATACAAATGAGTAAAAATAGCTTTTTTGTTCTTTTTAGTACTCCCTTGAAAGTCTACTCTCCCCATTTTTCACTGAAAAGCCTCTTTTTCTTCCTATCAGCAATTATGTATTGAACAGAAAACGTTTACTTTTTTAATTAGTAAAGGGCTTAATCTTCTAAAATTATGAATGCTAACCAGCGGTTTCTTCTTCTTCTTATTATTATTATTATTAGTCTTCTTCTTCTACTTCTTCTTCTTCTTCTTCTTCTTATTATTATTATTATTATTAATTCTATTTCATACAAGTTTCAACTTTTGGATTATAGTCTGATATTGGACATTACTCCAATTCCTTTGACTGTAGACATTCAAGCTGTACATTAACTTTTTGCTGTTCTTAACAGGACAGCTTTTTAAAAATTGTAAGAATTAATTGTCTCGTCATATTGATTAAGGCATTCCTGGTGGATTTTCGTTATGACGCTAATTGCAATGGGGATAACTTTCACGTTTGCAGTTTTATATTTCATTCCCATTTAATTGCAATCCCATTTCAAATATTGATATTAAATTATTAAAAATGTTCTTTCTCTTTCACCCTTTTACTGAAAGACAGGCTCTGTCAATGATTGTTTTAATCATCTTGTGTGTATACACAATTACATCACGTGTGTAGAATCATTGGTTTTTACGCGAATCTGAAAAAAGAAGTTTGACATTTAATTTTCCTGTACCACTTTAGGTGTTTGCCCAAAAAGTGTTCCGCCGAAGTAGCCCCGGTTCTCTCCAAACTTTACAACAAATGCCTTAATGAATCTGGCTTTCCTGCCTGCTGAAAAACTGCTTCTGTGGCACCAGTTTTCAAGAATTCTGGTGATAGAACTGACTCAGTAAATTACCGCGCTATTAGTCTCCTCCCACTTCCCACCAAAATATTTGAGCCTATTATTAACCAAGCTCTAGTCCATCACCTTACAGATGCTGAACTTCTGACCAACCGAAAATATGTATTTAGGTAAGCCCGTTCCACGGCAGAAATCCTAACTGTAATGTAACGTAGATACCATTCACTTGATAAAGCAGGGGAGGGAAGAGCTATATCTCTAGATATATCTAAGGCTTTTGGCAGATTATGGCATGGAGGTCTTCTCAGGAAAATCAAATCGTACGGTATCACTGGAAGAATCTTTAGCATAATTAAATCCTTCTTAGATAAGAGAAAAATTCATGCAGTCGTCGATGGCCGTAGATCTAAACAATATGATATAAATGCAGGATTGCCTCAGGGGTCTATCCTTGGACGTTTATTATTCCTAATATCCATAAATAACCTCCCTGACAAAATTGTCTGTGAGATGGGTATATACGCTGATGACACCACTCTCTATAACCGACACGACAGGAAAGCAGATGAACACGTATCTAGAGAAATGGCAAAAACACTAGACGATGACCTCCGATCTGTAGTGGAATGGGGACAAAAATGGATGGTCACATTAAATGGTGTCAAGACTAAACTTATTTCCTACAAAACTTATTTCCTACAAAATAACTACAAGAAACCTTCTCTATCACCAATAGCAATACCCAAATAATCTTTATCTGGAAGAACATCTTTTAAACTCCTCGGCCTAACGCTCAGAGGAAACACGAGTTTGAAAAATTACATTGAGAGCATTCCCAATAACGCTGCGAAAAAGGTAGGTTCTCTCTACCGTGCTAGAAGCTACTAAAGTCCGAAAGTATACTGTGCCTCTATCAGGCCACCATTCGGCCATGTATTGAGTAATGTTGTCATATTTGGGCCTGTGCATCTGCTACTTGTCTCTCACTCCTAGACAGGGTTTAAAAGAGAGTCGTCAACCTAATAGGTCCTGAACTCTTATCTAAATTTCAGCTCTGTCGCATTGACGCAATGTAGCATCCCTCTGTCTGTTATATGTATTTCAATGGTGAATGCTCTGACGAAATGTAATCACTTGTGCCTCCTCGACGTAAGTGCCCACGACAAACGCGACAAGCAGCTTAATCCCGCCCCTTCACGATAGAGATTCCTAGATGTAAGATAGACTTCTACTCCCGTAGTTTCTTCCTAAGAACCGCTGGACTTCCGAGTTCCTGCTTCCCCAACTGAACTGACATGCAGAAGTTCAAGTGTAACGTGAACCAGCATCTTCCTGCTTAACTCCCCAAATATTACCCCTGTAGCTATGCCCCTGATGGTAGGCCCATACATAAAAGAGGAAATGTGCCCTGTTTGGGGTGAAATTGCAATAATAATAATAAACATCTCGACCAGAATCCAGGAAACTCATGACAAGGTTAAATTCGGTACACCCAAAAGATGCTGGTAACCGACTATACGTGAATGGTAAAGACGGAGGAATAGGGCAAATACCGCAAAAAAAGGAATTAGGAAAATACACAATGTAGGACAGCGAAAGATCAATTACAGCAGCAAGATGCACGGAAGAGACGAAGAAGATTGATAAAGAGACAAGGAATAAGATGAGGAAAGAAAAAATAAATTGTGTAGTACCTGTTTATAGTGATAGTCACAGCCTTCTCCCCCACACACACACACATCAGACGCTATTTTAAAATAATACCGTTTAGTTTGTATTTTCCTTCTCTAGCGATGTCTGTATTAATGTAAAAAAAGATGGAAAGACCGGAGATAGAAAGCACTAGCCAGACGTCCACTACGGGAAAGCAAAGAGGACTGGTACATTTGGAAGGCTTATTACCATCCAAATTCCAATGAACAACAATGGTCGCCGCTAACGAGAACTCAATGCTAAGTGGTTGTTGCGATAACGCAAATTCTTTTGCAAAAATTATCGAAAGAGGTGAGGAGTACTGAAAATCTGGGGGCACTTTTGGTCACTCAGATTCCAAGGAACGCCGCGTTGTTCTCAAAAGGCAATCTTTTATGATGGCTTGCGTGACTACTCCTCGTGAGTAAATAATAATGATAATAATAATAATAATAATATAATAATAATAATAATAATAATAATAATAATAATAATAATAATATAAGAAGAAGATAGACAAAGAGGGAGGAAATTACGCTAAAATTTAGAATCTATCTCACAATGCAGAAGATCACGGAGTTTGAAAGAAATTAGCACATATACAGGGCTGGACCCAAGTCTAAAACACTTAGATGCTTGTAATAGTAACAGCAGTAAGTACAGTTAAAAAACGGCAGCGACTAAAACAACCTCACTTTCAAGAAATGTTCTTGATAGCAGTATTAAAATATTGCCAAATAACGTTCGTTGAATAGTTACATGAGGACAAGCAGAAAGACAGTTACTCAGATTAAAAACAAGTAAAAATAAAAAAAAAATGATAAAACAATTAAATATAAATAATTGAAATTAGATATAAACAAAAGTGAATGTAACTATCACATCTGATGAGAAAACAATTGCCTTGTATTTGCTAGAAGCATTGCTTCAGAGGTGGTTGTGATAAGTCAATGAGAACGAAAACGAAGCACGAACATCTCTGCTTGCTTAGTTTTGCCAATTGATTGCACCTTCTAATATATGGAGATATTACTCTATATTAGCACATAATCGGCTCTGATATTGATACATAATAGCGTCACATGTAAGGCAGCTTGTTAAGAGGTACCATCGTATCATATTCCAGCGACATTGGCAATGGAGTTAATGAAAGTACTTTATTTCAGATCTCGAGTGAAAGGTACGTAGAGAATTTGTCAACCTAGAAGGGTTTCCTAAAGACGGAATCAATTCATTTCAATTGGTGCCGAGTGTGAAAGAGACCATTTACAGTAAAAAAAAGTAAAAATAGTTTTTGATAATTTAAAAGTACCATGCACGTTTTGCCTTATTATAACGCCCGTTTAAAAATTAAAACGGTTGAATCAGAAAGACCTTAAGAATTAGTGTTTGTCTTTTCCTAGATTAAGGAGATTTTTCTTACGGACGGCGTTATCTGATATTTTTTTTATGTGAGAATTTCTAAAAAGAAGACATAATTATCGAAGTTTACAAGTTCACGAAAGAGACTGCGTATATACACTTTTAGTATTTAAACGAAACGTTATCTGACATTAAAATACTTAATAAAAGTACAGCAAAAATATAATTGCTTATATGCTTATTTAAGCTTGAAAAATGGTGGTTGTTGTGGGAACCGACAGGAAATTTGTACTGGTAAATGTGAGACAAGTATTAACAATTAGAAGGAATGGTACTCCAAGATTAATCCTGCATATGTTATTTTGATTGCAGAAATTCCCCTTCTGGATAAAATTACCTTAGGTTTGTTACAACAGATGCCGCATATAAATAACTTGTGCCTAGATATTATCCACTACATTATGTAACTTTACCATTTAATAATAGAAATAATTAGGCTTATAATAAAATCCTACAATTCATCCTAAAATGAAAATCGTCCTTAGCGCCAACATAATGTAAGAAAGTAGTTCCTATTTCCCCTTGTAATTCATACCTGTTCTCACCGGCCCGATTATACATCGCGTAAAATTACGCACAGTAGACTTGTATTGCCCCATCATCCTTATTAGTTGAATCATATAGAAATAACGTTCACTTCCACTTCGACGATTCCGAAAATAATGATTCTCCCTTCGCAGATTCAACCCTTTATGATTGGCCGCCAGTAGCAATTCTCTGATTGCAGATATTAAATCTACAACAAAAACGAACGCTAGCGGATTATAAAACATGGCGTCTCCAAGAAAAGCGTTATAAAAATGTTACACCATATATACATATGAAACAAACATTAAGTGTAGATTACTTACTTCGTGACCGCTCTCATACATTGAAAGAAGATCCACAATAAAAACTTACAAAGTGGCTACAGTTTACTTTGCATTTTGCTTGTCATCTACTCTCTCTCTCTCTTTTTCTCTCTCTCTCTTTCTTTCTCTGAATTCTTCCTTCTAGCGCTACTTTTTTTTAACTTACGGTTACTTTAAACGAAAGTTTGCTTTTATATTTAGTGATTTGGGGGAAGGTGGGGGTTGAGTTTCGCTACCGGCTATAACACTACACAAACAAACGTATTATTCTTCTCTATCTATCTCTCTCTCTCTCTCTCTATCTATCTATCTATCTCTTCCTACTTCTCCCTCAACAATGATTACTTGTTGCTGCTTATATACTTTGAAAGCAGCAAACATTGATCACTACCACGAAACATCGTGAAAGAAGAACCACATTTTCCCGTGATTTACTTTACACGCGGGGATATACATATTATCACCCATGGTTCCTTTTGCGGGAAGTTTTAAATAATGTATAGTTATGTTTACATGAATCTACTTTAGGAGGGGCGGCTATATTTCTGTTGTGTTTTCCTCCCTTTTTTTCATTCTAGGGCTTCTGAAACGTTTTCCACTTTCAGCTTCAGCAAAGTTTTTGTTTTCTTGAAAGGCGGACCAATTTTTACATTAGATCCTGATCATTAATTTCCTTAGGACTAACAGGTCTTATACGTTCTGCTCTATGCTTATTAAGACAAGGGC
Organism: Euprymna scolopes; assembly: GCF_053919585.1. NCBI lineage: Eukaryota > Metazoa > Mollusca > Cephalopoda > Sepiida > Sepiolidae > Euprymna > Euprymna scolopes. The sequence goes on from NC_136489.1 coordinate 7,626,995, forward strand.
ATTTATATTTGGGAAGGTTTGGGTGTCTAATTCAAAAACTGTTCTTAACGTGTGAGGTTAAGGGGGTGGTAACTAACACCACCATGCTTTATTTTTTACGCCGGGAGGTATGCTTCCACCAGGAAACACCGGTTAATGGGTCCTGCTAGTATCAAAAATATATGTAATTTCACTAACGTTATGAGCGAAATATACAGTTCAACGAAATCTAGAAAAACCAGGAGAGATAAAAATGCGGTTAAAATATGAATACTTATTAATCATTCCGCAGTGAAAAGGGCAAACTATTTAGAAACCCATCAGTCAGAGCAAAACAAATAAATATTAGCTAGTAAAGGTATCTTATTGTTCTTGTTTTGTTGTGGAATTTTATTGTTATCGATCTTACGAACGTACATTTAATTAACCTGATAAAGACAACTGCATTTGTGGAAGTGTAGCAACTGAACCGTACTATATATTTTTTTATTTTAAAAATGTATTCGTAAGTAAAGACATGCTTGATTATTGAAAAACCGAAAGTTTTCATTGAAACATCTTAGCAAATATTTAGCAATATAACATCTAAAACGTGTTATTATTAGATAATGGTTCTCGTTACTACTGAGCACAGTTTTTAGAAACGTAAAGATACTAAGAGTGTTTTAATTTGTGGATAATTGCGCGTAACATTCTTCGAATTACATGTTTTCGTCATATTAGATATAAATCTCATAGTAATCTTTCCCTTCTAGTTGTTAATACTTGTCTCTCATTGACATGTAGCATGTGCCTGTATGTTTCCACTGCAACTGTCATTATTCTATGTGGGAAAGAGATTAAACATTGTGACATTTTTCTCGAAGATCCTTGTAATTAATAACGTTCAAACCTCAGAGGCATTCTCTGCAGAGAGCCAGCCAAATTAACCAAATAGTGAATTAGCACAACTCAGAATTGAAAATGAGTTCGTGCTAAAGTTTGCTGCACATTACGGGGGTTAATGATATCTATCTATCTATCTATCTATCTATCTCTTTCTCTCTCTCTCTCTCTATATATATATATATATATGCATATATATATATATCATTCGTTGACATCTATGCTGATTACACGACCATCTATGGCAACATATCAAAGGCCGCAAATCACAAAGTTCTCTCTGATTATCTCTCCTCTGATCTTGAGCGCGTGGTACAGTGGGGGAAGATGTGGCTGGTTACTTTTAATGCATCTAAAACCAAGCTTATATATTTACAAAATCAACGCTCTTATACCCACCTGTCATCAATTAAAATGGATGGCTCTCGTCTTAGGGGGTCCATGTTTTGACAAGCTTCTGGGATTGACCTTTACTCCTGATCTGAAATGGAACATGTGCATCAAAGTTGTTGCCAAGATCTCTGGAAAAATGGTGGGATCCTTCTACCGATTTAGTAGGTATGTCACCCCTGATGACATTATTATCTATATAAAAGCCAAGTAAGTCCAACGCTGGAGTACTGCTGCCATCACTGGGCAGAAGGTATCATGATTGACAGAGTACAAAAAAAAAAAAAACTTCGTAGCCTAGTGGGGATGTCCTTTTCTCTTTCATGCAACCCCTGCCCCACAGAAGGGACGTTGCTAATATGTCTTTGTTTTATCGTTATTTCCATGGGAAGTGCTCATCTGAACTCCAATCTCTTATCCCCATCTCCAATCTTTCACGAAATACACCCGTCTAGCTGAAAACATTGTAAGTAATTTTCCCCACTCTTTATCTGTGTCTAAATCAAGATGTACGTTCCATGAACAAAGCTTCTTTCTTTGAAGTGAACACTCTCTGGAATCCTCTTCAATTTGCCATTTTCCAAACTGACTACAACTTGGATGTATTCAAGTTCAACATAAACAAGTGCCTGATGAGCCGCCCCCTTAATAAGAAACGTTACCAAATCTCCATTACTAACGATTACGACGATATTCTCCCATTGATTACTGTACACGCAATAACCCTTATCCCCGAGTGGCCTCAGTGCCTGGATAAGTGGGAACTTCCATTTAAAAAGAAAAATTAATCTAGTGATTAAATGACAAAAGACTATATTGCAAAGGTCATGATATTGACCATCTTTAAATGTATTCCCTTAATTCAGTTTATATTTACAATTCTTGTAAATATCAATTGAATTATAGGAATAAATTATTAGATAGTCTACATCATAAATTTTGAATATAGTCTTCTGTCATTTATTCGCTATATTACACTATAATTACATTGAACATCTTAAATAAGGATTGATATATATTTTAAGGAAATAAAATATATTTGCACAGAAATATAAATGTATATATATATATATATATATATATATATATATTTATATATGTATATACACACGTGTATATTACGTACGCATGCATGAATATCATATAATTGTAGATATGCTCGATTAATTAAAACAACACACCCACCTATATATATATATATATATATATATATATATATATATATATGTATATATATATATATATATGAGTTACTTAGTCTAACATAACTACAAATATTTTATCTTAATATATGCATAAATATATGCATGAAATATCAGCGGAATGATTATTTAGTTACAAATAACATCGATATATTACATGTTTATTGCGACATCTATATATATAAATCCCAAATGTCTGTGAGTTTGTATGTTTGTATGTAACGCTAAAACTTTTGAAAGACACAACCAGACTTGATAAATTTGGTATCATATCGAAGCCCCGTGTCCCGGATGACAAATATCGAAATTTCACGTCAAACGGACGAGGAGAAAGGGGTAAACGTATCAGTTATCTCCAAGGGGGTCCCAAAAAAAACTGTCATTGTAATGCTTTTTATTACGTAATTCTTGAATGATCCAATGTAATTCATACGTAAAAAAAAAAAAGCTTAGTCATGTCACGTGACGTGACGTCAACGTCCACTAATGGCGAACAATTGTTAATAAAAAAATCTTTCTCCGATACTTTTGCATTTTTCTCTTCGGCTCAGTTATATCTTTTTTTTTACTTTATGCCAATGTTTCCATCGTTATTACCTGGTTAAAAATATTATTTATACAAGAGTTTTAACGAAAAATGTCAGGAAAAAAAGTACGGGATTAAAAAAATTCACCTTTCAAAATATTAGACGATTATAAAAATATCGTAATATTTATGTAATGTAAAATAATTAGCCATTTTGTATATTACCACGTGACCTCATACCTCTTAAGCTGGAAGGGGGGGGAGTAAAACCAACACCGTCTCTCTCTCTCACACTTACTCTCTCTCTCTCTCACTTTCTCTATCACCCTCTTTCTATTTTTCTATTCGTTTAAAAACGCTTAGTCATGTCACGTGACGTGACGTCACGGTTTGGTTACTATGGAAACACTTACTTTTTGTGCTGCTTCGAAAAGGAACAAAATTCAACATACACCGCTTCCTCTTCCCTCCCTCCCTCTCTCTCTCTCACACACACACACACACACTTTCTTCGGTGTGTTTTTGTTGTTACGTACGTATTTTTTTATATTTTTATCTCAGTAATTTTTATTATATTTAATAGCATTTTCTTTTTTTTTTTTTCATGGGAAATTATTTTTCTATTCGTTTTAAGAAAATGCTATTAAAAAATAAAAATGCGATAAATTCTGGCAACAGTTATTTATTTATGCTATTCGCAGCCGGCCGGAAGAAACGCGCATAGACATTTTGTAAACATTGTTTTTAAAAAATAAAAAATAATACTTCTATTATGTTTTAAACGACTGTAATAGTTTATTTTGGAAGTATAAAAAAAAGTCCATTAATTTGAACTTAAAGCCTGTTTGAATAAAACTTATATAAAAAAAAACCGTCACTTCCGGCAAATGGCTATGTAAACAACTGGTGGCATTTTTCGAATACATCGGTAAACACTGTATGTTTTTCGAGCTGATTAAATATGTTACAGTGATTAAAAACACAAAAAATATATCCAGTTGGATAGAAAAGTAACTTATCTTGCCTTTCCTAACATTTATTTGTTATATATTTGTCTTTTGACCGTCCACTATTGGCGAGTTTTTTTTTTTTTTTAAATAAAACTAATTTTAAAATTTCGATGTTAGAAAAACAGTCCATCACATGTCAATATAAAAATTCTCTTTTTGTTTGATAAAAAGATTAAACAGTTAATAGATACAACAAAAAAGTCCATTAAGTTCAACAAACTAAACTCTTTTATTTATAATAAAACTCTTCGACAGTTTAAATGCTTTCAAAATCCTATGTAAGTATATCGTTTTTACTGTACACAGATTCGAAAAAGTTGTCATCAAACAAATATATGAATATGACAGAGTTGAATAAATATGTTACATTGATTAAAAACACTTCTTATTAGCATTTTCTTTTTATATGACAACGTTAATGTTCATGAATCTCTCTTTTAATCATTTTTATCGACTATCAGCCAAATAACCGGGGTCTAAAATTTGGGAAATTATTTTTCTATATTTTTCTATTCATTTAAAGAATATGCTATTAAAAAAGAAAAAGTCGATAAAAGTTAGACATAAACAGTAAAAAAATAGAAGATATTATTATTAAATAACAATAATTATTAAAAATAAATATTAACATTTACAATAATAAAATGAGTTAGTATTAAAAATAATTATTAAAATAAAAATGAGTTTATTATTAAAAATACATATTAATATTCAAATAAAATTGTTTTTATTATTAAAAATAAATATTAATATTTAAAGTAGAATAAAATGTGTTTATTATTATAAATAAATATTAATATTTAAAATAATATGTGTTTATTATTAAAAATAAATATTAATATTTAAAATAATATAATGTGTTTATTATTACAAATAAATATTAATATTAAAATAAAATGTGTTTATTATTAAAAATAAATATTAAGGAAGGTCAACAGGTGGAGGAAAAATAGTCAATGCAGGTCATACCACCTGACCAGCTAAAATCGCCTTTTTATATAAGGCAGACAGTCAGACTATTTGCCTTGAGGGCGGGCTAAGCCCTCCTACCCCCCCCCCACCCCAAAGCTGAGAGCTGGGGAAACTTCTCTCAGAAGGGGTATGGGAGGACAGGGAGACCTTCCCTCTTTCAACTAAGAGATAGATATCCTTTTGTATGGTTGATTGACCCCCCCCCTGTCGGTTCTGCTTACTCCATTCCGAAAGAGATCAACCTTACACAAAAAAAAAAAAAATATGGGGACAGGGAAGCCTTCCCGGGCCCCCTTTCTGGGAGGAGAAGTTCCCCGGCTCCTACCTTTTTGGGAGTGCTCAGCCCGTCCTCCAGTCAACCACAATATTTGAAGAATAAAGATATTTTTGTTTTTGTGTTTTAGGTGGTGAAGGTGATCTGGGGAGTGTTTTTTTTTTCACAAAAAAGGTACTTTTTACGAATGGGTATCCAAGAAAATTACAGTATTTTGTCAGAAATTAAGATTTTCATTGACCACTCTCAATACTATCAGAAATGAAAAAAGTTAATTAAACAGTCTACACAATATAAACTAACTGTTTTGTTGGCTTTTTATTCTAACTCCAAACTAACCCATAACTACATTTTTCTTTTATTTTGCAAATTTGATTTCCTTTAGTTTATATTGTGTAGCTGAATCAGAAATTGATTTATCTTTTGTCATTTGTAGTTAACATGCTATCAGCGCAATTACTACAGTGTAATCACACATGATCTACCAAAATAAAAACACTTCAGATAAAGTCTTAAATAGAATTCAGTTCCTTACATGACATCTGATGAAGTCAGTACAAACGTTACAAACTAATACTTGAAAAACAATTTGACATTTACTGTACTACAATATCACATTTGTATAGAAGTAGAAATCTGGATACCTATTCTGATACCTAATAAAAGAAAGGACACTCTTTGGGGCGGATTTTGATGATAACAAGTCACTAATTAGAAATTATAATAAACATTGAAATAATTTAAGAATTTTACCAAATTAAAATTACTTGGTAATCACCCAATTTCTGCCACAAAATTTTAATTGGCAAAACTCATAAGCATAAAATATATATTTTCTAATTTCATCTTTTTTTTTTTACATAATCTGGTTTGATGTTTTCCTAAATATTCAAATCACTATATTTTGCTGCTTAATATTAAATACAGCAAATGAGTTATTTTTATGCATCAAACAATTACATTTTCTCATTCATCCAAACTAATCACTGAACATCAATTTCATATTTTCTTCACTAAAATATTACTATGCTTGATGTCATCAAGTAGAGCGGATCATTTTTTTTTACATTTGTTTACACATTTTTTACAAATGTTTTTGAGAGTCCATACAAAGTTATAAGTGTTCAACATTTTTTTTCATTTGAATATATTTTGTCTAAGATTCTTAGCCTATGTCATTGCATACCAATTTGTTTCTTGAAAGTTAAGTTCACTGTAAAAACATCTGATACACCAAAATCCCTGATACCTGTTTCTTATAAGCGCCAAATAACTATCACTATTTCGATTTGTGTTTCATGAGAACAATTCAATATTGATACATTATAAGAAACATTTCCAGTGCTTTTCTCTTTTTAGCAATAGTTGGTTGATAATTAGAGGACACAACTAACCCTATACTATGCTTTACTTTGTTTTGTATATATATTTTGTATTGTGTGAAATTAACAAAGATTCATATGCAGGAATCTGTTGATACATTCCAAGAATCCCAATGCGACCAACAAACTTGAAAGACTACAATTTCTTTTTACTATGACCAATAAGAAAGCTCAAGGACTAAGTTGTTGGACTCATCCTGATCACCATTTTAAATTATTGTTAACAGTAAGTTTAACATTTTAAGTACAGAATAATATTCCTTTTGATATTTATAAATTACTATTTTCTGTGACAGATGTTACTTTTTCAATATTGATTGTACCCTCTTTTGTGTTTTTAAATTTTGCATACAATAATATTAAGCACACCATACCAAGACCACTATTTGAGCATCTAATAAACTGCCTACCAAGACCAATGTTTTCAAGTGACAATGGAGAGTATTCATGTTATGTTTCACATTTTTATGTTTTGAAATATTTTGCTGCTTAATATCAAATTCAGCAGATGTTTACTTTGTTTTGTGTATATACTTTATATTAGGTAGAATAAACAAATCTTAATTTCGCTACCATCATTATTTGTAGTGACATGCACTGTTAACATAAATAAAATCAATGGTGACAATCCCTGATACCTGTTTCGTATAAGCACCAAATAACTATGATAATGTGTTATTGTTGATACATTATAATAAACATTTCCATTGACTGGTCGTTTGCTTAGCTTAGGTTTACATCATTTTTTCACAATGTTTCTCTACTTGCTTTCAGCATGAGAGCAGATCATATTCTGCACATGTTTCATGCATATCACAAAAACTTATAATATTTGATCAACATTTGACTAACAATTTTACAAAAAAGACCTACCACCTTAAGGGGGGTAAAGGTAAGGCTCCCCACATAACCATAAAAGAAAGCCGCCCCCCCCATACAGTGGGAAAGAGCTCCCTTCCCATTCTGGGGCAGAGAAGGGGCAAGGAAAACTCTTAAACATAAATGGTCAACGGAGGGTATACACCCTGGGAAACTAAAAGTCTATATGGAATCTGCATAAATTAAAATATCCTGTTTAAGCGTATTGTATGACAGGGAGGGAAGGTCAACAGGTGGAAGAAAAATGGTCTACGCAGAGCATACCGCCTGACAAGCTAAAATCGCCTTTTTATATACGGCAGACAATCAGACTCTGATTGCCTGGACGGCGGGCTGAGCAATGAATGTGGAAGCCGGGGAACTTCTCTCAGAAGGAGGATGGGAGGCCCAGGGAGCCTTCGGTCTCCTCCTAAGAGAGGGATATCCTCTTACTCCCTTTGGAAAGAGATCAACCTTACACAAAACAAAAAATATGGGAAGAGAAGCCTTCCCGGGCCCCCCTCCCCCTTCTGGGAGGAGAAGTTCCCTGGCTCCAACCTTTTTTTTTTGGGGGGGGGCCTAAGCCTGTCCTCCAGGCAACCAAATGAAAAAGAAATTTACCCATCCCACCTTTGTAGGAAGTGTGCTCAGCCCACCTTCTGAGCCACTGTGAAAGTTTCCTTCCACCAAAAGGGAAGGGAACGAGGAAGGAAAAGTCTCTGAGAATCTTCATGCAATTTCTTTGACAAAGAAACTGTTTTCACTTGATTCCACACAAAATTTTTATTGCTTTTTCATCTATTGTCTTATATTAGGATTTCTTTATGCATGTTATTTTATTTAAGAGTACTAAATAGCTTTTCAGTTTCTTGAGACTCTTTCAACTGTCTGGATTCTGCAGCAACGTTGTGGAGTGATATGTAAAACATAAATTGGTACTTTATAACAATAGGTATGTAGAATTCTAACTCGCCAGTGTTGATCGTTTCAATTATTTACAAATTCACCAGGTCCTGGATATGACCATAAACTGTATCCAAACATGGGGCTTTGTGAAGTGTGAAGCCACCATTTAATTGCTATTGCTACCAGGTCCACTCTGATCTGGAGTAGTAGTACCTGTTAGGGTCCCAATTATGAGTTAAATAGAAACCAACATTAAATAAACAAATATATTCTAGGAAAAAAAAATGTCACTAGATTGGGCATGATATAGTGTTGATATGTCATAAAACAAAATGAACCAACAAATTCAACAATCGACACAATATCAACAAATGTATCTTTCTTTTCCTTATTCTGTGCTTATTTCTTGGTACTAAGCTTATCATTAACTAACCCTGACATTTCTTTTACTTTGTTTTGTGTATATATTTTATTTTGTGTAGAATAACCAAAAAGACATTTAGCTACCACATTTGCAGCGAAATGTTAGCATACATAAAATCACTGGTGACAACCCATGATGTTTTTTCTTATGAACACGAAATAACCAACACGCTTTCCATTGGTTTTTCATGATAACAATTTAATATTGATAAATTATAATAAACATGTCCATTACTTTTCTTTTTTTATCAATAAATATACTTGGTTGATAATTAGAGAACACAATGTTTATTGTAATAAAACTTGTGATCTATAACATCCAATTCTAAAAATTAAACTTTCCTTTCTCAATTGAAACAAACAACATACCCCACACTATGTTCCTAAAAATGAGGATTTTACTATTGCGTTTACATAATTTTTTAGCTAGGTTTCTCTTACTTTCAGCATGAGATCATTTTCTACACGTGTTTCATGCATACCACACAAACATTTTACCTCTGACATTTTTAATTTTTTTCCAATTTCCTTTCACCATGAACATTATCATTAGTACAGTTTTCATTTAAAATGAAGCTGTACATGGTTACTATTACTTGGAAAGCAGATCTAAAAAAAAAAAAAATAACTGTTTTCACTTTGAAAATTTACGATTTATAGATCTCGGATTTGGCCCTTCTTCACCTTTTATCTTACATTTGTAAATATTGTATATATAAACTTTTTTCTTATTTCTCCAATGTTATTTCATTCATGCAATTTCATAATCCACCAACATTGTATAAGATTCAATTCCATTTGACACTTGAAAACAACTTTTTATATAGTAAACAGCATTTATTTCTTTTCAGACATATTCTTATTTTATTTTATTTCCAGTACTATGTTTTATTTCATTTTGTGGACACTCATTTACGTCTCTGGGATGCTGCAGGGAACATGTAGAGTGATATATCAAACAAGAAGTGGTACTTTATGACAATAGGTATCTAGGATTTACACATACCAGTGTTGATAGTTTGAAATATTTACAGACTAACATTTTACACAATATAAACACATGTACTTTTTTTTTTCTTTTCCTTTGCTTATTTCTCGAACCTAAACTTATCATTAACTAACCCGTAACTTTGTTTACTTTGTTTTGCGTATATATTTTATATTGGGTAGAATTAACAAAACTTAATTTCGCTACCATCATTATTTTTTAGTGACATGCACTGTTAACATCAATAAAATCACTGGTGACAATACTTGATACCTGTTTCGTATAAGCACCAAATAACTATCACTATTTCAATTTGCTTTTTCATGATAATATGTTCATCTTGATACATTATAATAAACATTTCCATTCACTGGTCGTTTGCTTAGCTTAGCTTTACATCATTTTTTCACAATGTTTCTCTACTTGCTTTCAGCATGAGAGCAGATCATATTCTAAACGTTTCATGCATATCACACAAACTTATAATATTTGATCAACATTTGACTAACAATTTTTTGCCAATTTCCTTCAACATTCTCATTACAATTAGTACAGTTTACATTTTGTCGTTAAAATGAAGCTGTACATGTTTCCTATTACTTGGAAACCAGATTTGTAAAAATCCCATTTTTTTTTTCACTCTGAGAATTTTCATTATATTTCTTTGACCAACGATTTGTTTTCAATGGACTTGATAAGTGCTAATATAGAGAGAAGAGAAACAGGGTGAGAGAGAGGCAGAAGAGAAAGTTGTTCCATCCTCTTTCCCAAATTTGACTACTGTGCGCGTTTGAACTCTCATCCTCGAGTTGCCTATTAGCCTTGATAAGTGCTAATATAGATAGAAATACCTATTCTGATACCTAATAAAAGAAAGGACACTCTTTGGGGCGGATTTTGATGATAACAAGTCACTAATTAGAAATTATAATAAACATTCAAATAATTTAAGAATTTTAACAAAAATAAAATTACATGGTAATCACCCAATTTCTGCCACAAAATTTTGATTGGCAAAACTCATAAACAGAAAATATATATTTTCTAATTTCATCTTTTTCTTTTTTTTTTTTTTTTTTTTTTTTTTTTATACATAATCTGGTTTGATGTTTTCCTAAATATTCAAATCACTATATTTTGCTGCTTAATATCAAATACAGCAAATGAGTTATTTTTTATGCATCAAACAATTACATTTTCTCATTCATCCAAACTAATCACTGAACATCAATTTCATAGTTTCTTCGCTAAAATATTACTGTGCTTGATGTCATCAAGTGGAGCAGATCATTTTTTTTTTCATTTGTTCACACATTTTTCCAATTTATATATATTTTGTCTAAGATTCTTAGCCTATGTCATTGCATACCAAGCTGTTTATTAAAAGTTAAGGTTCACTGTAAACACATATGTTACACCAAAATAAAAACGCTTCAGATAATGTCTTGATATTCAATTCAGTTTCTCACATGACATCTTATGAAGTTAGTAGAAATGTTACAGACTTTTGAATCTCAAACATTTTCAATACTGAGCACTGATATTTTCTTTTTTGGAATATAAGCACATTCATGATTTTTTTTTTTTACAAACGTCAACAAATTTCACATTGTGTAGCAATGTACTGAAACAATTATAAAAATATTTGTTTTTATTTTGGATGATGCAGGGCATCCGGAGAGAGATGTTTCTAACAAAATGAAAGTATAATTTTTAGCAATAGGTATCTAAGAAAAGGCCACTACATATGTTATAAATTCCAAATTTCCACAACCTGGCAAATACTGGTACACGCTAGCAAATTTAGATTTGCAATTACAGAATATGATTCTAATTTTTTCCTTTGCTCTTTATTCTAACACTACACTAAGTTTACTGTTTTATTTCGCTACAGTTGATATTGTGTAGAACAATAAGAAAATCATAGTGAACAATGCATTCAACAAAATTTCATACACATTTCTAGATACCTATATCTAATAAGTTCAAAAGAAAGGACACACTTAGGGAGGTATTTTGGTGGTCAAGTCACTAAATAGAGATTAGCTGGTTTCCCGGCATAGCCCAGGATGTAATAAAGATTGACTGAAATACATGTTCTAGCTGGTTTCTAGGCGTTGCCAGGGATGTAATATAGACACATTATGTTGTATATTACCTGTTCTCTTCTCCCTAAGGTAAAACAATTTCATATACATGCTGTAAATTACCTACGCTAGGGATAAAACATGAACAATACCAGTCCTAGGGTAGATAAAACAAATAATACATAGAGATGAAAGATTCCTCTCCCCTAAGAATAAAACATATATTCAATATCTGCTTTTGTTTTTTCATTGTTTATACGGTCCCGAGCAACGCCGGGTAGCCCTGCTAGTTATTATATAAAATCTGATCATTTAAAACAGCCTGAAATGTCATCTTCATCATAATAATTTTTAGCATTATTTAGTAGCAGTAATGGTATTATTAATAGGAGTAGTAATAGTAGCATTAGTAGTAGCAGTAGTAACGACATACGATGTTTTAAAACACGTTTGTTAGAATTGTGTGTGTGCGTGTGTGTGTAGGAACATATCTTATTTGGGGCATGCGTAGTTTACAAAGGTTGATTTACACGAATAAATGTAGGGGTTCTTCTCCTCCTCACCACAGACACACACACACCCACTACTTTCTGTCCCTGCTCTCTACCCTACCCATATACCTGATTCTCTCCCACTTTATTTCGTTTGTTCTTTAGTGCAGTGATGGCTCGAGAGACTTAAGAAGATCTGTGTATGTCAAGTGGGGCGCTAGAAACAGCAGCCCACATACAAGGGTGCCACCTGCTCCTTGTTAAGATTTAAAAAAAAAAGTAATACATAAATATTAAAAGGAAGAGGGAGAGTAAATTAACTAACCCACCCACCTGTTACCAAGGTAACCGATCGGCACTGCCACGGCAAATGCTGCTATCTCAAATTAAAAAGGGACTTGAAAATAGAAAAAAAAGAAACAAATAAATAGTGCAATGAAATCCCCCTAATCAAAGGAATTGTGTTACTTTAATTTCTATTTTCAGTTACTTCAACTCAAATGTATTTTCGTTTCATTTTTATTTTCTTTTGGGCATTGGTTGTTTTTAAAATGCTATTAATTTATTTTTGCTTTCGAAGTTTCAGGATCTTCCTTTTAATTTTTTTTTTCTGTTGTTATTCTCCCTTTCGATGATTCATTTCCTTTTAATTTTGTTTTTTATTTCATATGCATCCTCGCATTCACAAGTGGCCGCTTTGTCTGTCGGTATGGTCGGCACACAGAAACTTCGATCTGTCACAGTTAACGTTGAAATCGTATTTTAATCATTGATTCAATCATATTAAAAATAGATGTCCGTGAACGACAACTTAGACTGATGCACTGCATCTGGCGTATCTCAGTCCACTCAACTCCATCGTATGATTGTGAGTTAAATACGTTTTACACCTTTTAATCTCTGCTCATGGAAATGTTCATCCTGACAGTGACTTTAGCAAAATCAGTATTTGTCATGAATAATATTTAATATTGACCGTACATCGATTTCACTTTATCACTTTCCATAAAAATAACGATTCAGCAGAGCAGAGACGAAGAGAGAGGGAGAGAAAGAAAGAAAGATAGAATGAGAGCGTGTCGCTACATCACTTCTGTGAAAAAGTTTTAGCCGGGAGGAAAAGAAGGTACCCCAGATTTCAAAGCCGGTTTAGTAATGAAGCAAAAAGTTTTCTAAGCAGCCATTGCTTAATGTGTCAATAGTATTATGTCTTAGGAGGTGTATTTACATCTTACATAGAGGATTGAGCCAGGATGGAGATACTTCCTAGAATATTAGAATGGTCAAAACCGTTTCTTGTCTTTCTTAGCAATGGGTTCACGTAGATATTTTCTTTAAGATCAAACATGAACGTCAAGTCTAAATGCTTGTCATTCCAGCAGAGGGCAATAGAGTCGAGAAACATTCATTTTAAACGGATGCAATTTATTTTAATATTCTAGTAACAATTATTTAAATAATGACCATTGACCATTTTATATTTATTTAGTTTATTTTTATTTAATTCTACACATTTTCCAAATGTATCCAACGATACAGAGAATGTATGAACATTACATAGTCTTAGAAAAAAGTCTATAAAATAAACATATAAAACGTACCATTCAATTCTAAAGTAACATATCCGTTTCATTAGATAAGTAGGTTCTTAAACCTTCGGCGTACATTTTAAGGATCCACGAAAAGATTTCTATAAAAATTAAAATCTTGAGAAGCTGCGAAAGGAATTTCGCCATCTAAAATCATTGATTTAAATAGTTTTTATATTTACTGTTCTTCATGTATATAGCATTACAGTACATAATATATACCCATGTTTTCGCACAATCTTAAGAGACAATGCCCGCCCTGTGTAAGAGTAGCTGTGTATGTAATCGTGAAGTAAATTTTGTGCAATACTTAATCACACCGCTACTTAATCGGAACTGCTTGTGTAGCGTTGCAAGGAGAATGATAGACGTAGTTTAAATCTCTGTATAGAACCATGTGCGTATATGTATATAAATACTCAAATATGTATGCGTGAATTTATATATATATATATATATATATATATATATCTTGAGTAAAATTACTCATAATTTTGGGATTGAAAATCAGTTTCACAAGGAAAAAAACACAAATATATTCAATTATTTGTACAATATTAACTACTCCAAATATAAATTTAATAACAGTTACCATATAAATTTTTACATACATACTAAACTAAATGCAGTTTGCATTGGGTTCAAAGCTGCGGTTATTAAACACATAATCCTCACACATAAGCACTCATTTAAAAGCTACCCTTTAAAAATAGATATCTTCACCATAAATCATAAAATCCTCTGATTACTAATCTATTTAAAACATGTATTATCTATTACCTGATAAATATATTGATTGCTATTATTATTATTATTATTATTATTATTATTATTATTATTATTATTATTATTACTATTATTATTATTATTATTATTATAGTTGTTATTATTATTAATAATAATAGTAATAATTAAATAATAATAATAATTATTATTATTATACTAATATTTTAAAATAGTATCTTAGTACCGTTATTTTCTATTTTGATTTTTATATTATTATCTTTTTTTTAAATGTATGTGCTATTTTTAATTATTATTAATTATTTATTTAATAATAATTAAATAAATAATTAGAGATAATTTCCCTTTGACTGATAAAGGCTTTTTTTTATTTAAATGCCATTTTTTAGAGAATGGTAGTTACTTCCCTTTCTAATTTAATTATAATTTAAATTTAAAAATAGCGTTCCAAACGGTAATACACTTGTAATTATGAATTGTTCAGCGTTTCATTTAAAATAATATAAATACTTATTTTAACCATAAATAGACAACTTTAAACAACATACACAGAAAAATGGACTAAATTTTAAAACGGGCGGAAAAAAGAAATATACTTTTTTTAAATTAATTCTAATATTTTCTTTTAACCTTAATTTTCAACCCTATTTTATTTTTATTTTATTAATACTCCATTTTCTTTATTATTCTGTTAATTTACTCTAGGAATATCTGCCTCAATATAAAAAAATGCTACTTAAGTTTGGTGTATTTAACCCCCTCCCACCCGCTTTATTTTACCTGATGACGAAATTTTGTTTAAATGTAAAAAAAATACTTTTTCTAAAATTATTGTTCAAGACATGTTGTCTATCACAATAAAACATCGTTTCCGAAACGATCGTACAAACTATTGATTTTGTTTGTTTATTCCTTTCGAACCTGATATCTAATTGAAAAAATATGAATCAATTTACTCAATATTAAAATGGCTCTAGGATATCCATACCTGTCGAGCTTTTTATATATCTACATTATAGCGAGCAATGTTTATTGTTTATTTTAATAGTATTAGTACATTTACTAATACATTAAAGTAAATCCTGCTCTTTAGAATCTAGGATTTTTTAAGAGCAGCGTGTAGAGCTTGCTGTATTTAAACGAGTTTTAATAGAGAAGGACGATACCATAATATCAGAGAAATTGCAACAGGATTCTAGGTGCAGTGTAGATGGCAGATAATTCCAGTCAAAAGGTGGTTTTGTTATAATCATATAACATTACACAATCAATAACAGAAAGTAGAGTTGTATGGGGAATCTTCTACAGTACACATGGAAACGGTTAGCTGCTATGTGTGCGGTAAGACAAGCTCGCAACATTTCTCCTGTAGGAGAGAGGTTGCCAGGAAGGGAAAAGGACATCACGACCTAGGCCACAAAGCCTATTTTGTAATCTGTCAAGGCAGGATAGCCTGTTTTTAGCAGTTCCTGCCCAGATGTGGCAGCAGTACTCGATACTTGGGCGTATTTGGCTTTTATATATAAAGATTGCATCAGGAGTGAGATAACTTCTGGAGAAGTAGAAGGATCTTAGCCTTTTTCCAGCGATCTTGGCAACTGACTTGATGTACGTATTCCATTTCAGGTCAGGGGTAAAGGTCAAACCTAGAAGCTTATCAAAACATTGACCTTCCCCTAGACGAGAACCACTCATATCAATTGATGTCAGAGTTTTGATGATGTAAAAATATGAGCTTGGTTTTGGATTCATTAAAGGTAACCAGCCACCTCCTCCCCCACTGTACCATGCGCTCAAGATCAGGGGAGAAACAATCTGAGATAACTTTGTCATTTACGGCCTTTGATGTGTTGTCATAGATAGTCGTGTCATTAGCATATATGTCAACGAATGATTTAAGTATGTGTTTTGGGAGATCATTGATATATATGAGGAAGAGAGTTGGACCTGAGTGATTCCCACATTAATATTGATAGCCTCGTATTTCTGCCTCTCAACTACTACTCTTATGAGCCTAACGGAGAGAAATGATTTTATGATCGAGAAAACATTTCCAGTTATACCGTAGCTGGAAATCTTGTGACGTAGGCCCTTATGATATACCTTATCGAAGGCGTTTTATATGTCAAGAACAATTGCCCTAGAGAGGAAGCCTTTGTAAAGAGATTAGCTAATCCTATAAAATATAACAGTTAGCACATAAGCTGTAGATCTTGCAGAAGAAACCATATTGCCTGCCACTAAGAAGGTTATTTCTGCTGAGGTTATTGACTACTTCTATATTTAATATGCATTCAAGCAGCTTAATCATGACACAGAGGAAACTTATTGGTCTGTACTGAGAGGGAGAGAACTTATCACCTGAGTTCTTAAATACAGGGCACACTGATAAGGTTTTCCAGGGGTTTGGGAAGCATTTCTCTTTAAGGCAACGTTTAAAAAGTTTTATAAGTATGGGGGCAAGTTCTAGTTGAACTTTTTCAGCAAAATGATTGCTTTTCTGGAATTAGCTTGGCAACATCACGCACATATATGTCTATGTTGCATAGCGTGGTGTCCGTTATAGGAGGAAATACGGGGAGATGATTGCCTACGCCCCATAGGACAGAATTAGCTGCAAAGTTCTTGTCAAATAGTTTGACCTTTTCTGATGCTGACGAGATGACCTCAGTTCCATTGATGTAGGTTGGGATAGAGCGCACGCTTGGTTCAGGATACTGTTTGCTATTTGCCAAAACTGGTGGGAACCAAGACTTTGCTCAGCTACTTTGGATTAAATGCACTGAGCATATAACTCTCTTGCATTTTTTATTACTCATTTGCAGTGGTTGCTGTCAGTCCTGAAGGTAGATCATGTCTCAGTGCATCTTATACGTTGGTAGCTATGAAAAAATTGATTTCTGTGCGCGATGACAGCAGCACATTCTGGGGAGAACTCTGTCTAGCAGTTAGGTTTTTGTTGGAATTTTTTTGGATGGTATGAATCGGTCTATGTCTACAATTAACCATTCGGTCAGTCTGATACTATGGAGGGCATATCTTTTTTTAACATGGAATGCAGTGGTAGATCGTATATAGGTTAACAGAAGCTATCCCAGTCAGCGGTAGAGTATCGATATATAGTACGATGGAGAGGTACATCTCCAGACTTATTGCATTTCGTTTTTATGATAACTGCTACAACAGAGTGGTCGGAATATCCTAGAGGAGACAGAGCTGAACTTGAACATAGCTCAGCGGAAGTTGTGTGAAAAAGGTCTAGAAGGCTAGCATACTGACCGGAAGTAGCGGACACACGGGTGGGTTAGTGGGAAACCTGTTTGAGGTCATAGGCCATGGCAAAATCATGACAGAACCTCCCCTCATCATCTGTCTTGTTAGAGTGGGTCAGCCATTCCGCATTGTGGACATTGAAGTCACCACAAATGTGGATGTTAACTGAAGTGTGAGCGGAGAGGATATGCTCAATTTTTCCAGATACGCTCTTAAGGATAGTAACTCCACTGTTGTGGGAGAGATAAAGAGCGAATATAAATGCAGTGCTCGAAGCAAGTGCAAACCGTAAGCACACATAAGGTTAATGAGGGTCTTCTCTAGAGATATCACTACCACACGGAAAGATATCTTTAATGTAGGCACATCTACAATGCCCATACCGATCTTGGGGGTCAGGTTTAGATGTTAAGTTAGAGTACCCTTTAATTATGAATTCGTCAAGTGAAGCGGTCAGCATAATTCCAGTTTAACTTAGGAACAATATGTCAGGTTTCGTCTCCTGTAATTGGGTGTCAACCGGAGACCTCTGATGCTGGAGAAGGATGCATGGTAGTATGGGTCTACGTTGGAGGATGGGGTTCTAGGTTTACACGTATCATTTTTCTAGAGGTATTTCATGTTGAGGATTGGGATTTGTGGAACAGTCGACAGACTTGATTAGAGCAGGGCAGAGTGGGACGGTAAGAGAGAAAATGGTGTCAATCCTTTTTTTCGTTGTGAAAGACCTGATATGTGAAACATACTTTCGTTTAGCCGAACCTTGTCTCATTCCAATGAATTTTTCAGATTTGTCTGTAGATTGGTCAGTGATTGTAGCTTCGTATACAATGGATTGATTACTTGTGAGCATTCGTCTTTGTATCTTTGTTTACTATCCTTTTATATTACCTAGAGATAATGAACTTAACGATGGTATTGTCGAGTAATTTTCTCTTGCAGTATTTTTTATTAAATATTATTATCTCGTCTGTGTTTTTGTAGGAAATGTTTATGCAGAAGTCCAAGGAAATATTTCTTACTTTTGTTTTAGTATTAAGTGAGAACGGAGGTAAGAACTGATTTTTATTCTGCCTATTATTTCTTGTTTTATTTTCCAATTGATTATTTGTCTGTTGCGATATCCATTATCGTTGAATCCTCTTTTATGGGGGGTTATTCCAATATTTTACTATCTGTTCGAACATCTAAGCATTCGATAACATTCTTGATATTTGTTCTCACATTAGCTATCGTATTTTTGGACACTGTGGGTTGATTGCATGAAAAATAATTAATGTATACAATTTTCAGTTTCGTTTATGAAATGGTTTATATATTTTCGCGAAATCTGGTGTTGCATCTAAGAAGTCTACTTTATATGAATTTGTCGGTATTGCTTTCTTAAAACGTAGCTCCTTGAAAAACTAAAGTAAATCTGTTCTGAGTCTCTGTATGGTGCATCCATCTTGCCAAATCCACAACACGAAAAATACATTGATGTAACTCAAGGTTCATTAAACAAATATCTTATTTACATATGAGCTCTTCAGAGCGACCAAAAGAATTAAGCCATCCTTAGCTACTAGCCTGTGGGGGCTTAAAGAAAAGTGTACACATTAGAGGAAAATTGAACAAAAACACTAATACTCCTCAGAATTAAAAGAATTTTCACTTTGCAATGCTGAGTAATGTAAGATTCTACGGCTAATTAATGACCAGAAATAATCTGTTTTAGTGTACAGAGCGAATGCCAGAAGTGGTGTATACACAAACGAAGTTACCTCCTTATGACCTGAGACGGTAAAATCTAAATATGTATTTTAACAATATATTTGATTTATGCATTTTATATCTCATATATTATATGTTTTATACGTTATTTTTAATTATTATTTTATTATAATTCTCTTTATTTATTTTTAATAAAAATTAATTGAGTGAATAGCGAAAAAAGAGGATTTTAACTATACGAGTGTTGTATAGTGTACCATTTCCTTAAGCCAGATAAGCATTCCCCAGAAAATAATGCCTATATTGAAATTAAACATATAATCTAAATATTAATTTTAAAAACTCATTTAAAAATTTGAATTGATTGAAATATTAAATTATATTTAATTTTGTTAGGAGTAAATATACAAATTGAATGAAAGTATGATTAACTATTGGTTTTAAAATACATATATATATATATATATATATATATATATATATTAATATATATATATACACACACACACACACACACATATATATATATATATATATATATATATATATATATATATATATATATATATATATATATATTTTTATAAATATTATTGGATAGCACGTTACCCCGTGACTAAAAAAATGTATATATAATTAAATTAAAAAAAAACAATTTCTACATTAATTTCTGCAATATGCCTGAGGATGATTGAAGTACTTCTATCGAAAGCGCTTGCGATTATGGATCCAACATATACAATTTTGAGAAGGACACCAAAAGGACTATTCGTAGATTGGAGAAAATAAAAAGGAAAATAGCAAAACAGAATAATTCCGTGCTCTTAAATACTAAGGGTCTAAATGAGAAAATGCTTCCTAAATATACACAATATATATATATATATATATATATATATATATATATATATATATATATATATATATATATATATATATATATATATATATATATACTCGGGTTTTTTATATTCAAAAGTAATGGATTAATGAATTCAACGAGGTTGTTAGATAGTGCTCAATAAAAAGAGCTGATAATACTTGTTTATTGTTATATAAACATGCTCACATCCCGCTGCTACAAATAGCCACTTGTTTCAATCAAACAACATATATCATCAGGCAGCGACTTGACTATTCAAAAGTTCAATGTTTATTCATTGAACTTTTGAATAGTCAAGTCGCTGCCTGATGATATCTGTTGTTTGATTGAAACAAGTGGCTATTTGTAGCAGCGGGATGTGAGCATGTTTATATAACAATAAACAAGTATAGATATATATATGTATATATATATATATATATATATATATATATATATATATATATATATATATATATATATATAAAATAAAAATTACAATAAGTTTACCGAAGGTAATCAAAATGGCAAACTTAAAATATATTATAAATATTAAAGAATTAATATTTACAAGTAAAGTAATCTCAACCAGATGGAAAAGCTCAATAAAACCGAAAAGGAAATAGAGCTTATAATATTGACAAATGATTAATAAAACGTGTTAAAAGACATCTTGAAAAAGAGTTATAAACATATTTAATTTTAAAAAAGGAAGCACAAGATAAGTGGATAGTCCTTAATCCGATCTTACTTGGTTAAAAAAAGGGTGAGGTAAGGGGAATAGGAGGTAAAAGAAAAATGATAAAAAGATTTCACATGAATGGATAGTCCGGTGAAGGGTAAAAAATGCAAGAATGGTAAAATCCAAAACGGTCGACTTAAAAATTTCCAATCCAATGGGTAAATTCAAAATGGTCCAAAATGATCCAAAAGGCAGAATTCTTTGGAAAAAAGCGCAAATGGAATGAATTCCAAATCATTAAAAGAAAAAGTACCGGAGAGAATATTTAAAACACGTCTGTAAAGGCAGGAGGAATCAAGTAAATTTACAAGTAAACAGCCTTGACAGACGTTCTTGGGCCATTTGGAATTTACCCATTGGATTGGAAATTTTTAATTCGACCGTTTTGGATTTTACCATTCTTGCATTTGCTTACCCTTCACCGGACTATCCATTCATGTGAAATCTTTTTTATCATTTTTCTTTTACCTCCTATTCCCCTTACCTCACCCTTTTTAACCAAGTAAGATCTGTGACTTACTTATAGTTTCATTAAATACTTTTATATGCAAAATCCGATCCTGCATTTTGCTAATTCCTGCTCTCTGATGAGAAGGAGAGTATTTCTTCGAAACTCCGCGGATTAAGGACTATCCACTTATCTTGTGCTTCCTTTTTTTAAAATTAAATATGTTTTTAACTTTTTCAAGATGTCTTTTAACATGTTTTATTAATCATTTGTTCATATATATATATATTTATACATATATATATATATATATATATATATATATATATATATATATATATACAAGCAAAAGTACCCGTCATTGACTGGGTTCAAAAGCAGCCTAGAGAAAATGGGCTCTGATTTATGAAAGTATGATAGGTTATGAAAAGGAAGGGTTGTTAATTTGGGGGTATCAAAACCAAAACAAAATATGATGAAAGTAAAAAATAAAATAGATAAACCTCATAATTGATCATACCATACCGGTTCACTTATCACAATATTCTGTGGATCTATATTAAAAAAAAAAAACCTTGTAAAACTTTGTGACATATTTCCACTCTATGGAGATCAGGCGCGAACGAACACCCCATAATTGTATGATACCAAACTGAAACATAATTAACAAAGTATACTTACGCAGATATATATGAAAAGTCTTTATTAAAGGGTGTTCATATTTCCATTCGATGGAGGCAAGGCGTGAACGAAGACCCCACAATTTTATTATACATCTCTAATTAAGATAAAACATACTTATCAAATTATTCTTATGTACATCTATATCAAACACACTTGAAAACTTTTTTTAATTTTTTAATTTTTATTTCCATACTTTGTGGACTAGGGGCGTACGCAGACCCCACGATTTTAATGAATCATCATTATGTCAGATCAAACATACACATCCCTTTGTCTCGATCCATCTTCTATCATAATATGTAATCAGTTTTCTATAATAAGCAACGATATAGGAGCCAATTCATAGCCAGACACACACATACGTCCAGCTTTATATATATATATATATATATATATATATATATATATTGCATTTTTAATTAACGAGTAAGAAAATTCATGCTGACTGAAAAGGTTTAATTCAAAATGCATCCAACTATTTCAGAACATCAGTTGGATGCCCGCTATTCCTAGGAATGTCCGTTTTAGAGAATCCAAGAATTCTTACATGGGAATGAGGATCGTTACATATTAAAAGCTGAGAGAAACGATGTAAATATAACTATTATATTTTGAACTTTCTGTGGGAAAACGACATCAAGAAAGGATTAAAAATGCATAAATGATTAAGTTGTTGGGAATTGGTGTGAATTTCAAATCGATAAATTGGAGACAATACGCATAGAAAGATTCCGAAATTTGAGAAAAAGTCTATAAAGCATGTACGATTGATTTAACAAGCAGTAAAAAGCAACATCTTTTAAATACGGCGTCAAGAGGTTGTTTCATGAACAATATAGAGTCACACTATTTTAGATTAGAGTAACAATTTTATTACGATTCGCTCAAACCAGCCTATCCAGGTATTCTAGTATCTGTGTATTTTCTAAATGAGCATGCGATTTGCCTAAACATGCATTAATACTGGATATAATAAAATCGAGTGTCTAAGGGCTCTCTGTAGATATGTTAAGTAAGACAATACGACATGAGGATATTTTTCTGGAGATGTAAACCTTTATTAAATATTGCAACTTATATTCTTTTCGCAGCCTAAATAATCTCTCATCTGTAATGGCTTTTACACTGCCTGGTGCACCTTTTCTAATTGTTGTATCTAAGGCAACAACACAAAAATGCATACTCCAGCAGACATGTAGAATTATTGTTTTGAATAAAGGTGGACGAAGAGAGCATGTGAAATGCATATTATAACATATTTAAATTAAATTTGGCGAGAGAGAATTCTATTCCTAATTTTTTTTTTTTACAAGATCAGTGTTGTATGAGTATTGGAAGCCATGATGGAATGTTCCAATATTAATGTATCGTATGTAAAGATTAATTATTAATCCATGAAATCGGACTCTTCTTTTTGAAGACTTTTTATAAAAGTAAAAACGAAAAAATAATCCCACTCCACACCTGTGAAAGAATATAAAAAAGAAGCTGGTTTGGAGATTCATTTATGTGCACATAGACGCTAAGCATCAATCTAACCACATATAAACTTAGATCAAGATGTAGACATCATCATATATATGAATCTGGCTGCCTGTCTGTCTGTCTGTCCGTCTGTCTGTCTCTCTCTCTCTCTCTCTCTATATATATATATATATATATATAAACATGCACATCCATCCATCTATCTATCTTGCTAGCTAGCTAGCTAGCTCTCTGCCTCTATATATTTCTGTTTCTCTATCTCTCTATTTTATATATGTGTATGCTCTGCGTGTGCGTATTGGCATGAATGCTCTGTTTTAGGTGCTTAAGAAAGACAGGTTGAGCATCCGTGTGCGGCAAATAATGTTTCAGTGGATATCATATATATTTATATGTACATTTTATGTACACATACACTTATCTCGTTTTCCCCTCTGTACACAGGAACATGCACACACACACGCATATATATTCATTGCCATTGCTTATATTTACATGGATACGTATTTTACATCATTTGCTTAAAACAAATAACCCGGGATTTCGAGAGCCCGTGTCGAAAATGATATTTTTAGAATTTTTAACATTATAGTTGTATCGTCTTACGTAGCATACTTCAGTTTGTAATGATAATGATACACAAGAATGTTTTGTTCGTTTTTCCTTAAGTGAACGTCTTCCGGTAGAAAGGATGTCGGCATCTGGCGTGGGAAATATGTTTTTTCTTAAGGCATTCTTCGGTGTGCTGTCCTCGCTTTAACATTACTTATCAGCCTTTACACTGTCACGCATGAAAAACAGATATGCGTATGGGCCAGAGGCATTGTATCTGATTATGTCATTCCTAAATTGAGTGGGATCCATTGGATTTGATCGAACTGAGACGGATTAGAATAAAGTAAAAACTCAGAGAATTTGGAAGAAATAGATAGATAGAAAAAGAGTAAAAGGGAGAGAGAGCACTTTTTACAAAATGAGAGCCCAAATAAACGGTCATTTTAGATCCATTCAAGATTTCTAAACTGCTTCTTCTGCATGTCTGTATATCAGTGAGCACGCTTTTTGGTAGTGTTTTGGCATAGGTTTAGCATTTCGTTGTATAACACGCGCTTAGATTAATTGTTTTAGGCAAATTGCAGCACTACACGGCCTTAAACGTGGTCATACAACTCAAAATAAAAGTCGTGTAAATTATCACACATTTATTGCAAAACTTTTATCATTATAAAATTACAGTTTATCGTGGCTATGAGGCCAATAACGTATAAGTGCTGGTCGGTTTCAGGTGAGAAAGCGGTCATGATCAGTGGTTGCTGGAATTAAGTGCAAATTGATTAAAAGACATGTTCGTAAATATGTGTACAAATGTGTTAGTTGTACAGAAAGATGGAATATAAAGAGGGTTTGCTGATTATAATTGCAGCAAAGTGAGTATTAGCTGTCAATATTATATACAACATGTTATTAATTATCTTCGTCAACTTGTTCGTCTATTACTGTCTGGATTAGGTAAATAATCGAACTTAGCTTTCAGTTTTAACGGTGAGCTTACACGATCTTTTTGTATTTAAGATTTTACGCACCGAAATAATTAGCGTAAACTAATTACATGTTATTGCACGGTTTTGTATTGCACATTTCATACTTTCCAAGTCAATATATGCCTTAAGAATAACACCCCTGCTGTGTCTACCTCATTGATAACTTTTAGATTTAAGGGTGAAACAATATTATCATATCTACAAAATCTACATAGAATATTATACACCCCTTCCCACCTGATTACAACGTGGATGTCTTCAAGTCCAACTTTAACAAATTAATGAACCGCCCCCTTAAGTAAACACTTCATCAAATCTCCACACTAACGTAATGTACTTGCAATAACCCTTATCCATGAGTGGCTTCCGGGCCTTAATAAGTGGTGACCACTGTGTAAAAAAAACATCTACCGTTGAAAGTATTCTGATACAGCATCGACAATGCTCCCCGTATTCAACTGTCATATTTTACGAAGCTGTCACCTCTAAGAAATTGAGCAGTATTTTAATTAAGCACAAAGACTTATCGAATGTATCCATGCTATCTTAATTTTTTGCTCCCAGTTTAGTCTATTTCTCACTGCGGAGGAATACCTTATTTGTTTTTATTATTTTTTCTTCTATAGTTTTTGCACTTTTCTAAAATATTTTTAATCCTGAACAGCAAAATTCCTCAAAATCATTTTCTTTCATGAAAATGTAATTACATACATGGATGACACAATAATTGCAATTCTATAGGCCCCCATATCCCTTTAAGAGCATTCCTTTTATCTTTGATCAGTTTGGCTCTTATATTTAAATTAAAAAAAACATTTTGTAGATATTATCGACGATATGTGATACTCTTTATTATTCTTTAACATGTTTAATATTTTTTCTGACGCACATGAATCAAAATGATATAGTCATAGCTATCCATCTATATTGAATAGGCTAATACACATAGTATCTATTTCCGGTTTCGAAATCAATTTTTCTCCGTCGTTTATCGATCAGCCAAATGCATTTTAAAAATTGTAGTAGAGTCTTGCAAATTTATTATATAATTTATATATACCTTATGATGAACGACTAATGTTTAGGACTAGCTTCAAATAACATATAAACAGGAATGAGAGTGCACCCTGCAAAAACCTTATTCTCAAAGCTGATAAGTTTTAAAAAGGCAATCTAGATATCAGGACACTTTAGAAAAACGATATGCAATAATTTCTGTTTTAAATGTAGAAAAATCCCACGGAATGTTTCAGACTGCGTTGTGACCATTTTGCTTGAATCGGACATTAGTTTCACAGTGATATAATAGAGTTCAGGAAGTCAGGAAGGCTGTGAGGGATGATTAGAGAGGTAAGGAAGAGTACGGGAGTCAGAACAGCAGAGTTGATTGGACAAAGAAAGAATGTCATAGATAAGAACTGCCGTGCCAATAGATAAAATAAGTACAGAGTTTGATGTCAGTGTGTGTACACACAATTATTCGCGAGGGACCGATGATTCGGAGAATTTGCTCGCAGTTTGTCCCAGCGATGATCAGAAATAATCATTGCCATGAAAACAGGGAAATGGTCAAGGTGATCACTTTTTATCCCGAATTTATTAGCGCTGTAATGACCTTCGATGAAAAATGCATCTACTGCTATGAGGCAGGGAACATTAAACAGGTTTCCTAGTGGAAGTATACTATCTCAGACCTAAGAAAGCCAGACAGAGCAAGTCTACCCATAAACTTTCATTACCTCTGTTGTTACAGCACGGGTATGATTTATATACTCTGTGGCTTCACTAGACAAAAAGTCAACAAGGAATACGATGTTGAAGGTTATGGGAGTTCAGAAATGAATTTTATCAAAAGAGACCAGGATGTTCAGATCGAGTCAGCGGCATTCCCCCAGGACAATTAAGCAGTCCATCATAAAAGTTCCTCTCAGGAAAAATGTCTAGAAACTTATAGGAGAAACACATTCATTTCTAAAAGTACAGAAATATGTATGTTACTAATTACATAACAGATTTTACATAACAGATATTCAGAATTCTTGCAGCAAGCTTAAACTATATTAATTACCATTGTAATTGTTCTCATATATCCATCGCATTATTATCATCAGTATCATCAGTGTTTACGTTATGCGTATTGTATTCTAGCAGCAACGTCAATGTGTTTAGTATTGAAACAATTTATACTACTATAACTATTACTACTCCTAATACTACTACTACTAATAATAATAAAAACAACAATAATAGCAATAATGAAATTATTATTATTATTATTATTATTATTATTATTATTATTATTATTATTATTATTATTTCCTTATGAAACCACTTTATCTTTGAAGCTCTTGGTTTGAAGCCGGGATTAAGGGAAACCATCTGGATATGAATCCCATTTTTCAGAAAGAAGTTGATGAACGAAATAATAATAATAATAATAATAATAATAATAATAATAATAATAATAATAATAATAATAATAATTATTATTATTGTTATTATTATTATTATTATTATTATTATTATTATTATTATTATTATTATTCACATACATCTCCGCAGTGGTTAGTGTAACATTCACTGTAGTTTACATTAAACTGTAGATAACCTACTGTTGTTGTTTTTATAAAATAATATTTTTTATATTATGCATGATTTAAAAATTAAAATCCCAAATCAATTACCAGTGTTCACTTGTGATTCAAAAAACATTTATTCTGAACACGTCGTTGTTATATCAAAAATCATAATGCTGATTATATATGGCGATTATTTTTACATGTGTGGTAAAAATAATTAAAATAACGTATAAGATAAAAGACCTAATCATCGTTGTAATATTGTGTTCTGAACAAAAGATCATTTCGTTGAACTGATGAGAACAGTAGTCAGGTGTACCTATTAATATGAATAATTTATCGTCATCTCTATAATATAGAAATATTATTATTATTATTATTATTATTATTATTATTATTATTATTATTATTATTATTAACTATATATAAGAATCGCTCGCTATATATGGAGACAGTCATTTCTAAAATGTAGAATGAGTCTAAAACAAATTAGAATGAATATATAAACGGTGAATATCCAATACATTTCTGAACTCTTACAGAAGTTATTTGAAACATGCAGTTGATGCTTTTTTATTGTATTAATTTTACGGCTGATTGATTTTGTAGACAAAATTCAATTCCCGAAAAATAATTCAAACATGCCAAACATTCCTCATCTATCTTTTTACGAGATAATGGTAAAGTAAAAAGTGTATTAGAATTTGTAATTAATGAAAATATATTCATCCTTGGAAAAACTGCACTCAAAACGAAAATAAAATATACTTTTTCATCGATAATGGAATTGACATAATGGGCCTCGTCGGAAATGCTTCTTAAACCTAAGCGATATCAAAAACAACTTCAGCGACGCATTGCCATCAGAACGCAATAATTTCATATTGCAGGCATAAATACACCTGTTTGCTTAAGTTGATTTCGAGTGTGCTTATTTCGATCTCAAAATTTTTGTTGGAGCCCTGATATGTTCATCTGAATTTAAAAGCTAAAGACCACAAGAACGTGTGTGTTTGTAAGATTTGATAGAGAGAACCAAAGTAAAGAGTTTGTTTAAAATGAGAATTCAAATAAGAACGCTATATATTCATATACATAATGGCTACAGATGACCAGATAAATATCAGTACCGTCGATTTCAAAATCAACACAAAGGCAATAAGTATGTTTTTCTTTTATACAATATTCTCCCCAACATTTCATATATTCTTCCTGGAATTAGTTGCCCGCATGTTAAGTAAGATATTCTGTTTTCTTGAAATTCATATGATTTTATGATTTTTTATTGCTTTAAAATGATGAAGCAATTTCTGATTTCTCATTTGTTTTTCTCTTATTTTTACGATAATCTCTTTATTTTTTTAAATTCTCAATTAAAAAACATAAATAAATTAGCTAGTATTTTATCTTTACATTAAACTTACATGAAATAATTTCTTAAAATAATTAATTTGAAATATCTTTTCTAATAAGAAAATTGCTGAATCGCATTAGAAGCTCTCATCAGTAAAATCTCTGCAACGTAGAATCATATTATAATCAGCTAATACCCTCGGTTGCTAATAGTATCGTAATGAAATGGTTATCTAAAAGTTGGGAACATTAGTAGGATAAATGAGTTTTCCTTCAAGTAAACATTTGTGGCTTGCTCTTGATATATAGCTGAATTATATGAATACTTTGCAGCTAAAAAAAATAAATATTTGAAATAAAAAACGTATACATCTTCAAAATGGGCAGAATGTTGGTAGAAATGCCTAGAAACGTAAAATATGAATCGCTCAACCTATCAAATTGTGATTGCACTCAATTTTGTCTGAACAATGACCATTAATAGATGAGTTCTATGCTGGAAGTGTTATGCTATAGTAGATATTAATTAAATCCTATTTTATTAGTGTCATATCTTTACCATGGAATAGGCAATTTTAGTTAAGACCATAAAGTTACTTATTAAAAGAAAATGCAATATATGTATTACTGCAGTTAAGGAAAAGCATGAAAAATAAACCGCATGAGATAATAGTTAGTTGCTTACGAAAATACATATGCTTATATAAGAAATATAATAGCGAAATAATTTATAAATTAAAAGATTCTATATAGAATTACCATATGATATATTTATCTGTATTATATATGAAGTGCATTTTTGTTAGTGTGTGTCAGTTCGTTTACAGTGGATGTCGGAACAGTTTTTCTTATTGATTTGAGATTACACATCTATTTACTGGAAGTGTTTTTAGGTTTGTTTTCTATCCGACTAGTGTCTAAAATCATTCTATAAAGTTACGTTTAGACTAGAATGAATGGTCGATTAATTTAATGCAAGAGGCATGTTAAACCTTTTCCCCGTAATCTGTAGTGGGTACCCGATTAGAGAAATACACAATAAATTTATTGAAAATGGGCTATTCCTCTGATTTCAATGACAGTATAAGTGTAAATGAGGCTTCTTGATTTTAATAATAGAGATTGACGGTTAAGTTATACACATGTTTAGTTTTGCCAGCCACCCACGTAATAGAAGTGGAATGAATCTTGCTCGCTGACTTCTTTCTATTTTTCGTTTAGGCGATCCTATTTTTTTACCGGCTTTTTTTGTATTTCTGATCATTTTGCTGCTTCGTTCCGCGCGTCTATATTTCTTGAAGATTTTGATTATTGGTCTTTCAAATTTATTTGCTATATTGCTAGTTAGTTCTGGCTTTTTCTCCTTTAAAGCCGTAGCTCATCAGGCACAATGATACAACTAATCTTGAATTTGTCTTCTTTATGGTATTCTTCTTTTGTCGAATGAGACATTCAGAGCAATTATTCCTCTTCAAATACCAAATTTAATCCTATATGCTTCCGATTGCTAAACTTTCAATGAAATAAATTTTATGAAAAAAACATCTAATCTCTGGCTCTTATCTAGAGGGAAGTGTTTCCAGTCGAGACATTACATGGTTCTCTGAAAATCCAATGTATAAACAGAATTCAAAATTACTCCAAATAATTTTGTTTTAGGTTGGATAATTAACTAATGATATTCAGTAACATATAACTTGCTATCCATACAATCGCGGACCCTTTTAACGAGTTTCAGGCCTATTCTATTAACATTTTTATCAAATATTTTATGAAATTATTTATTTTTATAAAATATTAAAATGCTTTCAGTTAGTATGGGACAGTCATTTTAAATAACAAAAGTTAGAATAACTGAATAAATTGCTTTTGTTGAAAACGCCTCAGTGGTATTTGCCAATTTAGAATTTTGAAAGGATTTCGTTTAAAAAAGCATTGCTAATTAGGAGTAGCACTCAACTTCCATTTTTGCTTGTCAAATCAGATTCTAAATTTTAAGTAAGCATAATACGTGACTCGGATTAAATCAGTTGTAATTCCTTCTCTTTATCCCCAGAATGCTAACAACTTACGTGGCTTCGAACACGCAACACTTGTTTTTTGGGGCACAAAAATATTCACTCGGGAATTTTGATTTGACTCTTTTATCTTAAGATAAAACTGTCTCTAATCTGTTGTTCATCTTCATGATCTCCTTCGATAACACTTTTTCTACATAAACATACGAACAGAAATAATCAATAAAGTTGTTATAAACTATTTAAACGACCTTTGCCTGTACATTTTTTTTATCTTGTAATCCTATAACACGTGCCTTCGATCGCTCTTTTAGTTATTTTCGCTTTCTTTGGTCCTTTAAAAAGCAAATGTTCAGTACCGTTAACAATTTATATTGATGTAATATTCTGTTCCTATACAAAAATAACACAACACAAGCACAACACCGTAACAGTATAAAATATCACAGAAAAACATCTTAACCAACTAAAAATGCCTTTTAATAATTCCCTTCTTTCTTTCCGACCCTTAACATTCTGATGCCCAGAGGAAATGTATATTAAGTTCTACCAAAAACAATTTAAAATAGTTTACGATTCATGACACGACAGCAACATTCCCGGGCATTAAATATTTACACACATATTAAAGAAAGAGCTGACATCAATTGAGGTAGATTAATCTACTCATATCCATACATTGATGTTACTATTCTGAATTTAGAAGCACCTACTTTGGCACGCTATTTAAGAATTGATACATTTAAATTCATAAATTAAGAAAATCATAAATTTATCAACATACACACGAATATATATATATATATATATATATATATATATATATATATATATATATATATATATATATATATACAAAGTGCCTTCAATAAGTTTCTAGACATTTTTCGTATGGGGACTTTATTGATAGTGCACACACAATGCACTTGAAGTACCATTCTATCAATTTTTTAAATTCTCCATGAAAATTGTTTTGTTTGCTTGAGCGTGTTAATGACCTTCTTCACAGCCCATTTCATCTATGCCTTTATCTCATAACGACAGCCTCCAAGGTTTTCCTTGAGATTAGGGAATATCCAAATCGGACAAATAACAATGTCTGCACTATAGGGGTACTGAGAGACTATCCTTATGCCCATCTTTGTTTAACAGTCTTAAAATTATGAATTGGTGGGTTATATGTATATAATGACTTTTCAAGAGTTTACTAGGATTTTTAATGACAACAAAAAAGTCTGGAAACTAATTTAACATACCTCCATGTATTTGGGTTTTGTTTCGAATGTATTCTCTATTTGTTTGCTTGTTTTCACTTTCTGCTTACTATTGATTTCTATTTATAATTACTCGAATTTTTTACTTTCAATTTTTATTTTATTTTTATTCGCTAAATACTGCATGTGCTTCAAATAGTTTAATAGGTATTCATCAATCACAAACTTATCCCTTATTCTTCCTTACTATAATAATAAAAAAGTCTTATTAGTTACTTATATATCTATTGTTGTATTATGTGTTTCCAATCTATCATTGACGAAATTACAACTGACTTACATATTTCTAGTATAATAACTTCATTAATACTACTATGAAAAAAACTATGTCGTATTCTACTCATACTTCTGCTACTACTTGCGTATTGATTTTCTTTCTCTTCTTTGGAATAATGTATTTCCTTTTGCAAATGGATTTCCTCTATTATGACATGAAGCAAACAAATTGTATTTTCATCAAATTACTCAACCAACACATGTACAACAGAACTACTCAACCAATAAATATAACAATAGCAGAAGAACATTTTATTTTAAAACGTATTTATTTTTAAACTTCAAATTAAATCTGATTTATGAAACGACATTGACGAAATTATATCAATTTTATGGCATTTTTGAAATAATGAGAACAATATATACATATTTATTATTATTGCAGTAAAATAAAATAACGGTCGTGATAAAGTAACACGACACTTCTTATCACGTACTGTAGGAATTTCATTGCAAAGTTTAGTTAGATTTTTGTATGTGAGTTTATGATCATTTTTTTACAAAGACATCACCACATATCAATGTCCATAGGCCACTCAAGGATAAGGGATAATGAGTATACAGTAGACAATTGGACAATAAAGTAATGACTAGTAATGGACATTCAGTAAATTTGTTAACTTATATGGTGCGATTCATTTAAAAAAAAAATTAAAAAGCTGGTTAAGTTAGACTTGAAGACAACCATATTGTAGTCAGTTGAAAGCAGAAAAAACGACAACAAATTCCATAGAAATGCCGTTCTAAGAAAGAAACTTTATTCATGGAACCTACGTTTAGGTTAAGGCACAGATAATGAGTGGGTGAAATTATTGATGGTGTTTTCTGCGAGACGGGGGTTTCTTGTAAATGTTTGACGAGAGGGGAACTGTAAATTGGAGCTCAGTCGAGAAGTTGTCATGAAAATAATGTTCCAGGCGAGACAAACTCGCAACATATTTTCCGTGAGTAAGAGGTTACAGTGAAGAGAAAAGGATATCCCCTACGAAGTTACAAAGTCTATTTTGAACTCTATCAAACCAGGATAGTTCATTTCTAGCAGCTGCTACCCAGCTGCGGCAACAGTACTTCGTCCTTGGACGCACCTGACTCTTATATAGGTACAGAATTACATCAGCAGTGAGATATCTACATGATCGATAGAAGGATCCAACCATTTTACCAGCAGCCTTTGCAACGGATTTAATGTATGTGTTCCATTTCATATCAGGAGTAAATGTCAAGTCTAGAAGCTTCTCAAAACATGAAGCATCCCCAATACTATATCCATTCATTTCAATTGATATCAGATGGGGATCAGAGCGGGTATGATGTAAATATAAAAGCTTGATTTTATATGCATTTAAAGTACCAAGCCACCTTCTTCACTATTGTACCACGTGCTCAAGATCAGAGGAAAGAAAATCGGGGAGAATTTGGTCGTTTACGGTCTAAGATGTGCTTCCACAGATGATAGTGTCATCAGCATAACTGTCTGCGAATGATGTAAGGATGTGATTTGGAAGATGATTAATATATATCAGGACGAGACTTGGGCCGAAGTAGGAGCTATTGATTTCTTTCCATCAATCACTATTCTCATGAACCTATCAGAGAGATATGATTTAATAATTGAGAAGCTATTTCCAGCTACGGTGTAGCTGGAGATCTTGTGAAGTAAACCTTTATGCCATACTCTATCAATCGCTTTGGATATGTCAAGAGCAATTGCCCTAGAAAGGTTTCATCTGTCGAGAGATTCGCTAATCCTAGGAGATATGAGTGCAAGCACATATGCTATATATCTTGTAGAACTGAAACAATATGTTGCGTGTCACTAAAAAGGTTATTTTTGCCGAGCTGGTTGATTACTTCTCTATTTTATACAGACTCCAGCAACTTACTCATGCCATGCAATAGACTTGTTGGTCTCTACTGAGAGGGAGATGAACGGTCATCTGAATTCTTAAATACAGGGCATACTGATGAGATTTTCCAGGGTGATGGGAAGCAATTCTCCTTAAGACGACGTTTAAACAGTTTTGTAAGTATGGTCGCTACTTCTGCTTGAAGTTTTTTTTAATACTATGATTGGAATCCCAGCAGGGCCGTTTGCTTTACTGGAATGAAGGTGTTTGGATTGCTTGGCAACACCACGTACATATATTTGTATATTACATAACTTGTTTTCTGATACAGGGGAAATATTGGTCGCAAAGTGTAGAATTATCTGCAAAGTTCTTGGTAAATAGTTTGGCTTTTTCTGATGCTTACGAGGTTACTTCAAGTGTATTGCTTATGATTGGGATAGAGCGCACGCTTCTGTTCAGGATTTTGTTTGCTATTTTCCAAAACTGGTGGAAACCAAGCTGCGTCTCAGCTACTTTGGACTTGACGGACTGAGCATACATCTGTCTTGCTTTATTTATTTGTTTTTAAAATAGGTGCTGGCAGTCCTGGAGGCGGCTTTAATCTCAGAACATATATCATTTTTGAATCAATGGGAAAGGTAATTTCTGTACGCAATGTCTGCAGCGCATTCTGGAGAGAACCACGGCTGGCTATAAGATTTTTTGCTAGAACTTTTTCGAGGTTATACAACGGTCTATACCTACAATTAACCATTCTGTCAGTTCTGATATTATAGGGGACACATAATTGTTAAACATGGAACGCAGAGGTAGATCTGATATAAATGTACTGACTTATACCAATCAGTCATAGAGTATCGATATACTGTGCCATGGAGAGATACATCTGAAAACTTATTACATTTCATTTTTATCTGAACTGATAAACAAGTGGAGACAGAACAGCAGCTGAATACAGTTCGAGGCAAGGTTTAGGAGACTTGCATACTAGTCATCAGTATCGGCAGACGCGCGGGGTTCATGAACAGTCTGAGTGAGGTCATAAGCAATGGAGAAATCATGACATACCCCCTCATTATCGGTCTTGTTTGCGTGAGATAACCATTCCACATTATAGCCAGTGAAGTCTCCACAGTCCTGAAAGATAAACTGATAGGACGTGGTAAATTTTCTCGGATATGCTTTTAAATATATTATCTCCGTTATTGTGGGGCGATAGAGATCAAATATAAACACAGTAGTTTGAGCAAGTACAGCTCTGAAGCTCATATAAGGATAGTTAGGTCTTATCTAGAAATGTCCCTACCACATGGAAAGCGATATTTAATATATGCACATATTCCATACCCATTGCGATCCTGGGTGTCAGATTTGGAAGTTAAATTAAAGTATTTGTAATTACGAACTCATCTAGGGAAACAATCTCTCTAATGCCAGTTTCGCTTAGAAATAATATGTCTGGTTTAGTCTCCTGTAATTGAGTTTCAACCTCTGGAAGTTTAGAACGTAGACCCCTTATGCTAGAGAAAAAAACATTTAGTGGGGGTCTACGTTAGAAGTTGGATATTCGGGTTTAATCGTGTATTTTTTCTTGAAACTTTTCATGGTGGAGCTTTGAGATTTGTGGACTAGGTCGTCAGACTTGCTTGGAACAGGGCAGAGTGAAAAATTAAGAGAGAAATAGAGGCGAAAATTATTTTTTTTCTTTTTGTATGACATGAAAAGTTTAAGCCGTTATATATATAAAAGTTTAAGCCGTTATATATATGCTAAATATAGCATCGGGGAGCCTCACCAGAAGCTACTGCATGTTCCAGAATCCATTCAATAAAATGGCAATAGAGCCGCCCAAGTGCTTTGCCCCTGCTGATAGGACAACCTCCTTAGTGGTAAATTTAAGGTTCGGGTCCCTGACTACTAGGGGGATAACATAAGCACAGATAAAACTTTTACCGCCAGCACCCTTACAAATGGCATGAGTACAAGGATAAACATAAACACAGAAAATTTCCGACATCTCTGGCGGCTGTTTACGCAAAATACTGCAAACCTTAAATAAAGCTTTTCTTATCTCTTTGTTAGAAAAATCACTCATAAAAAATGAAGACTGACTAACAAAGAAATGTCAAGAAGGTTTTTTGATTTAGACCTTACTGTAGGACATAATATTTATTTTTTACGGCCTGAATATTTATAGTTTATCTGCTGGTCCCAACATAAAAATTTGTTAATTTAGCTACCAGAAGTCAAGTTAGTACTCAATAGGAAAAGCTAATAACATTATGCGCTTAATGCAGGTGGAGGGCGTTGAAACAAAGAAAAAAGAAAAGAAAAACGTTGAAAGAACTTGAGATTTGTAGCTTGGATAGCGTTCATTCCTAGAAATCATGTTCGAAAAAGTTCAGGTGAATCCATTAGCCGTTTGTGGGAGAAGAGTGTGTTTTTTCTTAAATATTATTTTAATGTTGCAACGAAAAAGCGTTTCATTCCAAAAGCAAAAAGCAGATCCAATTGATTCCAATATGTATAATGGAATAAAAATGAAAATGTTAAACATAAAAATAATGTAATTATTGGTTATGAATAATAATAATAATAATAATAATAATAATAATAATAATAATAATAATAACAATAATAATAATAATAATAATAACAATAATAATAATAATAATAATAATAATAAAAATAATAATAATAATAATAATAATAATAATAATAATAAGTACTGAAGAGGGAAGAGTTAGAGACTATGTATTTGAATATGACTGTGTATTGGTATGTTGGTATGTATGCATTTATATGGGCGTTAATTGTGCATATATATATGTATATATATATATATATATATATATATATATATATATATATATATGCGCCCTTATGCACATTTTTTTTTAAATGTAAAACCTTCTATTGGTCTATGGTTTAAATATGAATATTATTATTTATACTATTATTATCTATATAGTAATATGCTTGGCCGTACGGTGTCACGTCATCATCATCGCAAACATAAATTAATGAAACGCGGCATCATCATTGCAAACATTAATTAATTTTAATTATCTTCCTTTATTGTTCACTCTTTATTAGTTAAAAAATCATTAACCCATTTTATTTTCCAAAACTTCCCGAACAAAAACTAATATATATATATATATATATATATATATATATATATATATATATATATATATATATATATATATATATATATATATATATATATATGAACTGGATTATTTTAAAGACTATTATGCATAGAAGGTATCGTTCCACAGATTAAATAGTATTTTACTTACATTTTTAACGATGTCTTCTGTTTATTATTGTAGTGAATACGGAACGCTTATTCTATTTTATTCAGTAATAAATATATTTTTTACCTTTAACGTTACGAGTTCGTTTTTTTTTTACTGTGCCACTTTATCTTTTTTGTATTTATTTACTTTTGAGTAAGCCTTACATAACAAAAAATATGTTTCGAAAAAAATGTTACAAAAGTCAAGAATGCCTTTATTAAATAAATCACCAAATTCACTATTCGCAAATACACTGAGTAACACAGAGTCAAAAACATTTTACATATTGTTCTATTTTGCTTTTGTTTTACGGCATATCAATCCTATTTTGTGTTATTTAATACCGAATCGAGTAATTTTGTAATATTTATACATCTTCACGTTGTTTACATAGTTATTATTTATGTTTTGTCTGTTTTATTTTGCTTCTTTTACAAGCATTCATCATCTTCTAATGCCCACCGACAGGGCATACATATTTAAACACTATAAAACATGGGCACAACAATTTTTTAATATGAAATACAACACTTTCTTTCATTACTTACGATTTAATTTATTTAAAGAAATATTTATTTCCTATTCAAAGATTTTCAGTATATTTTATTTAACTGAAGAAATATTTATTGTTCATACATATATTTTTTCGGGTTTGTATTACTGTACACATAGATTCGAAAAAGTTGTCAAAAAACAAATATATAACAAATAAATGTTATCAAAGGCAAGAGAAGATACTTTTCTACCAAACTGGATATATTTTTCGTGTTTTTATTCAATGTAACATGTTTATTCAGCTCGAAAAACATACAGTGTTTACCGATGTATTGGAAAATTAAAGATGGCGCCTCACTCCCTCTTTAACGCGGTAAGTTTGGAAAAAAGGTGGTATAAATAAAAAAATTAGAAAAATACTATTAAAAACCCGCCGAATATATGTCAAGCTATGTCACGGTAACATATATTTAGCGAGTTCTTTACAGTATTTTATTCAGTGTTTTATTTATAACACCTTTTCCCAAACTTACCGTGTTAAAGAAAGAGTCAGAATCCACCTTGAATGTTCCAATACATCGGTCAACACTGAATGCTTTTAGAGCTGAATAAACATGTTACATTGAATAAAAACACGAAAAATACATCCAGTTTGGTAGAAAAGTAACTTATCTTGCCTTTGATAACATTTATTTGTTATATATTTGTTT
Source organism: Euprymna scolopes (assembly GCF_053919585.1). Taxonomy (NCBI): domain Eukaryota; kingdom Metazoa; phylum Mollusca; class Cephalopoda; order Sepiida; family Sepiolidae; genus Euprymna; species Euprymna scolopes. The sequence continues at coordinate 7,666,309 of NC_136489.1, forward strand.
TCTGACAACTTTTTCAAATCTATGTGTACAGTAATACAAACCCTTTTTCCGTTATTTTTTTTACGTTGTTAGGTAAAGTTTCAGAATAGTTAACCCCCCATATTAAGAATGGCTTTCAGCATGATTCTTACAATAGTGTTATCAAAGTTTATTGATTTTTCTTATTTAACAAAAATTATAAGAAACATACAAGAACATTAAAAACATGTTTTTCATTAAATAGTTATTTAGGTGAAGCTTTAGAATAGTCAAACCCTCTCCCCTTATTAAGAATGCCATTTTTATTATTTCAGCATGATGCTTACATTTTTCTTAATATAAAAACAAGTGTTTGTTTTTTAATTAAAATGTTAGATCAAAGTTCGGAATAACTTACTTTATAGCCAATTAGCCAGGTGTATATAAATGTTTTAGCATTTAATACCTAATGAGGTGTTCGCTTCAATTGTCACAAGCAGGCGATATCGATTCAAAGGAGGTAATTCGTCAACAATTGTTTTAGCCGAATTTTACGGTAAAGTGTAGTGGACTGGTGGATATATTATACATATCCCCCAGTTTGTATTTATTTGCTTCCTCACTGAGCAAATTAGGAACAAGGCCGTTTTTTAATGCGGAGAGAGAGGGAGGGGGAGGGAAATGGGAGCCAGCTCCCGATGGTGGGAAATGGGAGTTTGAGAGTAACTGTTGGTATGAAGGGTTGCCCCTACATTGACCAAGGTAGATATGTAGGGTTACCCCCACATATGGTCTTTGCTTGCAGTATCTGTCGGAACAGATACTACACTTTGATCTTGTCGCCCGGGCCGCAAAAAGGCGGGGGCCACTGTATATACATATCCCCCAGTTATTCATTTGATCAAAGCAATATTTAATGAGCATGGTTCTTCTTGCCAGGTAATGGGTTTACCTGAACCAATAGGTGATCCTCCAATAGATAATATGACTCGAAATACAAACGGGCCATATGTTGAATTGTTAAACAATGAACAATTAGAGGTATTTAATACTATAATCAAGGTTGTCATGGCAAATGAAAAAGTAGCCCCACACAGCAATTGCTTCTATTTAGATGCCGCAGCCGGATCAGGAACAACCTTTTTATTCAACATGTTATATGATTACTTCACCTCCAGCAGTACTGTAACCGCCACTGCGGCATTGCTGCAATGCTACTAACTTCAGGGAAAACACTCCACAGTATATTCAAACTACCTGTACCTCTGACAGAAACCAGTGTCTGTAACGTTTCTCCTGTATCACAGCATGCTTCTTTTTTGAGAAAGGTAATGGTATTCATCATAGACGAAGCCTCTATGATACCTAATCATGCACTGCTTGCTATAGATAGATGTTTGCAAGATATAATGGGTAACGATAAAATATTTGGTGGATAATTTCTCATACTTGGAGGTGACCAGGTAAATTTTGCCAGTAGTGCCACATGGATCACCTACATCTATTATAGACACCTGTCTTAAAAGATGCCTATTGTGGCATCATTTAAATCAATTACAACTAACACAAAACGTCAGAACTAACATAAATGAACAGGAATTTTCTAGATGGCTCCTTCATCTAGGGAATGGTACACAAACGAGCAGTCTTAATGACGTTCCTGTAGATGCCATAGATGTTCCTGATGATTCGGTATGTAATGGTTCTCTAATCTCAGAAATATTTGACTGCAGCCTTCAAGAAATGGAAAATAGAATCATCATGACTCCAAAAAATATAGAATGTTTAACAGTAAATATAGAAATTCTAAATAATCTTTCCGGAGGCATAAATACATATTTAAGTACAGATTACATTTCCGATGATGATGCTGAACTTCAAAATTATCATATCGAGTTCATAAATTACTTAACTCCATCTGGAATGTCACCTTACTGACTAAATGTGAAAATAGCGGCAATAGTAATGCGACTGCGAAATTTATCATGAATCAATGACTTTGTAATGGAACTAGGATGAAAATAAAAGAATGTCATCAAAACAGCATCATTGCTATTTTAATTAATGGATCTAATAGAGTTATCTTTCCAAGAATTAAGTTAAAGCCAAGCGGTACAAATGTTCCGTTTGCATTTCATCGGATACAGTTTGCAATACGATTAGCATATTCACTGACCATCAATAAAGCACAATGCCAAACTTTGGATAAGGTTGGTTTATATCTTCAACAACCTATATTTTCTCGTTATCCACTGTATGTGGCATGTTCAAGAGCTCGATCTAAGCACAGTGTGAAATTTAAGGTAATGCAACTGCATAGAAATGATAATCAGGGAAGAAAGCGTGGTGTAACATATACTAAAATATTGTTTACCGTGAAGTGTTATGAAAACAATCAGGAACAACTATGGAATCTAAAAATTAACATGGATGTAAATTCGATTTCGAAAAAAAAAAAATTTTAATTGCTTTCTTTATATTTGCAATTCATAAATTGATGAAAAAGTAGTTTAAAGTTTGTTTAACTTTACTTAATTATATAACATTGACATAAATTTGATAGGTACAACCTACCTCACATCATTTTGATTATCGAAAAATCGAAAATTAACTGTATTTCGTAAGATTTACAGAAACACTTTATTTTCCATGCCCGTAATACACAATAATCTGAATATTATAACAGATTACAATGTTTTTATGGAAAAAACGTTTGTACAGAAAATTAAAGTGTTCTATTTATATTATCAGGAGATTGTGATGCATATTAATGCATCAAAATTTCCTGATAATATAAATAAAAATTAATATCGATAATTCGATTTAAAAAATATTTGTGAATTTCCAAATCTTCATTGAATAAAATTCAAAATAAATAGAAAAGTCTATTGCATATGTAAAAGTTGACGGTTACTTATTTAACTTTATTAAAAGCTATCAAAGTCAACCTAGAGATGCTCAATATTCTGGCTTAATGGATCATTTAGCAAGGAATCGGGATGGCGATTTTGGTGTACCAGTTATTCTACCATCTTCATTCACAGGAAGTCCTAGGAATCTTCAACAACTGTATCAAGATGCAATGGCAGTTTTCTGTAAATATGGAAAGCCAGACATATTCCTTACCTATACATGTAATCCAAGATGTCCTGAAATATTAAACAACTTGGGGTCATCAAGACTTTCACAAAATCGATGTCAACAATGCCACACAGTTTTTTTTTTTTTAATTCACAGTCTAACTCACCAGAACCTGCTGACTGACCACTATTCTCACTCCACGAGGTCGACGTTCCTGTCACCGCCTCAATCATCACCAGTACTTCCTGACAATATCAACAGCATCAGTTACGATCGCATTGACCTTCAATAAAAGTTTAAACTAAAGTTCTTTGTTCTATTTGCTTCCATACGTTCATTTTTGTAATATAACAATAAGGAATGTCTTACTGATGTGTTTTAAAAGATTTAAAATACCATGGAATTTCCACGAGTCCTGCTAGTAGTTATTATTATTATTATTATTATTGTTATTATTATTATTATTATTATTATTATTATTATTATTATTATTATTATTAATAATAATAATTTATTTAATTATCTATCTATGTTAGTCCCATCTTTATTGAGGGAGAGACAGAATTTACTAATCATTAAAAAAGCCGACATTGTCTCTAACTCTGTGGTTTTATTATTATTCTTATTCATTATCATTATTAGTTTTATCTCATACTCACGATTAAAAAAACGACATTGTCTCTAACTCTGTCCTCTTCAGTAGTTTTATTATCATTATTATTCATAACTAATAATTTCATTACTTTTCAATTATACATATTGACATCAATTGCGTCTCATTTTTGCCGTTTGAATCGTTTCGATACTTTTTTATGACCAGGAGCGGAGGTCCGCTTGAAATATAAAAAATAACAATAAAACTATTAAATACAAAAGTAACATCGTTTTTCATGCTTCAAAAAACCCTCATAACCTTTAAATCACTATCCTAGGAGCATACGTGGACTTTTAACATTATATATATATATATATATATATATATATATATATATATATATATATATATATATATATATATATATATATAAAGATATATATATGCATATATACAAACATATATATATATATATATATATTATAGTGCAATAAACAAAGTCTAAATTCGCAAAATATCGGTAAACTAGAATTGACTATGCTGTGATTGGAGTATGGCAGATACGAGGGGCGTGCAATAAGTAATGCCCCTTACGCACGTTTGATGCAGCTCTAGAGATCGTTTTTGTAGAAGACCACAGGTTGGTCCTCCAAACATGACGTGACTTCATAAATCAAGGCTGCCTTATCTGGGAAACGCTTTCCTTTCAAAAAACAACTTCATGGCTGGGAAGAGATGAAAGTCAGAGGGTGCAAGGCGAAGAGAGTAGGGGGTGGAGAGAATTTCATAACCACACGCCCGTGCTTCTGATCTGGCGACATGTGAGTTGTGGACGTGAGCGTTGTCCTGCAGGAGGACGTGACCTTTGCTGATCTTTCCCCGCCTCTTGATTTTGGTGGCTTCCCTTAATTTCCTCAAAAGTAAGCATAATAGGCTCATGTAATTGTGATACCGTTTGCCATGAAATTTGGCATTACTACTCCGTCCTGGTCCAAGAACACTGTGAGCATAAACTTGCCAGCGAAGAGCTGCAGGCTTGCCTTTTTTGGAGGTGGTGAGTCCAAGTCCTTTCACTGCATTGACTGGGCTTCGGTCTCTAGATCATTGTGATGCACCCAGATTTCATTCCGTGTAATCATTCTTTTGAAAACTTTAACTCATATTTTGGCACATCTCTGAATTCATCCTCGAGCACCCGGCGCGTTCTCGCTTCTGGAATGGTGTGAGCAACCTGCGAGTCCATCTGGCTGACAACTTATGCATATGCAAATGGTCATATATGATAGTTTCAACAGACTCCGCCCTAATCTTGACGGCTCGGTCTATTTGGCGAATAGTAATGCACCGATCTTTCAAAATGGCAGCCTCAACTTGACGGACAGATGCAAGGGGAGCGACCAGGTTTGGGAGCTGTTTCCACACACTTCCGGCTATGTTTGGATTCACTATTCCAGCGTTTTACAAGGTCATATTATTGGGTATTATCACCATAAGTTTCTTTCATTTCATCAACAGTCTGCTGTGGTGTGCGTCCTTTCAAATAGAAAAAAAAACGATCACTGCTCGACATTCAACAGGTTCTATTTCACACTTAATTCAGTTCAAACACCTGTAAAACAGAAACCACAATTAGTTCAGAGCTGTAATTTGCTAGATAATCCGTAAAGATATAAATCATTTCCCATGAAAAATATCAGCTCAATCAGATAACGGTAAGTATGTCAGAGGCATTACTTATTGCACACCCCTCTTATTATAAGCTCGATAGGTGTACTCCCCTAAAGCTATTTAGATTAACAGGGGGTTACATTAAAATTGTGAAATTATCAATTCAGTTTTTATAAGAGGAACATGATTGTGTTATGGTTGCTTGTCTGTAAACTTCCTGATAACTTCACAATTATTTACATTTAACCATATATATATATATATATATATATATATATATATATATATATATATATATATATATATACATATATATATATACATATATATATATATATATATATATATATATATATATATATATATATATATATATATATAGGACAGGCGATTTGAGCACTATAAAAGTGGTAGCGGATGTCTATTTAAATAGACATTCCGACGAGTTATTTACGGGCGTCGATTCCATGGTCGAGTGGGAGAACTGCCGACTGTCAACACGACGGTTCTAGGTTCAATCCTTGGCTTGGGAGGGATGCTAGTCTAGCGGCACATGAGTTGTGATACAACGAAACAGGACTGTATGTTGATGACTACTAATATATATGTATATATATATATATATATATATATATATATATATATATATATATATATATATGTATGTATAGGATACAGTAAAAGATATATTTTTACTAATTTTTATTGTATGCGCATTTTTATGTATTTCAAATATATTTTCATAGCTAAAAATTAAAGAATTGTACGAGTAAATAACTATATAAATGTATAAAAAAATTTATAACAAAAATATGGGGTGATTAGTAGTAAAATAGAGTTTACCAAAGAAGCTATAGTGTGTAATTAGGCACAAACAGTGTATAGGGAGACGACGGTAAGATAAAACTTTAAATGACATGAATTAACTAGGCTAAACTTTTCTTGGTTGAAAAAATAGATCCGGTATTAAAAAATATTTTTCCACGTGATTTATACACACTGCTTGGGATCCATACTTAAATAAAGTTTCATTTTTAATCCCCGAAAAATTGTGTTATTGTAAACAAGCGATGATCCATTTATTAACATGACCACTATTGTTTGTTCACTTATGATAAACTATTCGAAAATATACGATACGAAAGATTAATTGTTGAGTTACGGAGAAATGATATTCAGACGAAGGACAATTTTATATTTTATATATATATATACATATATTATCTTAGAAGTTTCTATTAATACTTTAAATATCTAATAAAATTGTCATTCATCTGAATATTATTTCTCCGTAACTATATATATGGGTGTACATTGTACATGTATATGTACATAACGGAACGATAAAATTGTCACCCTAAAATAACAGGACTACAGCTTAATTTTAAAACGTTTATTGAGAAATATTAAGGAAGCTTGATTATGTAGTACAGCTGACATATATTCAAGGTAGCGGCTCTCAGACCCAATCACCGAATAGATCGGGTTAGGAACTAAAAGCATATATTTCCCCGTAAGCGCGGTGGCAGGTATGCGAATACTTGGCAGATGACGGCGAGCAGACTTGCTCTGGTCTTGTGGGAGCTCATGCTGGTATTGTTTGCGATATATGATCAAAAGAAGTAATCGGGTTAGGGTTAAGGTCGGGGAGGAGTGAGTCAGTAAATGAAGTGTACACACTCCTGCCATTCGTTCTCAAGCGTATCCTGGGTCTCGTTGAACTTGTTGGCCGGTCCATAGTTCTGCTGAAGCACTCATAATCTGCCAGCGCCCACTGATTTAAATAGAGGACCGCAACACTCGTCAATACGTCCCGGTAGACCTTCGTGTTGACATTTAAGCCAACCTTACAATAAAACCACTCAAAATACCATACCCGTGGCCGTAATCTTTTTTTTTTATCAGTCTGGGCACGTTCCTGTTATCCATGGCTCTCCAGCGATGCATTTTGAGGGTGGTTACAATTGTCATCTTGCCATACCTTGGATCGGTAGAGAGCAGGTGTTCCACAGCAGCACAGCTCCGACCTCGCTCGTTGAAAATTGTGTAGCTTTCCGTAATGAGAGAAGGCCTCTATCGCTGTTAGGATTTTTACACTACAGGTTTTGTAGTAGATGTTCTGCAACAAAAATGAAAATCGAGTTTTATCAAACAGAAATAGAATCATGTCTTTTCTGAGGCGACAATTTTATCGTTTCACTCAGTTTGCTTATATATATATATATATATATATATGTATATATATATATATTTATATTTAGTAAGATGATTTATGATTTATAATTAAACTTAAAATTTAAACAATCGGTTTTATGAGGAGAAACATAACAAAATCAATAAATTGTACGATCGTTTTGGGAACGATGTTTTTATTGAGGTAGATTTTAATCATGGACAATAATTTTAACAGATAGTTTTTGGAATCAAAGTCTCCTCGTCAGCAAAAACATTGGCTGTTTTTTAAAGGCACAGGAAATAAACCTAGTCTTTTTAAGTAAGGCGGATTCATGGAAAATATTTAAATATAAAGGAAATATTTACTTTTTTGATGGATGGTTTTATATTATTTTAGTTTATAATTTTCTTTGTGCTGCAAATATTTATCTGGAGGAGAATATACTCTATTCAATTCGCTAGCTATTTTCTTTGCTGTTTTTAAGCTTATTATATAAATTATTCCATACTCTTTGTTGTTTTGGTTGTATTGAGTAATTGCAGCTCATTCATGTACTATGTTGCCATTAAAACTATACAACTATTTAACATGCTGCCTTTTGCCATAAGTAAATATTGATTCGTCGGAATAAATACTATTTATTTTTGTTACAAATTACTAATTATATTTATATGTTAGATATTTTTATATTTTATTCGGGGTTAATAATCCGGTTTTCGGCCCGAAGTTTATTTGAATTTTCTTAAATTCTTTGTTAGAATTTGTTTTCTGATGTTCAATGTTTATTTTACTTCAATTTTCTCTTGATATTTCATTTATTGCCTCCGTTTCTTGAAAATACGTATTAATATCTTGTCTCTTGTCATATTCCCTCGTGACTAGTTCTAGACAAATTAAAGTTCATTATTTATTCCGGTTTCATTTGCGATTTATTCGTTTATAATAATATATTCTATGTTTCCCCACTCTTTTACTGCATCTTTCTCCATTTTCTTTTACACTTTATCCTGTTTTCTCGTTTCTAATTTATTTTATCTTCCATAATAACATCGTTTGCGCGCAGAAACACATTAGATATCGAGTATTCATTCATCTTCACGAACGATCATGTTTACTTTTTAAGTAGACTCAATTTGGTAGAATATGAAATGGATTGAATGTTGACAATAACCGTTATTACATCAAATGCAGATTTTAATGGTGGAGTGTTCGGAATGTTTTACACAATTCTATTTACGTATAATTAAATGCGTCAAAGAGGTTGAACTTAACCACATCTATTCATGTAAATATTATCTTTATATATCTGCTTTTCTCTTAATACACACCAAATATACATGATATACTCAGGCACATACAGACATACGCGCGCACACACACATTGTTGCCACGCATTTAATCATATGATGTATATTGTATTTATCTACACTACCTGACGAATACACATTCACGAATGAGGGCGTTTATTGAGAGAAAATACACCAATAAAATGATGTCGAGTAATAAAACTTATATAAAAAGCTGAACATAGTCGCATACAGACAAGGATTGCTTGATAAAATCTACTTATCTCTCCCCTCATTTACAATATTATTTTATACTTCAACGGTAATTATCAACGAACGGTGTTTCGGATAGGCAACAGTGAGGACTACTAAAACAGGAATGGCTTATTCCTGTGATGCTTATTTTCTTTTCTCATCTTTTTTTAGTGAGTTTGTACTGAATGATATTCTAATGCTATAGGTTGCAGTTGGCTTGGCTCAATATTTTATTGATAGCTGGTGCGGTACGTGACCCGCAGAGAGGTTATACAAAAAGTGCAATGCTGCAGGTTGGCACATCAACCCGTGCCGTTATTTTGAGTTTTGTGGTGTCTCCCAGCACCACCTCAAGACAATGGATAATATTCCAGAAGGCAGATAGTTACTCCGGGATCGCTTGGCATTGCCGTTTAATACATTTAGATCCGTATCAGCGATTTTACGGAATAAGATTTAGGATAAGTTCCGCCGGAACCACAAAAATTTACCTTAAGCAAATTAGTGGCGAAAGAGTTTGTACCGTAAACACAGCCCTGTAATTCTCGATTACCATGTCCCATGTATGTTGGGAATTGGCAATAACACTATATCATCTATGTGCATCATCCGATATATTTAAAGTCTCTGGGCAGGTTTTGAAGGATGTTTGGACGGATGTTTTTAAGCATGTTTTGAAGCATGTTTTGAATAATGTTTTCAAGAATAGTATACTGCCTAAAACTTGGACGGACGTACATTGCTCTTCATGTTAGATACGTTGGCGCAGTTCAGACTGAGTTACTCCTGATGCAAGATAATTTCATATATCATGTAGCTATAATCTCCGGAGTTCCTGAAAGATACAATAATCATATTGTATGGTCCCACCATTCACTATGATCTAAATTAAATCGAACACTTTTGGTGCATTATGTTAAGAAATTATGTAATTATTTTGCGTTCATATGTCAATTACTTTCTATCATCAGACAAGTGATTACAGATTTCCCATCAGGACAATTATATTATATTTTTTCAGTTAATTACTTTTTGCGACAAAGATTCAAATGCGATGTTTTATTTTTATGACCGTTTTATCTATTTGGTTACATATGTTTCGGATGTTGGACCATGTTTACGATCCAACAGCCTCATTAGAGAGAAATGACCACCATAAGTGATCGTGCTCGTGACTCATTGACAGTGCCCGTTAATTGAAGACACGTCCAGTCCTAGCTAGTGGATATCTTCCTCCATGGCAGTAGCCATTTGATAATCACTGTCAATCACCAGCATAGCCACCCTTGACAATCAGTAACTATCAACTGAGTTGCCCTCCCATACACTGGGTGGTAATGCACAAATATTTAAGAAAATATGTGCCATTTTATAGCAGCACAATGGGGCTCGACAGTGGTCATGTTCAGTAGTGATAAACCGCAAATAATCCCCTAAAGAAATTGAGGACTATCAGGGCTCGCTATTGGAGACACAAACTGCCATTTTTAAACAGTAAAATAGATGTTGACACTGGTCATACCCGACAGTGATAGCCGGAAATTAAATATGAGAGGAGCTGTAACTGAGCAAAAGTGGCCATCAATGTTCGCCAAATGTGACAATGAATTTCAGAGACCAACAACACCCGACAGCTAACGACCGACGACTCGAACTCAGAGCAGTCCAATCGAGGCCGACATTGATTATGGACGCCAGTAACTGCCAGCTTCAATGGCAGCCAGTACCCAACAGTACCATTCAGTACGCATATGTACAGGCAATAGTCACTTCAAACCAATACTAATCGTCAGAACTCCCACAATGCTTACAACTAAAGCTAGTGGCTTCCGTTAGCTGTCACTGCAATAATACGCCTGACCCTTGAAGTCAGGGAATTTAGATTTGGTTACGGTCGCTATTGTTCGCCATTGTTTAAGTCTGACAACCGCAGTTTTATTTGTTTTAAAGGATGAAGACCTTTGCCGATTATTTACGGGGGGGGATTCTCCACAAGCAACGCCGGAACACGGGTAATGCTAGTATAATGATGACACGAAGGAGAAAACATTTATATTGAAGTAATAATTACGAAACTTAAAATGAATTACGTAGCTTTTGCGAGGTCTGTACATATTTGCATTTCAACACTATTAAAACGACTAAAGTATGTTATTTACACGCATAACATAATCTAATAAGCATCCAACAATCAAGAAAATACTTCAATTACAGTCTGATGTGTAGCTGACAGTATTCCGACAGCAATAATGGCGTTGGCAACGGCGGTGCCGGTGACAAGTGAAACATTTTCACTGCCATTATAATCGCTTCTAAGTGATTCACTTTGTGGAATTCATTTTCAAAACTTTAAAAAGGACAAAAATGTAAAACGGGAAGAGGCAATGCATACTATGAGGAAGATGTTGGCATAAAATTCCAAGAAAATTACAGTGTTGAAAGTCGTTTTCTTTACAAAATTCTTTGAAGGCTTTTAAATCGGAAATCTCACTTGACGAAATAGTTTTGTAATATCGTTAAATTATGTTAGCCGCGATAGGAAATGATTACGAAATAAAAAAAAAAATACAGTTTGTTTTATTTTTTTCTTCCTGATCGTTTTATAATTTAATTTTATCTAAATGGAAACTACTTCAGATGCTGCACTACGTGTTTTTTACACCGGCTGACATAACCGACACAAAAGAGTTCAGAATCCTAAAATGCTGGATATAATTCAAGGTATTGCGTGATTAGCTCCCATTCATTCATTCGTTGACTAGAGTATACATATTTTTTATAAGTCCACTTACAGCACAAACAAGGCAGTGTAACACTTTAATGCAGGCGGCGACTAGTATTGTCACAGCATGCAAGGTACTATGTATGGAGTTGAGCAGCAAGATTTCTGTTCGCATTATACTTGACCTTCTGCATGTCATTAGAGTTTGGAGAGCAAGGAACATTACTAATAGAAACCTATCACACATCTAGGGATCTCTTCTGTGTCGCGCTATGAATTTGATGTTTGTCGAGTTTGACGAGTGTATTATCGTCAAGGGTCTACAAGGGCTTGTAGCTCGTAGAGTATCCACCATTAACATACTTGTTGAACAGGTAGACGCATGCAAGATTTCGTCAGTGAGACAGAGACCGAAGCTTAAATGACCGTTTAGGACCAGGCAAGTTGGTGACTCTCTCATTTGAAGCGTTGCCAGAGACGTGATACTAATAGCAGATGCACTAATACAAATATGGCAACAATACTCCATGCATAGGTGAATGGTAACCTTATAGAGATACATGATACTTTGGGGCGTAAGTAAAAATCTAGCACGATATGGAGAGTAAACCTGCCTCTGGAGGGGCTCTCCATATTTCTGTTCTAATTCATTTTCTCTGTAAACGTTAAGCCAAGGTGTTTAAAAGAAGTACTTTCACATAATGTATGATTAGTCATATATATTAGTGGTTGAGCAAGTTTCTTGTAATTATTGAAGGAAACAAGCTCAATCTTGGCAGCATAGAATGTAAACATCCATTGATTTCCCCATTCCACTACATGTTGGAGGTCTTTCCCTAGTTATTTTTGCCGTTTCCATAGATATGTGGTCATTTTTCCCTCTCGTGCCTAATATATAGCGTGGTGTACTCAGCAAATGTACCCAACTCAGATATAATTGTGTCAAGGAGGTCATTTTAGAATATTAGTAATAATAAAGGTCAATAAATAGACCCAGAGGCATTAAACGTGGAATATTCCAAGGAGATTCACTATCTCCACTTCTTTTTGTAATGATAATCATGCCACTGAATATACTCTTGAAGAAAGAGAAACTTTGGATCTGGAGGACGACACCTAACATATATACTGTTTGTGTATAGTTTGAAGATATTTAGAAGAAATGAAAAGGAAGTGAAGAGATTGGGATAGATTGTAGGAAGGTATTCCGAAGATATCGGAGCAGAGTTTGGGATTAGTAAATGTGCAGTGCTGGTGATATAAAGAAGGGTAAAGTTTCATGCGAATGGAACAGTGCAGCAAAAAAAAAAAGTTATGAAAGAAATAGAAGACACAGGGTATAAGTATTTGGAGTGTTGGGGGAGTAGGCATAAGGAACAGAGAAATGAAGAGAAAGTAAGGAGGGAGTATCTTAGAAGAGTGAAAATAATTGCGAAATCGAAATTGTATGGAGGAAACATGATGAAAATGAAACCCTGAATATATGGACAGTCAGTGTTTTGAGATGCAGTGCGGGAATTTTAGAATGGTCTGATAAGGATGTGTATACAATCGATATCAAAACAAGAAAACATAAAGCAGTGTTTGGTATATTTCACATTTGAAGTAGCGTAGCAAGACTATATGAAAAGAGGAAAGGCGGTGGAAGAGGATTGAAAAGTGTAAAATATTTTGTTAGAAATGAGGACATGTCATTGAAGGAGAATGCGATTAGAAGTGAGGAGTGGATGCTTATGGTTGTGGCCAATGAAGTGGAGGTATGTGAGACCAAGGCTGATTATGTGAAACGAATGGATAGAGAAATGGCAAAGGAACCAGCTACGATGTAAAATGCACGGATGGTTCTCCCAGGATATGGCAGAAGTGGTTGATTAAAGACCATGACAATGGCTTAGAGCTGGATATCTGGCTAAGAGTACTGGCGCTTTTGTTTGTGCAGCATAAGAGCAGGCATTAGGGGCAGGCTAGTTCAAAAAAGTTGTTCCATGAGAGTAAGTTGCTGCAGAATGCCGGATTTGTGGTAAAACCTCAGAGTCATTTGACAGCTTGCAGAAGCGTGTAGTGGATTAGCCAAGAGAGTCTACCGCAAAGGTACGATCGCAGGGACTCCGGATAGAATTGGATTTCTGTAAGAGGGTTTGAGTTAAGTGTGATGGGAATTGGCTTGAGGAGGAATCTGATGAGGGGATTTGTTCGTGATTGACAAGCTCTAAAATAACTGTATTGTAGATTTTTCAGTATCCTGTGGCAGGAATATGAGAGAGAAAGAGAATGAGATGTTGAGCAATCATACTCCATTGCCCTTAGAGATAAGTTAAAACACAGATAATTCCGATCGTAGTAGGTACGCTAAGCGAATTATCAAGTCGTCTGGAAGGGCAATTGAAACAAAAAAATACGAATCCCCCATGTTTTTTGCGGCCTTCAGACTACTGCTATCGAAGTTACCACTAACATCCTTAGGAAAAACCTTGATCTGTGAAGCTCCTGGTTTGGAGCCGGGATTGAGTGAAATCTTGTGGAAATGAATTCAATAACTTTCCAGGGAGACGTTGATAAACTAAATCAGAATTATTATTATTATTATTGTTATTATTTTTTTAATTACATTTTCACTCGAAACAAAGTAAATTGCAACTTTGTTGTAGGGGACTACTACCAGGTACATAAGAATCAGGGGCACTGTGTAGGGAGTTGGGCAGCAAGATATCAGTTAACGTTACACTTGAACTTCTGCGTGTCAGTACAGTACGGGAAGCAAGGACCCGGAATGGAATTCCAAAGTCTAAAGGTTCTGGGAAAGAAACTACTGGAGTAGAATGCTCTCTTACCTCTAGGGTCCTCTACTGTGAATTGGTGGGATTTAGCTACTTGTCGGGTCTGTTGTGGGTATTAAGGTCTAGTTGACACAATTGCTTGCAGTTCGTCAGAGTCTTCACCGTTAAATTTCTTCTAGAACAGGCAGAGGGATGCTACATTTCGTCGATCCGAAAGAGGCTGATGTTTAGTTGACAGTCCAGGACCTATCAGATTTGGGACTCTCTTTTGAACCTTAAAGAGCGAGAGACTAGTGGCAGATACACCTCTCTAAATATGACAACAACAACTCATAGATGGGCGAATAGTGGCCTAACAGAGGTATTGGATACTTTCGGGCGTTAGTAGCTTTCTTGCACTGTAGAGAGAATCTACCATCCTCACAGCCGTCCTGGCAAAACTCTCAATGTAATTGTTCAAACTCATGTTTCCTGTGAACGTTAGGCCGAGGAGTTAAAAGATGCGCTTTTTTTTTACACAGTGATCACCACTTATCAAGGCCCGGAAGCCACTCAGGGATAAGGGTTATTGCAAGTACATTACGTTAGTGTGGAGATTTGATGAAGTGTTTACTTAAGGGGGTGGTTCATTAGGAATTTGTTTACATTGGACTTGAAGACATCCAAGTTGTAGTCCGGTGGGAAGAAGGCAGACGGAACACAGTTCCACAGGCGTGCAGTTCTAAGAAAGAAGCTTTGTTCATGGAATCCGCGTTTTGATTTAGGCACATATATAGAGTGGGGGACATTTTTCACAGTGAATTCAGCTAGACGGGTGTTTTTCGTGAAAGATTGGCGAGGTGGGACCAGAGATTGGAGTTCACATGAGCACCTGCCATGGAAATAACGATAAAACAAGGATAGGCTCGCAACGTCTCTTCTGTGGGAGAGAGTTTGCAGGGTAGAGAAAAGGGCATCCCCAACTAGCCGCGAAGTCTATTTTTTACTCTGTCAATGCGGGATAGGCTGTTTTTAGCAGCTCCTGTCCAGATATGGCAACAGTATTCCATCCTTGGACGTACTTGGCTTTTATATAGATAGAGAATTGCATCAGTAGTGAGATATCTTTTGGAGCGATAGAAGGATCCCACCATCTTTCCAGCGACCTTGGCAACAGACTTGATGTACGTGTTCCATTTCAGACCAGGAGTAATGGTCAAACACAGAAGCTTTTCAAAACACGGGGCCTTACCCAGACGAGAGCCATCCATCACAATTCATGCCAGATTGGTATCAGAGCGTTGATTATGTAAGGATAGGCGTTTGGTTTTGGATGCATTAAAGGTAACCAGCTACATCTTCCCCCACTGAACCACGCGCTCAAGATAAGAGGAGAGAGAACCAGAGAGAACTTTGTCATTTACAGTATTTGATATGTTGCCGTAGATGGTCGTGTTATCAGCATAGATGTCAACGAAGGATTATAGTATGTGTTTAGGGAGGTCAGTGATGTTGATTAGGATGAGAGTTGGGCCCAGGATTGACCCCTGAGGGACTCCAGCATTTATATTGCAGGCCTTCGATTTTTGTCCATCTATCACTACTCTTAATTGCCTATCGGAGAGAAATGATTTAATGATTGAGAAAACATTTCCAGTCATACCGTAGCTGGAAATCTTGTGAAGTAGACCCTTATGCCATACCTTGTCGAAGGCCTTTGATATGTCGAGAGCAATTACCCTTGAAAGGAAGCCTTTGTCAAGAGATTCACTAATCCTGTGGGATATAACCGTCAGCACGTATGTGGTAGATCTTGCAGAGCGGAAACCATATTCTGTGTCACTAAAAAGATTATTCTTGCTGAGGTGGTTGACTATTTCTCTATTTAATAAGAAGTTTAGCATCTGTAAGGTGCTGGACTAGCGCTTGCTTAATTATGGTCTCAAATATGTTGGCGAATAGTGGGAGGAGGTTAATAGGGCGATAAAAAAACTGGGTCCGTTCTTTCGCCAGAATTCTTGAAAACTGGTATTACATGAGCAGTTATCAAGCAGGCAGGGAAGCACGATTCATTAAGCCATTTATTGTAAAGTTTGGAGAGAACTGAATCTGCTTATTATTATTATTATTATTAGTAGTAGTATTATTATTAGTATTATTATTATTATTATTATTATTATTATTATTATTATTGACTCACTAGAAGCTTTCACGCAGGTTATCAAAGATCTCAACATGTGGTGTTCACTGGAAGCTGAGTGACAGCAAGTCTCCGCAGATCTTCAGTACTCTCCATCTCTTTCGATACTATTTACAAATAAGTTTTCATTATCATAAGAGCTGCTCGCAATTGATTTCTTCTTGACATCGTCTATTGTTCTTCACTTGAATTTGAGCGGCAATAAGCATCCGAAAAGTCTAAGTTCTCTTCGCACTTATTCAGCGGATATCTGGTAAGTACTCTATCACAGACTTTTTATCTGCCTTAATCTAAACGTAGATTCCATGAACAAAGTTTCTTTATAAGAACTGCGCACCTGTAGACCCCTCTTCCGTTTACCTGCTTTCCAATTGTCTACGATATGGCCGTCTTCCAGTCCAATGTAAACAAATTATTGATGAGCCATTCTCCTTAAATTTACACTACTTACGATTACTATATTTTCTTTTGACCACTGTACACTATTTAACCCTTATCTTCGAGTGACCTCTGGACATGACAAGTGACGATTCCTTTGTAAATAATAATAATAATAATAATAATAATAATAATAATAATAATAATAATAATAATGTATCCGAAAATATAGATAAGCATGTAACCAGACACACTGAGAAAAATGATATTTCACGTTAATTATAAGCATTGTGTGTAAATATCTAAGGTATCATATGATTAATACTATTTTGATGCTGAATAACACTTTCACTGTTATGACCACGATATATTTATTGTTATGGTTCGCTTACTAGTAATTGTAATATATTTCTAAAAATTTCTTCAAGGAAATCGAATCATTACATCTGATATATTCTAGATAATAATACCTGCAATAAATATTGAGCCAAACTTCGATAACTTGTCTCGATCATTCCTGGTAACGAAGCCGCGAGCCATTTCTTTTCTCGCGTCATTTATCGAGCTAAAATATAACGTTATAAGTGAGCCGACATTAATCATTCTATTTTTCACAACATTTATAAACAATGTCAATGAGTTTTTTTATGGTGGAATAGTTTTGTACGTTTATATGATAAAGTGTCTATATCAACATAAATCATTTGCATGTCTTACATTTCTTTGTATATATATATATATATATATATATATATATATATATATATATATATATATATATACACACAGTAGAAAAATAAGGTTTCGCAGCAAAGTGCATCCGTGTTGCTACACAAAAAATTGTCATCAGTACACAATAAATCCTTACTTGTTAATTTGTTTCGATCAATTAAGCTGAATTGGCTTTTTTATCTGGAAATGCACTTCAGTGTTGCAGTCATTTCATTTCAATATATATATATATATATATATATATATATATATATATATATATATATATGCGTGTGTGTGTGTGTATAGTAGTAATTTATGAAATATATATGGCGATTTAGCTACACTAAATATTCTGCGTTACATCCACTATAGGATTCGTCAGGCTTATGCGCATAAGCCTGACGAATCCTATAGTTGATGAAACGCAGAATATTCAGTGTAGCAAAATCGCCATATATATTTCATAAATTACTAACTAGCTCTACCTACGTATTGAGCACTTTTGAAGTAAATACTTAAAGTTTACGCATAAATCTATACTTTCGTATATTAAATTTATGTGAGTAAATGAAGTAGTTATATATATATATATATATATATATATATATATATATATATATATATATATATATATATATATATATATATATATTTAAAGCAACTTGCAGAAGAAAAAGTGAAATCATAATGAAGGGATAGAGGGGGTGAACAAGTATATATATATATATACTTATATATATATATATATATATGTATATATATATATATATATATATAATTTATAAAATATATATGGCGATTAAGCTAAACTGAATATTCCGCGTTTCATCCACTCTAGTTCCTTATTTAGATCTCGCTGTTTCTTTATTTCCCAATAATTATTTGTTTATGAAAAGAGTTTTTAATTTTTATTTCTATATTTATAGTATGGACGTAACAACATTTCAATAACGTTAAAGTTAACTTTAGGTTCGTATTAATGGCAAGTGGTTTTTACAGAGTATCGTTATTATAGTATAGATTTAACACAGTTTTGACAATAGAACATTTTATAAATAGATTAGCATACCTCACTCAAAATCGTGTACAAGGATTTATATATATAATAAAACCTTTTTATTTATTCTCATATTCAATTAACATTTAAACCTAAAATGGTCTGAAATCTAATGCCATAATAACGATAATCTGTAAAAATTACATCTTAATCTTAGTTGGCAGCAAGATCCCATGGCATCTCCACAAGCACCCGTCCAACTTTCCGAGGCATCAGTTGCCCTGCTGATCCGAAACGATACCTCATCATCCAGGGCGCAGGGCACACTCAGTGTGATACTCAAGTATACAAACTTAGTCACAACCGCTATCCTTGACCCCATATATAAACTGATGGCTCATAGTATGGCATGTCCGGAGAAGGCTGATACATTGAAAGTTTTCCTTTTGTTCAGATTGATGGTCAGGCCCAATACTCTGCAGGACACCTCAAAGGCGTCCCCAAGATGTTGCATATCAGTCACCGTATGAACCACCAGATCGCAGTCATGTGCATAGAGCAGGTCACGAATCGTGTTAGTGAGTACCTTTGCACTTGCATTTAAGTGTCTAATATTGAACAACCCCCCCAATAGTTCATTACCGAATATAGACACCATCATCACCCAAATGCCATCCGAAAAACCAGGGTGAACTACAACGCAAAGTGTGGGTGCTGGAATGTCTCCCTGCTTAATACCATTTTATACTGAGATAGGATCAGCCATCCTTGCTACAATCTTGATCACATAATTCATATTATCATGGAAGAGCTTAAAGATTGTTATAAACTTGTCAGGACAGTAAGCTTTTTCAGAATCTCCCACAAAGCATCCCTATTGACTGTATAAAAGGCCTTAGTTAAATCGATGAACACCTGATACAGGTACTTTTGCAGTTGTATGCTCCTATTTCTCCTGTAGTTGCCTTGCTGTAAAAATCATATCCACTGTCCCTCGACATCTTCACACATCGACTCAGGAAAAACATCGTCAGCAATATTCTCCAGCATTCTGTCTATCATGATCCTACTGACAGCAAAGAGATGCCCTGTAATTGTATAGCACTACCATCACTGCATCCCGCCCATTCTGCGGAATACACTCATCCCGCCAAGCAGTCTGCAACAAGTCCGCTAAGCGTTGCATCATCTTGGGTCCAGAACATTTAAAGATCTCCGCATGGAAACGATTCGGGTCAGGAGACTTTCCATTGTTCAGCTTATGGATAGCTGCTTTAACCTCCTGGAGAGAAGGAACCTCTGCCAAGATATCATTGACCAGATTGCTAGGAATCGACCTAACACACTCTTGATCGACGTAAGAAAGTCTGTTCAGGGGTCATCGAAGTGCTCCCTCCATCTATGAAGAATGTCGGGAGGGTCTCGAAGAAGATCCTCACAATCCCTTGAGCCTTGTTAATAACTTGACGGACGTCAAATAATTTGGCTTCAACAATTATGATGCCAAGTTGTTGTATATTGATCGGAACAATTCGAAAATTTCACAGTACGCGCAGCGCAGAATTGCTAAAATCTTTTGATACGAAACTAACGGAAAGCTTATTAAAACTGGTACAAAAACGTATCTCTTTAATAGGTTGACAACAAGTGTATATATATATATAGAGATATATGTATATATATGCGTGTATATATATATATATATATATATATATATATATATATATATATATGCACATGAGTGTGGCCCTTTATATGGATAAACAAGTAAAGTACAGTTATATTTGCGTACGTATATCTGCCCTTGTTTTTTTTTTGTTTTTTTTACACAGTGATCACTATTTATCAAGGCCCGGAAGCCACTCAGGGATAAGGGTTATTGCAAGTACATTACGTAAGTGTGGAGATTTGATGAAGCTCATTAGGAATTTTTTCACATTGGACTTGAATACATCCAAGTTGTAGTCCGGTGGGAAGAAGGCAGACGGAACACAGTTCCACAGACGTGCAGTTCTAAGACAAAAAAGCTTTGTTCATGGAATCCGCGTTTTGATTTAGGCACAGATATAGAGGGGGGAATTTTTCACAGTGGATCCAGCTAGACGGATGTTTTTCGTGAAAGATTGGCGAGGGGGGACCAGAGATTAGAGTTAAGACGAGCACCTGCCATGGAAATAACGATAAAACAAGGATAGGCTCGCAACGTCTCTTCTGTGAGAGAGAGGTTGCAGGGTAGAGAAAAAGGGCATCCCCCACTAAGCCACAAAGTCTATTTTGTAAACTATCAAGGCAGGATGGGCTGTTTTTAGCAGCTCCTGCCCAGAAATGGCAACAGTATTCCATCCGTGGACGTACTTGGCTTTTATATAGATAGATAATTGCATCAGTAGTGAGATATCTTCTGGAGCGATAGACGGATCCCACCATCTTTCCAGCGACCTTGTCAACATACTTGATGTGCGTGTTCCATTTCAGATCAGGAGTAAATGTCAAACCCAGAAGCTAGTCAAAACACGGGGCCTCACCCAGACGAGAACCATCCATCACAATTGATGTCAGATGGGTAACAGAGCGTTGATGATGTAAGGATAGGCGTTTTGTTTTGGATGCATTAAAGGTAACCAGCTACATCTTGCCCAACTGAACCACGCGAACGAGATCAGAGGAGAGAGAATCAGAGAGAACTTTGTAATTAACAGCCTTTGATGTGTTGCCGTAGATTGTCGTGTCATCAGCATAGATGTCAACGAATGATTGAAGTATGTGTTTTGGGAGATCATTGATGTAGATCAGGAAGAGAGTTGGGGCCAGGATTGACGCCTGAGGGACTCCAGCATTTATATTGCAGGCCTCCGATTTTTGTCCATCTATCACTACTTTTATGAGCCTATCGGAGAGAAATGATTTAATGATTGAGAAAACATTTCCAGTTATAGCGTAGCTTGAAATCTTGTGAAGTAGACCCTTATGCCATACCTTATCGAAGGCCTTTGATATGTCGAGAGCAATTACCCTTGAAAGGAAGCCTTTGCCAAGAGATTCACTAATCCTGTGGGATATAACCGTCAGCACGTATGTGGTAGATCTTGCAGAGCGGAAACCATATTCTGTGTCACTAAAAAGATTATTCCTGCTGAGGTGGTTGACTATTTCTCTATTTAATATGGATTCCAGCAACTTACTCATAACACACAGCAGACTTATGTGTCTGTACTGAGAGGGAGATGACTTATCACCTGAATTCTTAAATACAGGGCAAACTGATGAGGTCTTCCAGGGAGTCGGAAAGCACTTCTCCTTAAGGCAGCGCTTTAATAGTTTCGTAAGTATGGGAGCAAGTTCTTGTTGAAGCTTTTTTAACACTATAATTGGGATGCAGTCAGGACCAGTAGCTTTACTGGAATCAAGGTTCTTGATTAGCTTGGCGACCTCATGCACGGATATTTGTATGTTACCTAGCTTTTTCTGTGTTATAGGAGGAAATATGGGGAGTTGATGGCCTTCGTCGAGTAAAAATAGCTGCAAAGTTCTTGGCAAATAGTTTGGCCTATTCTGATGCTGACGAGATGATCTCTGGTCCATTGATAATGGTTGGGATAGAACGCACACTTCTGTTCAGGATCCTATTGTTATTTGCCAAAACTGGTGGGAACCAAGCCGCTGTTCTGCTCCCTTGCTAACGAGGAACTATCACGAGAAAGAACTGTTGGCGAAAACACAAATTTCACAAATTCTGCGGATCAACCTCTTGTACAAGTCATTCAATACAAGATCGCATATCTCCTACTAATTATATTAACGTAGAAATTGCGATGTAGTTATTGTGTTCTAAGCATTTTTCTTAGATATTTAATGTTTAAAAATGATTTCAATAAAGAAGTTATTGGTATATTGTTTTTTAATTTTATATGCAGTGTATATGCATATACAACCATATATACACATTTATACATATAAATGCGAAACTGTATGTATGTGTGTATATGTGTACGTTTGCGTTCTTACTAAAAACTTTCGACAGAAGGACGAAAATTCACTCGGTATCATATTGAAGACCCAATGTTTCGCTCAAAAAATATCGAAAAATTGGTAAAAAACTGTTTTCATCGTTCATTTGCCTTACGTTATTTTATTTTTGGGGTTTTTCCATGATTTGATTACCCCCCGCTTAAGTTTTAAGGTTATTTTCTTTTTTTAATTCGCTTATAACAAACAACCTCGTCGTTGTCGTCGTCGTCGTCGTCGTCGTCGACGACGTCGTCGTAACACTCGACGACTTCCGGGTGCGCACCTGTCAATTTGGTTCTTTAATAAATTCAAACACCTTTCAGTAACTTCTTTTGGCTGGTGGATTTAATTTACAACCTTCGCCTCAGGTCTTCGGCTTCGATCTTACCCCCGGTTTCTATTTATTTAACACCACACACACCTACAAAAACCGGACAACTCCATATACATATATACAGCAAACCTCCTATAATTTGAACATCCGCTTGGTTAT
The DNA here is from genome assembly GCF_053919585.1 of Euprymna scolopes. NCBI lineage: Eukaryota > Metazoa > Mollusca > Cephalopoda > Sepiida > Sepiolidae > Euprymna > Euprymna scolopes. The sequence goes on from NC_136489.1 coordinate 7,689,596, forward strand.
TTACATTAGCGTCAAGCGAATGGGAGCTGTCGGTATTTTCATCACCATTACTGCCTTCAGAATATTGATCAGTAGTTTCCTCATGGTGTTGCAGCCACATTGCAACATCAGTTGCATTAAGTGATTTAAGAACAGCGTTGTTGGTCAGTAACTGTTTGGTTTCAATATTTTTTTCTAGACCAGTTCCACTCAATTGTGGTGGGTTCTTTTACACTTTTTTAAATATAGAAATCTGAAAAAAATGATAGTTAGTGTAAATTAATTTTCAATAGCTAATCTACATGAATTACATAGTGCCAATATTAGCATTTCTGCGCAATATCTGACTAAACCATGTAAACAGTTTTACTGCAATTCCGCATCAAAACTGCTAATACAATTTCAATATCGAGACAGTTCACGTTTAGAGAAACTCCAGATTTAGAAGGATTCCAAATAAAGGAAGCCCAAATGAGAAGTCCAACTATAGATTAAATTAAATGAGTTTCACTGTATGAATATATATATATATATATATATATATATATATATATATATATATATATATATATATATTAAGTGATGTGATTGATAATTTAAAATTTAAAAATCAAATTATAATTAAATTAAAAATCCGTTTCATAAGAAGGAACAACAACGAATTCAATTATCTGTACGATCGTTTCGGAAAACAGTGCTTTTTATTGTGGTAGACATCAACATTGATGCCTACCACAATAAAAACACGGTTTTCCGAAACGATGGCACAGATAATTGATTTTGTTGTTGTTCCTCCCTATCAAAAAGAGTTTTAATTTAATTATTATTTGATTTTTAAATTTTAAATTATCAATCACATCACCTAATATATATAATATATATATATATATGTATATATATATATATATACAGTAAAACTCATATTCAGATAGATCTTTACCTTAATTGCTATACCCGTGCCCTCCTCCCCGCTGCTAACTCTGCTCGCTCACTCATGTTTTCTCAAATTCACACTGAGGAAGATGGAAGGATCGGTCGAAAATATGTGCTTTTGAAGGAAACATTCTTGTTTTTTTCAAAATACATGTATTTCTGCACGTCAACACACAGGAAATCAATACAGAAATGATATAAACATTCATATATATTTCGTATTGATTTTTTATCAATACATATTTAGATATACTAAATAGGAATACACGTGGATACACCATGCTATTGGGCCCATACCTTGACGGCGAAGAACTCCACGCTAGAAGGAAACTTGAGGTTGACCCGAAGAAAATGGCACACACTCGTTCAGGTATCATTTTTTAACAACGTGCAAAAATTAGACATAATACCAACAGATCTTAGGATTAACAACCACTTGCAATGCGCATTTATCACGAACCATCCACTCAGAGCACAGCAAATTATATGACACGACCTCCTGAAATTACGAAATCTCGCGATAAAAAACGTCTTATGCGAAACAAAGAACGCTCTTTAAACGATCTGACAAAAACAGATATCAACTCCGTAGTTTACTTACTTACGCTACATTTATGGAAACCTCTCGGCCCCTAGACACAATATACTCTACACACCTCTACCAATGCCTTCGGCGTAAACACCAAAGCTAAACACATTAATCAGCAAAGACCAAATCTTGAAAAAAAACTACAATCAACAAAACTCATACACCATTAGCAGAATACTTAAACGTAACAACATCTAGTCACTAAAAGAACACAGCACATCAACCTTGCCAACCTCTCAGACCACCGACTCTCGGAAACTAAAACGTCACTAAGGACCTTCATTCTACCCATCAAAAAGCCTTAATCCAGTTGATCTATGCTACGACATGGAAGAATATACCAGAAGAATAAAGCTGAAGTCATACTTCCATAACACCAAGTATCTGGCAACAACCAACTCCGTCTCATTCAAACAGGAAAGGACTTTAAAAACACACATTGAACCCCCCCAGTGGACGCAACCTAAACATAGACGCACACAACATCGCAGTCAGTAAACATCTAGACAAGTTTATCATAGACAACCTTCACAAAAACACCAATTATAATGTATTAAAAAATGAACAAGAGCAATAGAATCATTACGAAACAATCACCTCATACCCATAAACCCAGCAGACAAGAGTGGAGCAATCACCATCATGAACACTAACGATTGCATAACAGAAATAGACACGCAACTAGTAAACAAGGAATTCTACAAATTACTCCCCACTGACCCCACTCTCGAATTCAAATCTGAACTTAGAAACCTAATTAGCAATCTAGACCATAGCACTTAAATAACTATCCCCAAAATTGTTAGCGACACACTCACACATCTCTCACTTGGTAACACAGTAAACACTGATGTACCGATTAACGAAACCTCAGAAACATACCGCATAGCTAAGGCCCTCAGAATAGTACCCCCCGCCGACCCATCGTTTCGGGTGTTGGAACCCTCACAGAATACATCTCGGGGAATATAGACAACATTCTCAATCCACTGTTGTCAAACATCACCAGTTACCTTGAGGAAACTACGCACTATCTACACATTTTAAATAGGATAGGGACCATATCAAACAATGCAATTCTTGTGACTATAGATGTGTCCTCACTCTATTCCAACATCCCACATGAGGAAGGAATATCTGCGCGCAAGAACTTCTTACACACTCAAAATCTACAAGACACAAACTTCAACGATATATGCAGTATTATACAATTTATTTTTAAAGACAACAACTTCACATTCAACAACCAACACTACCTGCAAATTAAAGGCAGAGTCATGGGAACCAAAATTGATCCCAGTTATTCCACATGCACAGATTTGAACAGAAATACATTCATACTTACCAAGTATAACCACTACACTACCATAGGTACATAGATGGTATCTTTCTCATTTGGCCGCATGGCGAAAAGGCATTGATGGACTTATATCAACATATAAACAGCTGTCACCACAACATAAAATTCACGACAGAACACTCCACAACACACGCCTCATTTTAAGAGGTTTTAGAAAAAATCACAAACAATCACATCACTACATCACTCTACACTAAACCCACCGATGGCCACAGTTACCTTAATTTTAATAGCTGTCACCCTATCAACATAAAAAATCTATCATATACGGCCAGTGCCTACGTGTCAAACGAATGTGCTCAGACCCGATTGAGTACGAAAAACAAGTAGGAATTCTGGTCAACTACTTCCTTCAACAGCTAACCCCTTAGAATAATTAAAGAATCAATTAGGAAAAATAGAACATAGAAACAGGATACATTTACTCGCATATAAACGTAACACATCATCCCCAAAAATACTAATGTTCTTTGATTACAACAATAACACAGAGAAACTCCACAAACCACTTAAACAAATATTCAGACAACTGCAGAATGACCCAACCCTCAGCACAATATACAACACGCTTCCACTCAGTGCAAGAAGACAGCCCACAAATCTAAGGTAACTTCTTACATTCAGAAAAATACACAACACTTCCGCACCACTAGGGAACAAATTATGCAACAAACCCAGGTGCAATGTGTGCAAACACATTAATACTAGCAACACCTTAACACTCCCAGGCACAAACACTCAATTAAAACTCCCTCCGCTCACTTGAGATAGTCCCAGTGTAGTTTATCGCACTAGATGCACAAAGGGTAATTGCGTGGGGGAAACAGGCCGAGAGTTCCGTTTACGTTTCAACAACCACAAGCAAGCAATAAGGGGCAAATCCACACAGCACACAATAGCAATGTACTACACCCTCCAAGACCACATCATAAACAACATAAAATGCGTACTTACAGCCTCCAACTTTCGGGCACAGAGAAAAAGTAGGCAACATGAAAAGAAACTCATTCTGAAACTTAACATCCACATATTCGGTCTCAGTAAATGGAACAGCTAAACGAGCACTCTTTTCATAAAAAATAGAAACCTAGCAAGGACATTTCCCAACAAGGCACAGGAAAGATGAGTATGCACGGTGGAAGAACGGCTTAGCATCCACCATTAGAAGTTAGTTTTCGTTTACGTAAGGTATGTTACTTCATTTTATTTTACTTTTTTCAGATGCCACACATTTAAACTTCGGACATATACTTCAGATCATTTTCTAAGCACGCACAATTACGCACACAAATGCACAGATGTAGACATGGGTGCGACCTCCATCCCCCCTTACAAACCCTATATACTATACTGTCCCTCTATCAAGATATATATGATTATGTTTACTATTATTATTATTATTATTATTATTTTTATTATTATTATTAGTATTAATTATTATTATTATTATTATTATTATTATGGAACAGGAAATGTAAAAAAAATAAGCATAGACGGGTTAGGAATGAAGACTTCTATGGACATGCTTTTAAGAAGTGAAAGTACCAAATCTGGCGGATATATCCGAAAAATCAAGGAAGAATTGGAATCGAGAGGAGGGAGAGCTAGAAGTGTCGCGAGTTTGGTATCCCAGTTAAAACAAATTAAATATAACAACCTACTTTCAGTGATTGCAAGAGAAGAGATTGAATGAATGGTTAGGAATGACATGAATAACGAAAGTAAAATTGATGAAACAAGCTCTGATGAAAGAACTGAGAGAGTGGAAGTGCAAAAGGGAAATGTAAACGATGTTGGGAGGTGGACAACTGAGGAGGAATGGAATCTTATGTTTAGGGAAAGTAATGAGAAGGAGTTTGAGGGATCTAAGGCAGATGAAATCATTGACTCTGAGACAATGGAACCAGTGAAAGGAGAAGATGTATGGAGAAGTAGTGATGAAGTCCGAACTTTGACTTCTGTAGAAAAAGTACTTCAGAAGTTAAGAGAGGTTATTCTTAGAGACGATATTATAGAGATTCCAAGTATGAAGAGTAGTTATAGGCGGAAGGTGAAAAACGAGGTAAAATAATTCAAGGAGTAATTCACGACATCATAAGAAAGAGCACATCGATTGCGGAACTTAATAGGCTTATATATGCAACGTCATACGTTATTGCGAATCGTCTTGGTTTATTACAGAAGAAAAGGGGAAAAATGAAGGATAGAAGGCCACACTGGCAGAGGCGGCTTGAAGAAAGTATTAAACGGTGGCGGAAAGACATTGGTAGAATCCAAGAAATAAGAAAAGCAGTTAAACTAAGACAGAAAGCTAAGGACAAGCTTGACAGTAGGTATAGATCGTTGGAAAATGGAACGATGAACGTTCTTACAATGTTGAAAGAGAAGGTCCACACTGGTGGTATAAAAATTAGGAACTTTGTTGGAAAAAGTGTTGCATTTCGACAGAACAACCTTTTCCGGAACAATCAGTCTCAACTGTATAAAGAATTTAATGGCAGTAAACAGGCGGGAAATAACAACACTCAGAATGCAAAAGATGCAAGGAAGTTCTGCAGTGGGATTTGGTCCGTCGAAGGGCGATAAAATGAGAAGGCTAGCTGGTTGAGAGAGGTCAGAGAAAGGCTATCAGAAATGCAGCAGATGAAGAACGTTGAGAAAACCATCGATGACGTTAAAGCTGGCATACGAAGGATGACGCACTGGAAGGCACCTGGTCCAGATTGAGTGATGCGCTTCTAGTTTAAACATGCTTTATCCACCTATAGGTTCTTATCTGCAAACGGTTGTAGAGTCCGGAGATGCCCCTGATTGGCTTTTAAAGGGAATGACAACACTGATTAGGAAAGATCATGCAAACGGAACAGAGGCCAATAATTATAGTCCAATTACATGTCTGCCATTGATGTGAAAAGTGTTGACTGGAATATTTGCGGAAAAAATTTATGAACATCTAGAGAATAATAGTGTTTTTTCCTGATGAACAAAAGGGGTGCCTGAAAAGCCTTGAGATGTACTAAAGAGCAACTACTAATTGATAAAGCAATAATGCAGGATGCGAAGAAGAAGAAGAGAAATCTGAGGGTAGCATGGATCAATTACAGACAGGCTCATGACATGGTTCTTCATTCATGGATACGTGAAATACTAAGGTTGCTGAGAATGTGGTAGGGCGTTTAGCGACAAATATGGCGCAACGGAAAACTGTGCTGACAGCAAACAGAGAGGAGATGGGGCAGGTTGGCATTAAACGTGGGATATTTCAAGGAGATTCGTTATCGCCATTTCTTTTTGTAATGATAATGATGCCACTTGGCATCCACTTGAAGAGAGAAAAACTGGGGTATAACTTTGTATCTGGTGACATACACCTCAACCATCTACTGGTTATGGATGATTTGAAAATAATCGGTAGAAATTAAAAAGAAAATGTAGAGACTGGTAGAACTTGTGGGGTCATAGTTAGGAGACATTGAGATGGAGTTTGGGATTAGTAAATGTGCAGTACTGTTGATGCAAAGAGGAGTACATTGTAATTCGAATGAAATAGTGCTGCCAAATGGAGAAATCATCAAAGAAATAGAAGATACAGGATATAAGTATTTAGGAGTGCTGGAGGGTGTTGGCATCATGAACAGAGAAATGAAAGAAAAAGTCAGGAAGGAGTATCTTAGAAGAGTGAAACTAATTGCAAAGTCGAAACTGTATGGAGGAAAGCTAATGAAAGGAGTGAATGCACTGAGAGTCGTTGTTTTGAGATACAGTGCGGGAATTTTAGAATGGTCTGACAAGGGTTTGCATTTCATGGATATCAAAACAATAAAATTTTAGCAATGTTTGGTATATTTAACATTCGAAGTAGCATAGCAAGGCTGTATCAAAAGAGGAAAGATGGTGGTAGAGGATTGAAAAGTGTAAAAGATTGTTTTAGAACCGAGGAGATGTCGTTGAATGTGCATGTGGTCAGAAATGGGGGGTGGATGCTTAAGGTTGTGGGCAATGAAGAGGAAGTATGTGAGACCAAGGCTGATTATGTGAAACGTATGGATGGAGAAAGGGCCGAGGAACTGGCTAGGAAGAAAATGCATGGAAGTTTATTCCAGGATATAGCAGAAGTGGTTCATGAAAGATAATTGCAATGGCTTAGAGCTGGGTGTCTGGGAAAGAGTACGGAAGCTTTTGTTTGTGCAGCACACGAGAAGACATTAGGAACACGATTGTTAAAAAAAGTCGTTCTAGGAGAGGAACTTGCTGCAGAATGCCGGATTTGTGGTAAGACCTCTGAGTGAAGTGCGCACATTGCAGCAGGGTGTAGTGGACAAGCCCAGAGAAAGTACCGCTAAATACACGATCGCATGGAACTCCGGATATATTGGGAGGCGTGTAAGAGGGTTGGGGTGAAGTGTGCTAAAAATGGTTTGAGGAGGTGCCTGATGAAGTGAGAACAAGTGAGTATCGCAAGGTAGAGGTATGGTGGGACAAAAGTGTCATAACGGCCAAGCAATTGGAACATAATCGTCCGGATTTGGTCGTAATTGATAAGGTGTCCAAAAATTGGCAGATTGTAGACTTCTCAGTACCCTGGAAGAGGCATGTGAGAGAGAAGGAGAATGAGAAGTGGAGGAATTATGCTCCATTGGCCTTGGAGATAAGGCGTATACACGAGGTTAAACACACAAATAATCCCGGTCGTAGTTGGTACACTAGGAGTAGTATCAAGTCCTCCGGAAGGACAATTGAATAAACTACAAATCCCCGATGTTTTAGGTGGATTTCACACCTCTGCAATTATAGGTACCACCAACATCCTTAGGAAAACCCTTGATCTTTGAAGCTCCTGGTTTGAATCCGGGATTAAGGGAAATCCTCTTGAAATGAATCCCATCCCTTTCCAGAGAGAGGTTCATAAAAGAAATCATAATAATAATAATAATAATAATAATAATAATAATAATAATAATAATAATTATTATTATTATTATTATTATTATTATAACCATAATAGTTATTAATAGCATTATTATTATTATCATTATTATTATTATTCTTATTATTATTAATATCATTATTATTATCATTATGTTTAGTACTGTTGTTATTATCATTACTACTATCATGTCTATGATTTTACTATTATTATTATCACTATTATTATTCTTGTCCTTCTTCCTATTATTATTATTACTTTTAATATTATTGTTATTTTATTATTATTGTTATGATTATTTTTTTAATATTATTATCATTAATATTAATATTATTATCGTGATTATTAGTATCACTATTATTATTGTCATTATCACTAATATATATGTGTGTGCACGTCTATGTGTGTATATATATGGGTATATATGTATGGGTATATATATATATATATATATATAAATATTATTTTTATTATTATTATTATTGCTATTGTTGTTGTTATTTTTACTATTATTCAAATTCTCGTTTAATATTGCGATATATCTTTCTGTTTCATTTCCAACATTAATAGTTATTAACCTCTGATTTCTCTAACCGGCATATTGAGCTTCCAATTTTTGTGATTGCTTCTAATGCTTTCATTCTATATCAAGCACTTACTGTATGTATGCATGTATGCATGTATGTATGTATGCATGTGTAAGGAAGGTATGTATGTGTTATGTATGTATATGTACATATATGAGTATGGATGAGTGTGGGAGAAGCAAGAAAAAGAACACTCCGAATACTTTAATAAATGTAAATAAGTTTGAACAAGAATAGAAAACGTTAAGTAAACGATCAATTGTATATCCTCCGTTCATTTAGTTATTTTACTACATTTTAATTATTTTTCCAACATTATATGTGTGCATATATCAATTATAAAACCTACAGAAGCGTTTCAAAAAAATAAATAAACGTCTGTGTGGGAGGGTGTTTCGTACGTGCAGACAATCCAGACAACCTAGACCCACAAGAAATACATAAGTCCAAGCTCCTGGGAAAGACATTCTAATTCGCACCCACTTTGCTTATCATCTACGTCTACTCATCAATCTCCAGCTGTATATGTGAACACGTCCATAAACGTGAGGGCGCGTATCATGTGTGTGTATATGTACGTGAAGAAGCATTTATGGTAGTGCGCGAGTGTATATACATGTATGTTCACGTATACGAGTGTGTTCGTGGGGAGGCGTGGAAGGACTTGGTTTTGAATAGAGGCCACACAAGTTGCTGACCATTCCAAGTCGAAAATGCTGGAAGGATCATATCCAGATTAATCTTTACCTTAATGGCTATACCCGTGCCCCCCGCCCGCTGCTAACTCGGCCCGCTCACTCATGGTTTCTATCATTCACAATGAGGAAGATCGAAGGATCGGTCGAAATTATTTATTATTGGAAGGAAACATTCTTGTTTTTTTTTTCTAAAGACTTTTTTATATTCCTCGACGTCAACACACAGGAAATAAATACAGAAAAGATATAAACATATATTTTTTGTATTGATGTTTCATTCATACATATGCATATATAAATATATATATATATATATATATATATATAAATATATATATATATATATATATATTTTCTTCGTGCTTAATAATTACTTCTATATAAAGTGCATGTATATATAGTGGAGGGGAAAAAGGGAGAAATAAAGAGAGCATAACTAAAAAAAAAAAAAAGAAAAAAGAAGACAGATGTAGATGGCGGTAGGGGTGTACTTGAGACTTCACAGGTATAAATTACCGGAAACCGAAAGCGGAAGTGTGCGCGGAAAAAATTGGGGCTAAGGAGGAAAAAGGTGGAGATTGAGACGGTTTAGTCTGTCTTCGCCGTCAGACAATAGAGGGCGGTGTAAACACAAACGCGGGCAACTTCCTCGTGCTAGCGTCAATTAATTACACGCCTCAAGATGTCTGCTTTGACTTGGGCGACTTTCTTTTATTTCTTCTGCTTATTCGCATTTTTCTATCGCGTTCGCTATCTCCCCTTGTTTCGTGCCAGCTTCATTTCCCACCAATACTTTTGTTTTTCCTTATTTTATTTATTTGTTTGCTTGTTTTATTACGTTCTCACACAATTCGCTTTTGTCATCAGTTGCTGTTGTTTATTTATTGTTTGATAATTATTTCTTAATAAAGTGCGAGAATATTTTGAGAATCCTATATTTATTGCCCATGTGAATTTCTTAAGATTTTTTCCTTTCTTTTTCGCTTCCACTCGATTTTATACATCTGTTAATTGTTTTTTTTATATAACGTTTTTTTTTATATAATGTTTTCTTTCATGTCATTCATGATACTTTTAATTTACTCACTGGCTTCATTGCCTTATTTTATTTCTTCGTGGATATTCTTCATTATATTGTGTTTAATTGTTTCATATTAAATAAAATATATCATTTTTCGATTAATGCTTTCATTTTGTGTGTTGTACCTCTCTGTCTTTCATCGTTTTCTTTAGAAGTTATTTCTTTTGTTCCTGTTTATTTCGGTACTATATAAAATACAGTAACTACTTTCATATATCTGTAAATTTCTCCATTAGTTCTTTATATATGTGTGTAATTTACTTATACACACACGAACATAGGGATACATAGATAAAAATCAAGGAATAGAAAAAATCGAACGTACATAGAACGATTGCGTTACCATTGTATAATCTGTTAGAATATCTAACAAACAAACAAAAAATGAAGAATAAATGAACTACTATAGATAATAGGACTTTCTGTATAAATAATACATAATAGAAAAATCATGGTCAGCATTAGCTTTTTTAACAGAATATACACATCTCTTGCGTATTTCCCTCTCGATAGAGTATAGAGAATAACGTCTGGGGTTTATGTTGAGAGGGTGTCCAGGCTGCTTTGCCCTAGCAGAGTGATGCGGGAGTGGCATATTTTTATTCATACTGACGAAGGATACACTGTTGGAAACACAATCAAAATCTGTACGCTATTTTCACAAATATTTACTGACACACAGAATACGCACCACCTGAAAACGCATCAGCATGACACACTTGAGCCACGTCACTCAACTCAGCTCAGTTGTCTGTAGATATTCAACTATTTACTGTTTGGAGTAACTGATACAAAACAATGGTATTAGCTTTAGTAGAATCCCATAATTTCCAGAATAGCTTGCAACTCAACAGGGAGGCAGAAAACTCAAAACTTTCGTCTATGTTTCAACACACACAACCAGATAGGACCCGGTACGTAATGCAATACTTACATCCCAAATAATTCTGGCAACATGATAAGATACGGTGGCAAGCAATCCGCTGACGAAAAAGTCTATCGACGCGATACGATACAATAAGAACAATTCTATCGAAACTACCTAACAAACGTCTCGAACAACTCCAGCGATCGATCTAACACAACGATTCGAACTCAAAGCACCTAAATGAATCAACGAGCTAATCAAATGACCTAACGCGACACATAAAATTTGATCAGTTTTTCAGCTATTTAAAGTAAATCAGGTCATAACGTCATCTGAAGCATTCGTAGAACCGGTCGTCGTCAAGAGGGTACTTTTTTTCTTGACCCCCCCCCCGTCAAAAATTGTCTATTTGAGGGTGAAAACATTACGTTTTTTGGCAATTTTCGATATTGTCCGGGCGAAGGAGGAAGCTTCAATATGATACCGAGTTTGTGAATTTTGTTCTGTCTGTCGAAAGGTTTTAGTAGACACAAACATACACACATGCACACATACGCACACACATTTTCGCGTTTATATTTATAGATAATATATCTGAGATGTTTACTAGAACAAATTCAATATTGTCTTAATTAGTTCTAATATATATATATATATATACATATATATACATTCATATATATATATATATATATATATATATATACATATATATATATATGGCACTGATGAGTTGTGAAACAACGAAACAGATCTGTATGTCGATGACTAAAATATATTTTATATATATATATATATATATATATATATATATATATATATAAACTGTGTGAATCGCTTTATTGCAGATTAATAAAATATGAACATTTCCATTAAATATACGTGCCAAAGAAACAATGAAAATTATACCATCAACGTGTTGCTTTAAGTTTAGTTATTTCGCAAAATACAAGTCGAATTTCTGCTATATTCACGAAGTTATGGCATTTATTTATTATCACAGAAATTTCAGCTTCCATCGCTTTATTTCAGATCTCCTACAATGCCAGAAAATCAGGCAAGTAAATGTTATCGAAAAGCAAATGTTAGTTGCTAGACTTGCAGAAGGATACTCCATCAAAAATTAAGCGATGGAGCTGGAATAGGATCAAAAACTTTGAACAACCAGAAAACAGATCCAGAAAAATAATGCCATTAAGATACACCTTTTAGATCGTGATCCTCGGAAAATTCGTATGGAAGTCTACCGAAACACAAAAAGGCGCATGTGCTTTTGTTTTGGTAAAAGCTGGTATCGGTCTAAGGTTCAGGGATGACCGATACAGTTTTTTGAATGAAATTGCAAGGGATATCAAACCTCTTCCAATGCCTCCAGTGAGCAAACAAGATAGGAAAAATGAATGACTTGGACACATAATTACATGAAATGTGATTTGCAACAGGTCCTATTTAGGGATAAGGTTCATGCTAATTTCGACGGTCCGGATAGATGGACTGAATTTTAAACCCGAACAAAACTCCGACTTGTTACAGAGTTCATTGCCAACAAGAAGTTGGAGGCATAATGTTTTAGTCAGGGATCATTTGGGATATGGTGGTTTGACCATCCGAGCGCCAGAGGGTATACACTTTAGAAGCAATACGTACACGGCCTTTTTCGATAATCATTTGTCGACATGGCTTAATAACCTACGATTCTCACGTATCTTTCAGATGATTTTCTACCTGACAATGTGTCATCCCATTCTGGGGGACCACTGCAGCCTTCCTTGTATCTATGGAATTCGTTGTGGAAACTCTAATTACCTGACCACCGTGTTCTTCATACCTTAACCCCATCAATGTTTCTTGTCAATATTAAAAGAAGTTCATGAGGGAAGTTAGCAGTTTACATCAAAGGATGCCTTGTGGAGACACATAGTTGATGTTGCTTGAGCCATAACTAATTTTCAGATCAATGAAGTGATTCCTCGGAGGAAAAATGTGTTTAAGGTATTTTAACATAATGATGAATAGGTCGATAACTAATTCATTCATATGACGCTTATACCTAGGATATCTTTTTGTTTATTATTCTTTCAGAGAAACATATAATAAAAAGTAAAGTTCGCAAGATAATCCATTGCATTTTTATCCATTAAACAACATTTTAAGTGACCTACCATAAAGCGATGGACATAGGAAAATTGAATAATGGTTTTGGAAATAACTAACCTTAAATGAGTCGTTTGATAATATAGTTTTGATTTTATTTCGACGTACTTAAATGTACGTCAAAATAAACTGAAAATGATATAATATAATATTGATATTTTACTAATCTGCCATGAAGCGGTTGTCGCAGTATATAAACACCCAAGGAAATATTTTCTAGAGGTACAATAACGAATAAAAGATTAACGTTGGTATTATGATGTATGCCATAAATGTGAGGCATTTTCGTTGGTCCTCAGAGTATAACAATTAAACTTCGGTTGTCAGCTGCGGAAAACCGTGGCCCAGATTAGCTGCCTTCCACAGTCCAGCATTATTTTACACTGGAAGCTAGCGGAAGCAATCATCTGCTTTTGTCAGCATTTGTAGTTACTGGCGTGTAGTGTTGTGGGTATTACTAACGGGTGATGTCGTGTACTGGTAGCCTCTGACTGCCTAACAACTTGCAGTAACTGGTTCCTATAATCAGTATCAACATCCATTCGAAATTTAAATCTTCTGTTTTCAAATTACGGCCATTATTAATACCAACTGTCTTCTATTGGCGGGCAGTTATTATCATTTACACTTCGTAGTGTTCAAAGGTGGCTGTGCTAATTTGCTCACGTTTACTGACTGAAACTAACCGTATGTGTTATTCGCAGTTGTCACACTCAACCCTGGCCAGCACAAGCCTCCATTTTAATGCACTTAAATGAAATTGCTAGCACTAGTAGCAATGCGAGTTTTTAAGGTGTAACATGCATTTGCTTATTGTTGATCATATCCAGTGTCGAGCCGCATTCGACATCTTGAATATGAAGTTGTCCGTCTTCAATATTCGTGGCATTTCACGTCTTGCACTCAATTGAAAGGTTAACTAATCTGCTGGCGGTCACTGATAAACAATGGCAATCAATACAGTAAGTAATAGAGGATTTAATTGATTACTGTAAGTGTTCGGTAGCGGCTGACAGTGGTTGATATTTGATGGCTTGGGATTGGTATGATTGACAGTGTGAGCTATACTGTAATTGCGGTCTTGTTGTGAATAATTAAAATAAATATAAGGTTGGGTTTGATTAACGCAAAATTCTAGAACTCTATTTTATTATAAAGAGAACATTTTTACTGAGTATTTCTTATTTATAAAATCAGTTTAAGAAACGTATATAGGTATAGTCTATTGATGAATATATTGTGTTAACATGAGTTTATTGCTTATTTTTAGTTAATATAGTTTATTCGGAAAGCCAATTAAGGAAAATAATTTGTAATGTGTGCTGAGATTATATATAAAAGAATAAATGTGTCAAAATGTCAAAATGCTTAGCGGATCAAAGAAAGAATTGCCTTTAAACAGACGGATTGTAGAGGTATTCGAGTGCAGAATAACCAAATACAACAGTAAAATAATGTTTAATATCTAATTCCCCATTAACTTAGTAGATAAACAAATTAAACTGACCATTCGAAAACTAAAACAAACTAATAATACCTAAGTAAACAATCCCCACCCCAACAGTATATTCTATCGCAAACAGCTAGAGAACACCTCTTGAATCACATGAAAATGGGATTAAAGAATATAATACATCGATTTATATTCCGCGTCAATGATAATTAGATAAGATTAAATACCTACGAAAAGAAATTTACATCTGCTATCCTTCTAATTAAAAACAACACTTCCGGGAAAAATCAGTCGATAAAACCAATGTAGTCCCAAACGTTAGGAATACGGTTAGTTACATTCTCCAGACGATTGACCCTACGCCATTCAGATACAATCTTGATTTGCCAACACAAAAAAGTGAGTTGACCCATTCCTAATGTAGGAAATTTTAGTTGGAAACATTAAAGGTATTCATGGATTCACATGTAAAAATAGTGAATATAAGAACTAAACAACCCCTCCCAAGTGTAATAACATTTTAAAGTGCTTGGATATATATATATATATATATATATATATATATATATATATATATATATATATATATATATATATATATATGGATATATATATATATATATATATATATATTTAAATATATATATATAGGTATATATGTATATATATGTGTATATATATATGTATATGTGTGTGTATTTGCGTGTCTGTATATATATATATATATATATATATATATATATATATATATATATGTATCTGTGTGTGTTCATATATATTTACATATGTATATCTATCTATCTATCTATCTATCTCTCTCTCTCTCTATATATATATATATATATATATATATATATATATATGTTGTAATATAAAGTTATTAATTGTTTTTAAAAAAACTGTAAATTCTATACGAGTTGGTAAATGAAGCCTTTAAACAATTGCACGTTTTTTACACAGGTCCTTAAACATATTTTTTTTGTAGACACAAGACACTTAACGTTACAGATTTAAATATAATTTAATTGAAGCATATACAAGCATTCGGATTTAAAACGAAACAGTAATCAAGAGCAGACTGAAGCATACTAACGAAAGTAAATTGAAAGTACTTGCAATAAAAAACAACTAAGAAAGAAAGCATATGGACGAAGACCATGAAACTTTCTTGCATAGATTGCCAAGAAATAACGGCAAGATGAAATATTGAACATTTACAACAGTAAGCAAAAATATATATATATTCAGACAATCATTGTTAAATTGCACGGAATATTTTTGCTTACTCTCTCTCTCTCTCTCTCTCTCTCTCTCTCTCTCTCTCTATATATATATATATATATATATATATATATATATATATATACTTCATTTACTTCAAAAGTGCTCAATACGAATGTATAACTAGTAAGTGAGATATAAAATATATATGGCGATTAAGCTACACTGAATATTCCGCGTTTCAACCACTCTAGGACTCTTAAGGCTTATGCGCGAATTTTGTGGCTGTCTGTCGTTTTATATACTCACCTTCTATTAAGATTTTAGTTAGCCAATAAGCTTTCTAGTATCCACCGCGACCTTCCTATGAGTCAATACCGGGCAAAGGCTCATTTGACCTCTGCTTGACCTGTTCCTTTGTGTGTGCTCTATTTAGCCTGGATATCTACTTTCTTGACCTGTTTTAAATCTAGGTTAGCGTTCTTTAAGTTAGTTT
Organism: Euprymna scolopes; assembly: GCF_053919585.1. NCBI lineage: Eukaryota > Metazoa > Mollusca > Cephalopoda > Sepiida > Sepiolidae > Euprymna > Euprymna scolopes. The sequence continues at coordinate 7,705,942 of NC_136489.1, forward strand.
GTCTATATATATATATATATATATATTCACACACACACACACACCCATATATATATATATGTATAAATATATACATACACATGTATGACTGAGTTTATGTATATCAATGTTTATTTAGTTTATTTATTTGTTATTTATTTGTTTATTTTCTGTTATTTTTGTTAGTTTTAAGATTATTTTGTATCGCTAACCTAGAGTAAATTTTATCCTGTGAACACAGTTGTTCGTTTTTTTTTCTCTTCGAGAGTGTAATAGATGTTGGGGGTCTTTAAAGTACAGGATAGACACATTTTTCATGAAGGCATAATCTACATATTCATCCAGGTCTATACATGTGGTAGATTGTCTTATTATTTTCCATTAGACTACCGGCGAATGTCCGCTTTGCTTGAGTTCCCAGTATTTATTTACTAGCGTTGTTTTCATGCTGTTCTTTTTATCGTTGAATGCACTTTTGTGGTCATAATATCAAGTAATATTTTTTTTGTTCGGGTTTTCTTTCGCAAATATTGTGGCCTGGTAAACTATGCTATTCGTTAGACATTTATTTCAAAGTGGACAAAGTGTGCGGTGTCTACAGTTGCATTTATCTTGTTCGTTATCATTATTTTTATTTCTAGTATGGTTGCTGTTGTACGGGGTTGGTTTATTATTACTATTATTATTACTATTATTATTATTATTTTTATTATTATTATTTTTTTTATTATTATTATTATTATTATTATAATTAATTCTGCTTGTGTTAGTTCATTTATATCCTGGTGTCTACTTTTTATTGTTTATTTTGTTGCTGTTTTCATTGTTTTTTTTGTTTGTTTATTCAATAGTTTTTTTTTATTTTGTGCTTTAATTTTAATCTCTATATGCTCGTATCAGATGTACGATAACTTTAATGTATTTTTCTTGAAAATTTTGTGTAAGTGGTTGGTTGCAGGAAAGTGCTTCTGAATAAATCTAGAAATTTCTTGCCAAGTTTTATTTTTAAAATTTTATTTTATGGGGTCGTATACCATATTTCTTTTTCTTCTATTTTTAATTTTCTTATAGTTATTGGTGTTTTGTTGCTTATATTTGGTATCGATATTTTTGTATCCACTATTTTTTAGGTTTGCTTCGTTGATATTTGATGACCGTTAAATGAATTTTCATCGCTTGAGTTACTGCTGAATCTATTTACCATTGAGTTAGTAATCTGTTTTATAATTGATGGTGGGTGATTGGACTTAGATTTGACGTATATTGGAGTAGAGTTATCTTTAAAGTAGGGTTCATAGTGTTGTTATCTAAATTAAACGTTACGTTCAGGACGTTTGTTATTTTTATATTAGCTGATACGTCTGATTTTAGGCCTAAGATTTTCATTTCCTTTTGAATTTTGTTCTTAAAGTTATCCCCCTTCTATATATATATATATATATATATATATATATATGTATATATATATATATATATATATATATATATATATATATATACATATATATATAGGCTGATATGCGTAGTACCAAATATGCTTGTGAGGGTAAATCAAACGAATTTATCATTTAATTTATACACATTGTTTATTGTTATTTATTAGAACTGATTTTCAAATTGTTTAATGATGTTTATTTCTTCCGAGGATATATCAGTGTAATGCCTCGGCAAATTCTAGGGCAATGTTTAAAAGTTCTTCGGATATCGAGGGAACGAAGTGTATGATGTCGAGCTGTATAAACGTACATTTATCTTTGTTTTCTATATTGTAAACTAGGTGATTGCTTCGACAGTATTTGCGCACTGGTATAATTATAGGTCTTGTTTGATTTGTTTGTTTACTCTAGAAAGTGTTGTCTTCTAATTCTATCTATTTCTGGTTCCGTTGGGTTTATCAACCGGGTGCTGGGATTATTATTAAAGCTCCGTTTGTGGTCTTTAAGCAGAATGCATGCCTCTCTCTCTGTCTCTCTCTGTCTCTCTCTGTCTCTCTCTCTCTCTCTCTCTCTCTCTCTCTCTCTCTATATATATATATATATATATATATATATATATATATATATATATATAGTGTGGGTGTGTGAGGATAGACAATCTATAAAAATAGAAAAGTTTAACAGTTAAATATTAAAGGAAAGCTGATGAAGGCACTTTACATATAAGCAATGAATTAAAAGGGAAACATTAGGTCATGGGATTTTAAAGCTAAATGCTTCCTGTGAAAGTGTGAGGAAAGGCATCATTGTAAAATATTATAATAAATTAAAAAGTATCTTTAAATATTCGGCTTAATTATTAATCATACAATTTAACAGAATAAAAAGCAATAATAAAAATAAAATAATTAGAGAAAAGATTTGAGAAAACCTGGATGGGGAGCTAAAATATTTAAAAGAAGCATAAAATTATTAGGCGATATGAATGAAGGGGAATAGAAAAAGGTATTCAAGGACAAAAATATATCGCTACAAAGTACTAGGTATTATGAAATGGAACTAGTTATTAACGAGGAAAGAAATAAATAGATGACGAAAACTAAATTCTAAACATTAAAATATTGGGACAGAAAAGGGAGAATCTTAAATTGAAGAATGCCACAAAATAGCAAGAAAACTTTCAAGTGCGCTGATGGTATCTTTTGAATAAGAAATAAGTTGCATGAATACGTCAACACATGATAACTCCGCAGCGGCATTTTAAAACAAATATTTTGGTGCTAAATTGTCTTGGCCATAATTTCTTCATTTTGACTTAATTTTGTGTAATATATTTTATTTCAGTCAGCCGTCAAATGCAAAATTATCCAGGATACCCGCACCCCCGAGAAGAAAAAACAATGTTTTAGGATTATTACTTAAGTTTTTCTGTATGAATATAAACGAAATCATCTCTCCCACCGCGACACTCTTTCGCCCAGTTTGCCATAAGGACACACACTCGAAAGAGTCAATGAACGAAAAGTTTCGAATGCGCTGGTGGTATATTTTGGAAAAGAAATAAGTTTAATGAATAGGTCAACACTTGAACACTCCGCGGCGGTATTTGAAAAATTATTTTGGTGCTAAATTTCCCTTATTATAATTATTTTGTTGGAGGTGACCATTGCATAAGAAGAAAAAAAAGCTTAATACCTTTTGAACGGAAATTACAGTAAGGGGGATTTATCTTCAAATGTCTTTAATTTCGAATTTGAGTTAAGTAAATATTAATAACTCTAAACCTAACCCCCCTTTTTAATAGACAGTAGATGCGTAATCGGCATCTCTCGTTACTCTCGCTTCTCCTTATTTGCCCCTCAGTTCTAATTTCCTATGAGTGATTTTTCTGACAAAAGCTAAACGTTTCATCTGGGCTGACGTTATCCGAACGTTGGATTGACCACTAAGGAGGTTGCTTATAGGCAGCTGTAAATACTGGGGCTGTTGTATTTCCATCTGCATTAGTTTCTGGTGGGGTTTCTCGATGCCATACTAGTGGGTAATTGTTACGGCTTTACCTAATAATGTGCTACCAAAATAAATTCCTGTATTTTCTCTCCTGCTTTCCCTCTGTGTACTGCTCTAACCAAGTCTATCGACCTGTTTCACAAATCCCAAATTCTCAACATGAAATATCTCCAGAAAAAAATCCCGAATAATGCTAGAACCCCATCCTCCAACGCAGACCCCTACTACCATGTCTCATTCTCCAACATCAGAGGTTTACGTTCCACCCTTCCAGAGGCTGAAACCCAACTATATGAGGCGAAACCGGAAATATACTTCCCCAGCGAAACTGATATAGCGCCGACCACTTCGTAGATGAGTTCATAATTAAAGAATACTCTAAATTAACATATAAATCTGACCCCCTAGATCGCCATGCTGGGTTGGACTTGCTTACTCCATTGCATTTATATTTTCCCGGTACAGTCCCAATAACAGCGGAGTTACAATCTTTAAGAGCATATCTGAGAAAATTGGTCACATCATGTCTGCTCATCCTCGGCTAACATTCACTTTTGTGGTGACTTCAATGTCCACAATGTGGAATGGCTGGCCCACTCAAACAAGACAGATGATGAGGGAAGGTTTTGTCATGATTTCGCCATTGCCTATGCCCTCACCTAGATTGTTCACAAACTCACCCGCCTGCCCGATATTTTCGGTCAGTATGCTAGACTTATGGACCTTTTTCTCCTGAGCTATTTCCATGCTCCGTTTTGTCTCCTCTGAGATCTGCCGACTAGTCAGTTGTATCAGTTAAGATAAAAAAGATATGCTATAAGTCTCCAGACGCACCTCTCCATTGTACTGTATACCGATACTCTACGGCTAACTGGGATAAATTCCGTACATGCATATCTGATCGACCCCTACAATCCATGTTTAAGAAGCATGTGTCCTCTATAGTATCAGATCTGACCGAATGGTTAATTGTAGACATATACCGATTCATACAATCCGAAAAAAATCCAACAGAAACCTAAAAACAAGCCATGGTTCTCCCCAGAATGTGCTGCTGCCTTCGCGCACAGAAATCATTTTTTCCATAGCTACCAAACTAATAAATGCACTGTGACTAGAGCTGCTTTCAGAACTGCCAGCAACCACTGTAAAGAGTAATATAAAATGCAAGCGACCTACATGCTCAGTCCGTTAAATTTAAACTAGCTGAGCAACGGCTTGGTTCCCACCAGCTGTGGAAAATAGCAAACAGGATCCCGAACGGAAGCGTGCATTCTATCCCAAAAATCAACAATGAACTTGAGATCACCTCGTCAGCATCAGACAAGGCCAAACTATTTGACAAGAAATTTGCAGTAAATTCTACCCAATCGACGAAGGCCATCAACTCCCTGTATTTCCCACTATAACAGACAACACACTATGCAAAATACAAATATCTGTGCATGAGGTCGCTAAGCTAGTCAGGAACCTTGATTTCAGTAAAGCATCTGCCCAAGTATAGTGCTGAAAATGCTTCCACCAGAACATGCCCCTTTACTTACAAAACTCTTTTAGCGTTGCCTTAAGGAGAGTTGCTTCCCAAGACTCTTGTAACCCTCATCAGTATATCCTGTATTTAAGAATGCAAGTGATAAATCGTCTCCCTCTCAGTACAGACAAATAAGTCTCCTGTGTGTCATGAGTAAGTTGCTGGAATCCATGTTAAATAGAGAAGTAGTCAACCACCTCAGCAGAAATAACCTTCTTAGTGACATGCACTATGGTTTCCGTTCTGCCAGATATATAGCAGATGTGCTAAAGGATTAATGAATCTCTTGACAAAGGCTTTCATTCTCTGGCAATTGCTCTTGACATATAAATATCCTTCGATAAGGTAAGGCATAAGGGCCTACTTCGCAAGACTTCTAGCTCCGGTATAACTGGAAATGTTTTCTCGATCATAATATCCTTTCTCTCTGATAGGCTCATAAGAGTAGTGGTTGATTTTCAGAAATCAGAGACCCTCAGTATTAATGCTGGAGTCTCTCAGGGGGCCATGCTTGACCAAACTCTCTTCCTAATTAACATCAATGATCTCCTAAAACACATACTTAAATCATTCGTTGACACCTATGCTGTTGACACGACCATCTATGGCAACACATCAAAGGCCGTACACGACAAAGTTCTCTTTGACTCTCACTCCTCTGATCTCGAGCGCGTTGTACAGTGGGGGAAGAGATGGCTGGTTACTTTTAATGCATCTAAAACTAAATCCTATCTGTTCATCATCAACGCTCTGATCCCCATCTGGCATCAATGAGCATATCAGAGAGAAATAGAGAAGTATTGATAATTTATTGAATATATATATATTATATATAATTCAGCCTCTGCAATCGACGAACCCGAGCATCCCTCTGTCAATTCTACAAATACTGTATAACTGCAAGCACTCCTACGCCCTCGATCTAAATACCCTCGACAAACGGCAAGCAGCTAAATTCTACCCCTTTACAGTAGAGATACCTCGAGGTGTGAGAGCCTTCTACTCAAGTTGTTTCTTCTCCAGTGTTGATAATTTAATTAATAAAATATGTAAAAATTTGAAACAGACAAAATATTTTAAAAGATGTTGTAAAACTGATAATCCTGTTAATTACTTCGATACATTTTGAAATGTTAAACTAATATTCAGTTATTTATATAGAGAAAATATCGGAAATATTTTCATTCAAAGTGTATGTATCGAGACTTTAGACAGAAGTAAGTTAATAAAATTAGTAACATTTATATAATTAGATTAGTTAAGAGAAGATTAACTGACTTAGTCATACTGCGATCATGAGAGTTAACATTCAAATAACAGTTTCAAAAATGTTTGTAAACAAAATAGCAGTTACATTAGAAATAGATTAATGCAGAGTGAGTTTCGAATACCGTTGTGTACATAGAGCTGTTGGATGATAAATTATTCAACCTTATTTTAAATAGACAGCTAAATTGCATTAACTGGTTTCCTGGCGTAAATACAAGCAATTATTTAGTGTTTTATCTTTGCAAATGGCGGATAACAAGAACGGATGATCATTCAACACTGGATGTTTTTCTTCTGCTTTAGATTTTTCCAAGCCGACATTTCTATTTTTATTTTGTTGAGATTTCTTTTTTCAAATTTGTTCATTTTACTCATTTTCTGATAAGGTGCTCAAGAGTATCTCACTTTATAAAAGGAAGTGTATAATGCCCTTCTTCATTTATTGTTTTCCTCTTCATTTATCGTTAATTATTATTTTCTTTTTGTTTTTTTTTCTTTTAATTTCCCGGATGAGGATTTCTTGTTTTGACTAAGATTTATCTTAGGTTGATTACTTACTTTATTAATTTCTTACTTCGTTTTGTTATGTGTTCCAAAAACTTTTAGTTTTCAATTTTGCTGGTGTTTCTTTATGTGTTCTTTATTTTATTTTATTCTGTTTATTGTATATTGTGCACATGATGTGTTTTACTTTAATCTCGCTTAATACACTAAATCCTGAGGAAGACTTGATTAAAAGCCAAAAGTTTGAAACTTTTATTAAAATATATATACATATATATATATATATATAAATATATATATGTGTGTGTGTATGTGTGTATGTTTATATATATATAATATGTATGTATATGTATATAGGTATATATATTATATATATTGTGTCTATATATATATATATATATATATATATATAGAGATATATATTGTAAGGGCACCGATATAATGTATTTTTCACAGAATTTGTCTACATTAAGGAACATTAATATATAATATATGCCACTGGAAAATTTTGTACGTTAGACAGTGGATATCCAAAAATTACAAGAAACAATTCGTGTTGTAAATGCTACGATGGGCTGAAGTGAAAATTACGTTGTAAAGCAGTGCCATTTTTAGAAGCTTATATAAAACGGGCAATAAATCCTGCCAGTGATGTATATATATATATGTATATATATATATATATATATATATATATATATATATATATATATATATATATATTACCTTTTTTTCTGTTTGCCAACATATGTTTCAGATGTTGGACCATGTTTAGGATCTAAAAGCCTCGTCAGGCCTCGCAGAAGCGGTTGCTAGTTATTGGAAAAATAGTATTTAACACTCTCTTCAAGTTTTTACAGATTACCAGTTTTACCAAATATATATATATATATATATACATACATATATATATATATATATATATATATATATATATATATATATATATATATATAGTCTTTGAAGTTTTTAACATTTGAAACCACACAAAATTATTTTTTATCATTCATTAAAAAAACATCTAGTCAGTAAGTCATTTAATCACCTGCAATCACTGCATCAACTCTCAAATTTACTATAATACCAATTTTTATATTTTTTAAGGGATCATCAGTTGTTTACCATGAAACACTGTTTCGGCGATTTAAAAACAAAACAGTGTATTACATCATGGCTCCCCAGCAGTGTTGATCAAACACCACCACCCTTAATCTTAGGAAGAATACAAGTTACAAAAAATTTTTTTCCTAATTTCCTATTCTTTAATTGTAATTACTAACCTTTTCATAGTATAAAAATGAATTTCTTACCTGTGCGATTCATCAATTTCCACATTTAAAATGGATACATTTTTTAATTTTTTAATTTATCAGTCTTGTATTTATAAGATTTGGATTAATCCATTTAACTACTTATCACCCCCACTATAGTTAGTAGTTTGTATATTTACATTCTTATTTATTTAAAATTAGATATATAAAGGTTAAAAATATTTTATTTTTACATATATACATTTTTTTTTTTTTTTTTTTAACTATATAAATTTATTATATGTAATTATAAATACATTTATACATTGCTAATATAGTTTTGGATTTCCTTTATCAATATAATCTGGTTTATCTTAAACGATTCAAAAGCATCAGGATAACGAACAAATGCTTTATTTAACTGTTTAAATATTTTATTTTTATCTCCACCTTGCTTTATCATCCTTATTACTAAGCTAGAAACTGGTGGTATAAAATCTGTTAATTTTAGAGTAACGCGAGCTATTCTCAAAAACTCTGACATAATGGTTCCATAAAACACAAAAACGGGGCAGGTGCTATCCTTATGGGGCATACGTACTATTTTAAAGGGGAAAGCGTTTCTTTTATCAAATATTTTATAAAGAAAAATTCCATCCTCAATTTTTATATCTAAATGCAGAAATGTAGCCTGTTGTCCTCTATGTTCACAATTTAATTTTAGTTCGTTTGGATATATAAGATGTTTATTTTTTTCGAATTCATCATTATCGTTTATGCATATAAGGTCATCTATAAATCTCCTACACCCATGAAAGTTATATGTTTTAGATATATCTGTTTTTAATAATGATGACATATATATATACTCGAGTCTATGTAAATACAAATTTGCCCAAAATGGTGCCGGATCCAATCCCATTGGGATACCTATCTTTTGGAGTAATATTTTATTTCCTATTTGAAAATAGCATTCTTTAATAAGATGACTTACAAGCATTTTTAAAATACCTTTAGAAATACTACTTTTGCTATTTTTATTTTTACACCAGAAAGCATTAGAGTTTGAAAAGTCTATATATTTACCCTTTCCACCTTGAAAAGCCACATCTACAAATCTACTATATAAATATATTTATTTATTGTGCCGCCAATAAGCAAATTTCGCATTTACCATTCTTTCAATGCAGCAATATTTAATGCGATGGTTTAAATATATCATACCTTATTTGATTCAGTTTTTATTCCTCTATACTGTCAATTTTCATATTTGGCATTTAATTGACTTATACTAGTGTTCACCTAAATCAAAAAATCGAGAAGGCGAAAATTGCGCAATGGACATTTGTTATTTAAATATAAACATATAACATAAAACGCCACGAATACAACACAAATCAACTAGAAAAATGTAGTTACATAACCCTTCCGCAATTACGAAGAATGAAATTTCTGTGGAATTCCTTGACTTTGTCAGCGGCAATACTTCGGTTTTAGTGCATCCCAGTTTTCTGTAATTTAATAATTAAGATCTGACATATTTGCACTTCCATCATTGCGTACCTGTAGCTTGATGTGTATGCCATACGTCTTCGATAGAACTGAGGTTTAGAGCTTGTACAGGGTAATTACAACACGGAATATCACGCACTCCTAGGAACCACTTGACAATGGCAGCTATGTAAATGAAAACATAATCCTAAGACCTGTGTGTATTATCCTGCTTACAGATGGGATTATCACCCATATTTTCTGGCCAAAGTAGGGGTAGATAATGTTCAGTCCGCATATTAATGCACTTGGTCGAATAAATGACGTTTTGCAAGCGAAAAATATAGTACGTGGACCACTGCCACTAATAAAGCATCACACAAAACCTTTATCTCCAGCAACTTGCATCATTGAAACTGCGCAACAAGAATTATATTCTGTATTGTTCACTTGACGGACGAACAGCCTATCCCCACCTCCAAGTATATTGCTTTCGTCGCTAAAAAATACTTTAAACAAATATTAAAAGTCATGATTGTCATTGCATCAGACAAAGTAAAATGGACGCTTTCTGTTATATATATATATATATATATATATATATATATATATATATATATATATATATATACATACATATATATATATTCATAAATATATTTATATATATTAATATATATATTCATAAATATATTTATATATATATTAAAATATATATATATATATATATATATATATATATGTGTGTGTGTGTGGGTGGGTGTGTCTATGTGTGTGTGTGTGTGTTACTGCTGGCACAATTAATCGTAATGTGAATGTGGAATCAATACAATCCGATTATTTTAGGGTATCAGAATTAAAATCAGAATTGAAAAAATGTGCATTTGTTTCGATGTCAAAAACGATTCTTAACATAATAATCTCATTTCCTTCCACTGGCGATAGTAATAGTACAAATATAACTCTTTATTGATATAAAATTCCAGTAAAACTTTAATGTACAGATAACCACGCACAAGTGTTTATTCTTTTATAAGATTAGTTTTTACCACAAATAACAGCAAAAAACATGTACTTTTTACAGATTTATAAAGATCAGAGTCCGAATCATTTTATCGAAATCGTGTAAGGAGTCGTGAAAAATATTTGTATTGTCATCTCTCTCTCTCTCTCTCTCTCTCTCTCTCTCTATATATATATATATATATATATATATATATATATATATATATATATGTGTGTGTGTGTGTGTGTGTATGTGTGTGTTTGTGTGTGTGTTGTATATTTTGTTTTTCTAGATGAAGATCCGCTGAAGCCTTATAATTATATACACATTATTGGTTTTGATATTTCAGGTAAATCTAAATAGAGAGAGCCCACTTAATCATACAAGGAGTCAACAAATAAAACGAAATTAATCTAAAGGATACTAAAAGATACTAGATACTATACTAAGCTAGATATTACGAAGAATAGTCTCACATAAAGAATTCAGTAAGAAAGCTTCTACATCGTGATATTCAGAAAAGATTCGCATTTTGCATCGTTATATCCAGAAAAAAAATCGTAAGGAAGTCACCTGGAACGCAAAAAGCACCGGTACTTTCATTTTTGCAAGTGCTAGAATCGCTCCAAGATTCATGAAGGCCCGATGTTATATGTTGAAGTAGACTGCAAGTAACATCAACACTATTCCAAGCCATCCACTGAGCAAATATTATAGGGAAAAACGATTAGTTTGGGCACAGAATTACATGAAAATGGATTCCAACGTGTCTTATTAACAGACGAGACCCGTTCTACTTTGACAGTCCGGATAGATGAGCCAAATTTTGGTATTCGAACGGAACTTCAATCTCTTACAGATTTCATCACAAACAAGGAGTGTTTTCGGCGGGAATTATTGGAGCTAAGTTGGTTTAACCATTCCGAGTTCCAGATGGTGTAAAACTTGATATCCATACGTATATGTCCTTTTCGGATAAACATTTGTCACTATGGCTAGATGACCTACCATTGTCACGTCGCTTTAGGATGATGTTTATGCTGACAAAGCATACTGCAATACTTTTGTGGAGTCTGCAGCCGTTCTTGTATCTATGAGATCGTTAGGAGAAGGCTTCATGAGCAGATCACCGTGTTATTCGGCCCTTACCCTAATTGGATATCTCTGATCAATATTGAAAAAGAGGTGGTTATGTGGGAAGCAATTTACTTCAAAGAATGCCAAGTGATGGATAGTAGTTGATATCGCCAGAACCATACCTCTTTTTCAAATCAACAAATTGACTGTTTTAATGGACAAAATGTTGTTTGAAGTTATGATGGATATGGCGAAAAAGAATTCATTTATTTGAGTCTTAGCACCAAAAATGTGATTATTATTCTGTAACAGAAGCATGTAATAAAAGTAAAAATTTCCATAATAAGAGATTGTATTTCTGTCCAAATGCAACATTTTAAGAGACCAGCAATAAAGCGGTTGATAGTGAAAATTCCTTGATAAAGAATGAAGTGTCATAACTTTGTGAATAGTGCATGAATTTCAATAATATTTTGGGATATAACCAACCTTAAAGCAGGTATTTGCTTCTGCAATTGTTATGTTTTTGTAACAAGTATTTAGAGAATTATTGATATTTTACTAATCTGCAGTGACGGGATTGACGCATTTTATATACCTTTAACGTAGAAAAAGATAATTGCACGTTGATTACTCACAAATCTATCAGGCTTATACGAGTTTATATACATACTCACGAGGTTAATTAAACAGAATAGATAACGAAGCTAAACACATGATTTAACTCTTCTTTAACTAGGAATTATTTTTGATGGTTCATATAAACTGGGGAGATCAATTAATTTGGTTATACTATTTATTTGCGTATTTATACTTCGTTTTATAGATATGCACTCGAATAATGTTATCTCTATAAGAGTGAAATTTTTTTAGGTATATGTAGTCAGGCATTGTATCCCTATTGGAAATGTATAAGTTTATGATTTATATGTTATATTTTATTAATTATATTATGCATTGTATTATGCATTATATTTTATGATGTAGTATTAAATAAGGGACGAATAAAATCGAAAATTACAAGTTTACACGATCGTCATAAGCCACAATGCTACGATAGTCTGCCCAGGGATAATTCTTTTTCTATCCTTTGGAAATGATTCAAATTTTAGTATGTTATTCTGGAAGATCACGACTACAAGTTGTCAAAAATCCAGTTTGTGGCAGTTGTGATTTCTAACAAATATTAGGTATTAAAATGTTCTTTCTTAGTTGTCGACGCTACTATATATATATATATATATATATATATATATATATATATATATTTGTTAATATGTATGTATATATACACATCTATATATATATATATATATATCTTAGTTTTTGACGCTAATCTTGAGTTGACTATATGTATGTATGTATATATATATATATATATATATATATATATATATATATATATATATATATATATATATATATATATAAATTACAGGAACACTTCACTGCATGCTAGTAAAAAGGGGGGATTAAAAAGTGCTAAATACCGTAATATGGCTAAATGATTTCTTTGTTTTCTTTTTGCCTTTTGTGAATACAGATCGTTGCAATTATTTTATCATAAGCAAACAAATAGTTTAGCCTGCTTCTAAAGATATTTCTATTAAGTGTACCGACACGAACGATCCTCGTTAATCGAGCCGCCATAGTATCAGAGGACCTCCGCATTAACGATATGAATTAAATTGGCGTTTTGTTTTGGTAACCCTAACACAATATCATTTTCAGCATAGTTTTATTAAGACAATATCATACAAATATTAAGATCTTCCGCGCAATAATTATTGTGTTTTACTTAATTGCTAATGAATGTTGAATATATATATATATATATATATATATATATATATATATATTTATGAAGGTTTAATTTTGTTTTGATATCTTGTTACTCATTATTATTAAATATTATACTCATCATTATATTCATTTTTCAACATATCCCCTGTCTGTTACATTAATTATGATACTTTTTTCAGATGGGCATAATTTATTGTAGTATTGTCCAAATAATGTGTTCATATATTTTCTAGTATATATATATATATATATATATATATATATATATATATATATATATATATATATATATAGTCGAATAATGTTATATCTATAAGAGTGAAATTGAAACCTAAATATATGTGGGTAGTTTTGAAAGAAACCTAAAAATGTGTGTGTAGTTTTGTATAAAAATAAAGATTTTGATGATGAAAAATTACCTAAAATATTCAATAAACAAAAACTATACAATTACTAACAAATGAGTTACAGACAAAAGATCATAAAACAATAGTTACATATACACTGGGGCCAATAATAGGCAATAAGATTTTTAATTATAAAAAAACGGTACAACATATAAATATAAATGATAATATTATAAATATTCCAGAATGTGAATGTAATTCCTCTCGTTTCTGTAATAATTAGATTAAACATGTTATTACAGGATATGGAAAGATAGTAAATAATCCTAAATTAACAAAACAACTAAGTCCGAATTATAGAGAGCCTAAATTACACTAAATGCGTTGAAGAAGTAACTAAACCACTTGTAGGTTGTATTATGTCTATGGTTAATAAATATAAATTAGCACAGTCTACGTTTGATGCATGAATAAATAGAATACTTGAATGCGTAAATGAAAAGGTTAATCATACAAACAAATTTAAACACCCTCGAAAAACAAATCCTCTTTTAAAAATTGAGAAATACTGGAGGAACTAAAAATACTTCAAAACAAGTTTGTAATAGTTCCGATTGATAAGGCAGCACATAATATAGCTTTTATATGTAAAAAATAGTATATACAACGTTTATTGATAGAAGTAGGAATTATAGGTAACGTTTCCGATACCTACACAATAAGTAATATTAATTTAGATAGCATTATTCTGAATAATAATATAGATAGTGAAAAAGTAGGATTAAAGTTAGTAGACAACACTAAAATCTTCCATGTATGTATTGGACACCTAAAATGCATATAAATCCAGTTAGTGCTAGATTTATTTTAGGTTCAAAGACGTGCATCCCTTAAACTTTTAGTAAAGTTATATGCAAAATATTATCACTACTGATGCAATTCTCACTACTGATGCAATCCTCTATCTATATAAAAGTCAAGTACGTCCAAGGATCGAATACTGTTGCCATATCTGGGCAGGAGCTGCTAAAACAGCCTATCCTGCCTTGACAGAGTACAAAATAGACTTCGTGGCTTAGTGGGGGATGCCCTTTTCTCTACCCTACAACCTCTCTCCCACAGAAGAGACGTTGCGAGCCTATCCTTGTTTTATCGTTATTTCCATGGCAGGTGCTCGTCTGAACTCCAATCTCTGGTCCCCCCTCGCCAATCTTTCACGAAAAACACCCGTCTAGCTGAATCCACTGTCAAAAGTTTTCCCCACTCTATATCTGTGCCCAAATCAAAACGCGGATTCCATGAACAGAGCTTCTTTCTTAGAACTGCACGCCAGTGGAACTCTGTTCCGTCTGCCTGCTTCCTACCGGACTACAGCTTGGATGAGTTCAAGTCCAACATTAAAAAATTCCTAATGAACCGCCCCCTTAAGTAAACATTTAATCAAATCTCCACAATAACATAATGTACTTGCAATAACCCTTATCCCTGAGTGGCTTCCGGGCCTTGATAAGTGGTGATCACTGTGTAAAAAAAAAATTAATTAATTATACATCAAAGAAACAATTTTCACCTGAAAAGAAAATTCTATAGTAATATAAATCTGTTTTCGGTAGTAAATGATTCTGAACCAAGTGAAAGAAAAATTTGATAAAATGAATTCCAGAATAAAAGCAAAATTTGTAGCTACTTATGATTTTAGTACGCTATATACAAAAATTCCGCACGAAAAAATTAAAAACGAATTAAATGATACTGTAGATTAAGCTTTTGAAGGTGGAAAAGGAAAATATATAGACATTTCAAACTCTAAAGCTTTCTGGTGTAAAAATAAAAATATCAAAACCAGTGTTTCTAAAGGTATTTTAAAAATACTTGTAAGTCATCTTCTTAAAAAATGCTATTTTCAAATAGAAAATCAAATATTACTCCAAAAGATAGGTATCCCAATTGGATTGGATCCTGCATCATTTTGGGCAAATTTGCATTTACATAGACTCGAGTATATATATATATATATATATATATATATATATATATATATATATATATATATATATATATATATATATATGTCATCACTATTAAAAACAGATATATCTAAAACATATAACTTTAATAGGCGTAGGATATTTATAAATGACCATATATATATATATAAACGATAATGATGAATGCAAAAAAAATAAACACCTTATATATCCAAACGAATTAAAATTGAATTTGGGACATAAAGGACAACAGGCTAAATTTCTTGATTTAGATATAAAAATTGAGGATGGGATCTGTCTTCATAAAATATTTGATAAAAGAAACGCTTTCCCCTTTAAAATAATACGTATGCCGCATAAAGATAGCACCTGCCCTGTTTTTAAGTTTTATGGAACGATTATGTCAGAGGTTTTGAGAATAGCTCGCGTTACTTTAAAATTTACAGATGTTATACCACCAGTTTCTAACTTAACAATAAGTATTATAAAACAACGTGGGAATAAAAATAAAATATTTAAACAGTTAAATAAAGCATTTGTTCGTTATCCTCATGCTTTTGAATCGTTTAAGATAAACCAGACTATATTAATAAAGGAAATTCAAAACTATATTAGCAATGTATAAAATGGATTTATAATTACATATAATAAATGTGTGTATATATATATATATATATATATATATATATATATATATATATATATATATATATATATATATACAAACATGTATATATGTAAAAATATTTTAACCTTTATATATCTAATTTTAAATAAATAAGAATGTAAATATAATTAATACAAATCATTGTGGGGGTGATAAGTAGTTAAATGGATTAATCAGAATCTTATAAATATAAGACTGATAAATTAAAAAAAATTATACCAATTCTAAATGTGGAAATTGATGAATCGCACAGGTAAGAAATTCATTTTTATAGTATGAAAAGGTTAGTAATTGCAATCAAGAATAGGAAATTTATCAAATATTTGTAACATGTCTTATTCTTGAGATTAAGGGTGGTGGTGTTTGATCAACACTGCTGGGGAGCCATGATGTAATATACTGTTTTGTTTTTAATACCCGAAACAGTGTTTCATGGTAAACAACTGATGAATCCTTGAAAAATAAATTATTTGTACTATAGTAAATTCGAGAGCGAGTTGATGCAGTGATAGCAGGTGATTAAATGACTTACTGACTAGATGGTTTTCTAACGAATGATAAAAAATATTTTTTGTATTGTTTTGAAGGTTAAAAACTTCAAAGACTAAATATATATATATATATATATATATATATATATATATATATATATATATATATATATATGAGTGTGTCTTAGTTGGGTCTGAGTGATATTTTAAATTATCTCTAAAGCCTTCTATTTCCATTTTATGAAACGACACAATAAAATAGTAAACAATCATGCAAGATGATAATTCATTGTTGTATGGAAGAGTGTTTTTATGAAACACAAAAAATAGCAATGAAGTCCTTTTAACACACATGGTTTCCTTAAAAAGTTCTGCCGCTGTATTTTAGTTTCATTTCTGTGTTGAATTATTATTATTAATAATATTATTTATATTATTATTATTGTTACTACTACTACCACTACTACTACTACTACTACTAATACTAATACTACTTATACTACTACTACTACACCCATTATGAAAATGCTTTTAAAATATTTGGATGATTTCGTTTCGATTCTTCAGAGTCTAAATTATTTTTGTTTTTTAAAAATTTACAAGAAAAACTCGAGGACATTTGTAAGGAAATATGTTTTCATTTTCTGTGTTCCAATGTGGTGCATGATAGATGAAGATAAATAGATAAGGTAATAAATATATTTTAGGGTACATTTGGTGCAGACTATCATGATCATTAATCAAATTCTTCTCAGTGCATAGCGTACTAATTGAATACTTTTTTCTTGAATATTTGTTTCTTTTCTACGTCTTTCATTTTTATTATTAAACATTTACGTATTGCGTTCAAAAATCAGTTTAATATATAGCAGTGAATGACCGAAGAATGTGATGGAATAGTTGAATGGATTATTTGGTTTCTTCTGTTTTGAACGTTGGTCAGGTCACATATATTTTATAAAATGCACATTCTATTTTACCAGCTTCCTCTGGTTTTTGTTATTGCTAGAAGTAAAAGACATTAAGTCATTTTAATAAAACGCGCGTATACACTATTATATTCGCAATATATTCTATAATCTCCTATAATAATGATGATAAACCCGACTGATGAGATAAACCGCCACCCAATGAGAGATAAATAGAAAATATAAAAATTAATAGTGTACTCAAGTCTTTATATCTTTCTACAACGAGATGATATGCCACAAGAAACTTGATCTGAAGAGCCAGCTCCTAAGAGGAAATAATTTCTGCCTTCTAAGCATTCTGTACTAAGTTCCACGGTTGATTAATTTTTCTAAGATAGAGAACCGTACATTCAAAAAGTGGGTGAACTTGAAAATAACAAGATGAAAATAACATCTCAGTATATATGGATCGAGCAATGGGTGACATGAAAAAGGAAAATAAAGTAGTAACTATTTTTTACGAAACGCAAAGAAACGAAACTAATCAGCCCTTGCAAAACCCCACTATAGGAAGGTATATGTTGAAGTGCTAAATGTCAAACTAATGATTTCGAAAACTGAAAACTATTCCCTTCATAAATGGATAGACATCTATTATAATGAACGATCATTAAAATAACTGAGAACACTCGCTTTTGAGAAGTATTCTCTTGATAAAAAGTACTTCAAAAGACATTAAAAGCGAATTCATAATTTTTTAGATACATGTAAACGCATTATTCCTAATGTTTGCTTTTACCTGTTTGTTATATTTATTGATATTAGTAATATTATACATCCTTTAGTTATATTTATTGATATCACTAATATTAAAACACCGACAGTTATATTTATTGATATTACTAATATTTAAAATCCTTCAGTTATATTTATTGATATTACTAATATTATACATCTGCTTGTTATATTTATTGATATTATTAATATTATAGATCTGTTAGTTATGATTATTAATAATACTAAAATTATAAATCTGTTAGTAATATTTATTGATATTACTTATATTATAAATCTGTTAGTTATATTTATTGGTATTACTAATATTATAAATCTGCTGGTTATATTTATTATTACTAATATTATCAGTATATTAGTTATATTTATTTTTATTACTAATATTATAAATCAGCTGGTTACATTCATTGATATTACTAATATTATATAGATGTTAGTTAGATTTATTGTTATTACTAATATAATACATCTGCTAGTTATGTATATTCATAATATTAATATAATACATCTGTTATCATATTTATTGGTACTACAACTATTATAAATCTGCTATTTATGTTTATTGATATTACTAATATTACAAATATCTTAGTTATATTTATTGATATTACTAATATAAAAATATGTTAGTTATATTTATTGGTATTACAAATATTATACATCTGATGGTAATATTTATTGATATTACTAATATTATGATATGTTAGTAATATTTGTTGGTATTACTAATATTATGAATATGTTAGTTATATTTTTGGTATTACTAATATTATGAATATGTTCGTAATATTTATTGATATTACTAATATTATAACTGCGCTAGTAATATTTATTGATATTGTTAATATTCTAAATATGTTAGTTATATATATTGGTATTAATGATATCATAAATCTGATAGTTATATTTATTGATATTACTAATATTCTAAATATGTTAGTTATATATATTGGTATTAATAATATTATAAATATGTTTGTTATATTTGTTGGTATTACTAATATTGAAAATCACCTACTTATATTTATTAATATTATAAATATTATAAATTGGTTTGGTATATTTATTGGTGTTACTCATATAAACAATCTCCTTGTTTATTTATTGATATTACTTATATTATAAATCTGTTAATTATATTTATTGGTAGTACTAATATTTTTCATTTGCTAGTTATATTTATTGATAGTACTAATATATATATATATCTGTTATTATATTTATTGGTATTACTAATATTTGGAAATTGCTTGTTATATTTATTGATATTACTAATAGTATAAATGCTTTAATAATATTTATTGGTATAACTAATATTATTATTCTGCAAGTTATATTTAGTAATATTCTAATAATATAAATATATGAGTTATATTTGTTGGTATTACAAATATTACACATCTATTTGTTATATTTATTGATAACACTAATATTATAAATATGTTAGTTATATTTTTTGGTATAACTCATATTATAAATTTACTAGTTATATTTATTAGTATAACTTATATTATAAATCTGCTTGTTATATTTATTGATATTACTAATATTAAAAAAGTGTGTTATATTTACTGGTATTACTAATTTTATACATCTGCTGGTTATATTTATTGATATAACTCTTATTACAAACATATTAGTTATATGTATTGATATTACTTATGTTATAAATCTGCTAGTTATATTTATTGATATTACTTATATTATGAATGGGTTAGTAATATTGATTGGTATTACCAATATTATAAATATGTTAGTTATATTTGTTGGTATTATTAATATTATAAATATATTAGTTATATTTATTGGTATTACTAATATTATGGATATGCTTGTTATATTTATTGATATTACTAATATTATAAATATGTTAGTTATATTTATTTGTATTATTAATATTCTAAATCTGCTGGGTATATTTATTGACATTACTAATATCATAAATTTGTTAGTCATATAATTGGTATTACTAATATAAATCTACTGGTTATATTTATTGATATCAATTATTATAAATATGTTAGTTTTATTTGTTGGTATTACTAATACTATAAATATGTTAGTTATATTTATTGATATTACTAATATTATAAATCTGTTAGTTATAATTACGTGTATTACTTATATTATAAATCTGCTAGGTATATATATATATATTGATATTACTAATATTATAAATATGTAAATTATATTTATTGGTATTACTTATATAATAACTCCGCTTGTTTTTTTATTAATATTACTTATAATATAAATCTTCTGGTTATATTTATTGATATTACTAATATTTTTAATCTGCTTTTTATATTAATTGAAATTACTAATATTCTAAATATGTTAGTTATTTTTTGGTATTACTAATATTATAAATCTGCTGGTAATATTGATTTATATTACTAATAATATAAATATGTTAGTTATATCTATTTTTAATACTAATATTATAAATCTGTTTTTTTATAATTATTGATATTACCAATATTATAAATCTGTTGTTATATTTAATGATATTAATAATATCTAAAATTGCTAGTTTTATTTATTAATATTAATGATCTTCTAACTATGTTAGTTATATTTGTGGTATTAATAATATAATAAATCTGCTGGGTATATTTATTGATACCGCGAATATAATACATATTGTTTTATATTTATCAATACTATTAATATTATAAATCTGCTAGTTGTATTTATTGATATTACTAATATTCTATATATTTTGGTTATATCTATTGATATTACATATTTGATGAATCTGCAAGTTATATTAATTGATATTAATAATATTATTAACATGTTAGTTATATTAATATTACTAATATCATAATCTATTTGTTATATTTATTAGTATTACTAATATTGTACATATTTTGGTTATATTATTGTCAATTACTAATATTATAAATCTGTTAGTTATTTGTATTAATATTATTGATATTATAACTTTGCTAGTAATATTTATTGATATTACTATTATTTTGAATATGTTATATACATATTTTTGGTATTGCCTTTAATATAAATATGTTTTTATATTTATTGGTATTACTAATATCATAAATCTACTGTTCATATGTATTGATATTACTTATATTATAAATATGTTAGTTATATTTATTTGTGTTGTCAATATTATAAATCTGTTAGTTAAATTTAATAATATTTCTAATATTATGAATACGTTTGTTATATTAAGTGGTATTACTAATATTATAAACCTGTTAGTTTTGATGTATTGATACTACTTATATTATAAATTTTCTAGTTATATTTATTTATATTACTAATATTATAAATTTGTCAGTTACATATATTTGTATGACTAATATTATAAATATGTTAGTTATATTTATTTATATTACTAATATTATAATTTTGTCAGTTACATATATTTGTATCACTAATATTATAAATATGTTAGTTATATTTATTGATATTACTAATATTATAAATCTGCTATGTATTTTTTTGATAATACTAATACTATAAATCTGTTTGTTTTATTTATTGGTAGCACTAATATTATTATTTTCAAGTTATATTTATTGATAATAATAATAAATTAAATCTGTTATTATATCTATTGGTATTACTAAAACTACAAATCTGCAAGTTATATTTATTGATATTACTAATATTATAAATATGTTAGTTATATTTACTGGTATTACTAATATTATGAATCTGCAAGTTATATGTGTTGGTATTACTAATATTATGTATATGGTAGTTATATTTATTGGCAGTACTATTATCAAAAATATGTTAGTTTTATTTATTGATATTATTAATATAATGCATATGAAATTATGTTTATTGGTATTACTAATGTTATAAATCTGCTAGTTATATATATTGATATTACTAAGACTATGAATATGTTAGCTATATTAAATAGTATTATTTATATTATAAATAGGTTAGTTCTATTTATGGGTATTACTAATATTGTAAATCTGTTAGTTATAATTATTGATACTAGTAATATTATAAATCTGTTAATATTATTATTGATACTACTAATATTATAAATCTTTTTGGTATAATTATTGAGGTTACTTATATTATTAATCTGTTAGTTATATGTATTGGTATTACTAATATTATGAATTTGCTAGTTATATTTATTGATATTAATAATAAGCTTAATATGGTAGGTTTATTCATTGGTATTATTAATATGATATATTTGCTGATTATATTTATTGATAATACAAGTATTATAAATCTGTTAGTTATATTTATTGGTATTACTAATCTTATAAATCTGCTAGTTATATTTATTGTTTTTCTAATATTATGAATCTGCTAGTAATATTTATTGGTATTACTAATATAATAAATCACTTAGGTGTATTGATTAATAATTCTAATATAATTAATCTGGTATTGCATTTATTGGTATAACTAATATGATAAATAATATGATTATGCATTTATGTTACTAATATAATAAATATGTTAGTTATATTTATTGGTATTACTAACATTAAAAATCTGCTGGTTTGATTTGTTGATATTACTTATATTACAAATATGTAAGGGATATTTATTGTTATTACTAATATTATTAATATGTTAGCAATATTGGTTGATAATACTAATATTATAAATCTGTTAGTTATATTTATGGGTAGTTCTAATATTATAAATCTGCTAGTTATATTTATTGATATTACTAATATTACAAATATGTTTGTTATATTTATTGAAAATACTAATATAATACATCTGTTATTTTATTTTTGGTATTCCTAATATTATAACTCTGCTTGTTATATTTACTAATATTACTAATATTATGCATATTTTAGTTATATTTATTGGTATTACTAATATTATTATTCTGCAAGTTATATGCATTGACATTACTTATATTATAAATATGTAAGTTTTAGTTATTGGCATTACTAATATTACAAATCTGCTAGTGTTATTGATTAATATTACTTATATTATAAATCTGGTTGTTATATTTATTGGTATTACGAATATTATAAATCTGCTGGTTATATTTATTGATATTAATTATATATCAAATATTTTAGTTATATTTATTGGTATTACTAATATTATAACTCTACTTGTTATATTCATTGATAATCCAAATATGATAAATCTGTTAGTTATATTTAATAGTATTACTAATATTATAGATTTGCTGGTTATAGTTATTGATATTACTCATATTAAATATGTGTTAGTTATATTTATTGGTATTACTCATATTATGAATGTCAGTTATATTTATTGATATTCCTAATATTTTATATCTGCTAGTTATATTTTTTGGGTATTACTAATATTATAAATCTGCTATTTATATTTATTGATTATGCTAATATTATAAATACGTTAGTTATATGTATTGTTATTACTAATATTAACAATCTGCTGGTTATATTTATTGATATTTCTAATATAATGTAAGTTATATTTATTAGTATTATGAATATTATAAATCTGTTGGTGATATTTATTGATTTTAATAATATTATTAATATGGTATTTATATTTATTGGTATTACTTATATTATGAATATGCTCGTTATATTTAATGATACTACTAATATAAATATGTTAGTTATATTTATTGATATTACTAATATTATAAATATATTAATTATATTGATTGATATTAATAATATTATGAATATTCTAGTTATATATATATGTATATTACTAATATTATAAATATGTTAGTTATATTTATTGGTGTTACAAATATTATAAATATGTTGTTATATTTATTGATACTTATGAATGGTTTGTTATGTTTATTGATATGACTAATATTGTACATCTGCTAGTAATATTCATTGATATTACTAATATTATAACTATTTTTTGTTATTTTTATTGGTATTACTAATATTACAAATCTACTAGTTTTAGTTATTAATATTACTAATATTATAAATATGTTAGTTATATTTATTGGTATTACCAATATTATAAATCTGCTAATTATAATTATTCATAATACTAAAATTATAAAGCTGTTAGTTATATTTATTGGTATTTAAAATGTTATACATCTGCGTGTTATATGTATTGATATTACTAATATTATAAATATGTTAGTTATATTTATTGATATTACTACTATGATAATCTGATAGTAATATTTATTGATATTACTAATATTATAAAAGTTTAATTATTTATTGGTATTAATTATATTTAAAATATGTTTGTTATATTTATTGGTATGACTAATATTATAAATCCTCTGGTTATATGTATTTATATTACTAATATTATAAATCTGCTAGATATATTTATTGATAATACTAATATTATAAATCTGTTAGTTATATTTATTGATACTACTAATATTATAAATCTGTTAGTTATATTTATTGATAATACTAATATTATAAACCTGTTAGTTATATTTATTGATACTACTAATATTATAAATCTTCTAGTTATATTTATTGATACTACTAATATTATAAATCTTCTAGTTATATTTATTGATATTACTAATATTATAAATCTGGTAGTTATATGTATTGTTATTACTAATATTATACATTTGCTAGTTATATTTATTGATATTTCTAATATTCTAAATATGTTAGTTATATTTTTTTAAATCACTAATATTTAAATCTGCTGGTTATATTTATTGATAATACTAATAAAATAAATCTGTTAGTTATATTTATTGGTATTACTATTATTATAATTCTGCTAGTTATATTTTTTGATAATACTAATATTATAAATATTTTAGTAATATTTGTCGGTAGTACTAATATTATTTATCTGCTGGTTTTATTTCTTGATAAGACTAATATACTAAATCTGTTATTATATTTATTGGGATGCCTAATATTATAATCTGCAAGTTATATTTATTGATATTAATAATATTATAAATATTTTGGTTATATCTAGTGATATTACTAATTTAATGAACCTGCATGTCATATTTATTTATATAACTAATATTATAAATATGTTTGTTATATTTATTTTTATTACTAATATTACAAATTTGCTAGATTTATTTATTGATATCGGTATTACTAATATTATTAATTTGTTAGTTATATTTATTGATAGTACTAATAGTATAAATATGTTAGTTATATTTATTGGCACTTTTAATATTATACATCTGCTACTTATATTGTTTGATATTACTAATTATATTATAAATCTTCTAGTTACATGTATTGGTCTTACTAATATTATGATTATGTCAATTATATTTATTGATATTACTAATATTATAAATCTGCTAATTATATTTATTTGTATTACTAATAGTATAAATATGCTAGTTATATTTATTGATAATCGTAATATTCTAAATATGTTAGTTATAGTTATTGTTATTACTTATATTATAAATATGTTAGTTATATTATTGGTATTACTAATATTATAAATCTGCTAGTTATATTTACGGATATTATTTCATTAAAACATATTGAATATGTTTGTCTCATTTTTGTTTATGCTTATGGTTCAATCAGATAAGGTACGTGCATTTCCTCTTCAGGGTTAAACAAAAAAAGCATGTGTTTCCTAAATGATCATAGCTTTTTTAATTGGACAGGATGATGCACTTATCAAAAGTCGAGAAGCAGGGACCCTAAATATTTAATTAAGTGATAATGTTTCGCCGTTTTAGATCATAATGCAAGGGGCATACAACCGATGCAATAATAATACTTAAGCATATATTATGTGTTAAGAGAGAAACACGTATAAATACCCCAGAAAAAGGTTATTCAGTTACAGTAACGATGACAATATATACCAGCAGACGCCTAAAATTCCAGGAAATGAGTTATTCATATTTTATCAGCAAATATCTTTTATAAAACTAATATTGTATGGAGAGGGCAAAACAAGATTTGCGATCAAAAAACAGCTGAAAGTATGCGTTTATTTACAGTTTTATCAAAATAGAGATACATTAATAAGTATTAATAAATACTCCGAAAGTTAGATAGTGCTATGTTGTACAATACAAATAATAAAATATCGTTGTAAAAAGAATTTTAATTAAAATCTTTAGTCCTGCAATTCTTTGCAAAAGGTATTTATTTTTAACTACTTAATTTTAAATGATCATTTTGACGTAACACTCCGACGACTTGTCGAACGTTTAATAGACATTGTGTTCTCTGTGACACTATTCCAACATTGATAATAAATAATTTGAATGATATTTGAAAAAAACAATATAATGTATGTATTATTCGATTGACATTTTTTAATGTTTAATATCTTGTGTTTTTTCTTGCCTTCAAAAATTTAATGGGCCATTTTCAAAGCGTAATGCAGGTAGTAACTAAAGAAGGTACACTAAAAATATTATATAGGTCACTGTCCACGCTCGGTAAATATACGTATAACGAAACTGTACTACTCAGAACATTTATAAAATGTAAAAAAAAATGTACTTTTTCACCTAAAGAATGGAAAATATGTTTCATAGATATTATGAGACATCGATTCAAAGTTCCATTAACCATGAAAAAAACAATTGCAATATTCAAGTGTTCCCATTCATATGAATGTGTCAATTTATCCATAGATCCTATACTTACATTTTAGAAGGAAAAAACAAACAAGTTATTTGTTATTTTTTATTGAAAATAGCACTACAATAAATGGGAACGTTTCAGAAAATTGCATTGATTAAATTCTGAGGAAATATTGTTAGTTAGCATTACTACGCTTAAAACCAAACATCGACTTCGCTAATGTTATTATGTTGCATCTACTTCATTAATTTCACCACCAAAGTTCGGATCTTTGCTCAAACCTAAATGCAATCGATTGAATAAATCACTAATAAAATAGTTGGATTACTGTACAGTTCAATAAAGTGTTTTGCTTATGCAGTAATCGTCTAATTTATGAGACGGACAGTTAATAAAATTGAGTACACGAGCAAATCTGGTATTTTCCGCCTTATAGAGAGTACTAAATATTATCTTCATCTATTAAAGTGTACCATTTATTTTCCATACAACCATTTTTTAGAAGAAAAAATCTGATCTTTCTTGATTCTATTGATATATTCATGGTAGCTTCGAGATTTATATCGAATTTATTGACTCGTATTCTTAAACATGACAGTAAAAGAACGTAGAACTACAGTACTCAAAATGAGTTTATCTTTTTTTCCCTCGTGTAACGATTAACATGAACAAAGTCGTTTCCTTTTTTCTTTGTTTTAAAGACCCCTTCGATGGAAGAAAATAGTACAAGCCTTCCTATATCCTAATACAATATCTAAGATTTTTGGAGAAGAAGATTGGAAATTTCTATTATTTGTATTATACTCCGAACTGTGTAACACACACAGGGACTTGGCGCATTTGATTTAAAATCTTCCTTAATACGGCCTGCATGCCATATCTGTGTATTATATAAAAAGTGTAATTCGAAGTACTATTAAGTTCCCAAGTTAGAAATAAAATAAATAATAATAATAATAATAATAATAATAATAATAATAATAATAATAATAATAATAATAATAATACACCTTATAGTTAGAAAATAAAATAAATAATAATAAAAAAAACCTTTGCAAACAATATTCCGAATAATCTAATGAATGTAAAATACAAGCTTTTTTGCATAGTACTTTTAAATAATAAAACACGCAACTTTTTAAAACATTGTAATTAATCTTCGCGTTGAGGTTTAAATGCCCACTTCAAACATTAGTAGTCCGTATCTATTAACCACTATAAAATTAAATACAATTATGCATGGGTGAAAGGATTAAATAAGTTTAAAATACTATTTCAAAAGCAAACCAAAGTATTATTTGATGATAAAATATTGATAATATCATATGTGGGGTGAACGTTAGACACAGACCATAATAAATTAAACAGAAATATAAATGAGTGAGCTATAAATACAATGCAGAAATAACACGCTCGCGAATGTGTGTATATATATATATATATATATATATATATATATATATATATATATATATATATTACACAGTGATCACCACTTATCAAGGCCCGGAAGCCACTCAGGGATAAGGGTTATTGCAAGTACATCACGTTAGTGAGGAGATTTTATGAAGTGTTTAATTAGGGGGGCGGTTCATTAGGAATTTGTTAACATTAGACTTGAAGACATCCAAGTTGTAGTCCGGAGGGAAGCAGGCAGACGGAACAGAGTTCCACAGGCGTGCAGTTCTAAGAAAGAAGCTTTGCTCATGAAATCCGCGTTTTGATTTAGACACAGATATAGAGTGGGGGAAATTTTTCACAGTGGATTCAGCTAGACGGGTGTTTTTCGTGAAAGTTTGGCGAGGGGGGACCAGGGATTGGAGTTCAGACGAGCACCTGCCATGAAAAAAACGATAAAACAAGGATAGGCTCGCAACGTCTCTTCTGTGGGAGAGGGGTTGCAGGGTAGAGAAAAGGGCATCCCCCACTAAACCACGAAGTCTATTTTGTACTCTGTCAAGGCATGATAGGCTGTTTTTGGCAGCTCCTGCCCAGATATGGCAACAGTATTCCATCCTTGGCCGTACTTGGCTTTTATATAGATAGAGAATTGCATCAGTAGTGAGATATCTTCTGGAGCGGTAGAAGGATCCCACCATCTTTCCTGCGACCTTGGCAACAGACTTGATGTACGTGTTCCATTTCAGATCAGGAGTAAAGGTCAAACCCAGAAGCTTGTCAAAACACGGGGCCTCACCCAGACGAGAGCCATCCATCACAATTGATGCCAGCTGGGGATCAGAGCGTTGATGATTTAAGAATAGGAGTTTGGTTTTAGATGCATTAAAGGTAACTAGCCACATCTTCCCCCACTGAACCACATATATATATATATATATATATATATATATATATATATATATATATATATATATATATATATATATATATAATCTGTTATATATCAGCGGAATTTTTTCTTAGAATGTAAGTAACGTGTCCTCTCAACGGCATCCTATTCAAATCTCTGTAAGCATTTAATACAATTTTAGTATTCCTTTTTTGTGTGTAGTTCAATTTACATGGTATTCATTCAACAAATTTCGTATCACGGACATTCTCAACATAGCTTAATCCACATGCCGCGCGTGCGAACATACCCCCCCACACACACATCACACAGTTAATCAAAATTACTCGGTTGTGGGTGTAGTTCCAATTCAATTCATCACTCAGCTGCCATGAAAGTTCACGGTTTCATCCACCGGATTTCAGCTCTTCGAAGTTCTTGGTATCTGGAAAGTCTCCGTCACGCTGGAATGACATGCTGTCAACGTCGCAGCATACGTTTTCATGAAGTTCACCCCACCACTCAGCAAAATACCGAATTTATTATCATAGGAAGTGGGATACATATACAAAAACGAACACGTGTGTGGCAGTCTATCTATTGAGACATAGGTAAATACATGTGTATATATATATATATATATATATATATATATATATATATATATATATATTACATAGGCATCAATACTTGTCAAGACCAAGAGGTGACTCGAGGATGAGGGTTAAACAGTGTACAGTAGAAATTGGATAATATAGCAATCGTTAGTAACAGAAATTTGGTAAATTTGTTAAGTTAAATGGAACGGCTCAGCAAAAGCTTGTTTACGTTAAACTTGAAAAAAAAACATATTGTTGTCAGCGGAAAAGCAGGAAAACAAAAGACAATTCCATAGGCTTGCCGTTCAAATAATGTTCATGAAATCAACGTTTAGGTTAAGCCACATACATAGAGTGGGGGAAATTATTGATAATGTTTTCTGCTAGACGGATGTTGCCTCTGAGAGTTTAGCCGAGCACTTGCCATGAAAATATCGATAAAGCAGAGACAAACTCGCAACATCTTTGATAAAAAGGTTACAGTGCAGGGACGAGAAAATGGCATTTCCTACGAGGCTAGGAAATCTATTTTTAACTTTTGCAAGGCCGGATAAATCTTTTCTAGAAGCTCCTTACCAGATGTTGCAATAATGCCCAATGCGTGTACGTACCTTGATCTTATATATATATATATATATATATATATATATATATATATATATATATATATATATATATATATAATTGCATCAGCAATGAGATATCACCTGGATCAATAGAATGATCCCACCATTTTTCCAGCCGCCTTGACCAAGGATTTTATGTCTGTGTTCAATTTAAGATCAGGAATAAAGGTCAAACCCAGAAGCTTGTCAAAACGAGTTGTCCCAAAGACGAGAGCCATTCAATTCAACTGATGCCAGCTGGGGATCAGAGCGTTGAAGATGTACGGGTAGAAGCTTGGTTTTCGATGCATTAAAATAAACAAGCGACCGCTTTCCTCAGTGTACCACATGCTCAAGATAAAAGGAGAGAGACTCGGAGAGAACTTTGTCATTTATGGTCATAGATAGTAGTGTCATCAGGATAAATGTCTGCGAATGTTGTAAGGATGTGATTTGGAAGATCATTAGTGTAGATCAGGAAGAGAGATCCCTGTGGAACTAAACATTACTACTCTAAGCTTCTAATTTCTTCCTATCAACCACTACTCTAACGGGCCTATCGGAGAGAAATGATTTCATAATTGAGAATACATTTTCAATTATACCGTTGCTGCAGATCTTGTGAAGATCTTATGCCATACTCTATCAAAGGCCTTTGAGTTGCCAAGAGCAATTGCCCTAGAAAGGTAGCCTCGGTCGAGAGATTCGGTAATCCTATGGTATATTACTGTAAGCACGTCTGCATTTGATCTAATAGAACGGAAACCATATTGCGTGTCACTAAGGTTATTTTTGCTTAGATGGTTTATTATTTCTCTATTTAACAGATATTCCAGCAACTTACTCAGGGCGCACAGGAGTTATTAGCCTGTACTGAGAGGGAGATGAGGGGTCACCTGAATTTTTAAATACAGGGCATACTGATGAGATTTTCCAGGGTGATGGGAAGCAACTCTTTATTTAAGACAACGTTTAAAGAGTTTTGTAAGTATGGGCGTTAGTTCTGGTTGAGGTATTTTGACTACTATAATTAAACTATCACCAGACCCGATTGCAGGTTTTTTATTAGCTTGGCAGGTTTTTTATTAGCTTGGCAACATCACGAACATATATTTCTGTATCACATTCCGTGGTTTCTGCTACAGGACGAAATATTGGTGGTTGGCCGTCTTGATCGCAAAGGCTAGAATTTGCTGCAAAGTTTTTTGCAAAAGAGTTTGGCTTTGTCTGAAACTGACGAGATGAGTTGAGGTCCAGTTATGAAAATAGGGGTACGCGTACAAGAACAATTATTATATTGGGTTGACAAGGAAGTTTTGGCAATCTTTAATTTTTAATTCCGAAATTCGAAAACCTTAAATATATAAATTTAGTGAAAATCGATCACTCGTGCATATAAACTTGTCTTCTGTGCATCATGAGTAATTGCAAAAATCCGTGTTAAACGGATTAATTCTACATCACTTTAGCAAACACAATCTACTCAGTGACAAGCACAGTTTTCGTGTCTTGTTTCAACAGCTATGTACTAAATGTAATTTCATACACGATCAGTACATCTGTCAACATGTGTTCTCTCACCAGCTTAAGGGCTTTGGACAACACTGTTGTTCATACATTCATATTCACATGCTTTCCAACTATGCAATATCTAGACATGTTTTCTCAAAAATCTGATCTTTTTTTCTGGTACGTTTACAAAGGTAGTTGTCGAAGGGTAGAAGTCCGAAACTCAGATTATGATTGATCGCATGCCTTAGTGATCCTTCCATTTCCCAACTCTCCTTTGATATTCTAATAACCCTTTCAGTTTTTTGTCTTCATATAAGCCCACTATTCTACAGTCTATGGCTACAATTCAATATCAACGACTCCTTTCCAGACAAGATCAAAGTGTAGTATCTGTTCTTTAGATGCTGCAGTTCAAGTTCTTGTTCTCTGTCAGTGGAGGAGAAATCCTTCACGACTGAGAAAAAAATTATTTTTGTTCCTTTTCTACAAGTCTAAAAACGACCCTGGTGTCTAACTCTTTCCCGTGGGAGGCATCGTACGTAGGAACAACGACTCCTATCTTTCTTAGCCTCTTCCCTAAGACCTTGAGGTAATAGTGAAATAAGCCAAAGGTAGTAGATGATTTTTAACGCATCAAAATCTTCTACCTTTATATCATAAGCCGTACACACACGAATAGGTTTCAGTAAATAGCAATTAGTCTTAAAAATGCTTCGTGAATAGACAGACTTTGGTTTCTATTCTTGATCTTAAGTGGAATTCATGTTACGTTATTTTAATTTTGTCGTACATATATTTGATACTTCTGCAGGTTCTATATATGATATCTTATTTACACGATTGTATCTGGTGAGGCCTTACATGCAAAAAAAATATGATAAAATATCAATGTACACCCACACTAATATATATATATATATATATATAAATATATATATATATATATATAACTACTTCATTTACTCATGTAACGCTAATGTACGAAAGTATACATTTATGCGTACACTTTAAGTATTTACTCTTCAAAAGTGCTCAATACGTAGGTAGAGCTAGTTAGTTAGATATAAAATACATATGGCGATGAAGCTACACTGAATATTCCGCGTTTCATCCACTCTAGAATCCTTCAGGCTTATGCGCGAATTTTGTGGTTGTCTGTCGTTTTTATATACGCACCTTATATTAAGATTATAGTTAGCCAATCAGATTTCTAGTATCCACCGCGCCCTACCTATTTATTTAGTATTTGCTAAACTATCACACATATATGTATGTTTGTATATATATATATATATATATATATATATATATATATATATATATATATATATCTTTATATGTACACCCCCACACACACATATATATGGTTATATATATATATATATATATATATATATGAACTAACATTAAAAAAATAAGCTAAATGTAAAACAGATCAAAAAAAGATTCATGAAAAATTCGCTATCCTGTACTTTAAATAACCCCAACATCTATTAAACTGTAGAAGAGAAATAGCGAACAATTGTGTTCACAGATTAAAATTTACTCTAGGTTAGCGATACAAAATAATTTTAAAACTAACAAAAACAACAGAACATTAACAAATAAATAAACAAAATAAACATGACTATACATAAACGATCACACATGTATATATATGTATATTTATATGAACATACACGCATATAAACTAACAATAAAAAATCTAGCATAAATTTAAAACAGGTCAAGAAACTTGATATACAGGCTAAATAGAGCAAACACAAATTATTAGGTCAACCAGAGGTCAAATAGGCGTTTGTCCTGTAAGTGCATGTTCATTGGCTGATAGGAAAGACGCGGTGGATATTTATTTTTTGGTTTCTTAGATTTTAGTATTGTGAATTTTCGTTTCAGTCTTCCTTTCAGTCTTAGACTGTTTGGGTATTCTTTGTATTATGTTTGTTTAAATAGAGGGGTGTGTTTAAAAATATGTATAGGGGATTTTTAATGTTTATATTTATTTGTCTCCGCATGTGGGTATGGGTAGACCCAGGATCGGTTCCTAGTGTGGGGAAGATCTCGTTCCCCAGATGGGAAGGGGCTGATTTTAGGGGTATAGGTATGGGATGGGGGATGATAGAAGGGATGATAGCTGTCTCAGTCATAAGAAATTTCTACTCCAATGACTGAAGGGTGAGCGAGGTGTTGGAACAGATATTATACTATGGTTCTTGGTGTTTCCTAGTGTTGTTGGTTTCGAGGTTAATAGGATTGGTATTGTGCAGTGTGTTGTATAAGAGATAGGAGTGTTATGGCTGTGTGTGGTTGTATGCGCATGTGCGTGTGTGTTTTAATGTGTCGGTTCTGATTTATGTATGGGGTGTATATGTATATGGATGTGCATTCTAGTGTGCCTTGCATTTCATGTTTTAGTGTGTTGATATTAGGCTCTGTTTTGTGTAATAGTGAATCTTGTGATGAAGTTTTTTTTTCCTCTGTAAGTAAATAAAAAATAATTGTCGGTTTGGAAGATTGGCATTATTTTGAAGCTGTTTCCACTGCATGTGTGGGCGGATTTTGAAACATAGACGTGTTTGTTATCTGCAATTCTGATGGTGCTCTTATGTAAGGCCACTCTATTGCTGAAATTTTTGGTGACGCCTATGTAGGATTTGTTGCATGTTGTGCATCTTAGTGCATATAATTTATTTCTGGAGGTGTAATGTAGATCCTTTTTTATTTTGAATGTTTGTGTTTGGGTTTTGAATGTGTATGTGTTACCTTCTATTAATATATCACATATTCGACATCGCGGTTTGTTGCATTTTGTAACCCATTTTGTAGTGTGTGGAACGAGTTTTGAGGAAGTTAGGATGTGTTTTAAGTTTTTGGGTTGGCGTTTGCTTTTTATTATTTTTGTTGTTTTAAGTATGTTGTTTAGTTTGTCGTTCTGATTGAGGAGGATAAGAGTTTTTGTTATCTGTGTAAATAGTTCTGGGTTGTTTGTGTTGTGTGCTAACATTTGTTCTTTGTTGTGTTCTTTTGTGATTCTTAGTTTGCCTATTGGAATTTTTTCAGCCAGTTACATACATTTCTGTATTAGTCGTAGCGGATATCCTCTTTTCCGCAGTGTTATTTGTAGTTCATTCAGTCTAGTCGAACGAACGTGTCTGCCTGTTATTATGGTGCAGACTCTACGTGCTAGGGAGTAGGATATTGATTTTAGACATTTTGTAGGATGGTGGCTTTTGAAGTGGAGGTATTGTTGAGTGTCTGTGGGTTTGTGGTAGATGTCTGTGATTATGTTGTTGTTTTTGATTGTTACTAGGACGTCTAGGAAAGGTAGTTCTGTGAGGTTTTGTTCTAGTTTGAAGTTTATTTTTGGGTGTAGATTTTGTAGGAAAGAGTGGAGTTCTTTGATACCCCCATGTGGTTCTCCAGAGGATACAACAGTCGTCTAGGTATCTTTTCCAAGATTTGATGAAGAGTGTTTTTATATTGTGCCCGTACATTTGCTCTATCATTGTATAAAGGGTATCTTCTAGGAAGGCGAGTGTAAGGGTGGCATATGTCGGTGCCATTTTAGTACCCATTGCTGTGCCTAGTATTTGGATGTAGTTGTCTTTTTTTAATCGTAAGGAGTTGTTATTTTGGATTATGTCAATGCTATCAATCACGAATTGGTATTGATACTGGGGTGTAAATTCTCTGTTATTTGCCAATCCAATATGAGTTAGCTTCTTTTCCTAGAATGTGTGGGATATTTCTATATAGGCTGCTCACATCGAAGGAGGCTAGTATTGTCCCATCATCTAATGTGTGTGATAGGGAGCTAAGGATGTGTGTGTGTCATCTCTTACAAAACTTCTGACTAGATTGGTGAAGGGTTGAAATAGTATATCTATTAGGTTGCTAAGTCTGATTGGTGGGCATGGTGGTCCTGGTACTATGGGGCTGAATGTGAGGTCGTTGGGGTTTGGGGTGCTCATGTACTCCGACTTTTGTATGTTGACGGCATGTCTTACAAGGTTGGATTAGTGTATTTTACTAGTCCTTAGAAGATGTTTGTTTTGTTGTGAAGGTTGTAAGGAAGTATTTTCTTTTTTAGCTAATGCTCTGATGTATGTTTTGCAGAGTTTTTGGTAGTTTACATATGCTTGTGTCTTCTATGTTAGAGCTAATGGGTTTGTGATAATTTTCGTTCCCTAGTGATTCTAAAATTGTTGTTTTATAGAAGTTCTTATTCATGATAACCACTGCACTACCTTTGTGTGCTTCTTTTATAACTAAGTTGTTATTGTGTCTGATTTTTTTAAGTCGTTGACTTTGTTGTCGTGTTAGGTTACTGGTGTTTTTTTTTTCTTTTTGTTGAAGGTTGAGGTTCCAGAGCCTTTCAAAAAAGTATTTAGTTGTTTTGTGTTGTTATATTTGTTGGGGAAGTATAATCATTTGTTTTTCACTAAAGAATCGTCTGTTGTGTAATCGCAGTCATTAAGTATATCCATGAATCTAAATTTGCGTTCAAATTCTTTAACGTCTTTCTTTAACTCTGCTATGTTACTTTTGGGAGTTTGGCAGAATTTGAGGACTAGTTTCAGTACTTCAATTTCGTCCTTTGTAAGTGTCTCTGTAGATAGGTTAATGACTTCGTTTTGTTTTTGTTTTTTGTTTTTTTTCCAGTCTGGTGTTGCCATTTTGTGAGGAATTCCTAAAAATTGTCGTGAGGGTCGTTAGTTTCGTTGTTCCGGTTAGGAGATTGGGAGGATGGTTGTTTCGTTTTGTAGGGATGTATACGTTATGATGGTACCTAGGGTATTTTGCTTGGTTGTGGTTGTGTGGGGGATATTTTTGAGGTCGGTTTTGTACTGTGGTGTACTGAGGGTGGGTGTTGTAAGGACTGTTTTGTGTTGGGTTGCATCTATAGGGGTTGTTTAATTCCATTGCGTTGTTTCGGTGGGGGAGTGTAAGTAGGGGTTTGTGTTGGTGGTTTGTGTGGGTGGGGTGAGGTAAGAGATAGTGGGTTCTTGACTGAGTTTGGTGGTGTGGGTGGTAGGAACTATTTCGTATTGTTGTGGGAGGTTGTATCTTTTAGTATTGTCATGTGGTGGTAGGTTGTCAGTTGTTGATATGTTGTTTTTTGGAGCATTATGATAGTAGTATTATATATATATGTGTATATATACACATATATGTTTTTATCGATATAGTATATGTATATATATATATATACAGTAAAACTGATTTAATATTAACTTCATTTAAAGTTCGACTTACTCTCATTTGGACTTACTCTCATTTGGAATTCTTCTTAACCTGGACTGTCTCTAAACTTGAAGTTTCTTTGCATTGAAATTGTATTATCATATTTGATGCGGAGTTACAGTAAAATGTTTACATGATTTAGTGAGATATTGCGCAGCAATGTAAATATTGGTACTATGTAATTAATGTAAATTAGTTATTGATTATTAATTTACATTAACTGCAATTTTTTTAAAGATTGCTATATATAAAATAGTGTAAGACAACCCATCACAATGGCTTGCAACTCTCAAAGAAAATAGGTGACTGGCTTTTACTCAAAAAACGTCAAATTATAGAAAACAATATATGCTGGAGTTGGAAATATCGCTATATTGAGAGATTAAAAGATTGCAATAAGTACATCAAAAAGGAAAAGGCGGAAATATTGAAGGCTGCCCGTTTCTCTCCAAATAAAAGACATTTCAAAAGAAGGACACTCTGCAGGCCAAAGCAAGTTGAACTCGATCGAATATTGCATGAGTGGTTTGTAGCAAAACGGATTGAAGGTGTAGCCATATGTGGGACCATGTTACATGTAAAGACAAACTCTCTTAAGGATGAGTTGAATAGCGCAGAAGATCTCAAATTCAGTGAAGGCTGGCTTAGGAGCTTTAAGGGTAGGCATGCTATAAGGCAATTATTTAAATACGAGAGGATGTTTACAAGGCTGATGAATGTGGCGTAAATTGGAAGTGCTTACCTACAAACACATTAGCCGGATCCGAGGAGCAGAAAATAAAAGTATTCAAGTTAAATAAAGAACGACTAACAGTGATGATATGCGCTAATGCTTCTGGAACTCATAAATTTAAGCTTCTTGTCATCGGCAAATCAAAGTCTCCCCAAGCATTGAAAGGAGTTTTGCCTTTGCCAGTATCCTATTATTCTTCACGAAATCGATGGATAGACCAACAGTTGTTTTAAAAAATGTTCTTTGCAAGAATTTGTGCCAGTTGCCCAGAGACGTTTTCTTGAATTAGGTAAACCTGATTCAAAGTGCTTTTTACTGTTGCACAATTGTAGAGCACATCCTCCTGAGTCAGAAATAGTGTCATCTTGCGGAAATATTCATGTGTGCTAATTACAGCCTAATGTAACTTTTATCATCCACAGTATTGATCAAGGGATTATTTTGAACTTAAAATATTTCTACGGAAATGATTTCATGATGAATATGATAAATAGTACCGTGAGTATAGGCAATTTTCAGCGCCATTTTATTGTCAAAGAGGTCATATTTCCCGAGCAAGCACTTTAAAAAAAGTATGGGGTAAATTATGTCCAGTGCGAAAGGCATCTGAACTAAAAGAATCACAGAATACACCTGGTCATGAACAATTTCTTAAAACCAAACGATTACCGACAAACCATGCTGTTCTGAAATCATTTAATGCACATAATGTTGAAATGTGGGTGAAACAAGATGAGGAAACTACTGATCAATATCCTGAAGGCAGTAATAATGATGAAAATAGCGACGGTTCCCAACCTCTTTACCCTAATGTATATAACCAAGAACGCTCTCATGAAGCAATATCAGGGGGTGATGCAGAAAAGTCTATGGAGAA
Organism: Euprymna scolopes; assembly: GCF_053919585.1. NCBI lineage: Eukaryota > Metazoa > Mollusca > Cephalopoda > Sepiida > Sepiolidae > Euprymna > Euprymna scolopes. The sequence goes on from NC_136489.1 coordinate 7,744,870, forward strand.
GTTATAAAATTTCTAGAAAAAAAAGTCCTAACATTAGTGACAAGTATATTTTGCAAGTAATGCCACTACGACGAGATATATTCATAAAGAAGCTACAGAAGCAAGAAAGTGTAGATTTTCGTGATCGTTTACGGAATACTATGGTAGCGCCCGAGATCTCAATCGATGAAAATAGAAACTGCAATGAGACTCATTCAATAAATAATAACTAACTAAACAAAACTGTATTTTACATAAATGCATGATTTCTGTAGATGATAACTAAGGTAATAAATACCTAACAAGTAAAAGTAGATTTATTTTCAATGTTTTTTCCTGGTAATAATGTTTAAGGATTCTTACTTGCAATATATCGTAAACTCAACTTCAATACAGCACTGAATTTCAGTTCCTGTTTCTTAATTCTTAGAAAATTAAAGTGAACTGCAGCAATTTTTGTTATCACGAAACTTCTACAGCATCCTCTAATTTGAACGAAGCAGACGCTAAAATTATAGGAATTATACTGCATATATATATATATATATATATATATATATGTATGTATATATAAATATATGAACAAATGATTAATAAAATATGTTAAAAGACATCTTGAAAAAGAGTAAAAACATATTTAATTTTAAAAAAGAAAGCACAAGATAAGTGGATAGTCCTTAATCCGCGGAGTTTCGAAGAAATACTCTCCTTCTCATCAGAGGGCAGGAATTAGCAAAATGCAGGATCGGATTTTCCATATAAAAGTATTTAATAAAACTACAAGTAAGTCAAAGATCTTACTTGGTTAAAAAAAAGGGTGAGGTAAGGGGAACAGGAGGCAAAAGAAAAATAATAAAAATATTTCACATGAATGGATAGTCCGGTGAAGGGTAAAGATCCAAAAATGGTAAAATTTAAAACGGTCGAATTTAAAATTTCAATCCACTGGGTGAATTCCAAATGGTCCAAACTCATTCAAAAGGCAAAGTTAATTGGAAAAAAGCGCAAATGGAATGAATTCCAAATCATTAAAAGAAAAGCACTAGAGATAATATTTAAAACACGTCTGTCAAGGCTGGATGAATCCAAAACATTAAGGCTTAATAAAAAACCAAAAAGAGGTGACAGTTTAAATTTGAAAAGCAAGGTCAAACTGACCCAGCCAAAAAGCGCGTAAGTAAGCGTTATTAATTAGGTCAGCTTAGATATGCACGTGAAAATCTCAGAATTAAATTAAGAAAACTGATCAGAAGAACAAACAAATAGGCAAGTTCAAGAAATGGGGCGTCTGTTATAAATATACATACATATATACATACATATATACATATATATATACACAAACACCCACACATACATATATATATATATATAAAATAATAACAATAAAATAAAATAAAATAAAAAATAAAAATAAATAAATAAATAAATAGAAAATTATATATATACAGTCACATACATACATACACATATACATACATACAGGCCCACAAATGCACACATACATATATATACATACAACCACGCATATAAATATATATATATACACATATATGAATACATATACTATAACACACACACACATATATATATATATATATATATATATATATATATATATATATATATATATATATATATATACATATATATACAAACACACACGCATGCATAAACATATACACACATCCAAAAACATATACAAGTTAAACAAAACACATACATACTTACATACATACATTCCTTTTCGGTTTTATTGAGCTTTTTATATATGGCTGAGTTTATTGTACTTGTAAATATTAACTCTTTAATATTTATAATATATTTTAAGTTTACCATTTTGATTACCTTAGTAAGCTTATTGCAACTTTTATTTTAATATATATATATATATATATACACATATATAAATATGGGTGTGTTTTTAATAGTAATATACATGATAGCATATATATATATATATATATATATATTCGTTATTTTAATAATATATAACTTTATATCACATATATGCAATCATATTTTCATTATGTAATAATGTATATATATATATATATATATATATATATATATATATATATATATATATATATAATCATATTTGTGTAATAACATGTGTTGTGAATCTATCATATATATTCATTTTTTTAATACGAGGTGGAATAAATATATGTTTGTATTTTTCAGTACAATAGTATGTATATATATATATATATATATATATATATATATATATATATATATATATATATATATATATATATACATATATATATTGCTTGCTTCTTAGCTAGCCAATCTAACCATTTAATATAGTAATCATATTTTCAATTATATTCGAAAAATAGTACAGTGACATAGGCAAAGTAAAAGTCACCTATGAAAACGAACCTCCTAAATTAAAGCCTTGAATAATTATCTAAACTTAAATTTAAATTAATATTAAGCCAACTTTACAAATTGATAAAAAAAAAATTATTAATATGGAAAGGGAAATTATCTTCAAAAGTGTCCTGAATTGAAAATTTGGCACCGGACTTTACTACTTAGATATTAATAAGTCACTTGTACCCATTCCCCTCCCCCCTGTTTCATGGAGAGTAGATAATACAGTGGATGTGTCATCGGCAGCTCCAGTAACTCTCGCTTCTCCTGTTTTGCACCTCAGTCCTCATTAAAATGAGTGATTTCTCTGACAAAGAGTGACGAAAAAGCTGCTTATAGGTCTGTAGTACTTGGTGAACAGTAATCTGAGATGTCGGAATTTTTATATCTCTATGTCAATCCTTGTGGTCATGTCACTAGTAAGGGTGCTGGAGGTAAACGTTTTGTCTGAGCTGACGTTATTCGTTTGATAGTCAGGGACCCGAACCTTGCATTTACCACTAAGGAGGCTGTCCTATGAGCAGCCGCAAAGTACTGGAACTGCTGTATTGCCATTTGGTGGAAGGATTCTGGACCATGCAGTAGTCTCTGGTGGGGCCTCTCGATACCATAGTAGTGGGTAATTGTTACGGCTTTACCTTTTCGTGTGCTACAATAAAAAAAAATCATGTCCTTCTCCCTCTTACTTTCCCTCTCTGTATTGCTCTAAGCAAGTATGCCAACCTGTTCCACAAATCACAAAACCTCAATATGACTTATCTCCAGAAAATAAACTCGAATAAACCTAGAACCCCATCTTCCAACGTAGACCCCTACTACCAGGTCTCCTTCTCCAACATCAGGGGTCTACGTTCCAACCTTCCAGAGGTTAAAGCCCAATTATAGGAGACCAAACATGACATATTCTTTCTAAGTCTTACTTAACTGCTTAATCTGACCCCAAGATCGCTATGGGCATGGAAAATATGCCTACATTAAAGATGGCTTCCCGTCTGGCAGGGATATCTCTAGAGAAGATCCTAATTTACCCTATGTGTGCTCCCGGGTTGCACTTGCTTACACCACTGCATTTATATTTGCACTCTATCGGCCCCATAACAGCGGAGTTACTATCTTTAAGGGTATATCTGAGAAAATAGACCACATTCAATCTGCATATCCCTCGGCTAACATCCACATCCGTAATGACTTCAACGTCCATAACGTGGAATGGCTGACCCATTCAAATAAGACAGACGACAAGGGGAGGTTTTTCATGATTTTGCCATTGGTTATGACCTCACTTAAATTTTTCGCACCCCCCGTGTGCCCGATACTACTGGTCAATAGTCAAGCCTCCTAGACCTTTTTCTCTCAACTTCCCCTGAGCTATGTTCATGTGCCGTTCCTTCTCCTCTAGGATCCCTCGACCACTCCGTCGTATCAGTTAAGATAAAAAAGAAATATAATAAGTCCCCAGACGTACCCCTCCACCGTACTATATACCGATACTATATGACTGACTGGGACATCTTCCGTACATTCATATCTGATTTACCTCTGCATTCCATGTTTAAAAATGATGGTTCCTCTATAGTATCAGATCTTACCGAATATGCATAGACCAATTCATACAATCTAAAAAATTTCAACAAAAACCTAACACAACCATGGTTTTCCCCAGAATGTGCTGCTGCTATCGCGAACAGGTATCACTTTCTCCATAATTACCAACGTAATAGATGCACTGACACTAAAGCTGCGTTCAGGAACGCCAGCAACCACTGTAAAAGAGTAATAAAAATGCAAGAGAGCTTTATGCCTAGTCTGTTAAGTCGGTAGCTGATCAGCGGCTTGGATCCCACCAGTTTTAGCAAATTACAAATACGATCCTGAACAGAAGTGTGCGTTCTATCCCAACCATTATCAATGGACCAGAGGTCATCTCGTCAGTATCAGACAAGCCGAACTATTTGCCAAGAACTTTGCAGCTAATTCTATCCCATGTTACGAAGGCCATCAACTCCCCATATCTCCTCCTATAACAGAGAACACGCCAGGTAACATACAAATATATGTGCATGAGGTCGCCAAGCTTATCAAAAACCTTGATTCCAGTAAAGCAACTGTCCCTGACGGAATCTTAATTATAGTGTTAAAATGTTTCAACCAGAACTTGCTCCCATACTTACGAAACTGTTTAAGCGTTGCCTTCAGGGGAAGTGCTTTCCGACTCCCTGGAAAACCTCACCAGTACGCCCTGTATTTAAGAATTCAGGTGAAAAATCATCTCCCTCTCAGTACACATCAATACACCTTCTGTGTGTTATGAGCAAGTTGCTGGAATCCATATTAAATAGAGAAAAGTAAACCACCTCAGCAGAAAGACTCTTCTTAGTGACACACAATATGGTTTCCGTTCCGCAAGATCTACCGCAGATGTGCTAACGGTTTTATCTCACAGATTGGTGACTCTCTTGACAAAGGCTTCCTTTCTAGGGCAACTGCTCTTGACATATCAAAGGCCTTTGACAAGGTATGGCATAAGGACCTACTTCACAAGATTTCAAGCTACGGTATAACTGGAAATGTTTTCTCAATCTTTAAATCATTTCTCTCCGATAGGCTCATAAGAGTAGTTGTCGATGGACAAAAATCAGAGGCCTGCAGTATTAATGCTGGAGTCCTCAGGGGTCAATCCTGGGCCCAACTCTCTTCCTGATCTACACCAATGACCTCCCTAAACACATACTTAAATCCTTCGTTGGCATCTATGCTGATGACACGACCATCTACGGCAACACATCAAAGGCTGTAAATGACAAAGCTCTCTCTGATTCTTTCTCCTCTGATCTTGAGTGCGTGATTCAGTGGGGGAAGTCGTGGCTGGTTACCTGTAATTCGTCTAAAACCAAACTCCTATCTTTACATCATCAACGCTCTGATCCCCATCTGGCATCAATTGAAATAGATGGCTCTCGTCTAGGAGAAGCCCCGTGTTTTGACAAACTTCTGGGATTGCCCTTTACTCCTGATCACAAATGGAACATGTATATCAAGTTTGTTGCCAAGGTCGCTGGAAAGATGGTGGGATCCTTGTACCGCTCCAGAAGATATCTCACTACTGATGCAATTCTCTATCTATATAAAAGCCAAGTACGTCCAAAAATGGAGTACTGCTGCCATATCTGGGCAGGAGCTGCGAAAAAACAGCCTATCCAGCCTTGACAGATTACAAAATAGACTTCGTGGCTTAGTGGGGGATGCCCTTTTCTCTACCCTGCAACCTCTCTCCCACAGAAGAGACGTTGTGAGCCTATCATTGTTTTATCGTTATTTCCATAGCAGGTGCTCGTCTGAGCTCCAATTCATGGTCCCCCCTCGTCAATCTTTCACGAAAAACACCCGTCTAGCTGAATCCACTGTGAAAAATTTATCCCACTCTTTATCTGTGCCTAAATCAAAACGTGGATGCCATGAACAAAGCTTCTTTCTTAGAACTGCACGCTTTTGGTCCGTTCCGTCTTCCTGCTTCCCACCTGACTACAACTTGAATGTCTTCAAGTCCAACGTGAACAAATTCGTAATGAACCGTCCCTTAAATAAACAGGTCATGAAATCTCCACACTAACGTGCTGTACTTGCAATAACCCTTATCCCTGAGTGGCTTCCTGGCCTTGATAAGTTGTGGCCACCGTGTAAAAATACATATATATATATATATATATATATATATATATATGTGTGTGTGTGTGTGTGCGTGTGTGTTTGTATTTTTCAATACACTTGTGTTCATTCCTTTCTATATTTCACTAACAAATTCTAAATACAAAGGAAACACTTCCAGTCGCGTTGAAAATCACATCTCAAATAACTACGAGTTACGAAAAAGAGAGAAAAAACGGCGCATAAGAAAGCAAATATTGAAGGAAACTTCTTATATTATCCACGTCTAAAGTGGCATGCCCGATTATACTTTGAAAGTACGAGAGGCAGTGATTTTTATTGGACAGGACGGCCACGCTGTCATCCGTTTGCTCTTCACTGAATCATGTCACACTTAAATACCATATCTAGTCAGACGGCAATTCGCTCGGACTTATATAGATAGATGATGTTTGCGTGTGTATGTACGCATGTGTGGCTGTGATGGGGGATATTTCACTTTTTAGCTTTTGCCCTTTTATCGACCCGAATTCCTAGAATATTGCGAGGATTGAATAAAAATGGCATTTTACACTAATGAGAATGACATGAGATTGTCGCTTAGTAACTTTCATTGTATTCTACCCTCTAATTATGGAATAAATCAACTCATATCACATTAAATGTAAAGGTTTACTTTAATTTTTCAATCGTCTTTCAAAGCCTTCAAGGCAACGAATGTTGCTACGTGATGTAATGACAAAAAAAGGATGAATACTAATCCAGGGTCAAAACCCCTCCAAAATTATATCACAATCCATTATATGGATAAAATCTAACCGAGAAAAATTAATTATTCTTCTTTTCAGAAATATGTTTCATGGAAAGTGAAAATTAAAGAGAATTTTTAAAAATGCGTTACAAAGCCTCCGCAAGTAAACAAACGCCAGATGTATGCTTTATTTTTAACAATTTTAACCGCTTGCAGCCTCGAAAATAAGGCGACCAAGGTGAGTTAGATTGTTGTTAACATATTCTATATACTGCAAAAGAAAAGAAAAACACTAAAAACTATCAGTTTCGTGTATATAGCCTTAGAACACATCAACTTGATTAAATCTTCTGTTAAATATACAAAGACAAATGCAACCAATAATCAACAAGGATTTTACGATACTAAATGATCTGGAAAGATGTATATTCTTCTTCTTCTTCTTCTTCTTCTTCTTATTATTATTATTATTATTTTTATTATTATTATTATTATTATTATTATTATTACAATTATTATTATTATTATTATTATTATTATTATCATTATTATTATAGGGATCACAAGAGTTAAAACACATTGCAAAGATCTCATTGAATACAGCCTGTAACTTTCTCTGGAGTCTGAATGACAACAATCTCCCCAGATTTTCAATTACCCTACACTTCTTTTGATAACATTCGAAAATAAATGTGCATCATCGTAATAGCCACTTTCCATTGATTTATAGTTGGCCTTCCCTGGAATTTGTGCGGCAATAAGCCTCCAAAAGGTCCCAGTTTTTTTCTGGAGGTCTGATCAGTGCTTACTCCTCGGTATTTTCTTCCTCTTTGACTACTTAGATATTCGGTCTCCTTTTTTTAGGGGTGTGGGAACAGTGATGTAGTATTGGTAGGATGTGGGTGGAGTTAGAGGAGTTATGCATCTTTAATGTTCTTGGTTTAATGTAGCGATTCATGTTTTGTCTCTGCAGCCGTTTGTCTAGTCTGCGCTTATTGTTCGTGTGCGTTATTCTACACATTCAATGGTGTTCCATAATATTCCAGCTGTTTTCATTATTGTTGGCCATTGTATTTTTCCAGTCATTTCTCTGGTTCCAATTCCTCATATACTTTTTCAAAGATTTCGGGATTGTTCCTAGTGCTCCTAGTATTATACTTATTATTATTATTTTCTGCATCTTCTACATCCCTTTCAGCTCCCAGGCTAGCTCTGTGTAAAGATAAGCCCAAGATTTGACCGGAATTTTCTTTCCTTTCAACTATCACTACATCTGGACTCCTTGCTTGGATGGGTTTAACAGTTTGTGTGTCCATGCCCCATAGGATTTTATGATTCTCGTTTTCAAGTACCGTTGCCGGCTTACGTTTGTAACCACTTGTATGTGCGTTCGCCATGCAGTTATTTGCATAATTTTCAGTGTACTGCCTTTCGCACTTGGTCATGTATGTTCTTTTATTCGTTTTGGGCCAGTTTGTTGCATTCATTTACTGCATGGTTATTTTTCGTCTCTTTGTCCGCAAACTCTTTACTTACTGTTTACTCGTGTGTTATCGATGTTTGCTTAGGTGTGGTGGGTTTTCATCGAGGTATATTGTGCTGTGCTTATTAGGGATTAAGTTGATTGGGTTATGTATCCTTTTCAGTTGATTGGATTATGTATCCTTTTCGCATCCATGTTCAAGTGTATTCGTTCTCATCAGCTTATGTCATTATCAAGAATTTTCCATGTAGTTGTTTTTATTCCAATTTTTCTTTCCTTGTGTCATCATTTCTCTCTCTGTTTTCTCTTCAGTGTCCTCCGCTGTCATTATCGTTATTATACTTATTATTATTATTATTATTATTATTATTATTATTATTATTATTATTATTATTATTATTATTATTTACTCGACAGAAGTACTCACACAAGCCATCATGAAATATTGCTCTTTAAGAACAACTTGTGATATGCTGCAGAGCCTGAGTAGCAAAAAGTATCCTCAGATTTCCAGTACTCCTAAGTTCTTGAGTTAATCTTTGCAAAGAATTGGTAATTATTGCAACATCCTCTTACCATTGATTTTTGTGGCAGCAACTATTGATCTCCATTTGGATTTGCGTGGCAATATGCCTCCCCCAAGGTTCCAGTCTTCTTTGCAACGGAGGTCTGGTAAGTACCTCATCTGCTCCGTCCTTCCACCCTCCTTCATCCTCGTCATTTATTGTATGTTGTGCCAATTTATATTGAGGCACACACACACAAAGAAAAAAAAAGAAAAAGTTGCGTATCTTTTAGTTATATTTTCCATTTCATATGACTTCCCTTTACATTTTACATGTGCAGCCGTTTCTCTGTGTCCAGTTTGAAAATGAAGTTCATTTGCATTTATCTCAACATTCAAGGGTTTACTTTAATATTTCTGCAGTTTCTCCTATTGCTATGTGTATTATCTTCGTAATTTTTCTTACTTTCAAATTTGTCTATTCTTTTGTAAAAGGTATTCCTAGCAATCCTAATATAAGTGGTGTTAATTTGACTTTAATTTTCACGACCATTTTCAACTCTGACCAGTTTCGTGCATTTCCTCCGTTTATCCCTTCTTTGTATCGGATAACGGGTGGGAGGCCCAATAACCTCGGCGCGACATATAATGGAGACGAGACGTCGTTTATAACGATGTACACTGCAACCAGATCGAAATATTTTCTTCGGGATTAAGATTCATAATAGATTAGCCTGGTTGCCCAGAGTTGCCCAGGGTTCCGCCGATGTTATAAGGTGTGTATTAGGCAAAAAAGAAAGTGGTAGTAGGCAGTAAGTCTCGACACCATGACGCAAAGGTGGAAAAGAAAGCGGATGTGTGTGTAAGTGTGAGTGTTGGTTAAGCAAAGGAAAGAGACAATTGGGAGCTTAAAAAATTGTTGTAGGCAGGGAGGCTCGAACCCGTACCGCGAAGGAGGGAAAGGAAGTGAAAACAAAAACATGGCACGTTAGCTATTGCGCCTAACGCCAAACAGGAAGTGGCGTAGGCTAGACAATCGAAATGAGGCGATACCATTGCAAAATATCGGTGAAATAGCCACTCATCACTGTAGAAAATGTCCAAGTGACGGTGAAGGAATTCATATTTTTGAGCAATCTTTCTATATTTTTCGTCCGAATGTCTGAGGTTCAAAACGATCCCAATATCCTGAAAATTTGCCGCCTCTGACGGTAGTCTAAGGCAGAGATATAAACATTATATATATATATATATATATATATATATATATATATATATATATATATATATATATATATATATATATACAGACACACTAACAGACACGTGAGATTTATATAATAGAAGACTTATGGATGTGAAGAATAGTTCTTCTTTAATACGAAGGTGAGATACATTTAGAAAGTTTTTCATATAAAGTTCAATATTCAAGATGATTTAACAGCATGATTTTATATAATAACAGAAGGCACACATTACCTTGTGGAAATGACGACGAAGACAAATGTTTACAAACTACATGAAGTTATTTATTTCCAGTGGGTGATGGGAATTATGAGAATGCAATGTTATGTTTCTGTTTTAACTTTTCTTCTCTTCCTCCCTTCCGAAAACGGTTAAAGTTAACTCAGCCCTTCCAACTGTCCGTCTCAGCTCCAAACTCTGGTCTCAATCAACTGTATATATGAAACTATAATCTTTGGGAGGTCAGAAAGTGGTTTTCATGTGCCTTTTTGGAGCGCTGATTATTGAATCTGCTTCGAAAACGTGTTCTGGTAACACAAGACATTCCTTAATTTCCATTGTCTTATTCTACCTACTCTGACCAAATTTGTTGCGGACTTACATCTATATATATAAAAGCGAAAATGTATGCATTTATGTTTGTGTGTCTGCTAAAATTTTTGAACGACGGAATAAAAATTCACAAACTTGGTCTCGTATAAAAGCATCACAGTCCGGCCGACAAATATCGAAAAATCGGCCCAAAAGGACCATCAAAAGTGCATTAACTGATCGATTTTCTGCAGGGGGTGGCAAAAAAAGTGAGATTTTAATGTTACACATTACATATTTTTAAATCGGTTTATAACTGCCCCCAAAAATACGGGCGCCAACTCTTCTACATAAAGTATACACGGGGACGTTTATTTTTGGTTAACTTGTATTTAAAACCCGCTGAGTTATGTCACGTGATCTTGACGTCAGCAAGCTCTAATGGCAGTCTGAATTAAAAAGAAACATTGTTGTCATCGGTAAAAAAATTTAACCCTTACACAATCTAAACTATGAACCTCTACGGTATGACAACGTTACCAAAGTTATTAGCACCTTACAAATAGTAAGATACGATAGTTAAACGAAAAATAACAAGCCAAAAATGTGAAGTAAAAAAAATACGCTTACAAAAAATATTAACGATCGAAGTTTTTACAAAAAAAGAAACCCAGATGCCATTTTCTTTTCTAGTAACACTCTTACAAGTAAGGAAGACGAAGTGTGTGAGAGAGAGAAAGAGAGAGAGAGAGAAAGAAAGAGAGAGAGAAAAACGTTAACTTTTTCACCCCGAAATCGACAATTTTCGACAGGGGGTTTAACAACGCATTCGTCAGAAAACGTCATGATGTCGTGACCTGATTTACTTTAAATAGTTTAAAAAAAACGACAAATTTAATATACGTCGCTTTAACTCAGGTAGTTAAGGGATTGGTTCATTATCTAAACATTTTGGGTTCGAATCGTTGTGTGAGATGTTGTTTTTTTCTCGCTTTTTCCAATTTAAATATTGAACCCTGTATTATTTAAGCCATTTTTCACGTAACGTTCGTTTTCCTGTTGTTTTTTTTACTTCGCTTATTCTTAGCGACACCCCAAAACACCCGGGTACCCACCGATTTTTAAAATTTTAATATAGAAACAGCCTTATTAAATCCATTTTTCACGTGTTCGTTTTCTGTTTTCATCGTTCGTTTTTCTTACCTTAGTTTTTTTGTGTTTTTTATCGATGTTTTGATTACCCCCCTCCGCTTAATTAAAACGATCGTCATCGTCGTCGTCATAACGCTCGACGACTTTCAAACATCTTTCACTTATTTGCTTATGACAATGTTTCATTCTGGCTGGCCGATTTTATTTTCAAACTCCACGTCAAGGCTTCGGCTTTGATCCTACCCCCCTCGGTTTCTTTTTTTAATTAACACTACACCCACCTACAAACACCCGGGCAACGCCGGATACCTCTCGCTAGTTTATTATACATAGCCGTTCACTATATTCCAGAATCGCATCTTAATAGCCGGTCCCTTTCGATATACAACACGTAGTTTTTACTTTGTGGCCTCCTGGAAGGGTTAAATATACGATCTGACAGGCCATTTCCTTCTTGTATGTAATGATGACATCCGTTTTTTTGTTTGTTTGAATGGGATTATCTGATTATATATCCGTGTCCCATAGGATCTTGTGGCATTTATTTTCTTGTATTGCTGCCGATTCGCGCTTTTACCATTTGTCGGGGGGTTCAAGTGTTGTGGATCTCGGTAAAAAAAACAAACAAAGTAAGTAGGAGTGAAAATATTATTTTTTAAGAAAAAAACTATAATCGATTTCTGTTATCAAATGTAAAAATGGGCAATACTGAATGCTGGGTTTATCTCGATGTACTGTGATGACATAAGACGTTGGCGTGCAGTGTTTATTAACGAAACTCATTTTCGTTGTTTTCTTAGATTAATTTTTATTATTTTGAAAAAATAACGGCCAATGATGATGTTTTCAATTGTTGATTATAAATGCTTGATAAGTGCCTGGTAATTCATGTGAAATTGTATAGTTGACAATGTGTTTGTTGCATAAATGTACACACGGATTGTTATTGTGAACGTTTTTGTGTTAAGCTGTCGGCAGGTCTGGATTAAAAATGCAAATTTAACATTGTTGAAAAAAGTTTATGCATTGTATTTTGTTCTCAGGAATTCGATGCCGATAATTAAGTACATAATAATAAAAACGAAAAAAAGAAATTTAAGAAAAGAAAAAACATGTTATAAAAATAGGAAACGAGGATTAAGACGAATCGTGTACCAATAAGAATTTTAGAAGTTTAGATTTTCAAAAGAAGACATGAGTGATTATTTCCTAAACGCGTATTTAGGTGATGTTTTCAGGAAGAGATAAGCCAAAACTATGAAAGCTGTGTTCCTTTTTGTCACTTGCCATATTACAGCACAATAATATAATGCACCTGTGAGAAAAACACATGGACTCTGCAATATTGTGTGCTTAATTAGGGGCAGGCTGCAAATACCGGCTTCGAGTCGTTAGTACATCTAAACACAATAAATTAAAAAATGCAGTCATATTGAGGAACATGCGAAATCTTAAGGTATATGACTAGAAAAGAGACACAAGTGCAACTCACTGAGATTTATGAGAAGGGAAAAGTAAGTTAGTAACACGAATAAGAATTTAGCAAGAAAGCGTATAATGTAGTTTAGATGTACGAATGTGGGTATGAGTTTGTTTTCAAAACTTGGAGGCTCTGATTGAAAGGAAAGAAAAATCGCATGAGATAATCGTCAGAGTTACGGATGCAGTTAGGTTTTGGCGCAAGGGAATTGGGTTTATTTAGCAAAGCGTGATATCTCCAATTTGTTGTCGAAATCCTCTGAGTCCAAACTAGGACATTCGAGTTAATTAATATGATAAAGGCATATTGTATAATTAGAAGCCCACCACTAAGCTTTGTTGTATATCCCACAAAAATATTGTAGAAAATGAGGCAGATATTAAAACTCATGTGAGAGAACATGTCAAGAGTCATCAGACAAAAATTTGTAACTAGGTAAAATAAGACCATTGTGGTTATGGAGTAAGGGTTGATGGTTTAAACAACTGGTATTACTCATAGGAGGTTGTACCCGACATTCAAAAGGATAAATACCATGGAGATCGTATGGACATTCTGATTTAAAAATAATTAAGGAGTCAGTTTAAAAAGGACTGATTAAAAAAGTTTTTTTTTTATGATGGTGTCTTGCCCGTCTTAGCACCGGGAGTTGTAAAGGGTTTAAGGAGTTGTTCAGATATAAATGAAAAATAAAGAAATGTACTTGCACTTGAAAATCAAATGTTAAAAATAATACATATTACAAGTATGATACGATGACAGGAACGTAGATCGTCGTCCATTATATTCGAAATAACTATACAACTAATCTGACCAGAGCAAGTATAATCAGAGCACGTAAATTTAGGAATGTCTTTGTTTTGCCAAAACGTGTTGGATATATATATATATATATATATATATATATATATATATATATATATATATATATATATATATATATGTGTGTGTGTGTGTGTGTGTGTGTGTGTGTGTGTGTGTGTTCAGGTTCCAGGTGTTCAAAAGTCAGTACTAATGAAGACAATAAGGTTGTTAAATAGTGCTCAAAAAATATATAATATTATTTATTATTTTGGGGTAAACAGTTACATATGGCCGTTACAAATAGCCATCTGTTTTAGTCAAAGAAACATCATCAGGCTACCTGGAACCTCTCGACGCCAAAAAGAAAAAAAAAGAAAAAAAGAGAGCTTCCGGTGTTACATAGTGTCATCATTGAAGTTATCACTAGGGTTACCATAGAGGGGCACCAAATTGACGTTTGGTGTATAACATAAAAGGGGAGGACCATAATTGTATTTGTTGTCATGGAATGATTATTATTAGAATGAAAGGAGATTATTCGTGTCATAAAAGAATTCCGTGTGCGTATGATCGTCTAGTTTCATATGCGGTTGTGTGTGTTCATCTCTAATTGTTCATATGCTTTTTTTTCTGTGTTTTACATGCATTTTCTTCGACATACCTTACTTCATGTGTCGTCGATGTTGATCCATCTGGAATTCATCTTCTCTTGGAGGGAGACTGGTACCTGTTAGACGAAGATTTATCACTCCAAGATGATGAATTGGGTTTATAGTTTTTTTATTTACCTTCCAGATGTGGACACAGAATATGGAAGTGAATCTTGCTTGCTTTGAACACGCTAGCGTCCCCCACCCCCATCTTCTTCGTCCGTCTTCTTCAAAGTCCTAATCCACTCTCACAGATCTATCCAACCTGACCACGTCACTCATACGTAATTTGGTCAACTGACCCTCGGTTCTGGTAAACGTGTCTACACTCCACGTTTACTCACCCCTCTCTCTCTCTCTCTCTCTCTCTCTCTCTCAATCCATTCTGTAACACCAGGTCGCATGATGATGTATCTTTGACTGAAACAGGTGGCTATTTGTAGCGTCCATATGTAACTGTTTACTCCAAATAATAAATAATATATATATATATACATATATATATATATGTATATATATATATATATATATATATATATATATATATATATATATATGACAACCCATGTGAGAAAACAGTCATATGGGTAAGCTCTTGCTGACGTCAAGGAGAAGGGTAGATTACAACATTTTCAGTTAAGTTATAGTCAGTCGGATATGGAGTCAGAAGAGTTCGGAATTGACAAAGAAAGGAGTGAGTTAGGTTAGCCGAAGCATCTTTCGAAAGCGTACTAGAATGGGAGATAAGATAATGTGATTCAGCAGGGAATCCTCATGACCTACTGGAATAAATTCCTTTATTTTATACGGAGACATTTGCCTTTGTTTGTCCTCCACCGAAATGTAGTGTTTGTCTAGCGTCTTTGTAAATCGACATTATATGAACTCCTTCCAATGTGTTAACTGACTGTCATTATCATCGATAATACATTCTCATTCTAAAAATAACTGTCCATTTCACATCCCTTCACATATTTTCATCGTCGCTATGACTTTTTTCCGTCATTTACTCAACTACACAACTCAATTTACAATCATCTGCATAATTCAAGTGTACTGACTTCTGCACTTCATCGTGTTAATTCTTATATTTGTTTTGTGCTAGTTTGGTGCATTCACTTGGTATGTGGTTTATGTTCCGTCTCCTTGTCAGTTGAGTCTGCAGGTGGTTCTCTCTTGTGTATTAGCGAGTTTTGCCTTAATGTCCTTAGTTAGTGCTGATATTTTGAGGCTGTTATTAGTGAGTCAATTTCCCTGTTTAGGTTTCCTTTTCCTAGCAATTTTAAGTTAATTGATGAATCCCATCTTTTGTAATGCTTAAGACTCGTTAGTGTAGCTGTTGTATTAATATTTTTGTTATTTTCATTATTATCATTATTAGTTTTATTATTATTATTATTATTATTAGTAGTAGTAGTAGTAGTAGTAGTAGTCTTCTTTTTGTTTTTATTGTTGTTATTATTATTGTTTTTATTTGGTTGTGATGTTATTTTTGTTAATATAATTTAACTTCGCCTTTTCATTCTAATCATAATTTATTCATTTCGCATTTTGTTCACTGATGTTAATTTGAGCGGATTATTTTTTTCTCCGAAATGTAATCAGGATTATTATTACAGGCGATAATCGATGTGCAACACGACAAATTTCAAGGTTTCCAATGCATACACATTTTAACTCTCTGCCCATTAGAATATTATCTATACTTCATATTATTATGTACTTAAATTACAGCTCCTCTCTCTTGTTTGTAAGTCTAAAGAATCGTATCTTTCTGTACCCCTCCGATTGTTGAATATCTCTTTTGTGAACCACTTTGAACGCTTTATATTAATAGAAAAAAAGAATACCGAATTTTACGATGTTAAAATATTCTACTCTGGTTATATTTAAACAAAATACAATTTGTCTGTTCAGCGTAATTTTTATATTTTTTTAAATTCAATTTTCACCCCAAACAAGGTACCGTGCCGCTTTGAAGCAGGGGGGTACAATTAGGGACTTAATTAGCGGGGTCATTATAGAGGAAGATGAGTAGAAAGATGTTTGTTAATATTAAACTTGAACTTCTGCATATCAGTGCAGTTAGGAAGCAGAATCCCGGAAGGGAGTTCCACAGACCCGCAGTTCTGGGGAAGAAATTATTGGAGTAAAAGGCTTTCTTGCATTTAGGGATCTCTACTGTAAAGGGGTGAGACTTAGTAGCTTGTCGGGTTACGTCCAGGAGGTACAAGTGGTTGCAGTTCGTCTGAGCATTCACCATTAAAGTATTTGTAGAACAGGCAGAGGGATGCAACATTTCGTCGATGGGACGGAGGCTGAAGCCTACATGACAGCTCAGGACATATGAGGTTGGCGTCTATCTTTTGAACCTTGTCCAGGAGCGAGAGACAAGCAGCAGATACTCCAGCCCAGATGTGACAACAATACTCCATACATGGGCGAATGGTTGCCTTATAGAGGTAAAGGATACTGTCAGGCCTAAGTAGTTTTCTAGCACGGTAGAGGGAGCCAAGCTTCTTTGCAGCAGCCTTGGCAATGCTCTCAATGTATCTATTCCAGTTCATATTCCCTGTAAACGTAAGGACGAGGAGTTTAAAAGAAGTACTTTCAGGCAATGTGTTATTGGCCATTGCTATTGGTGGTAGAGAAGGTTTCTTGTAGTTATTGAAGGAAACAAGCTTAGTCTTAGCAGCATTGAATGTGACCATACATTTTTGTCCCCATTTCACTAGGGATTGGAGGTCATCCTCTAGTGTTTCTGCCATTTCTCTTGGATATGTGTTCATTTGTTTTCCCCTCATATCTGTTATAGAGAGTGGTGTCATCGGCAAATATACCCATCTCCGAACAAGTTTATCAGGGGGGTCATTTATAAATATCAGGAATAATAGAGGTCCACGGATAGACCGCTGAGGTACTCCCGCATTAATGTCATAGTGTTTGGATGTACGACCGTCGAGGACAACTTTGATTTTTCTATTACTTCAGAAGGATTTAATTACATTATGAATTCTTCCAGTGACTCCATATGATCTAATTTTCCTTAGAAGACCATCGTGTAATACCCCGTCAAAAGCCTTAGATATATCAAGGGCCACTGCTCTACCCTCCACTGTTTTGTCCAATTAACGGTGTATACGTTCAGAAACTACAGTTAAGATATCTGTTGTTTAAGGGGCTTGCCTGAATCCATATTGTTTGTCAATCAGGAGTTTAGCAGCTGTTAGGTCATGGACTAGGACTTTATTAACTAAGGACTCAAATATTTTAGATAAAAGCAAAAGGAGTCTAATGGGGCGATAATTTAGTGGGTCAGTTCTTTCACCAGAATTATTGTAAACTGGTACCACAGAGGCGGCTTTCCAGCAGTCGAGAAAACAAGATTCGTTAAGGCATTTATTGTAAAGTTTGGACAGAACTGGAGAAAACTCGGCAGAGCATTTTTTTAATAGCACAGCCGGGATGTTATCTGGTCCACATGCTTTGAGGTGTCTATGTTTTTTATAATAACATGTACCTGAGAAGGGGTGATTTTCAAATCGTCTAGTGTGGTGGCTGTTCGCAGAGGAAAATCAGGGAGTGAGTGGTGTACCGACTTCAGTGTGGAGTTTGAGGCAAACCGACTGGCAAGCATATTAGCCTTGTCAGTTGCCGTGCAAGCAACCTCATGATTGTTTGATAGTGGGGGAATAGTTGACTGCCTATTATTTACTACGCTGTTGTAGATGTTCCAAAAATCCCGGATTCCTAATTTCTGTGTTTCGATGCGTTTTCTGGTGGTTTCAGAGTAATCTGTCTTAGCTGTGTCTATCACTCTCTTACAATTATTTCTAGCGTCTATGAACTTCTATTTATTGAGCTGGAATTATGTCGGTTGAATCTGCGGAACGCATGCTGCCTTTGACAAATGGCAGCTGCACAAGGAGAAGTAAACCATTGGGGAGAGTGGGGCTGCTATAGAATTTACGTGCGGGAACATGTGCTTCAATAGCAGTTTTTAATCATTCAGTTGTCTCATTTGCACATTGTTCCGCTGGAAGAGTAAAGATATTTTGCCGTGTGACATCTCTGATGAGCTCCCTGATGGCTTCCCAATCAGCCTTTTTGTAATACCTCGTTGTTTTGAGTAGTGAGTCTTCAGTTTTAGGGCGAGAATTTAGGCTGATTTCTACCATTATCACAGCGTGGTCAGCATTCCCGAATGGACTGTAGGCATTTGTTGTACATTCATTGGGAACCCAATGCCAGACGGGGCAAGTCAGTTTAGTTTCGTTCAACAGTATTGCGCTTTTTTCGTTCAGGATTCAGTTGGGAAATAAGGTGTATCGAGGCATATCGGCGAATAACCTCGTTATCATGAAGATTATTTTCTCTTACCTGGTACTGGTAGGCAGTACAAGCCCGTTTCGTTGATGTTCAAAGTGCAAACTTGACGATAAAAAAAAACAACCACAACGTAGAAATATACTTGGCCCGTCTAACAATACAACCATGAGAGGTAAGAAAATCAATATATATAAGGGCAATTTTCTTCTCCGAAAAAATCGATAATCATTATTTTAATTGTTTATTGTTTCCATTGGATAGTTTTAAACGTATTTTACATACGTGTTTTTTTATTTCCAATTTACTTACGCCTTTTAAACATTTTGTTCATGCAACAGCGTTGGGCTTCTCTAACGGGGAAGTTCAGGTATGAAATTCGAGACGGTTACACATGGGATTATGGAGAGAAACACGATAGTGTATTCAGTGTATTTAATTATTTAATTATATATTCGACAGTATATGACATTGTCTTATATATATATATATATATATATATATATATATATATATATATATATATATATATATATATATATATATACATATATACTAGCATTTCAGTCAAGAGTCTCCGACGTATTTGGAGGTGTATGTTGAGCAAAAAAAAAAAAAGAACAGAAGAGTGTCAATTTAAAATTTATTGTTTGGGCTCAAATCAAGTTATTAATCAGATCCACGTCCAGGGATCTTATATCTAAAATTTCAAGTGTGTAGACCCAAAATTTTCGGAGGAGTTTGGTAGAGTTCTCAAACGTCAAATCGTTTACCGTTGAGCCTTACTCGCCAAATTTCTGGCCAAAAACCGATCACGTCGATTTTCCCAAATCTCAGAACCCTGTATATCAAATTTCGCCTCTGTAGACTGAAACTTGACAGAGCTATTTTGTAAGGAAATGCACACAAACACACAGACACACACAGACATACATACACTTTCACTTTTATATATTTATATATATATATATATATTAGCATATATATATTAACATATATGTATACATACTAATATATATATATATATATATATATATATATAAATAAAAATACAATTACATTTACCAAAATGATCCAAGATGATAAAATTAAAGTAAATTATAAATATTAAAGAATTAATATTTATAAAATTATCTCAGCCAGATGTGAAACCTGTATAAAAACAAATAGGAAATAGAGCTTATGATATGAGCAAAAGGTTAATAACATTCCTGGAAACGAAACACTAGATAAATGGATAGTTTTTAATCCGCGGATTAAGGTCTATCCATTTATATCGTGTTTCTTTTGCAGGTTAAATATGTTTTTAATTCCTTCAAAGTGTTTTTTAACATCGTTTCTTAACTTTTTGTTCATATATATATATATATATATATATATATATATATATATATATATATATATATATATATATATATATATATATACTAGCTGTACCCTGCCACGCGTTGCTGTGGCTCAAATTGCGCAATGGAAAAAGTACCAACATGAGAAAAAACATGTTTCTTATAGGTTTAATTTTCCATTTTGCATGGGTACACCGTTTTTGTTGTTCCATCTTCTTAGCTGATATAGAGATTTTCCGGTGTGTTGACCTTTGAATACGTAATATATATTGTCCATGTGAAAAAACAGTCAGTGTGTAACTGTAAGGCCCACAATTGTAAAGATTGTTCCCTGTGCTTTGTTGATGGTTATTGCAAATGACAATAAAATTGGAAAGTTCAATTTCCTAAAGTGGAATGACGTATGCGGTTGAATCATAGGAATGCATGGAATGAAGATATATACATCTGTGAAAGGTCCTGTTAAGATTGTTGTTTCTATGATATTGTTTGTTAATTTTTTTTTACTGCAAGCTATGTGCCATTGCAAAGCTTGGATTGGTTTATATTTCACAACATGATAATTAGTACACCAAATTTCAGATGCAATACATGCGGTGACATCCCTGGCAAATATAGCTGTTTGATAATTAACCACTTTATCTGCTTTCACAACAGTGTCGATGGATTTTTATTTGACTACCTCACTGGGAATTTTAGATTGATTAAAAACGTTAAGTTCATGGGCATCTTTGTATTGACCTGCAAGAATAGCTCATTCACTCAGTCAAATGGAATTCTTACAATTTGAATATCTGCAAAAACATTTTAAACTAACTATTCTTTGGAGGAAATAAAATTACAGAAATTACAGAAGTTAAAAGTCAAAGAATTTTGCCCTTAACTCTGATCAGCTGGCACTTTTTTGTACCCAATTTCCCACAAGTGATGCAAAAGTTTTTGTGCGGATCGAACAGTCGGCAACTGGACATGCATATTTTGAGTTAAGTTTAATAGCTTCACATGGAACAAAAAAGTATAGTATTTGAGGCAAGCATTTATTTCATCTGCTGGTGTGGATTGAAGAATAACAGGTAACATTTGTCTGGAATCTCCTGCAAGCAATATTACTGCATTCCCAAAGCGTCTGACATTGCCACGCAAATTTTGTAAGGATCGACCAAGAGCCTCAAGTGATTTTTTGCGTACCATTGTGCATTCATCCTAAACAATAGGTTGGCATTTCTGCAATATTTTTCCCACTATTGGATGTTTTTGAGATGTCGAAGATGAGATTTTTGATAAATTGAATGTTTTAAAGTAGAATAAATAATTCTTCTACGTGGCAAGCAAGGTCGCAGGTATTCCCCATGCAGCAAGGGATAATGCTATGCTATTTTGTTACCAAATGGCTGCAAAAATAAATTTAATTAGAAAGGTTTTACCAGTTACTTCTGGTGCTGTTCAAGGTAGCAGTAATTTCCAAATAACTTCTATTCTCACAGTCAGTAAATTAGGTTACTAAAATAGGGTTTATCCATCTTATTCACTGTAATTTATTTAGGAGACTAAAATAGGATGAGGGATTAGAGATGGACATATAGAGAGGAAGATATATAGATAGAAAAGAGAAAGTGAGAGGAAAATGGAGAAAGAGAAGGAGATAGAGAGATAAAGGGATTGATAGATGAACAGAGAGAGGGGAGAGTTAGAAACAGATAGGGATGAGACAGAGGAAAGGAGAGAGATAGAGGGAGTTAGAGAAAGGGGCTCAAAGAGAGATGGAGAGGGTGATATAGAGAGAAATATAGATTGAGAGAGGGAAAGCAAGAGATGGATAGAGAGAGATATAAAGAGAGGAAGTGAGAGGGGGAGAGAAACAGAAGGTGAACTACACTTCACCGTTTGTTTCCCCGTTCAGTAGAGAAGACATATTTCGAGACTGAGACAATTTTAATGTTTTGTTATTATCCAGAGTACCCCTTTTTTTTGGGGGGGGTAGATTTTCATCACATTAGAAACCGACCGGGTTATCTGTACTTTCATTTAACAAATTATAAAAGAAAAACGGGTTTGTAGTACTGTACACATAGATTCAAAAAAGTTGTCAACAAACAAATATATAACAAATAAATGTTATCAAAGGCAAGATAAATTACTTTTCTGCTAAACTGGATATATGTTTTTAGTTTTTATTCAATGTAACATATTTATTCAGCTCGAAAAGCATATAGTGTTTACCGATGTATTGGAACATTCAAGATGGCGTCTGATTCTCTCTTTAACACGGTAAGTTTATGAAAAGGTGTTATAAATAAAAAAAAAACGGATAAAATACTGTTAAAAACTCGCTCAATATATGTTACCGTGACATATGTTGACATATATTCGGTGGGTTTTTAATAGTATTTTGTATAGTTTTTTTTTAATTTATAACATCTTTTCCCAAACTTACGGTGTAAAAGAGGGTGTGAGACGCCATCTTGAATTTTTGAATACATCGGTAAACACTGTATGTTTTTCGAGCTGAATAAATATGTTACATTGAATAAAAACACAAAACATATATCCAGTTTGGCAGAAAAGTAATTTATCTTGCCTTTGATAACATTTATTTGTTATATATTTGTTTTTTGACATTTTTTTCGGATCTATGTGTACAGTAATACAAACCCAGAAAAACATATTGTAAAATTTGAATTTAACATGAAAAAACTATTTTAAAAAATAGCACGATAACATATGTGCATATGTGCCACTTTAGGTACTCCTTGGGCGTTGAGTTCCATGGCGACCAGCATAATTATTTAATGGTCGCTCCCCTAGTCAAGGCTAATGCATGCGCACGTAACATTTTTTTTTTATTTACTGACGTTGGCTTAGTAACTAAACGATTTATTGATAATTTCGTAACCCTTAAACGCATGCCGGAAGATTTAAATTTGTTCATTATTGTTGTAATGAAAACAAAGTTTCATTCAACACAAAACCAAAAACACATATTAATGATGAATGATTTATTATTGTATTCATTGTGAAGCGAGGTGCTCGCTGGGCAAAACAACAAATAGCTCACTTAAAATTAATTTTTCAAAAAAAAATATTTAGAAAATTTAATTAAAAACAAATAATCAGACTTAGCTTGTTATAACAGATGTGAATGTATTTGCCCTGGTGTATCACACTCGTGTTATATTTAGTCCGAAAATAAAGAAGAAATCCTTCCCGACTGGTCAAATGTTTTTGTCGATAAGCTGGGATGAAACGATAAATTAAGTTTCTTTAGAAAATTCGTTCGGGTAAGGAGCGGCGTGAATAGACTCCTCGAATTATTTTTTGTCTTTTTCTTGGAGCTCTCCGGAAACGGTGAATGTTCAATGTCACTCTCAAAATTAGTTCCGGGGTAGACGCTACAATTGAAATTTACTAATTTTTAAATAAAAAAGTAAAAAAAAAAAAGTTAATAAAAAAAATTGTTGCTTATGTGCGCATAAATTTTTTTTTTTTTTTTTTAGCTTAGGTCCACCTTGGAATCACCCTCCCCAACCTAAAATCTTAAGAACAGCTTCCGGAATAAACATCACTTGTGGAGGGGGGGCTAATAAACACCATTGGGGGATATATAAAAAAAGTCGATAAAAGTCGTCATTTAAAAAGAAATTTAAAATAAAATGTTTGTAAAAGTGAGAAATTATTAATAAATGTTTAGTAACATTTTTCGGTGCTAATGCAGAGAGTGATCCGCGTTATTTTTAAATCGTGTTTTTTTTTTATTCCAAAATCTCAAAAAGCAAGCGACAGACTATTTTTTGGCCTCATATAATAAAGAAAAAATGTGTAAATTAAAAATATGGAAGATAAACAAATTCATTATGTTTTTTTTTTTTTTTTACTTACTAAACTGAAAATGAAATCTTTCGTCAATTCGTTGCTCTGAAATTAATCGAACCGGAAGTTCAGTTTTATCAACAGAACAGATTCGCAGTAACGGTTAAAAAAATATATTTATTTTATTTAATATTTTAATTTTAATAATTCGCGAGGTAAATTTAATTTAAGAACATAAAAACATCCCTCGACTCTTAAAATGTGTTGTCTGAAAATTTCCAATAAATTGGTAACGTAGAAATATGGTTTTATTAGTTTAGAACGAACCAACATTTACATATATATATATATATATATATATATATATATATATATATATATATATATATATATATATATATATATATATATATATATATATATATGGTAAAATGGACTCTGATTTGAGGTATAACTTTTGAATCTCTATCTTCTGCACCCAATATGGTGGACAAATGAAACTGGTCCTTACATCTCTTAAATCCCTCTCTTGATAGCTTTAAGGGCTATAACATTGGTACTGGTTTCAGCAGGCTTGCACAAATCTTGTGAGTAGACGGTGTTGGTGTAGCATCGCTAGGCCAGGTGTCCACTAGACTGAACAAACTGTTTGGTTCAAGGAGGAATATATAGTTGTTATGGTGTCCAGATGCACAGAAATGGAGAGTAGAACACGCATTGTGGATGCGTAATCGGCAGCTCCTGTTACTCTCGCTTCTTCTTATTTGTCCCTCAGTCCTCATTTTTTAAATGAGTGATTTTTCTGACAAAGGGAGAAGAAAAAGCTGTTTTCTAGGTTGGCAGTATTTTTGCGCGAACAGTTGGCAGAGTTGGTGGAAATTTTCTGTTTCTATGTCTATCCTTGTAGCCATGCCACTAGTAAGGGTGCTGGAGGTAAACGTTTTGTCTGGGCTGACGTTATCCGCCTGATAGTCAGGGACCCGAACCTTGGATTAACCACTAAGGAAGCTGTCCTATCAGCAGGTGCAAAGTACTGGGGCTGCTGTATTGCCATTTGGTGAATGGAATCTTGACCATGCAGTAGCTTCTGTTGGGGCCTCTCGATGCCATACTAGTGGGTAATTGTTACGGCTTTACCTTATAATGTGGTACAAAAAAAAATTCTTCGTTTCTTTTTCTCTCTTAGTTTCCCCTCTCTGTCCTGCTCTAAATAAATCTGTCGACCTAGTCCACAAATTCCAAAATTTCATCCTGACAAGTTTCAAGAAAAAATACACGATTAAACCCGGTTCTCCAACTTCCAACGTTGACCCCTACTACCATGTCTCGTTCTCCAACATCAGGGGTCTACGTTCTAACCTTCCAGAGGTTGACACCCAATTACAGGAGACTAAACCAGACCTTTTATTTTTAAGTGAAACTGGCATTGGACAGGCTATTTCCCTAGATGAGTTTGCAATTACAGGATACTCTAACTTAACTTCTAAATTTGACCCCCAAGATCGCCATGGGCATGGAATATGTGCCTATATTAAAGATAGCTTTCCATGTGGGAGGGACATCTCCAGGGAAGATCCTAACTTACCCTATATGTGCTTCCGGGTTGCTTTAGCTCACACTACTGCATTTATATTTACTCTCTATCGCCCCCACAACAGCGGAGTTACTATCTTTCAAAGCATATCTGAGAACATTGACCAAGTCCTTTCTACTTATCCTTCAGCTAACATTCACGTATGTGGAGACTTCAATGTTTACAACGTGGAATGGTTGACCCACTCAAACAAGACCGATGATGAGGGGAGGTTCTGTCATGATTTCTCCATTGTCTATGACCTCACTCAGATTGTTCAGGGACCTACCCGTGTGCCCGATAATGACGGCCAGTATGCGAGCCTACTAGACCTTTTTCTCACAACTTGCCCTGAACTATGTTCAGTTTCTGTTCTGTCGCCTCTTGGATCTTCCGACAACTCTGTTGTATCAATTAAGATAAAAATGAAATGTAATAAGTCCCCAGACGTACCTCTTCATCGTACAGTATATCGATACACTAAGGCTGACTGGGATAGCTTCCGTACATTTATATCTGATCTACCTCTGCATTCCATGTTTAAAAAGGATGTGTCCTCTATAGTATTAGACCTAACTGAATGGTTAATTGTAGGTATTGACCATTTCATACCCTCTAAAAAGTTTCAGCAAAAACCTAACAGCCAGCCATGGTTCTCTCCAGAATGTGCTGCTGCCATTGCGCACAGAAAACACTTTTTCCACTGCTTCAAACGTAATAGATGTATGGAAACTAAAGCCGTTTTCAGGACTGCCACCAACCATTGTAAAAAAGTAATAAGGAACGCAAGAGAGTTGTATGCTCAATCTGTTAAGTCCAAAGTAGCTGAGCAGCGGCTTGGTTCCCACCAGTTTTGGCAAATAGCAAACAGAATCCTGAACAGAAGCGTGTGCTCCATCCCAACTATTATCAATGGACCTGAGGTAATCTCGTCATCATCAGACAAAGCCAAACTCTTTGTCAAGAACTTTGCAGTTAATTCTACCCTTTGCGACCAATATTTCCTCTTGTATCAGAAAACACGCTATGTGATATACGTATATCTGTACGTGATGTTGCCAAGCTAATCAACAACCTTGATTCCAGTAAAGCAACTGGCCTAGATGGTATTCCAATTATAGTACTCAAAAAACTTCAACCTGAACTAGCGCCCATACTTACAAAACTGTTTAAACGTTGTCTTAAGGAGAATAGTTTCCCATCTCACTGGAAAATCTCATCAGTATGCCCTGTATTTAAGAATTCAGGTGATCGCTCATCCCCCTCTCAGTACAGGCCAATAAGTCTCCTGTGCGTCATGAGTAAGTTGCTAGAATCTGTATTAAATACAGAAGTAATCAACCATCTCAACAAAAATAACCTTCTTAGTGACACTCAATATGGTTTCCGTTCTGCTAGATCTACAGCAGATGTCCTTACAGTTATATCGCATAGGATTAGCAAATCTCTCGACATTGGCAATCTTTCTAGGGCAATTGCTCTTGACATATCTAAAGCCTTTGATAGGGTATGGCATAAAGGTTTACTTCATAAGATCGCTAGCTATGGTATAGCTGGAAAAGTCTTCTCAATTATTAAATCATTTCTTTCTGATAGGTTTATAAGAGTAGTAGTTGAGGGGCAAAAATCAGAAGCTCACAGTATTAATGCCGGTGTCCCTCAGGGATCCATCCTGGGCCCAACTCTTTTCCTGATCTACATTAATGATCTTCCAAATCATATCCTTACATCATTTGTAGACATTTATGCTGACGACACTACCATTTATGGTACCACATCTAAGACAGTAAACGAGCATGTTCTCTCCAATTATCTCTCCTCTGATCTTGAGCACGTAGTACAATGGGGAAAGGAGTGACTGGTTACTTTTAATGCATCTAAAACCAAGCTTCTCTCTTTACATCATCAACATTCTAATCCACATTTGTCATCAATTGAAATGAATGGCTCTCGTCTTCAGGAGGCCTCAAGTTTTGACAAGCTTCTGGGCTTGACCATTACTCCTGATCTTAAATGGAACACGTATATCAAATCTGTTGCCAAGGCCGCTGGAAAAATGGTGGGATCTTTCTATCGATCCAGTAGATATCTCACTGCTGATGCTATTCTCTATCTATATAAGAGCCAGGTACGTCCAAGGATGGAATACTGTTGCCACATCTGGGCAGGAGCTGCTGGAAAGGACTTGTCCTGCCTTGATAGAGTTCAAAATAGACTTCGTAGCCTCGTAGGAAATGTCCTTTTCTCTTCCTTGCAACCTTTATCTCACAGAAGAGATGTTGCGAGTTTGTCTCTAATGTATCGTTATTTTCATGGAAAGTGTTCAACTGAGCTTCAATCTATGGTCCCCCCTCGCCAAACTTTCACAAGAAACACTCGTCTAGCTGTAAACACTATCAATAATTTCCCCCACTCTTTATCTGTGCCTAAACCTAAACGTAGATTCCATGAACAAAGCTTCTTTCTTAGAACTGCACGCCTGTGGAATTGTCTTTCGTTTTCCTGCTTTCCGGCTGACTACAATATGGTTGTGTTCAAGTCTAAGGTAAATAAGTTCTTGATGAGCCGTTCCATATAAGTTATTAAATTTACCAAATTTTCATTACTAATGATTACTATATTGACCAACTTCTACTGTACACTCTTTAACCCTTATCCTTGAGTGGCCTCTGGGCCTTGATAATGTGGTGATGTCTTTGTAAAAAAAAAAAAAAAAAAAAAGCTTACTATAATGAATCGGGTCATTTAGTGTTGGCTCACAACTTATCTAGGAGATGGAACATTGTTACAATAAAATCCTGCGATCGTTTTAGCATGTGGTGTGTGGCAATGCATGCTCCTGTACATACCATGCTAATAACATGCATCAACTCCATAAAGTAGAGGTACCGATAAAAAATTCTTCAGTGCAACATAAGGCTTTCAAAATGGCTAAAAGCTTGGCACAATCCCGGCTCCGGAAAATGAAACAAAACTGGTAGGAAATTAAATCTAAGGCTTACCAAAGATGTTGCGGATAGGAGTGATTTTAAATTATTCTGCCAAAATCGCAAGGGGGTGTTTGATCCCAATTCAGGAGGGGCATTTTCAATATTCTCCTCGGATGGCATTCTTCTCACTCGAAGGAAAGAAATTACTAAAGGCTGGGCTGAATACTTCAAATATTATAATAGAGAATGAACAGCGGATAGAGGAGTGATTGATGATATTCCGCAGCGTCGAAACATCAAGGCGCTTGCTGATACGCCATCAAAGTCGGAGACTGAATGGGCTGGAAATCAACTTTTAAATGGTAAGGGTAAGGGTAATGGCGGCATACCTGCAGAAGTATACAAATCTGGAAGCCAGCTGCTAATCAGGAAACTAAGTGCCTTGTTTTCATTAATATGGGAACTTGGTACTGTGCCACAACAGTTCAAATACGCGTCAATTATTCACCTGTTAAAGTACAAAAGAAATAAGAGTGTAAAAATCATAGAGAAATTTCACTTTTGCCAGTAAGATTCTAGCTCGTATAATCTTAAACAGATGCAATGCTTTAATCAGTAAAACTGTGCTACCAGAAATCCGTTGTGGGTGTAGGGTTGGAACAGATACTATGGGCATAATCTTCAACCTTCGGCAACTACAGGAGAAAACCAGGGAGCAGAATAATAACTTGTTTGTTACATTCGTTGACCTAACAAATGCATTTGTTACCATTGCTAGGGATGGGCTGTGAAGTGTTTTGAGAAAGTTCGGTATGCTAGACAAGATGCTGAACATGATTCGCTACTTTCACTTGGGAATGTTGGCGACAGTACGATCTGGCTGCAAACAAAGTGAACCATTTGAAGTGGCATATGGTACTTAGCAAGGGGGTGTATTTGCTCGGATTCTCTTTGCTCTTTTCTTTTCAGGGATGCATGAGACAGTTTTAAGAACAGCTCAGGAGGTAAAAGTGTTCAGTATGGATCAAGTGGAGGAGTATTTAATCAGAAACATTACAAGGCCAAAACCAAGTCTTCTGCGAAGACTATTCTGGTATCTCTTTTATGCTGATGACTCTGCTCTTGTCAACCATAGTCTTCATAACATGCCGAATATCCTTTTCTGGTGCATGTAAAGCCTTCGGTCTTGCAGTAGCATACAAAAGACTGAAATTATTCACAAGTCACAACCAAATGCTCTGCCCTCTTATCCAGCGGTGGTATATGTTGATGGTTGAGGAGTGAAAACAGTATCTTCTTTTACACACCTCTGAATTGTTGTGTTAAATTTGAAAAGAGCATCCAAAGTAGAAATAATAAAGCTAGTGAAGCATTTGGTAGGTTTCGACACAAATTCCGGAACAGCCACGGTGTGTCTCTAAATGTGAAGGTGTCAGTCTACAAATCTGTTGTACTGTCTACTATTCTATACGGTGCCGAAAAATGGACTTTTACCTCAAGCATATAAATCAGCATGATTTTTTCCATATGAGATAGCTGCGTACATTTTGTAACGGTTGATAGCAGGTGCGTGTTCCAAACAGAGAATGACTGGAGAGATGTGAAATCACTGATATTGAATCTACTTTGATCAGAATACAAATGCAGTGGTCGGGTCATCTTGTGAGAATAGATTACTCAAAACTTCCTAAGAAACTTTTTTATGAGCAACTGACAAATTCTTGTCGTACAATAGGGAGCTCCCTGCTACGTTACAAAGATAAACTAAAAAATAATCTGAAACGCTATGGAATTTCTATAAGTTCCTAGAAAAGGCGCAGCAGGGGATCGCAGAGAATGAATGAAGATGTGTGTTCGAGGTACCAGACAGTTTGAACATAACCGTATTCGTCATAGGCACGCCTTTCGTGACAATATGAAGGTAAAACACTAGAAAATCCACAAAAAATGTGGTGTCAAAGCAGGTAATCTGTTCACTCGAGAAGGCATCATTGATCGACGAGCATATGCTAGTTCACCATCTGCGGAGAAGTGTGCTGTACCTTTACAGGATTGCAATTATGTATTTGGTGTCACAGGTCTTAGGAGCTGCTGACTATTGCATACGAAACACTCATTCCTAGGATCCACTATATATATATATATATATATATATATATATATACATACATATATATATATATATATATATATATATATATATATATTTAAATAAGGGGGTAGTCACCAACAATGTGTATTAAAAATTGAACATGTCAATGAATAATAAACATTTATACGCCTCTACCACTTGGAAACACTTCAAATGAACTACGAACATGCCATTTTTACATCTCCAACACATTTGAAAATACTTTCTGACGAGGACGATTCACAGAACGTCTGAAACGCGTAAAAACGATTTCAATGACTTAAAAACATTATTACGATGATCCAACACAATTCTCAATGAAAAACCAAGACACGGAATAAAGATATAATGTTAAAAAATACACATTCTTGGTGACTACCCCCTTATTTAAATATGCATCTTTCTTTAATTGGAATCTCTTAATCCATTTATATATATATATATATATATATATATATATATATATATATATATAGGCTGGGAGATTATTTTTATTATACGTTAGATGTATTAAGTCTGTACGATGAGCTTTATCCCCTTATTATATAGTTGCTTTTAAGGATCCCTAGGAGACAAAGTTGTTACTAATGCATCATTTGCGTTAATTTTAAATAACACATCCTTCCTATGCTATATTCGTTTTTTATTTATATGTATATTCATACGTCTTACGTATGTACTAGTTTAATAGTAATTGGGGCATATCAACATTATATGATATCAGCAGGCGTTGTCTCTATATATTAGTTCTGCATTTTGCAGCTCTTCTCTTTATAAGTCAACGGAAAAGATACATGTTAAAAAGATGATGATACTTGTTTTGATGCAACTATGTATGTTAAGATTTCGTGTATTATTACACTATTGTATATTCAATTATCTTGTCACATTATGAAGGTTTACGGGACATAATCTGCTTAAAAGCCACGTCTGCGATCTTTTAATTTCTTGTTTATACTCCATTTTACATAATACCTTATTATTTAGTTTCATTTGTTTATTTTATAAAATGCTCAAAGATTGTTCAAACTATATATATATATATATATATATATATATATATATATACATATATACATATGTATATATATATACGCACAGATATCGTTATATATACACACATGCATAGATATGTATACACACATATACACATATATGTGTGTGTATGTATGTTTTCATATAAATATATTAGATTGTGGCATTTACTTCAGTAAATCTATACACGTAAGTATACGTAAAGCAGACTACACACATGTTTATGTGTATGTGTTATGAAATATAACCTGACTAAATGCGCTGATTAACATTCTCTTTAAACATTTTATAAAACAGTAAATCGTAGTCTGTAGGGTGTATTAATATTAAAACTAAAGGAGTTTATAGATGGAGATTTTCGTTTGCGTGGATATCATTTGCTCATACGAAAACTCATAAAATATTAGATAACCTAGAAGCGAAATAAACGCAAGATTTTACGACTATAACAAGTAAAAATCATTAAAAATTATCAATGAATGCAAATATTAAATAAACATATGCAGAAATATCATGTATTAAAACGCAGATGTTTTACACTTATGTGCCACAAGGGTCAGGAAGTAGGACTGAAAAAGCAGCACCTTTGAGTGAGAATAACTTTATCTACAAAATATGAGCAGCGCTGTGTGGATTCTCGCTAGGAGGGCTTAAGACGATTGAGAGCAATTAAACTCTTGTAAAGGGTAATGTAAAAACTGGGGCATCACGTAGGCATCAGGTAAATAGATTGAAGCAAATGTGCGTATGTGTGTATGTGAGTACATTTCCCTACGCAATCAATTTGTCAATTTTTAGTCCACATACTCGAAATGTAAAATACGGGGTTCTGAGATTTGAGACAATCTATGTGATCGGTTTTCGACTAGAAATTTGCTTGTAAAGCGGTCAAAGTGCAACGATTTGACCTTTGAGTACCCTACCAAACTCATCCGGCAATTTTTCATCAAAACACTTGAAATTTTAAATATAGGTTCCTTGGACATGGATCAAACTAAATAATTTTATTTGAGCTCAAACCAAGAAATGTTAAAGGGTCATAATAGGGTTCAAATAAAGAAAAGTTTAAAAAATTGACCGTTTTTTTTTGTTGCTCATCATACACCTCCAAACACCCGGGAAACGCCGAGCACCCATACTTGTATATCTATAAAAGTAAACGTGGCTGTGTTTTTGCCTGTGTGTCTATGTGTCTACGCAATAACTTTGTCAATTTAAAGTCTACAGAATCGAAGTTTGGTATAAAGGTTACTGAGATTGGGGAAAATTTTGTAATCCGTTTTCGGCCAGATATTTGGCTACTAAGGGGTCAAAGTTAAACGGTTTGACCTTTGAGAACTCTTTCAAACTCGTTTGACAATGTTTGGCCTAAAGCTTTGAAATTTTAGTTGTAGAGTCCTTGGATATGGATCTAACATAATAACTTTATTTAAGTCCCAAACAATAAATTTTAAGGGGGCATAATAGGGGCCAAATTTAAAAAAAAATTGACATCTGTTGTTCCTAGTAAATTACTCAGACACCTTCTGGCCTGAACATTTAAAATTTTACATAAAGGGTATTAAGAGATAGGGCACACTTTTAATCGGTTTGGGTCTAAATTTTTTAGTTACCAATATATGTATGCATGTATGTATGTATGTATGTATGTATGTATGCTTGCATTTGTGCAGGAAACTTTCGACAGGGGCACCTGGATTTTTACAAAACTAGTATCGTTTTGACAAATATCTAAAAGTGGCTAAAACATTAATACCTTCACCTTTATCGGGACACTTTTCTACACGGGGGGGGGGTCGTGTCCTCGCAGATATGTTCGAAAGTCATCCTCTCCTTTCGATTGTCTATCCTTAATTAAAACCTACGTCACTTCCGGTTTGGCAGTGGTAGAAACAGCAAAGATCTCACGTTTTTCCCCGTGTTTTTCCTAATTTCTAGTACGGATGCGAGCCTGCCTTCCTACTACCACTTTTTTTTTATTTTGCTGAGCACCTACCTGGAAACACCCGGGGATCACAAGGCTGAAATACTAGTGTATATATAAACGTGAACGTGTGTGTGTGTCTGCATTTCCCTACGCAATAACTCTATCAATTGTTAGTCTACAGACGCGAAATTAGATATACCGGATGCGGAGATTGGGGGAAACCTTCGTAATTGTTTTTTTTTCTTAGAAATGTGGCTGCTACCGGGTAAAACTTCAACGATACACACCTCCTCCGTCAATTTAGGGTTTAAAAACTTAAAATGTTATATATAGGTTCCTTGGACATGGATCTAACTAAATAACTTGATTTGGGTTCAAAGCAATAAATGTTGAGGTGTAATAATAGGGGTCAAACCTTAAAAACATTGACCGTTTTTTTTTTTGCTTACCATACAACTCCAAACTCCCAGGCAAGGCGGCGCTGAAAAGTTAGTATATATATATATATATATATATATATATATATATATATATATATATATATATATATATATATAAAACTACTTCATTTATTCACATAAATTTAATATACGAAAGTATAGATTAATGCGTAAACTTTAAGTATTTACTTCAAAAGTGCTCAATACGTAGGGAGAGCTAGTTAGTTATTTATAAAATATATATGGCGATTAAGCTACACTGAATATTCCGCGTTTCATCCAACTATAGGATGCGTCAGGCTTATGCGCGAATTCTGTCGTTGCTTCTTGTTCTAATATATGTTGAGGATTTTTAGTTGGCCAAGCAGCGTTCTAGTATCCACCGCGCCCCTTCCTATCAGCCAATGGGCATGCATTTTATCAAACAAAGGATCTGTTTTAGAACTAGGTAAGTGGTTTTAGGTGGCCGTTCTCTTTTTTTAATTTTTTTTATACATATAAATATACCTCTGTGTACACAATATTGCACATATATATAAATATATATATATATACATATATATATATGCACATATGCGTGTGATCGTTTATGTATATTCATGTTTATTTACTTCATTACTTTGTTTGTTTTCTATTGTTATTGTTAGTTTTAAAGCTATTTTGTATCGCTATCCTAGAGTAAGTTTTATTTTTTGAACACAGTTGTTTGCAATTTCCCGCCTACAGTTTAATAGATTTTGAGATTCTTTAAAGTACAGGATAGAACATTTTTCATGGAGGCATAATTTACATGGGTCGTCTAAATGTCTGCATGTGGTATCTTGTCTCATTATTTTCCATTCGACTACCGGCGAATGTCCGCTTTCTTTGAGTTCCCAGTATTTATTCGCAAATGTTGTTTTTATACGTTGTTTTTTTATTTTTGAATGTGCTTTTGTGGTCATAGTATCGGGTTTTGAAGTCTAAGGAAGTCATGCCTATGTAATATTTCTTTTTATTCGGGTTTTCTTTCGCAAATATTGTTGCTTGATAAACTACGCTTTTTGTTAGACATTTATTTTGGACTGGGCAAAGTATGCGGTGTCTACAATTGCATTTATTTTGTTCGTTATTAGTATTTTTATTTATGGTATGGTTGTTCTTGTCCGGGGTTGGTGTGTTGTTGTTGTTGTTGTTGTTGTTGTTGTTGTTCTTCTTCTTCTTCTTCTTCTTCTTCTTCTTCTTCTTCTTCTTCTTATTATTATTATTATTATTATTATTATTTCTGCTAGTGTTGGTTTTATTTCTGTCATGGTGTATACTTTTTTTATTGTTTATTTTGTTGTTATTTACATTGTTTTCATTTAGTATTTTGATATTATGTGCCTTAATTATCATCTCTAAATTTTCGCAACAACTGTAAGATAACTTCAAGGTATTTTTATTGAAGATTTTGTGTAAGGGGTTTGTTCCGGGAAAGTGTTTTTCAATAAGATCTAGAAATTTCTTGCCAAGTTTTGTTTTTAACATTGTATTGCATGGGGCCGTATACCAAATTATAGTTATTTTTCTTCTGTTTTTAATTTTATTATAGTTGTTTGTGTTTTGTGGCTTATATTTGATATCGATATTTTTATCCACTATTTTTAGGGTTGTTTCGTAAATATTGGATGACCTGTTAAATGCATTTTCATCGCTTGAGTTATTACTGAGTCTATTTACGATCGAGTTAGGAATATGTTTTATAATTGATGGTGGGTGGTTGAACTTAGGATTTACGTAAATTGGAGTAGCGTTAAGTTTTAAGTATGGTTCAGATGTGTTTTTATCTAAGTTTAACGTGACGTCCAGGAAGTTGGTTATTTTTATGTTAGCTGATATCCGCTTTTAGGCCTAATTTTTTCATTTCTTTGTGTATGATTTTCTTAAAGTTTTCTCCCTTGACTTTGTTGGAGTTTTTTATTATAGCTAGTCCGTCATCTCTATATAGGCCGATATCCGTAGTATCGAATATGCTTGTGAGGGTATATAGAATGAATAATCCCACAAGATATGATGCCTCTGCAGAGTCTCTGGCACCCATCGCCAAATCGAACGAATTTTTCATTTTAGTTTTTATCTATTGGTTATTGTTATTTATTAGGACTGATTTTCTACATCTTTTAATTATGTTGATTTCTTCTGGGGATATATCAGTGTATACCTCGGCAAATTCTAGGGCAATGTTAAAAAGTTCTTCGGATATCGAGGGATAAAAGTCTATGATGTCAAACTGTATGAACGTACATTTATCTTTATTTTCTATATTTTTAAACCAGGTGATTGCTTCGGTAGTATTTGCCAACTGGTTTAGTTCTAGGTCCTGTTTGATTTGTTTGTTTACTCTAGAAAGTATAGTTTTGCTCATTCTACCTATTTCTAGTTTAGTTAGGTTTATCAGGCGGGTGCTGGGATTATTATTAAATCCCATTTGTGGTCTTTAAGCAGAATGTATGCCTCTCTAGGTTTCAATTTGCCAACTTTATCGCTAATTTTTAGTTTATCGGCCATTTGTTTACTTTCAGTATTTATTATATCTATGTAATCGCATTTGTTTGTGTCTATTTTTTGTAGTTTTTTGTAATGTTTCCTGTGATTAGTTTGTTATATTCTTGCTTATCTATTTTATAAAATTTTCTTGTTTTATCTGCTTTTACAAAGATTTTATTAGAGTTGTTTATGTTTCTAACGATTTTGTGTAGATTCCGTTGGACATTGTTAGGTTGATTGTGGAATTCTATGTGTTTAATTACGTTTAAAAGGTCATTTTCAAAGTTTATCAAAATTATTAAAGTCCCATTTGTTGTCTTTAAGCAGAATGTATGACTCTCTAGGTTTCAATTTGCCAACTTTATCGCTAATTTTCAGTGTAGCTTAATCGCCATATATATTGTATAAATTACTATACATATATATATATGTATATATATATATGCATATACACACACACACGCACATACACACACACACACACACATATATATATATATATATATATATATATATATATATATATATATAGGAAGCATCGAGATAAAGACGAAACGGTGATGACCACATAATACGGTCTGTTCATTTATATATATATATATGTATATATATATATATATATATATATATATATATATATATATGTATATATATATATATATATATATATATATATATAAATGTTTGGAGGTACAGAATTTCTATATAGTTTTAAGAATAATAGGCGGAAGTATCTCGAGAGCTCTTTCGGCTATCATCTTGTCAGGAGAAAATCGATAGCAAACGAAATAATATTGTGTCGAAAAATAATGAGTTCTAATAGGGAACTTAATAAATGTGCCAAAAGTACGGAGATACTAAAATAAATTTATTAACGTTTAAAAACGATTAAAATATTTGCACAACGAGGGAGGAAAAAAGCGGGAGAAAAGATTCAAAGTTCCCCAAAGAGAAACAATGCATTTGATGTTTCTTTTTGCACACACAAAGAAGGTTGACGCACCGCGATAGAGACAGACTCCAAAATCTTTAAATGTTTTTTGGAGTCCGCTCTATGTAGCACCTCGAACCAATATATTTTATATCTATCGGCACAGCATGGTTTGTCAACCAAATGCTGGCCAATCGCAGAGTCCAAGGCTGCAGAATAGGGAGACCACCAATATTTTAATCGTTTTTAAACTTTAATAAATTTATTTTAGTCTCCCCATACCTTTGGCACATTTAATAATTCCCCATTAGAACTCTTTATTTTTCGACACAATATTATTTTGTCTGCTATCAATTTTCTCCTGACGAGATGATAGCCGAAAGAGCTTCGATAAACTTCCACCTAATATTTTTAAAATTATATATATATATATATATATATATATATATATATACATATATATATATATATATATATATATATATATATATATATATATATATATATATATATATATATATATATATATAATCCTGGTCAAAATCATGAGACCACATAAGAAAGTAAGTGTTCACGCATATTATCGAATTTTTAACCAAACAGAAGGTTGACACCATTACCAAAAGGGAATATATGATGGAAAAACCGAAATCTGTTTTATTCGAAACCTTTACCCTGATCTAATAATTATTTTTTTAAAAAACAAACATTTTAACCTTGTCAAAATGATAAGACAACTTTATTAAAATCGGCTATTTTTGAAAAAAATGAATACGAAAAAACTTTCTATGTTACTAAATGCAACTTGTTAGTGGATAAAATAACATCTTACTAAATTATGAATGGAAAAATGCAACCCATTATCAGAGTTTGAGAGAGTAAGGGTCTTTAAGCATAATAGGGTGACTTCCCCCATATATCCATTCCAAACAAATTAAATCGTAGCAAAACGGTCATCACAATTTTTTAAAAATCCAGATCAATATGGGCAAAAAAAGAGTCCAGGTAACCCCTTATAAATAACCCCATCACTAGATCGCCGTATCAGAAGAAGTTTAAAAAGTATTATAGTATGAGCTCAAGTCGAGTGAAAAGCCACACATCAGCAGAATGTAGTCCTAAAACTATCCAAAGGAATCTGAAAATTAAGAGTTTTCAATCATGTAAAACGACTGCAGGATCCACGTCTTCTTGAACAGCACAAAACTAACCGACTTAAATATGCCGCCAAATACCGTACTTGGAATGAAGAGAAGTGGGGAAATGTAATTTTCTCCGATGAGTAAAAGTTCAATCTAGGTAGTCCAGGTGGGTTTTAACACTGTTGGCATAATAAAAATTTGCCCAAAGAGACTTTTTCAACTCGGTGGAGAAGGGTCTTTAATGATCTGGGGTGCTTTCTCGTCAGCTGGGATCCTAAAGTTGCAAGTAGTGAAAGGCCAGTAAACATGATTGAAGTACATTTCAATGCTTGTAAATGCTTATATCAGGACTGAAGTCCAACGTCTGTATGGAAGAAATTGGATTTTCCAGCAAGACAACGCTGCGATACACACTTCTCGACAAACAGGAGAATACTTTTCTTCAAATAATATAGAATTGTTAGATCATCCAGCTTGTTCAAGGATGGAACCCAGTATGATTCGATAAAGGAACTTTCTGATTCAGTTTTCAGTACATGGGATAAAATTCCTTCACAACTGATAAAAAACTTAGTCGCAAACAAGCTTAAGAGAATTTTTGATGTAATTCGTAATAATGGATGCTATACTAAATACTGAGACCCTTTTTAGTGATTATAATTGCCTTATGTTAGATAAATTATCAGGGGTCTTATCATTTTGACCAGGTGAAAATGTTTTTTTTTTTCAAATAATTATTAGGTCATGGTTAAAGTTTCGAATGAAGCAGATTTCATTTTTTCCATCATATTTTCCCTTTTGGCAATGGTTTCAACCATATCACTGATTAAAAATTCGATAATATGCGTAAACGCTTACTTTCTTAGGTGGTCTTATAATTTTGACCAGGAATGTATATATATATATATATATATATATATATATATATATATATATATATATATATATATATATATATATATATATTATTATTATTATTATTATTATTATTATTATTATTATTATGTAAGTGTATATATGGGTGTTTGTGTATGTTACTAATTAACGGTCATGTAGTCACTTGGATAGCCATGACAATGTATAGTAAAAACTTGCTTTTACTGATTAAGAATATAAACTTCAATAATTAATATCTGAGTAATAAAACAATTCATGATTTTGCCAATGCCTAACTAACCCACCCGAGTATCCGATATTCCTGCCACTATGCTAGCCTTCTAGACCTTTTTCTCACAACTTCCCCTGAGCTATGTTCAAGTTCCGTTCTGTCTTCTCTGGGATCTTCCGACCACGCGGTTGAATCAGTTAAGATAAAGACGAAATGCTATAAGTCTGGAGATGCACCTCTCCACCGTCTTGCGTATCGATACTCTACCGCTGACTGAGATGCATTCTGTGCATTTACATCCGATCGACCACTGAACTCAATGTGTAAAAAGGATGCGTCCTCCATAGTATAAGACCTGACCGAATGGCTAATTGTAAGTATAGACCGATTCATACCATCCAAAATATTCCAGCAAAAATTTAACAGCCAGTTATGGTTCTCCCCAGAATGTGATGCTGCCATCGCGCACAGAAATCACTTTTTCCATTGCTTCCAACGTAATAGATATACTGAGATTAACGCCGGTTCCAGGACTGTACACGACCACAGCAAAACCGTAATAAAGAATAGCTACCAACGAAATAGAGGAACTGATACTAAAGATGCATTCAGGACTGTCAGCAACAAATGCAAAATAGTAACAAAAATGCAAGAGAGCTAAATGCTCAGTCCGTTAAATCCAAAGTAGCTGAGCAGCAGCTTGGTTCCCACCAGATTTTTCAAATAGCAAACAGGATCCTGAAAAGAAGCGTGCCTTCTATCCCAACCATCATCAATGGACCTGCGGTCATCTCGTCAGCGTAAGATAAGGCCAAAGATTTTGCCAATAACTTTTCAGATAATTTTACCCTATGCGATAAAGACAATCAACTCCCCGTTTTCCTCCTATAATGAAGAACAAGGTCTGCAACATACAAATATATGTGCGTGATGTCGCCAAGCTTACTAAGCACCTTTATTCCAGTAAAGCAACTGACCCTGACGGCATTCCAATCATTGTACTGAAGAAAGCTTCAACTAGAACTTGCCCCCATACTTTACAAAACTCTTTAAACGTTGCATTTTAGCGAAGTGCTTCCAAGTCCCCTGGAAAACCTCATCAGTATACCCTGTATTTAAGAATTTAGGTGGTAAGTCATCCCCCTCTCAGTACCGACCAATAAGTCTCCTGTGTGGCATGAGTAAGCTGCTGGAATTCATATAAAACAGAGAAGTAGTCAACTTTTTCAGCAGAAATACCCTTCTTAGTGACATGCAATATGGTTTACGTTCTGCCAGATCTACAGCAGATGTGCTAAGCGAATTTCTTGACAAAGGTTTCCTCTCTAGGGAAATTGCTCTTTACATTTCAAAGGTTTTCAATAAGGTATGTCATACGGACCTACTTCACAAGATTTCCAACTACAGTATAACTGGAAATGTTTTCTCGATCATGAAATCATTTATCTTTGATAGGCTCAATAGAGTAGTTGTTGATGGGCAGAAATCAGAGACCCTCACTATTAATGCCGCAGTCTCTCAGCGGTCCATCCTAGGCTCAACTCTCTTCCTGATATGCATCAATGATCTCACAAAACACATACTTAAATCATTCGTTGACATCTATGCTGATAACACGACTATCTATAGCAACACATCAGAGGCCGTAAATGACAAAGTTCTCTCAGATTCTCTCACCTCTGATCTTGAGCGCGTGGTACAGTAGAGGAGCAGGTTGCTAGTTACTTTTAATGCATCTAAAACCAAGCTTCTATATTTACATCATCAAAGCTTTGATCCTCATCTGGCATCAATTGAAATGGATGGCTCTCGTCTAGGGAAGCTCCATATTTTTATAAGCTTCTGGGCTGGACCTTTACCTCTGATATATACATCAAGTCAGTTGTCAAGGTCGCTGGAAAAAATGGCTGGATCCTTCTACTGCTTCAGAAGATATCTCAACCCTGATGCAATTCTTTATCTGTTTAAAAGCCAAGTAGTCCATACATGGAGTACTTCTGCCACATCTGGGCAGGAGCTTCTAAAAACAGCCTATCCTGCCTTCATAGAGTACAAAGTAGGTTTCGTGTCCTAGTGGGTGATGCCTTTTTCTTTTCCCTGCAACCTCTCTCCCACAGAAGAGACTATGCGAGCCTTCTTTGTTTTATCGTTACTACCATGGCAGGTGCTCATCTAAACTCCAATCACTGGTCCACCCTCGCAAATCATAATCGGTAAACACCCGCCTAGCTGAAACCAATGTCAAAAAATGTCCTCACTCCTGTCTATGCCAAAATCAAAACGTAGATTCCAGGAACAAAGCTTCTTTCTTAGAAGTGCACCCCTGTGGAACTCTGTTCCGGTTGCCTGACTACTACCTGGCTTTCTTTAAGTCCAATGTAAAAAAAATTCTTGATGAACCACCTCCTTAAGTAATACACTTTATAATATTTCCAACACCAACGTACTGCACACACAATAACCCTTATATCCAAGTGTCTTCCGGGCCTTGATAAGTGGTGACTACTTTGTAAAAAAAGCCAAAAATAGCACCCGCATTTATCTAAAATATATTGGACATAGCCCCATCGAGGATAACATTGTTTCTTTTCTTATTTAAGAAGGATACAATTATGCTAAGTATTCATCCAATTATTCCATAGGATTTTATTTTCATCAGAAGACCATTGTCGATACCTAGGTCTAGTACCCTCCTCTCCCCTGCCTTATCCAGTGATTTGTATAAACGCTCAGAGATTATAGTTGGAATATCTGCAGTAGAACGGGCTAAATCCATATTGATTGTCTGGCAGAAGTTTAACAGCTGTAAGGTGGTGGACTAGAGCTTTAGTAACTGAGGACTTATATATTTTGTCGAAAAAGGAGGAGGCTAATGAGGCGATAATAAGGTCAGTTCTTTTGCAAGAGTTTTTGTAAACTGGATGTACAGAAACAGTTTACGAGCAGCCTGGAAAGCAGGATTCGTTAAGGCATTTGTTAAAGAATTTCAAGAGAACAGGATCGACCCCAGCGGAACATTTTGTAATAGCTCAGCCGGGATGAAGTAAGGTCCACATGCTTTTGAGGTGTCTAGATTTTTTCTAATAATATCATGTACTGGCGAGGGTGTGATTTTTAGATCATCGACTGTGGTTTTTGTCCGCAGATTAAATATCAGGGAGGGAATGACTTGCTTGGTCCAAGGTAGAGTTTGAGGCAAACTGACGAGCAGACATTTTAGTCTTTTATCATCACGAGTGATGGTAGCAGAGATGATGGGCATAAGTCTGTCAGGGTATATATATATTATATTATGCCATATGTTGAGACAAACCTACAGTGCTTTAGTCCAGATTGGAATTTATTCAATCAAAGTATTATCTATTATCAAAGTATATTAACATATGTGTGTATATGTGCGTGTGGGTACGTAGGTGGGTTTGTGTGTGTGTGTGTGTGTGTTTATACTTGTTTTCGATTAAGATTTATTAATTCACTGTTTCTGAAAATGGTGGCTATAATTTATAGCGACATTGTAAAAACTGGCGTTTACTGTAGATCTTCTCACTTATTCTATCTCACTTATTGCATTTGAAGTGAATACAAGTAAAATAATCAAGTAAAATCGAACCAACGGCATACACTACCGTTGTTAATTATGACAATTGTGTTTTCCTTGAAAAGAAATATCGCGGTTTATGGCTTCAAAGATGATTTCGCTGTT
Organism: Euprymna scolopes; assembly: GCF_053919585.1. NCBI lineage: Eukaryota > Metazoa > Mollusca > Cephalopoda > Sepiida > Sepiolidae > Euprymna > Euprymna scolopes. Next base: position 7,788,387 of record NC_136489.1, read on the forward strand.
ATTGTGATGTGTTTTTGTTTGCGCATAGTAAAAGACCTGTTCTATTTGACAATTGCTACTTTAGTTTTAATTAGTTCTTTAGCTAATTAAATGCGACTATCTTTTACCTGGCATAACAAAGTTTGCTAAACTTCTCGCTGAAACCGATGCATGTGTTTGCTGCCAAGAATTCCGTTTCTTTTTTCTCATGGGGATCTATTAGTTCATTGAGTCTTTGTTGTTTTTCTAAGATAATATTTTTAGTGAGAAAATAGCAGTTATATTTTAGTTGTTTATGGAGTATTTTTTCAGTTTATATTTGCTTTAATTTCATCACTCACAAAGCTTGTGTTTATGTGTTTATCTTGCATGAAAACACACGTGTGTAGATATATATATATATATATATATATATATATATATATATATATATGTATATGTGTATTAATATCAATATATATAATTGTATCTGCATATATATAATCATATATATAATCGTATATATATATATATATGTATATTAATATCAATATATATATAATTGTATATGCATATATATAATCATATATATAATCGTATATATATATATATATATATATATATATATATATATATATATATATATATACATATGTATTCATTTCTACATGTTTAATATATGTGCTAGTTTCTTAGGCAAAAACACACATTACGTGATCAAAAAATTAGAGAATCCAAAATCTGAACCTCGCTATATAAACCATTCCATACAATATTGAGTTTTAAGTCTTTCAGGTTACAATGCATAAATTATTTCAACAACAGGCATGCTACTTCACAAAAATGCAATTTTAGAAAAAAATGAATATACCATTTTTCTAAATCCTGTCTCTATATTTTGACACTGGCTCTCCTGCGAAACAAGAAGTCAAAAACGGCGCTAAGGGCTCCAAATGGATTTTGTACAGGCTGTTCTTTTATGGGTCTTTCGCCGGTTGAAATTTTTTTTTAAATGGTAAAAAATGTGTAAAAAAATTTAAAAAAATCGTAAAACAGTTTGTACTTTTATCTTAGTTTATTTTAATTTGGGGACGTAGACCCTCATTGTGGTTCCCTTTTCCTTTCCACCCATCAGGTCTATCAAGGGTCGCGTGACAATTATCGGTGAACAAAACTGTTTGAAAATTCACCTTCCTGTGATCTCTTGCCCACTCTACTCTCTTTTCTGTGTCGATAGCCTTCATTTTGAGGCGGACCTCTTGCTTTCCAATTGTTGCAATTGTCCTGATGTTCCCAATCCTTTTCAACAACTTGTTTGCTAGTTTCAAGTGGGTTACGGCGAACATCTCTCTTGATCTTGCTCATTGTTCGACGTGACAGATATTATTTCTTACGAATTTTCCATTCGTCAGAAAGTCCCTGGCAAAGTTGAGGACTAGTCCAATATTTTTGATTGTGCGATAATAACGGTACAATTCTTTGGCAATTTCTTATGTGGAAATCTCATCATGTGGCCTTTAATAAATTTTACGTTCAATCTTGATTATAAAGTTGACAGGCTGATAAAAAAAAAACTGCAAGTCACCAATATGGCTGCCGTCTGCTCAGTGTGGCGCAGATCAGCTTAAAATTTTATATTTGCGCATGCGTTTGTGATGCCCTATAACGTGCGAAGTTTTAAAAATTTTCATGGAAATTATCGGAGTTAAAACAAAAATATCGATTTGCATAAAATTCTGGCAAGGGGTATATATATATATATATATATATATATATATATATATATATATATATATATATATATATATAATATATATATATTTATATGTGTGTGTGTCTCTGTGTGTGTGTGTGGGTGTGTTTACATATATATTCACATATATTAACATAATTTATGGTGTGTATATTATTGTCTCGTCGTGTGTTTTCAATGCATCTCCGATAGAAGTAACTAATATGATTACCTTTATTTTTTAATCTAACGCTAATTATATATGTACTACACTATAATGAAATAAAGTTTACTTTTCACTAACTTCAATTTTAAAATATTTGATTATTTAGTATTTTATGTATCATTTCACTAATTATATTTTGTCGAATTATGTTTTATTTACTGTTACTTTCTAATTTCATATAATCAGACCAAATGTTTTTATCATCCATATGCAATTCAGTGTAATATATAGTTTCAGTGCTTCATTCTGATTGGTATAGCTTGGAAATGTAACTGTGTGTTTGGAGATCATTAGCTAAAGGCAGTGGTTCCAGATGATACGTTTCAGAGAACGGGTACTTTAACGGAGAGATGTATTGTTACGGACTTTACTCTAATTGGCGATATGATTCAAATTTTTGTATCTATCTATCTCGGCGGGCTATTTGCCAGGACTAATATGACTATCTATTCATTTCTCCCTATCTTCCATCAGCTGTTTCAGATATTTAAGGTCACAGTTGGTGTCATGTGTAATTTGCTCGATGTACGCGGATCTTGGTCGTCTTATGCTTGTGCGGTCGTGCCCTGAATTTAACAGTAATACATTTTCTCATTTATCAACCGTTAGGGTTTACTATTAAATGTATTAATTTTTATTGTAGACTACCTAAAATAGATATAAAGTGTGTGTTTTATTAGATAAAACTATGTTTGGGGCTTCATAATTCTTAGGTCTAATAAAAAAAACAAAAAATGTAAATACATTCATCGTAAGTAATTATTCCATCATACGTTTTAGAGAATATTCCCGAGTCGTTTAACTAAATATGAAACGGTAAAAGCTAAGTTAATATACAAAATGACATAGCCAGGCACTGTGTTAAGACTTATCAAGCACTATTTAACCATTATTACTTTTCTGCGTTTGTATCCTAGTTTTCTTTTTACTATGTTGGCATCAGTCAAGTAAGTTATCCAGTATTCTGAAAACCTACAATCCACTCTATGAAATTTGCTACATGCGCCATACATACATGATATGGCAATATACTTTGGCTTCTTATTGTATCATACTTACCACGGCCGTTATCCAAGCCGTAGGCGATCAGATGTCGTTTACGTATGAGAGATAAATTATGTCCGTAACAATGTTAAACGCTTGCAGCGGGATCCTGCAGAAAAGATGATGCGTTTCTAACTGGACTTCTTGCCTGTGAAATAAAACGTCTTCAGCAAGTGACAATTAAAATAAATACACCGAAATATACGAATGCTTTTGTGTTTTTCTTTATCTCCTAATAGTCTCGTTGTATGGACGAAAACGAATAGGAATCACGTTTTTAGAGCCTGATTAACATCCTAAAAGCAGCAAAAATATTATTCTGTTAAGTGGATATTTGTTTCAAATTCATGCGTTTTCCGAATTCAAATATTTATCAAAAATAAATTTATTGAAATAATTTAGCTACAAAATAAATAAACTCGCTTCAGTTGCTGTGATACTGGTAGAGATTGTATTAATATGGTGAAAAACTTATTTCTTGTGTCATTGGCGATTATATGAAATAACTCGGGAACACTTTTCTAAAATCCAATTCTAATTATTGAGTAAGTAGCAGTGGAAGAGTGTCTTGCTTTCTAATATCTGCTTGTTTGTTTATCGGATAGCTGTTGCGTGAACATGTGAATATTACTTCACGACGAAAATGATAATCAGAATTTAGAAAATAATTGGACGAATTTACACAAAAGTGTAACAATTTAGTGCGAAGACGTGAAGCTTTTGTAAGGCAAATCCCGTAGTATTTGCATCATTCGTGTAGTTATTCGTTGAGTTCTCGTCACTTTCATATTGTTAGAGATGATGTTCAGGGTTAAATCATATCATAATGTCTAAAAAACGTTTATCAATAATTAGATTTATTTTGCTCATGATATCAAATGCCATAAGCCCCACTGAAGAATATCAGTATCACATTCAACCATACTCATGGATTGTTGAGAAAATTGAAATAGTTCAATCGATTATAACCCTGGGTTCATATTTACTTAACCTTTTCGTTTTAACTTCGAACATAATCGTATTGTCGATGACAATACGATTAAAAAAATAACAACTATTCACTCTTCGATCTCCTGTATTTATTAATTACCATTATTCACTGTTGAAATCAACAGATTAACTTGTCTATTTAGGAACAGCATTCTTTTTTTTTATATTTTCCGTTGAATAAATGCATATAAAAATACTATCAACGTTGAATGAATTTAATTACTAGTATAGTTTCAGATTATTTCCGGGTATCGATTTATTCGCTGCGCGCAGAAATAAATAGATTTTCGGGAGTCGTTGCAAATTTGAATTAATGGGAAATATTTCACATCACGCATGCGTCGGTAATGAAGTCGGAAGTGATCGTCTTTTACTTAAGCAAAAAGAAATAAAAAATACAATAAAATTATTGGAAAAGTGAAATGCATTAGTGAATCCTCTTTTTATTTTTCTTCTATCTGTGTAGATACTTAAGTAGATAAATGACCCGCACGCAACATTAATGGCCCCATTGATTAGGATTATTTTACAGCAGGAGTGATATCATTGAAGATAGACAATAATACACATACATACACGAAACGCGCACGCGCACACACACACATAGATATATACATATATATATATACATGTATATATATATATATATATATATATACATAAAGAGAGAGACACACAGAGAGAGAGAGAGAGAGAGAGGGGGAGACAGACAAGAAGAGATAGATAGATGGATAATCGAAAAACAGGTAATAATAACATGCATATATACGTAAACACACACACACACACACACATATATATATATACATATTTATATATATTAAAGTATAACTGTACTGATTTTTATATATTTATTTTAGAGTGCTCAATACGCCACTAAGCTGTGTATAAGTTTATGAAATCAATATTGCAATAAAGCTACATGAGAATTTTCTAAGGTTTCGCTTTGTATTCTATTATTTGTAATTTTCCTTTAGTATTAGCTGATTACGACAAATGTGTAGTAATAAGACAATATATTTAAATATAACGTGTATGACTATGTACATAAAACTCGAATGTGTTACCTCAGGAATAACTCACGTATTTTTTTTTAAGCAAAAAGGAAGTCTGACTCCATTTATTGAATGCCACTGAAACAGAGTGCAATGGAGCTAAAACGCATGCATATCTAAAACTGTGGTGGGGACATGGAGGCATATGTTGTTGTTTTTTTAATTACATTTTCACCCCAAACAAGGCACATTGCCACTTTGGTGTAGGGGGCTACTATCAAAGGAAACATCTACTAGGGTACTATGTAGGGGTTAGGGCAGCGAGATGTTGGTTCACGTTGCACTTGAACTTATGCATGTCAGTACAGTTGGGGAAGCAGTGACCTGGAATGGAATTCCAAAGTCTAGCAGTTCTGGGGAAGAAACTACTGGAGTAGAAAGATCTTTTACATCTAGGGATCTCTACAGTGTGGGGGTGGGATTTTGTAGCTTGTCGGGTCTGTCGAGGGTGTTCACGTCGTGGGGGCACAAGTGCTTGCAGTTCTTCAGAGCATTCACCATTATAATACTTGTAGAACAGGCAGAGGGATGCAACATTTCGACGATGGGACAGAGGCTGAAGTTTTGATGCCAGTTTAGGGCCTATCAGATTTGCGACTTTCTTTTGAACCCTGTCAAGGAGCGAGAGACTAATAGGCGATGCACCGGCCCAAATATGACAAGACTACTCCATACATGGGCGAATGGTGGCATTATACAGGTACAGGATATTTTCGGGTGTAAGAAGTTTTCTAGCACGGTAGAGAGAGCCCACCTTCTTTGCAGGGACCCTGGCAATGCCCTCGATGTAACTGTTCCTACTCATGTTTCCAGTGAACGTTAGGCCAAGGAGCTTAAGAGATAAAGAGTCGTTGGCCATTGCTATAGGTGGTAGAAAAGGTTTCTTGTAATTATTGAATGAAACCAGTTTTGTCTTGGCGGCATTGAACGTGACCATCCATTTTTGTCCCCATTCCACTACTGATTGGAGGTCATCCTCTAGTGTTTCTGCCATTACTTTAGATATATGTTCATTTGTTTTCCTGTCGTGCCTGCTATAGAGTGTGGTGTGTATAAAAATATTTTTTAATTAATTATACATTTATATGGGTTAAGCCTATTGGGTAGCGATAATAAGAAACTGTCGCATGTGTATAAGCAAATCTATTTGATGAAAATATACAATTTAGGCGTTGGAACTATGTTTAATCTTTTTAATTTGGCATACCCAGCAACCAAATAGCGTGAAAAAAGAAGTACAGGGCTTTATATATATATATATATATATATATATATATATATATATATATATATATATATATAGATAGATAGATAGATAGATAGATAGATAGATAATGTTCACCACTTTTCAAGGCGTTAAAAAAACAACAACAATAATATTAATAATAATAACTCCAATCTTCAGAGGGGTGACTATTGTATATAGCGTTTATGAGGGGTGGGTGGGTAAATTCCCTTGGGTAAATCTGTACATTTGTGTGCGCGCGTCCTCGGAAAATGGAATTGAATATATGTTGGAAATTAAAATATGTGGAAACGACAAGAAAGCATTGCCAAAAAATTCTCTTACCGAGGAATGCTACGTCGTTCTTTCCCCTTGCATACTCTCTTTTCCCTGTGCCCTATAGGTATATGTCTTTATTGGGTTTAGATTGAATAAAAATAATACTCATTTAACAACCCGAAATATTTATTGAGACCGGAGATGGGGGTTTTGTGTCTCAGAATGCGTTTCCTTTCATGTTATCTCTTTTCGCCATGTCCGACATTTGTGGGCTGTAAGTATGCATTTCATATTGCCTATGCAGTGGTCTGGGAGGGTGCAGTGCATTGCTTTTTTGTGCTGTGTGGATGTGTCCTTAATTGTTGGTTTGTGGTTGTTGAATCGCAAGGGGACCGTAGTTACCCTTTGTGCCTCTTAGGCATTATGTTCTGTGGACTACCTTGGGACTGTCGCAAGTTTCCGAGGGGAGTTAAGGTTGAATGCTTGTGCCTTCAGGTGTAATTGTGTCATTAGAATTAATGTGTTTGCATATTGTGCACCTGGGTTTATTGCATGTTTTGTCTCCTCGGGATGCGAAAGTTTTGTGTATTTTGTTTGATGTTAGTAGTGGCTGTAGATACCGTGCCTTTCTTCTGGCACTGGAGGGAAGCAGATGGTATATTTTGTTGATAGTGTGGTTATGCTGCAGTTGCCTGAATACCTGTTTAAGTGCTTTGTGAAGTTTGTCCGTGTTATTGTTGTAGACAAATATATATGTATAGACACATTCTTCGACTCAAATATACCTGGTGAGATTGGAAAGAGGCACTGAGATAATTGTAATAAAAGATGTATCTACATTAATAGAATGAGAGAATACATATCATATGTATATGTGCATGGGTCTCTTGAATGGACAAGCAAGGTCATCTATCTATTCCCTGTTATGTGCAACTTATGTAAATCTTATCCCATATATTTCTATTTTTTTGTTTTATATATTTTTTATTTCTAGTACGTTTTAAATATTTATTCACTTATTTTAAAACAAATTAATTACTAAAATAGATTTCTTTTTTTTTCACTACATTAATGCATTCATAGCTTTTTCTTAATGAAATATATCTCTAATTTAAAGTTGTTGTTTTTTTTAGTATAGCGAAATGCTTTATGTAAGTACAAACGTATAACTCCCTGTTAGGAATCGTAGGTCTTCTCGGATCATCCATCTAGGAGAAAGAAAACTGATATTAAAACATGGGGGAGGAAGCCCTCCTCAATCATGGTTGATAACCAGGCTAAAGCCGGTTATGGGAACAAATGCCCCGGTCTTAAACCTACAGGGACTAGCCGGAGCAACCCTGTACAAGGCTTTGTTTTCTGAGTAAGATATGGAAGGTCGTTCCACTATCCCAACCGCTTTCTTGTTCTTACAATCTGAGAAAGTTGGGTTTGCTTGCATGCCAGATGTATTCATTCGGCTGGTCTGGGCTGGTCTTTTATTGGAAGTTAAGGGTAACTAACTGGCAGTTTGCATGCTACTGTTTCCGACTGGCAGCACACGAAGCTGTATTCAAATCAGGCTCCCCTATAATAGAGAGCAAAGTCTGAAATCGGATGACTAGAACTTCATGTGCTTTCAACCAGCCTTTCCTCACTGTGTTAGTTACTTATATTTTCATTTATCGCTTTCCCAAAAGTCAGTAATGTACTCTTAACGATCATATCTCTGACAGTATAGATGCAGTAATCTCCTTAGATAGTAATACCCAAATAAGTGCGTTAGGTGACTTAAATGTACACCATACAAAAGGCTTAGTTTATCAGGTTATACTGATTCATCTGGACGCTCTACATAGCTTCTCAATAGCTCATTTTCTCACACAGGCAATCACCTGTTTCCAACCTGGCTCTCAGACAGTGATCAACAAGCTTAACTTCTTGTCCTATTCCTTTCCAGAGTCCCTAAGGATTGTTAACTAATACCACTCGGAAACGCTGACAGCCTAGTCGTATCAGTAGACATCGCACTAAAATCACAACCTTAACTTGGGGAGGCATTTCTAAAAACAACATGGTATTCTAAAATAGCTGAATGGGAATCCATCAGAGAAACGATCAAATATACTCCATGAACCAATATCTTCTCTTTCCCTGCTGAGCAGTGTGCGAATAAGAGAAGTAAATTGTGAAAAGCGGCATTCAACTCCATACATGTCCTCGCTCGGGAGTATTATAGCAACCTCCACTGACTGCAATGTGTGCAACTGCCATTGCATAAAGACAGCGTAAACTTCACCGGTTCGTACGTCATAAGTCAAATCCAATCGGCAAACATTTATAGAAATCATTGTAAAAGAGTAATAAAAACAACTGAATCAATATATGCTGAAATAACCATGGAACGCATAAAATTGCAAATGATACGAACTGGGGATTTATGGAAAATATATACAAGTATAGTGAATAACGTCCCTCCATTATCCAACAGGAGGCCGCATTCATTGCAATAGAAAAGGCAGAACCGCGAGCTCAGCGATTCGCCTCCAATTCCACCCTAGAGCGGACAAACAATGCATTCCCAAATTTTCCTATGCGCACGGAAACAACGACTAATGATTTCAAAATCACCCATTTCCATGCCCACACTCTCATAAAAAATAGACGACTTCAGAACCTGAAGCTCTGATGAAGTACCTAAGAAACTAATTGATATGATCAGCTGTCGTAACCCCCGTACTTTCCTAACATTACAAGCAAATGCCTTGGTGAATATTGCTGCCCTAATAGTTGAGGTTTTTGAGTAGATGAATTGTGTTAAAAAGTCCCAATTATATTCAGTCTTTAATAAAAAGAGAAAACGAGAGGGAGAGATGCAGAGATGGATTTAGACAGAAATTGGAAAGAATGAATAAAAAGGATGGACAAAAATAAACACATGTTTTACATATTGTCGTTTATAGTGGGATCGCCTTACTTTTTGTAAAATGCATAACAATATTAAAAATTACATATACGCTGGACGAGCGACAATTCAACAGAATGAGGAATGTATTAAATTCATATATATATATATATATATATATATATATATATATATATGTGTGTGTGTGTGTGTGTGTGCGTGTGTGTGCGTGTGGGTGGGTGTTTCCCCGTGGGTGTGTGAAAATATATATACACATACAGAACCCTAAAACAGGATTAAATAAATACACATAAAATAACATTGTACTACATGGTTGACTACAAAGAAGAAAATCACATCGTACAATGCAATCTTTATTTTATTACTTCGATTCAGCACCTCTTAGCAGACAATACTCTTTTTCTCCATTTGCCCCTTCTATTTTCGATGAAGAACCACTGCAGGTGAAAAAACAACGTGCCTCTTTTCTTACACTATTTAAACAATGGTCATATATTTTTTTTATATCTGAAACAACGATACATCAAAGTGAGGACACACTTACTATCTTATCCAGGGTTGCCAGTTTACTGCTTCAAACGTGAAAATGTTGCAAATTTGCCGTTTTGTCACATAGTTTGCCCTCCCTAAACAATATTTCCCTTTTATAAAATGTAACATACAATCTGACTAATGACTATTACAAGTATAATATATGATAAATGGAAAACAGTTAAATATTTATTTAAATTGTCCTGTAATTGAAGTATCTGGCAGATCTTTGTATGTAAGTCCACGCTATGTACATCTGCCAGTGTAAACAAAATAGTTGTCGTTGGAAAATAAAAAAAAAACACTATAAATGAATATACTTCAAAGTTGGACGTCGAGTTCAAGACATTATAAAGACATGTTAGCCAGGGGCAGTATTTCGATACAAACGCATAAACAAGTAGAAACGTATGTTTTAGTGTCGGGGGATTGCCGATGGGCATTAAGTTCTTGTAAAAATAAGTGAGTTTTCTTTAAAACCAATCGATATGTGAATATATTATATTTTAGTTGATATGAAGGAGTTTTTTAACCCATCTGTTTAAGCGCTGTGTTATAATGATACATCCCCCTCTGTAGAAAACTATATATATATATATATATATATATATATATATATATATATATATATATATATATATATATATATATATATATATATATATATATACCCGTAGTTGGATTGTCCCTTGAAATATGAACGTTGTTCGACCCACGTAGCTTGCATGGCAACTATACTTAAAATTATAAATTATTATGGTACGAAAGATAGATAATCTTTTTCGAGAAGATACTGTTAAGGTTTTCCTAGAGACAACAACACGCGCAATAGAAGCAAAATAATATTATCGATCCGTTCAGCTGATTTTATAGCTACTCTATATTTACTGCAACACCGGAATATCATGATGTAATGGACATTTACTCAGTGTTTTAATTTTTAATTACCGAAGATTTGTTATTTCTCTTTGCATGACATAACAACATCAAGAAGGTACTCATTTTTGGATGGCGCGCCAGTAATCATTTTATATTCCTCATTCAATTTTGACTATGTAAAAATGTGCTGAGGTCCAAATTAAATTGATCTTATGTAGATGGCAAATGAATACCAGCGTGTATACAAACCCGTAAAAGTTGGATTTGCGGTATATAGACGTAAGCTAACTAGATGATGGTTTGGTTACCAATACATCAAGGAAAGCTATGGACGAGTAACATTACTCTTAATAAGTTTATTTTAACGCGAAATACATGCTATTGTGTAAGGAAAACAAATATTTGCTTGTGTTCGATTACTGAGGAGAAACATGTGTCATTCCATATCAAAAATTGACACATGGTTTCATTGTAATTAAACATATGTACTTGCAGATTTCATCAGCTCAACAAATATAATTTCGGAAATGGAGAAAGGTTATATCCGGCTACGATATATAACAATATGTACGTACATGTATAGTCTGTAAAATCGGGACAAAAATAAAACGGTTGCTACTGTCATAAGAACACATGTAAACAACCATAAATATTTGAATAACGTCCGCCAATAAAATGAATAATTAAGACAGTAATCACTGTAACTTGTCGTAAATTATTACATATCACTTTTGTAAGCGTCTGCTTTAGTAATCCGACGAAAGATAAAATGAGCATTTAAAGGAAAACGACTTTGTATGTTTAAGATTATCTTGGAAAAATAAATTATGAGTCTAATATCATTAGCTATGCCCGAAGGAAGTTCACCCCTAGAAACCCACGTACCTCATTTCTTTTTTAATCTGGCGTCTGAAAAGGTTGTTTACCCATCAATTGTGACAGCGCCAAAGTTAACAAATGTTTCGGTATTTTTTAGTATGACAGATATTTTGTCGGTATTATAATGCTAATTTCCAATTGTTAATTTACCCGTTAAGTCTAAGCAACATAAATAAAACTCTTTTTTGCCTGATGATCGCACCCCATGTTTGAATTCCAAATGTTATGCTCAGTAACAAAACATCATTACATTTATCTGACAAGCTCTTCACATTTTCTTCAAATTTTGAATTGTGTATTATTCCTTAAGATGAAAATCATATGTACCAGATCTCATCTCGGCTGTGCTATTAAAAACACTCTCCGCCGTGGTTCTCCTAAAACTTTACAACAAATGCCGTAAGGATTCCTGCGTTCTTGACTGCTGAAAAACTGCTTGTTTTAAAAAATTCTAGTTAAAAAGAAATTGACACATTAACATCGCCCGATTCGCCTCCTCCAGCGTTTCGCCAAAATAGTTGAGTTCTAAATAAACCAGGCACATGTCTGTCACCTTAGAACTGCTTAACTATTTACCGACAAACAGTATGAATTTAGTTAATCACGTTATACAGCAAATATCTTAGCTGTAATCTCTGAACGTATGGACCATACACTGTAAAAACAGGGGAGGTAGAAAAGTAGGACTAGATATGTCTAATGTTTTTGATAGAGCATGACACGATGACCTTCTAATGAAAATCAGATGATACAGGATAAAAACCTAACATAATCTAATTGGTATTTTCCTCGACTGTCGTACGTCTAAAGATTATCATATAAATTCGGGCGTACCAAGGGGTCTAACCTTGGACCTGTATTATTCTTAATAATCATAAATGACTTGCCTGATAAAATTATCTCTGAGATGTGTGTATTTGTAATGACACCACGCTCTATAAAAGGCCCGAAGGGAAAACACATAAACACATATCTAAAGAAATGGCCGAAAAACTAGAAGATCTTCAATCTGTAGTTGTATGGAACCATTCAAGCATGGTCACATTCAAAGTTGCCAAGACCAATAATGACAAGAAGACTTCTTTTTTTTATTACATTTTCACCCCAAACTAGGCACATTGCCACTTTGGTGTAGGGGGCTACTATCAGGGGAACATCTACTGGGGTACTATGTAGGGATTAGGGCAGCGAGATGTTGGTTCACGTTGCACTTGAACTTATGCATGTCAGTACAGTTGGGGAAGCAGTGACCTGGAATGGAATTCCAAAGTCTAGCAGTTCTGGGGAAGAAACTACTGGAGTAGAAAGATCTTTTACATCTAGGGATCTCTACAGTGTGGGGGTGGGATTTTGTAGCTTGTCGGGTCTGTCGAGGGTGTTCACGTCGTGGGGGCACAAGTGCTTGCAGTTCTTCAGAGCATTCACCATTATAATACTTGTAGAACAGGCAGAGGGATGCAACGTTTCGACGATGGGACAGAGGCTGAAGTTTTGATGCCAGTTTAGGGCCTATCAGATTTGCGACTCTCTTTTGAACCCTGTCAAGGAGCGAGAGACTAGTAGCCGATGCACCGGCCCAAATGTGACAGCAATACTCCATACATGGGCGAATAGTGGCCTTATAGAGGTACAGGATACTTTCGGGTGTTAGAGGTTTTCTAGCACGGTAGAGAGAGGCCACCTTCCTCGCAGCGGCCCTGGCAATGCCCTCGATGTAATTGTTCCAGCTCATGTTTCCTGTGAACGTTAGGCCAAGGAGCTTGAAAGACTTACTCTCAGCTAAAGAGTTGTTGGCCATTGCTATAGGTGGTAGAGAAGGTTTCTTGTAATTATTGAATGACACCAGTTTTGTCTTGGTGGCATTGAACGTTACCATCCATTTTTGTCCCCATTCCACTACTGATTTGAGGTCATCCTCTAGTGTTTCTGCCATTACTTTAGATATATGTTCATTTGTTTTCCTGTCGTGCCTGCTATAGAGTGTGGTGTCATCAGCATATATACCCATCTCAGAGGCAATTTTGTCGGGGAGGTCATTTATGAATATCAGGAACAGCAGAGGACCAAGGATAGATCCCTGGGGCACTCCCGCATTTATATTATATTGTTTAGACGTACGACCGTCGAGGACAACCTGGATTTTTCTCTTATCTAAGAAGGATTTAATTATGTTAAGTATTCTACCAGTGATACCGTAAGATCTAATCTTCCTGAGGAGACCCTCATGCCATACCCTGTCAAAAGCCTTAGATATATCTAGAGCTACCGCTCTGCCCTCTCCCGCTTTGTCCAGTGAATGGTATATGCGTTCAGAGATTACAGTGAGGATGTCTGCCGTGGAACGGGCTTGTCTAAATCCATATTGATGGTCGGTCAGAAGTTTAGCATCTGTAAGGTGCTGGACTAGAGCATGGTTAATTAAGGTCTCAAATATTTTGGCGAAAAGTGGGAGGAGGCTAATACGGCGATAATTTAATGGGTCAGTTCTTTCGCCAGAATTCTTGAATACTGGTACCACAGAAGCAGTTTTCCAACAGCTCAGAAAGCCAGATTCATTAAGCCATTTGTTGTAGAGTTTGGAGAGAACTGGAGCTACTTCGGCTGAGCACTTTTTTAATAGCACAGCTGGGATGAGGTCGGGTCCACATGCTTTGGAAGTGTCAAGGTTTTTTTATGATAGCATGCACCTGAGCAGGGGTGATTTCCAAATCGTCTAGCGTGGGGTCTGTCCGCATAGGAAATTGAGGTAGGGGGTGGTTTAGAGGGTCCAGTGTGGAGTTGGAGGCAAACCGACTGGCAAGCATGTTAGCCTTCTCGGTTGCTGAGCAAAGAACCTCGTGATTGTTGGTTAGTGGGGGAATTGTTGATTGCCCATTATTTATTACACTGTTGTAGATTTTCCAGAAGTCACGAGTTCCTAATTTTTGTGCTTGAACATACTTCTTTTAAACTCCACTGACAAACGTTTACAGGGAACGTTAGTCGTGACATATACACTGAGAACATTGCCAGATGTTTGAGATGCGCTGCATGACATACATTGGAACAGTTATTTCTGTTTGATGCTTATTTTATACAACGTTTTGGAATTGGGAAAATTTATGAGAAATATTTTTTACGGAATTGTTAAAAGTTATCTTAAAACACTACATTTTGTCTGATTACTTCTTTATCTATGCATGTATTTTTTTACACCTGCAAATATTTAGATTAGAGAAATATTCGCACATTTTCTCAAAATTAAAAAATAGCACATTTATATGGTTTGCTCCTGATCCTCTTTATATAATTTTCATCTACAATTTCTATGTCATAATAACGATATTTCCTAAAAAATATTGTCCATCATCCTGTACCTTGCAACACTTGGAAGCCATTTTATGAAAATATCCATGTATTAAACACCCTTTTGCAACCTACACATTTATTTCGAATGAAAGACAAACAATGGTGTGTTGTAAAGAAGTATACAACATGTTTTTATTAAAAGGGTAAACTATTTATGTATAAAATCTTTAAACACGGCTTACATTAGAGGCTACTTTTTGCACCCGTGTAATTGTGTGAGCGTTTTTAATTTTATCTTTTTATGCACAGTAATGTCAACCTTGAAACTATGTTCCAAATGCACAATATTCATTTACGATCTAGTTGGCACCTTGAATATGTTGGACTAATAACTGAATATTTAAATACATATGTAGTTATAAATCAATCTTCACTTACCTAGATGTATTCTACCAAGTAATTCTATCTCCTAGGGAATGCCTATCACAAAACTCCTAAAAGCATGTTTTTACATATGCTGTTTGATAAAAAAGGATAACTAATCGTAAGACTAACATTTAATTGATAATCATTGATAACATCCGAGTTATGTTTAGTATAAATGACCATAATCAGTTTCACTAAACAATTCATAAAACAATACCAAACAGTTGTACTGTAACCTTACTTAAGTTCCGTTTAAAAAAAGTTCGATTACGGGTTCTCGTAAGCCAGTAAAATATATGTATTTATTGTGCTAAGCATTTAATTACATTTTCAGGAATGACTTATTCTTCTTCATTCAATTTTAATGGATATTAAAATATATATATTTATATTTAACCTTGGCAGCTCCGAAACACAGATTATGTTAGTTTCAAATAAATTTATGAGGCAGCAAATGTTTGCATGCAGAATGCGACTCAGTGTAATTTACAAAATCTATATTGAAATCAAATATTATATATATATATATATATATTTATTATTATAATTGTCATTTATTACTATATATATATATATATATATATATAATATATATATATATATATATATATATATATATATATATATATATATATATATAGTAATAAATGACAGAAGTCAGTATTCCAAATTGAATGATGTTGACGATCTTATAAATTATTACTTTTATTCATTTACCATTTTCAATTCTTGGTAGTATCGGGTTCGTAGCATTTACAATGGCGTAATGGAAACATATTAGAAGGTATTTACAGCTTCTGCTGTCATTTTCGGATTTTAATCATGTCTAAACGCATTTATTTCCTTTTGAGAGATTGCTTGCTTCTATTTCTTAGGATGAGGTCAGGACAAAAATGATTCAGTTATTTATATAATAATTAACAATTGATTTAGTGCAACGAAACAGATACTGTATAGGATAGCAAATATCAACTGAATTAAAGGAATAAATTATAAGATGGTTCACATCAGTAACTTTGTAATATAGACTTTTGTCATTCAATGCTCTTTAATTACATTGACCCTCTTCAATAAGAATTGGTGTATATTAAAAATAAATAAAGTATATTTTCACAAATATATATATATATTTATATATATGTTATATATATATATATATATATATATATAATACAAGACAATTGAGACAGTTAGATGCAAACGAAAACATCGAGCCAATGCTACGTGCATTATTATTCTTTCTCTAATGTAGAGGTCATACAAGTTAAGTTAATATCCACATATATTCGTATGATAGTCTGTTACGTTCAACAGTTACAATTACGCTCATGCGTTTTAAAAGAGAAACCATAATAAGAGGCCCGCCATATACTATTGATTTTATGTCAGAATGCGGAAATTTTGTGTTCAGAATGATATAGAAATGGAAAATATGACAATGTTCAAACCACACCAATTTTCTTATTTCTGACTATTTATTTAGTTGAAATCGAAGCTTTCGTATTCATTTTGTGTTTGTAATAGAATGCGGATATGCTGATATTATACTCTGATGAAATTCTATCGAAATACATTTAATAATACTTTTGAAGATGTCGCAGGATCAGAGGTTAACAACAGGGACTGATAGATTGTGTGTACACTGCATCCTGCTAGTGTTTCAGAATATATTTTTTTGACTTTATACGTTGGGAATTTTAACGAGGTCTCCCTCTATAATAACCTGAAGTGTTTCTGCAAAATATTATTAAATAAGTATAGAAACACTATTATTAAATATAGAAAAAAAAACGGTTATCTTTCTGATTGACTGATTGTGTTGGTGACGAAAACCAACGGAAGGAAAATAAATTTAGCTGAGCGAATTCGTGATTGATAATAATATTTAATAATACTGTTTGCTGAGGAAACCATTGCATTGTGTGCAGAATTGGTTACTTCTTCTGCAAGATTCTGGCGCTTGCAAACAAGGCAGTTTTCGGAAATACCTTCACATTGCAATAACTCCAGTTTTCTCAATCCATTTGCCAAATCCTTTTGCTACCAGGACTCGCATTACAATGGGCACAATGTCTAACTTCTTCAACTTCCCCATCTTTTTCTCCCTTTTCAAGTTTTGATAATTTTCAACGTCTGTTTTCTTTTCTTACACCTACATTCACATCAGCTGACTCTACTTTATTAACAAGACTAAATCTGATCTGCTTTAATCACCCATATTAAGATATCCATACGCCACAATAATTTCATATTATTACCTTCCATTGTCCCGCTGGACCATGCTCGTACCATTTTCCTGTGCCTTCCTACCATGTTTTTTTGCATATATACCAATGGATATTTATCGTAATATTATCATGTCCCATGTTGTATATCTTTTGAGCTAAAATCTCACAACGACTACGGAAGTGTAATATAATCTCACCTTTCTGCTCACCCAATTCGAATTATCGGACTTTCAGCCGTTTTATAAATGTGATTATTTACATCATTTTTCCTGGGGTCTTCTACTGCGCGGCATATATATATATATATATATATATATATATATATATATATATATATATATATATATATATATATATATGTATATATATATATATATTAGATTTCTCTCTCAAATAATTATTTCATTATTATTATTTTCTCATTATGAGTATTCGAACAAGCCATCATGAACGATTGTTCGTTGAGAACACACTTGTGCTGTTCCCAGGAATCTGAGTGACAAAAATCTCCTCGGATTTTCAGTACTCTACACATCTTTCGAAAACCTTTGCAAAAGAATTTGCGTTATCACAGTATCCGTAAAACATTGATTTTTCTCTGGCGGGTACAATTAGTCTTCACTGGAATTTGGGTGGCAATAAGCCTCCCCGAAGGTTCTAGTCCTCTTTGGACCTCTCCAGCGGAGGTCTGACTAGTGTTTCTCTCCTCGGTCTACATCTCCTCTTGGCCCCTCATTATTTGGTGGGTTGCCTGTTTATTATGAAGAAAAGAAGGCGTTTGCCGTTTTTTTTAATTATACAGTGTGTTATGATATTCCGTGAGTTTTG
The DNA here is from genome assembly GCF_053919585.1 of Euprymna scolopes. Lineage (NCBI taxonomy): Eukaryota > Metazoa > Mollusca > Cephalopoda > Sepiida > Sepiolidae > Euprymna > Euprymna scolopes. The sequence continues at coordinate 7,806,860 of NC_136489.1, forward strand.
CATCTGTAGCATTTTCTGTATTCAGGTTATGTGTAGTTTGTGTGTGGTGTAAGTCTCAACATTTAAGGACTTTTCTTCTATATTTCTGCAGTTTTCATTATTGAAATTCGTTCTATTTTCCCGACTATCACTCTGAATCCAGTCACTCCCATTAATTTCTCAAATATTTTTTTATATCGTTCCTAGCTCTCTGGTCAGTTTCGTGTATTTGCTCCGCTTCTCATTATCCTTCATCTTCACTCTGTGGTATGCCGGTACGGCAAAATCTACATCTGGCAGGATTAAATATTATCACATCCTGTCTTCTTGCTTGTGTGGGTTTATCTATTTGTATTACCATATCCCATAGTATTTGGTGACTTTAATTTTCAATTACTGCTGTCAGTTTGTGTTTTTATCATTTGTCTATATGTTCAAGATTCTATGGTTATGCTAAGTAATTAAAACAAAAAACTAAACGGCGTCCCGCGATCATTGTATTAACAAGTACTAATCTAAACTCAGTTATGAAAAACAACATTTTAATATTCGCAATGGGATGGGCAATATAAAATAATGAAGGATAATTTGAATGACATAACCTTGCCTATAACCTTTTTGGATGCGAATAAAAATGCTGTAGTCGCATTTACTAAAATCGATGTGACATTGATACGACAAGAGGATTCACGTCTAGTTGACATCTGATCTGACGTGCTATGCGGTCGGTTTGTGTATAACGGGAAATGGAAAAATCGACTTAACCATCACAAAACGGTAACGATATCAGGCGCGCGATGTCTTATATTCAAAAGTCGCTGTCAGAACTTCTTAGATATCAATTTATCCATCAATATTTTCCATTCTTCATCGTCTCTTTTAATATTTCTTTACATTCTCTTCTTTTCCTCTTCTTGTAACTTTCTCCCTGTCTCACTCTCTCTCTCTCTCTCTCTCTCTATCCGTCTATATGTATAGATATTTGTACAACAACCGTACGCTACATATATGCACACATGTTTCTGTAGTGTCTCGTTCCAGAGTCATAGTTTCACTAAACCGTGCCTGAAACTTGAAACCACACATAAGCAGAGTTAGTCCTTTTTTTACAAAAAAGTGTGTATCTTATTCAAAGTAAAGTTAAAAGAAAACGGGCAAAACGCAGTGTCTATAAGGAATATGCTTGGAAGAAAGAAGATAAATGTAGGTTAAAATATATTGTGGATTATGTGACTGCAGTAATGCACGTATAGCTTTCTATAGAAAGACTATGAGGAGGCACCTTGCAAGCCAACGATATATCGACTTGATTCAAAGTAATATGCGATTTCTCCGATGTTCTATGAAGGTATAAAAGTCTCGAAGATTTCTTTTTTTTACATGGTAGTCACAAGTTAATAAGGCCCGGAAGACACTCGGGGATAAGGGCTTTGCGTGTACAGTAATCAATGGGATAATATCGTAGTAATCGTTTTAATGGAGATTTGATAAAGTGTCTTACGTGAGAGGGGGCGGCTTATCAGGTATTTGTTTATGTTGGACTTAATGACATCCAATTGTAGTCAAGTGGGGAACAGGCAAACAGAACAGAGTTCCACAGCTGTGTACTTCTAAGAAAGAAGATTTGTTCATGTAATATATGTTTTGATTTAGGCACAGATAAAAAGTGGGGAATATAATGACAGTGGTTTTATCTAGACGGGTGGTTTTCGTTAAACATTGGCGGGGGGCAGAGATGGGAGCTAAGACGAGCACTCGCCTGTAAAATAATGATAAAACAAGGATAGGCTCGCAACGTCTCTTCTGTGGGGAGAGGTTGCAGGGAAGAGAAAAGGGCATCCCCCACTAAGCCACGAAGTCTTTTTTGTACTCTGTCAAAGCAGGATAGGCTGTTTTAGCAGCTCTTCCAAGATGAGAAAGCAGTACTCCATCCTTGAACGTATTGGTTTTTATATAGATTAAGAATTGCATCAGCAGTGAGATATCTTCTGGAGAGGTAGAAGGAACCTACAATTTTTCCAGCGACCTTGGCAACAGACTTGACGTACGTGTTCCGTTTCAGATCAGGAGTAAAGACCAATCACAGAAGCTTGTCAAAACAGTGAGCCTCCCCAAGATTAGAGCCATCCATTTCAATTAATGCCAGATAGGGATCAGACAGTTGATGATATAAAGACAGGAGCTTGGTTTTAGATGCATCAAAAGTAACCAGTCACTTCCTCCCCAACTTTACCACGCGCTCAAGATAAAAGGAGAGAAAACCAGACAGGACTTTGCCATTTACGGCCTTTGATGTGTTGCCACTGATAGTCGTGTAATCAGCATAGATTTAAACGAATGAGTTGGGAGATCATTGATGTACATCAGGAAGACAGTTGGGTCCAGGATGGCCCCCTGAGGGACTCCAGCATTAATACTGCGGGCCTCTGATTTCTGCCCATCAACCACTGCGCTTATGAGCCTATTAGAGATAAACGATTTAATAATTGAGAAATCATTTTAAGTTATACCGTAGCTGGAAATCTTGTGAAGTATGCCTTTATGCCATACCTTATCAAAGGTATTTCATATGTCAAGAGTAATTGCTTTAAAAAAAGAACTCTTTATCGGGAGATTCACTAATCCTATGAGATATAACTGTTAGCACATATACTGTAGGTTTAGCAGAACGGAATCCATATTACATGTCATTAAGAATTTTATTTCTGCTGAGATGGTTGAATACTCCCCTATTTTATATGGATTCCAGTAACTTACTTATGTCACACATGAGATTATTGGTATGTACTGAGAGGGAGATGGCTTACCACCTGAATTCTAAAATACAGTGCATACTGATGTGGTTTTCAAGGGTGTTGGGAAGAAATTCTCCTTAAGGCAACACTTAAACAGTTTTGTAAATATGGGGGTAAGTTCTGGTTGACGCTTTGTCAACACTATAATTGGTATGCCGTCAGAGCCAGTTGCTTTATTGAGATCTAGGTTCTTATTAGCATGGCGACCTCAGGAACAGATAGTTGTATGTTGCATAGCGTGTTGTCTGTTACAGGAGGAAATACGGGGAGTTGGTGGCATTGGTGACAGGGTAGAATTAGTTGCAAAGTTCTTGGCAAATAGTTTGTCTTTGCTTTATGCTGACGAGATGACCCCAGGTCCATTGATAATGTTTTGGATAGAACACACGTTCTGTTCAGGATCCTGTTTGTTATTTTCCAAAATTTGTGGAAACCAAGCCGCTGCCCAGCTACTTTGGATTAAAGGGACTAGGTATATAGCGGCCTTGCATTTTATATTACTCTTTTACAGTGGTTGCTGGCAGTCCTGACAACTGCTTTAGTCTCAGTACATCTATTAAGTTGTAGCTATGGAAAATGCGATTTCTGTGAACGATGCCCTGTGGAGAACCATGGATGGGTATTAGGTTTTCCTGTATGCTTATTAAATTCCGGACATAGTCTGGTGTCTCTACTAGTAAATATATATATATATATATATATATATATATATATATATATATATATATATATATATATATATATATATATATATATATAGGAAATTTATTACTGTGAGTCCAGAATGAGTTTACAAATTGTTTCAGCTAGAGGAAAATTCTCAAAGAGAGGAAAAATCCAACTAGCATCATCAGAATTCATAGATGGACTAAGTTATAAAGTCAAATAAAAATGGAAAGATCGTAGATAAAGGGGAGTTAGAAAAGAAGGGGAGTGGTGGGGAGAGGACGTTGGAGTTTAAAGTAGTAGGAGTGTATTAAAAAAAAGAGAGGGGTTTAAAATTAAATATTAATTATGTGTAAATTCTTATATACGTGTTTTTTAACGGTTTAAACTTAAAAGACGCTACTTTTATTGATAACGGCATAAGTAACAGTTAATTTAAACGATCACCATGGCAACAGGTTGGAGAGTTAATGTTAGTGGAGGAACGGGTTGAAAATGGGGTTTAAAGTAATTTAGCCGGGCGGGGAGAGATTGAAAGATATTTATTGTTTATAAAATGGAAGGAAAAAGAAAAGGAAAAATAAGTTAATGAATTATACTTTACAGGTTTATTTTGATAGTGTAATGATATATATAATTAAATATAATATATATATAAATAAATTAGTCGGGCAGGTAGAAATTATACGTTACAGGTTTATTTTAATGAAATAAAATAAAATAGGTGAAAGCTTAAGTAAGTAACTTAAATAATAGAAAAACATTTTTAAAAAGTAACACACAAATACAAGCACACGCATAAATATGTACAGCAAATGCACATACGTAAATGGGGGAAAAGCACATGCGTGATTACACATACATACATATATATATATATACATATATATATATATATATACATATACATATATATAAACATACATACACAAACACACATATATATATGCACACATACACAGATACGTAAAAATACACGCATATATACATATATAAACATATATGTAAATACACATACATCCAGATGCACACACTTACACATACATATATATATATATATATACATATACATATACATGCATATATATATATATATATATATATATAAATATAAATTAGCTGGGAGGGGGGGAAATTGAAAAATATTTTATAAATAATTTGTAAATTTTCAGGCGTTGTAGTTGAAGGAAAGAGAGAAGGAGAAAAATATAAATTAATGAATTATAAGTTACAAGTTTATTTTACTAATATAGAAATAGGTAAGAATATCATTAAGTTAATCAAATAATAATAAATTCATAAAATTATTAGGGAGATATTTATAATAAGTGAATAAAACACATACACACAGAAAAACACACACACACACACACAAATACACATGTAGAAGATACGTACACAAATACAAATATATATAAACACATACATATACACTTTTTCGGGATCAACGGCCAACTAGCTCCATGTATGTTTGTGTGTTGGGGTGGAGAGGGCTCCCATAAGCCGCGGTGAAGGCAAGCTTTCTAAGAGAAGCAAATCTCTGTTAAAAAACCATAAAACGAGAGACCAGTACCCGCATTAAGCTGGTCTGCAGTTTAAATTGTTGCTGGCTATCTTGCTCTTGCTTGTTGCTGGATCTCAATATTTTGAACCGAGAGAGAGACTTAGCTGGCGTGCAAAGCTAAGACTCTGTAACATTACCTGTGTATAGATACTCCCTCAGGCATTTGTCTATAAAAATGGTCCTGTGGCGATGGAAAAGTTATGACTCATGGAGGCTTGAAATGCTGGAAACATGGAATAATTGATCTCAATGACCATCTTCAGTATCATGCCTGCGTGAGCGTGTGAATTCACCAGTAGAACTAAGAAAAAAAAGAGTCATTTCCGGGCTCATGGACATTAAGTGTCTGAGGGAGTACCACTCGTCTGACAAGACTTTTGCAATCATCATATTAATCGCATTGAATTGACAAAAAAAGGAAACATTCCTTAACCTAATATTTTAAACTGCATATTTAATATATTGAAATTTTTCATGAAGAAAAGTGGAGCTCCTACTTTTCTAAAATATATACTTTATTGCATGGTTTACCATCTCCTTTTGTTGCTGAGGATTTTCCTCGGAGATACTATGTATGTAACAATAAAATTATAATATATATAATAGACCCTAAAATTTATAGTACCTATATAAAAAATTTTGTATTAGCTCTTGCGTAATGTAAAGCCAATTTATTTCTGGCTCTTGTAAATATATATATATATATATATATATGTATATAAATATGTATATATATGTATATATATACATATGTGTGTGGGTGCTATGATTGAAGGAATGTTCTAGGGATATTTTATATGCATTATCAATTAAAAAAAATGTATGTGGATGACTACGAACACATATTTAAGCCCCTCCCCTGTTTGGGTAGAATGTTGTCATGATAATCTCACCCTCTACTTAATCGGCTGCAAATGTGATGCTCGCGGTTTGTTTTATAAACAAACAAGTTTGAGCACTATAAAAGTGGTGGACGGTTGTTTGTTTGAAATTGACTTTTTGGAAGTTATTTACGAGCGACGCTCCCGTGATGTATGAGTAGAATTGCCGACTCTCAACGCAATATTCCTAGGTTCAATCCCAAACCTTATAGACGTGCTAGTCTAGCCGCACTAATGAGTTGTGATACAATGAAGTACACAATATGGATGATTGTAAAAATAGATCTACATACACACACACATATATATACATACATACACATAAATATGTTTATATATATATATATATATGCCCATATTTAACTTATACCAATATTGTAAGAACGACTGTAACATATCTATCTAACTATCAATATAATATGTATCTAATCTATTCTAATCTAACCTATGTAATATTATATACACGTCACTCTGTGTGTGAGTTCCTCTCTAATAAGTTACCAAACGGCTGAGCGTCTCATTGGAAAATTTCTGTCCAAGCAATTTTATATATCTGGCAGTGTTCCCAGATATGTTTTTAACAGAAATTGATCTGATTAGTATACACATTCAAAAAATGTATAAAAATATTTTTTTCTAATAGCGACATAAGCAGAATTTTTATAGGAAAATTGTCATACTTTACACCGGCAAGGCAGATAATAAAAACTTTGCAATTTGTGCTAGCGAATTCAAATACAAATCCTGTTTAAGCTTGGTATACCTTACCATTTTATCTTATTTTTTTAATAATGAGGTCACGTTACGAAAAAAGATGATATGACATTAAAAAAACCGGCATTAATTATTTCTTTATTTTCATATTTTAAACAAAACATTAATTAAAAGTTTTTTTCCAGGGCATTTATTGACAAGCCTTAATATGAGCGTGCGTCATATCGTAAATATACACAAAGGGATTTAAATAAACGAAATCATCATTATTTTTTTTAAATTTCTTTTGCGAATAAGTCCTCAAACAGGCAAATTATCCCTCATAAAATATCACAATCAATAGAAGATTGATGGCATAACGCCGGGCGTCCAATTAGCAAACCAATAAGGAGCAGTACGCTTTCGCTATATGGGAATATCACTTTCTCCTATGCCCCTATTTTCTGCCCACCTGGATTTATAACCCCGAACGACATTGCACTCCTTCCGATAATGGATTACGCAGGTTGTATCAACTTCTCTTTTCTTATAATTTTCTCCATATAATTATCCACAACCACTCAAAAAACTATTTTCAATAATTGTGCTGAAAAGCAAAATTGCGTCCATTTTTAGCTGAACATTTTGCTAACTGCATTTAATTTCTTCTTGAGATATGATCATTCTTGACAATCCATGGATTAAGGAAATTGAAATAACCCCTTCTATATATTCCTTTTGCCAATCAATACATTCTTAAATCGAATATATGTATCTATATTCTGTTTTTGTTTCAGAATTTAAAATTTAACCACGAAACTTATATATATATATATATATATATATATACATATATATATATATATATATATACGTTACAATAAATAATTTACTCAACTGTGTCACTATTATTGTATTTGCGTTTTAGTTTTGCTTGTTCTACCATATATTTATAAAATTGTAACACATCTATGTATTATAAACGCCTACTTTATTCTACATAAGAATTATATAGGAAATTACTTACGATTTTCTGTTTGCTAATTTCAAAATTTCCAAGGATTATTTTAATTTATTCTCAGAAAGTAAGGCAGCAATGTTTAGTTTAGTTTTTTTATACATCTAAATCTATCAACACATTCTATTAGTAATCGATTGTAGCAAATAAAAAACAATAGTTGTCAAATTCAATTGTATCAGAAAACCCACAAACACAATTTTTTCGTTGTAATTAGTACACAGCAGTAATGTGATAGGGAATATTATTGATAAACGTATATTTCTATTTGTGTATATATAAACTATTTGTGAAAGTTTTACTTAGCGATTTTTTTTAATTCGTAATGTTGTTAGAGCATTTCTTTGATAATACTTATGTAGAAAAAAAACATTGGACCGTTAATTGTTATTATTGTTTGTGCAGCACAAGTGCGACTGTTAAAAACAGTGGTTCTAGGAGAGGAAATTGCTGCAGAATGCCGGATGTGTGTTAAAACCTGAGAGTTCATTGCGCACCTTGATCCAGGGTGTAGTGGATTTCCCCAGAGAGAGAGAGAGAGAGAGAGAGAGAGAGAGAGAGAGTACCACAAAAGACACGATCGTATGGGACTCCGAATATATTGTGAGGTCTGTAAGGAAGTTGGGGTGAAGTCTGCTGGAAACTGGTTTCAGGAGGTGCCTGATTTAGTGAGAACAAGTAAGGATGGCAATGTAGTGGCATGGTGGGGCACTCCGACGAACTGCAAGCCCTTGTACCCCCTTGACGTAAATACCCCCGAAAAACCCTACAAGAAGCAAAATCCCACCCCTTCACAGGTGAGATCCCTAGATGTAAAAGAGCCTTCTACTCCAGTAGTGTCTTCCCCAGAACCGTTGGACTTTGGAATTCCCTTCCGAGTTCCTGCTTCCCCAACTGTACTGATATGTAGAATTCAAATGTAACGTAAAACGACGTCTTGATAGCCAACTCCACACATCGTACCCCTGTAGCTTATGCCCCTGATAATATCCCCCTGTGGTGATGTGCCTTTTTGGGGGTGAAAATATAATTTTAAAAACAATTGAAACATAATCATCCGGATTTGGTCGCCATTGAGAAGCTATGAAAAAAAAAACGTCAGATTCTAGATTTCTCAGTACACTGGGAGAGGAATGTGAGAAAGAGAAGAAGAACGAGAACTGTTATGCGCCATTTGCCTTGAAGATGAGCCGAATATACGGGTTAAAACAAATGATCCAAATCATAGTGGGTACGCTGGGAGTAGTACCAATTCGTCTGAAATGACAATTTAAAGAAAGTACGAATCCCCGATATTTTAGGCGGCCTTCAGACCTCTGCGATTGCAGGTACTACACACATCCTCAGGAATACTCTTGGGGTTTGAAGTTCCTGGTAATTAGCAGAGATTGAGGGAAATCCTCTGGAAATGAATTCCAACTTTTTTCAGTAGGACGTTAATAAACCAAATCAGAATTATTATTATTATTATTATTATTATTATTATTATTATTATTATTATTATTATTATTATTATTATTATTATTATTATTATTATTATTATTATTATTATTATTATTGTGTGACCTTTCTCTTTGGGAACTAAATTACTTTCAGATAGCAAAAAAAAAAGGTATTTAATATAAATACGTGTTTAAAGATATACATAATACCGACAAGCTCTGCATTTTTTTTAATAATCAAATTAATTTGCAAGAAAACCATATCTCTTCGTTTTTTGTATTTCTATATGCTATTAATTGGCGCTTCTAATTCAGCAAGCACATAGACGTTTCTGGAAGAGAAATTATACTTTCATGTTGTCGTATATCTCCTTTTTTATTTCAGTAAAGCGCGTGTGACACTAGCCGAAGGAATTTATTATGAGATAAGATGAAGTGGATTGCTGAGGTTGATAGGTACAGGAGAATAATGAAGTTTAACGCAACGATCCTGCGTCAATGATTAAGAGAAATTAGTTTTGTGTTGCGATAAACAAAATGATTAGTAGGCAGGATAATAAAAACATAGTAAAGATATTATTTCAGCTAATAATGTTTAATTCAACAAAGAGTTCGTCACTACAAACATAAATAACAATTTATAACTCTGTTTGTACAGTATAGACATTTGACATAACCGACAACCGTTATATAAAACAATGTTCCTGGATATTAATGAATATTACTTGTAAGAATGTTTTGATTATTATGAAAGAAAACAACAAAAGACAAGCGAAATGGAAAAATAGAAAGTAAAGTTTTGTTCGCTTTAAGGGAGTTTGATTCTAACACATATACGCTGTGATTCGCGGAAGAATAGATTCCAGCGTACTAGATAGAATAAATGTAAGATTCTTCCTGTTAAATGTGACCTTAATCTCCCCTTTAATTCGTACAAATATTCATCAATGTAATATATTTTCCCGATTTCCTTCTACCAAAATAATTCCAAGTTTCGTCTCTCCCCACCTCTCTCTCTCTCTCTCTCTCTCTCTCTCTCTCTCTCTCAAACTCTGGCCGCTTAAATATAATAGAGATAATCGAACAAATAACAAAGAAAAAATTAACAGAAAATTACATCAACAGTTACTGAATGATTACCCTAAGACAATATAATGTATTTTGACTATTTTTGTTACTACGGATATAAATCAGTAGTAACAAAATAGTCAAAATACATTATATTGTCCTGGATGAGAAACAAATCTAAATTTAATCTGTTTTACATATTGTAAAATAATCCAACGTTTAACCTTTAAAAATATGGTTGATATACACACGTAAACACCCTCCACCACACACACACGCACACCCACGCACACACACACACACACATATTTTTAAATACGTTTCATATACGCACATGAATATATATATATATACACACACATATATATATGTGTGTATATATATATATATATATTTATATATATATATATAACTACTTCATTTATTCACATAAATTTAATATACGAAAGTATAGATTTATGCGTAAACTTTAAGTATTTACTTCAAAAGTGCTCAATACGTAGGTAGAGCTAGTTAGTAATATATATATATATGATTCCAAATACATTGGTATGGGTACGTCAACGATAAGGGAAATGTTCAAGTTAATAATAATAAACCAATAACAATGCATTACTTAACGGTTAGAAACAGAAGTAACATTTGTTATTTTTGCTATGCTAAAAAGCTCAGTATACGTATAATATTTCAGTGTTAAAAGTTCCCTTTCATAAATTATAATGATAATATAACTATTTTTTTATTTTATGCATGATTTAATAATCAAAGAAGATATCCATTTGGTTGGCTACGAACACCGTTATTCCGTATTCAATTTCATTGCTTTATACAAAGAATAATTCTTTTTACGACTCTGGCGTGTTTATCACGATGATCGTTATGTTTTTATTATTGTTTAACATATGCGTTCGTGTTTTTTAATTCCTCTTCTATTCTTCCTGCGTTTGTACATTTTTACTATGCATCTGCTTTTATATTGTTGGCTACATTTATTCTTCACCTCATTACTTAACTGGAATGTTTATTTTTTCCCATTTGTTTTCGTCGCTTATTTTCGGTTTTCTCTTCACAGAATTTCGTTTTTCTTCCTCCACTAATTCTGTGCAAACCGATTTCGTTTTCGTAACTTTACAGAATTTACTTAGAAACTCATATGCTCTTCGCTTTCATTCTCCCCTAAAAATCAGCATGCTTTAACTAAGCTCCAAAAATAGCAAAATGGAAAAACCGCTCAACCATTGCAAGACGGAAGACAATATGTATTACATTCTCGGATCAAAGCAGTACAAACACATACACATAACGCACAAACACACACATGTATCTATCTACATAGGTCCCTCTCTCTCTCTCTCTCTATATATATATATATATATATATATATATATATATATATATGTATATATATAATACAAAACTGAATGTCCCTGTGGGTATGTGTGCGTGTGTGTGTCTAGTCATTAATAGGTTCCTATATAGTTGACTATTTAAAAAAAAAACTGATTACATATAATGATAGCAGATATAGCGAGACACAGATATGCGTATGTTTGATATGGCAGAACGGTGGTTCATTAAAATTGTGGGGTCTGCGTTCGCGCGTAGTCCACAAATTATTGAAATAAAAAATTTAAAAACATGTTTACAAGTGTTATTTGATATAGATGTACATAACAATTCTTTGATAAGTATGTTTTAATTACAATAGGTATGCTATAATAAAACTGTGGGGCTGCATTCGCGCCTGGCCTCTAAAGAATGGAAATAGGCACACGCTTTAATAAAGACTTTAACTATCTACCTGCGTAAGTATAATTTGATAATTATTTTCCAGTTTGAAGAAGTATGGTATAACAAAATTATGGTGTGTTCGTTCGCGCCTGACCTCCATAGAATCGAAATATCTCACAAAGTTTTACAATTTTTTTTTTTTAATATAGATCCACAGAATATTGTGATAAGTGTTTCAGTGTGATCAGGTATGGTGTAATAAATTATGGGGTTTATCTATTTTATTTTTACTTTCATCATATTTTGCTTTGGTGTTGATACTCATTACACCGCTTCCTTTTTATAACCTATCATACGTTAATAAATCAGAGTCCATTTTCTGTAAGCTGCTTTTGAACCCAGTAAACGACGGGTACTTTTGCTAGTATATATATATATATATATATATATATATATATATATATATATATATATATATCTTCTATCTGTAGGCACATATATCAATCTACCTATATCTGTGTGAGGGCGTGTACGTGTGAGTGTGTGTGTGTTATCTAAACTCACGATGAACAGGTTGGCATTTGGCAATATATTGGCCCATGCCAATTTGACTATTAAAAACAGCTATATGATTTCATTGAGAAATATTTCAACCTTAATAGAAAAAAAATCAACAAAATGCTTCACCGAAAAATTATTTTACCGAAATATATCGATTAATATCACACTTTAAAAGGAGTTACATAAAGAAAAACTTTAATCAAACTTAATCAGTTGAGCCATGTGTGATTACAAATTTTGTAGCTTTTTCTCAATTTAATCACTTTAAAAATAATTTAAATTTGGCTACATTTTTTAACAGCGTTCTAACTAAAAGATAGTAACGGGATGTCTGAATATAGCCGTTTAATAATACAGCCTCCTTTTGATCATATTCGGAAAACTTCGGTAATTAGTGCATTTGATACATTTTCTTTTCTTTTAAGTAACAGTGGGATTTATAATTGGATATAATCACCTTAGGTATTTGATTATAAAGTTGTATCCAGCTTCTCCATCTTCCTTTATAAATAACTAAATATTTACGTATGTCCTGGAAATAAATTTTATTGTTGCTATATCAGTTGCAATCTTATTATAAGCATTTTATCTATTATGATTACAGAAACTATTACTTTTGCTACATTATATGTTATATTAGTTTATCATTTAACTAATTATGCTGTACTAAATCAATTTAACTATATTAACAAGGATATTATTAAATGCATTTAAATCTTATCATGCACAAATAAATAACTCTTTCCTACATTATTTGTGATATTACATTTTCTGAATTTAGATATTTTGAATATATAAAATTTATATATGTGAACTGTCGAACAGTCTATTTTTTCTTGCATGAATATTTGACATTCGGATATAAGATTTGATTCTAACTAATGAAAACAATTTTTGTTTTTAATTTTACAATCGCACATATACATTCGGTACACTATAATATGAATAATTAATAATCAATAGATAAATGACTACGATATTAAATGAGATATATGCACGAATTCAAATAAAATATTTGAGTGTATTATACAAACAGGAAAGGTTAGACGCCCCCTGCTAGTATATATGCAGATATACATATGTGGGTGTATCACTGACACTGACATTATAAGCTTACTTTTTTATTTAAAACTTGTTGACAAAATGTATGCTCGGTACTGAATATGCGGACGACTACATGAACTATACTTATTTTCATATTCCATTAAAAAGCTTGCGTTACGTACGTATTAAATTTTTCGTCCGTGTCTACGAATCACGCTTGCACAGACACTCAATAAAATTTTACATTTATTAAGATTTATATATAATCTCTTCTATTGAAATTGTTATTGCAAAAATCAAGAATCATTCTTAAATTGTGATCTAAACAAACATTCATTTCCAACATGCCCCTGCCAAATGGAACCATACTGTTAATTTCATATGCCAGAGCTGTCTGCTTGTGTAGTAATACCCCCACAAGCCAATCGTTATATTACACTCTATAGATAGTAAATTTTTATCATAATTGTCGATTACTTCATTTTAAAAAGTAGTCAATTATAGGCTAGGATACATGCAGAAAACACATTAATGCTTTCTAAAAATACTGACAGAAATATATAGTACATTTGTTTAGTATCTCCCACCAAAAATGGACAATCAGTTTACACGTCTCACATTCATATAAATTTTCTTTTTTATATGATTGTAGATATATTCGTCATTATAAAAATATACAGAAATAGAAATGAAGGTCTTTCTAACAAGATATATACACGCAGATCTCGTAATTGCACGAATATCCGCATATGTGCAGTTTTGTTTGTGTACAAAGAAGATTCTTCTTTCTGAAGTGCACCTGCTAAGAATTCTGTCTAAGAAAAAGTTAGGCCACACACTGGATGTCTATTCGACCAGTTAATAACCATCTCGAATGTTACGCCATTCGCTACAACTGATCTTTGTACAAACTAAACCACTTGACTCGCTTGTGAACACACTTGCACTTATGTGAGCGACCAAGTGAAGATTCTTTTAATTCCGGGGGTTATTCTCATGGTCACACACGTGAGATTTTACACGCATTGTTGGTTGTTTGTTATGTAAAGAACCATTCTTTGTAATGAGTAACCACTTTTAGACCTTAAAAGAACTCGCTTACACATACGCATATATATATATATATATATATATATATATATATATATATATATATATATATATATATATAGACCAACTTGAATATAAAACTTTCCTGTCTGCTGTCCCAACTTTTGAAAATTTTAGTTGAAAACACATTTATACTTGAATAAACGAATAATTAACGGAAACTCAAAATATTAGAAACATTACTAATGAAATCTAAAAGAACCGACTATTAATAAAACAAACGTAAGAAACAGCAATGAGATCTTGAAGGGTTTATAGAGTTATTTATTTTAAAGCTTTGCAACAATTTCAGGGTGTATATCATTTAAACCAATGGACAAAAGAGGATAAATAATTTATCGATTTTAACCAAAGGAACAACAGAAACATAATAAACTAATGAATGGAAAAAGCAACTATAAAAAATTCTTGTTATATTATTTCATGTGTGATAATTAATCTATGAGGACTGAAAAATATTAAGACTCATAGTAAATCTTGTAATGTCGCCAGAAGTGAAGACTGTTCTTTTTTTTTTTTTTTTTTTTTACTAAGGCATCACCACATTATCAAGGCGCAGAGGCCACTCAAGGATAAGGGTTAAAGAGTGTACAGTAGAAATTGGTCAATATAGTAATCATTAGTAATGAAAATTTGGTAAATTTAATAACTTATATGGAACGGCTCATCAAGAACTTATTTACTTTAGACTTGAACACAACCATATTGTAGTCAGCCGGAAAGCAGGAAAACGGAAGACAATTCCACAGGCGTGCAGTTCTAAGAAAGAAGCTTTGTTCATGGAATCTACGTTTAGGTGTAGGCACAGATAAAGAGTGGGGGAAATTATTGATAGTGTTTACAGCTAGACGAGTGTTTCTTGTGAAAGATTGGCGAGGGGGGACCATAGAATGAAGCTCGGTTGAACACTTTCCATGAAAATAACGATACATCAGAGACAAACTCGCAACATCTCTTCTGTGAGATAGAGGTTGCAAGGAGGAGAAAAGGACATCTCCTACGAGGCTACGAAGTCTATTTTGAACTCTATCAAGGCAGGACAAGTCCTTTCTAGCAGCTCCTGCCCAGATGTGGCAACAGTATTCCATCCTTGGACGTACCTGGCTCTTATATAGGTAGAGAATAGCATCAGCAGTGAGACATCTACTGGATCGATAGAAAGATCCCACCATTTTTCCAGCGGCCTTGGCAACAGATTTGATATACGTGTTCCATTTAAGATCAGGAGTAATGGTCAAGCCCAGAAGCTTGTCAAAACTTGAGGCCTCCTGAAGACGAGAGCCATTCATTTCAATTGATGACAAATGTGTATTAGAATGTTGATGATGTAAAGAGAGAAGCTTGGTTTTAGATGCATTAAAAGTAACCAGCCACTCCTTTCCCCATTGTACTACGTGCTCAAGATCAGAGGAGAGAGAATTGGAGAGAACTTGGTCGTTTACTGTCTTAGATGTGCTACCATAAATGGTAGTGTCGTCAGCATAAATGTCTACAAATGATGTAAGGATATGATTTGGAAGATCATTAATGTAGATCAGGAAAAGAGTTGGGCCCAGAATGGATCCCTGAGGGACACCGGCATTAATACTGTGAGCTTCTGATTTTTGCCCCTCAACTACTACTCTTATGAACCTATCAGAAAGAAATGATTTAATAATTGAGAATACTTTTCCAGCTATACCATAGCTAGCGATCTTATGAAGTAAACCTTTATGCCATACCCTATCAAAGGCCTTAGATATGTCAAGAGCAATTGCCCTAGAAAGATTGCCACCGTCGAGAGATTTGCTAATCCTATGCGATATAACTGTAAGGACATCTGCTGTAGATCTAGCAGAACGGAAACCACATTGAGTGTCACTAAGAAGGTTATTTTTGTTGAGATGTTTGATTACTTCTGTATTTAACACAGATTCTAGCAACTTACTCATGACGCACAGGAGACTTATTGGCCTGTACTGAGAGGGGGATGAGCGATCACCTGAAATCTTAAATACAGGGCATACTGATGAGATTTTCCAGGGAGATGGGAAACTATTCTCCTTAAGACAACGTTTAAACAGTTTTGTAAGTATGGGCGCTAATTCAGGTTGAAGTTTTTTTAGTACTATAATTGGAATACCATCAGGGCCAGTTGCTTTACTCGAATCAAGGTTTTTGATTAGCTTCGCAACATCACGTACATATATACGTATATCACATAGCGTGTATTCTGATACAGGAGGAAATATTGGAGGTTGGCGGTCTTGGTCGCAAAGGGTAGAATTAGCTGCAAAGTTCTTGACAAAGAGTTTGGCTTTGTCTGATGCTGACGAGATTACCTCAGGTCCATTGATAATAGTTGGGATGGAGCACACGCTTCTATTCAGGATTCTGTTTGCTATTTGCTATAACTGGTGGGAACCAAGCCTCTGCTCAGCTACTTTGGACTTAACAGATTGAGCATACAACACTCTTGCGTTCCTTATTACTTTCTTACAATGGTTGCTGGCAGTCCTGAAAACGGCTTTAGTTTCCATACATCTATTACGTTTGAAGCAGTGGAAAAAGTGATTTCTGTGCGCAATGGCAGCAGCACATTCTGGAGAGAACAATGGCTGGCTGTTAGGTTTTTGCTGAAACTTTTTAGAGGGTATGAAATGGTCAATACCTACAATTAACCATTCAGTCAGGTCTAATACTATAGAGGACACATCCTTTTTAAACATGGAATGCAGAGGTAGATCAGATATAAATGTACGGAAGCTATCCCAGTCATCCTTAGTGTATCGATATACTGTACGATGAAGAGGTACGTCTGGGGACTTATTACATTTCATTTTTATCTTAATTGATACAACAGAGTGGTCGGAAGATCCAAGAGGCGACAGAACAGAAACTGAACATAGTTCAGGGTAAGTTGTGAGAAAAAGGTCTAGTAGGCTCGCATACTGGCCGTCATTATCGGGCACACGGGTAGGTTCCTGAACAATCTGAGTGAGGTCATATGCAATGGAGAAAATCGGCAATATAATTAATAAACAAAACACATATATTTTATCAAATTAAATCTTCATATATATATACATATACATATATATATATATATATATATATATATATATATATATATATATGTATACTATCAAAGGGAACTAGAGTTGATGAGTAAAGACATGAAGACATGAAGACATGAAGTCAATAAATTGCTACTCCATGGACGAAGCGGCCGTAATGAAGAGCTCCCAGATAAAAATATTAAAAGTAAGTCTTTAAATTCTAACAAAATGCTGTACTATATATATATATATATATATATATATATATATATATATATATATATATATATATATAAATGCCCCATTTACAAAAATAAAACAATATATCTAGTCTGTATTTAATATACTCTATCTTGCTCTGTATACATATGTATGTGCATATACATATACATATATAATTTTATATAATTTATATAAACATAGAATGTACATACATACACACACATATATATATATATATATATATATATATATATATATATACATATAAAAAAAGCATACCAATGTATAATAAACACTTACAAGCCTCCATCCCTTGGAAAAACTTCAAACTAACGAAAATCGCCATTTTTACACATTTGAAAATAATTTCTGACGAGGACGCATCAGACCGTCTTAAACGTACGTAAACGATTTCAATAACTTAAAAACATTATTACAATGATCCAAACATAATGCTCAATGACAAACCAAGACACGGAATAATAAAATAATGTTAAAAAATACACATTGTTGGTGATTACTCCCTTATTTAAATATACATCTTTCTTTCGTTGGAATTTATTAACCCATTTTATATAAATACACACACATATATATATATATATATATATATATATATATATATATATATATATATATATATATACATATATATATGTATATATATATATATATATATATATATATATATATATATATATATATATACATCTATATATCTGGGTAGGTTTTTTTTTGTGTATACCAGTTCGAGGCGTTGGGTGAAATTTGTAAGAATAAAACATGTATAACTACATTTGAATCCAAACGCGCAACGCGAATTTTTTTATAAAATAAACGGGTGTTTGTTTTTAAAGAAATATATTTCGGAATAAGACTCCTTTCTAATTTTCTTTTCTCTTCTTCCTCGACATGATGTAGTGGAAGATAGTTCGATGAAGAGTCCACGTAATGTTGTTTACTGTGGGTTTTTTTATGAAGCCGGATAGGTGACGCATGGTTGCGCATTTTGAAAACCTGGTTAGTTATGTTTTTTATATCCGTCAGAAGCGTTGAGTGAAATTTGAAGAAAACAACAAGTGTAAATATATTCGAACACAAAACTGCAACGCGATTTTTTTAATAAAATAAGCAGGTGTTTATTTTTAAAGAAATATATTTCAGAGTACGACTCCTTTATCAATCTTTTTTTTTTCTTCTTCCTCGACATGATGTAGTGAAAGATAGGTCGATGAAGAGTCCACGTGATGTTGTTAACTGCGGGTTTTTTTTATGAAGCCGGATAGGTGACGCGTGGTCGCGCATTTTGAAAATCTGGGTTGTTATTTTTGTGTATATCCACTATACATGTTATTCACCTGCGTTCATTTTATAAAAAAGCAATATTCATACTTTATCGCATAAAGTACTATAATTACTCTATATTCCTTCCCCAACTGTATCAATATATTTCCATTCCCTTCTCCTGCACAATTATTTCGCACCTAATGTAGCAATCGTAAGACTGCGTACCCGTAATATGTTATCTAATACCTTCTCTCCTCTTCTCTTGAGAAAAATAATGCTTCGAAATTCCATGCTATAACATTTTTACTTATCCTATACAGCTAATAGATGTATATTCCATATTTAATCAACGAATTAACCTATATGAATTAGAATATATTTTTTAATGTTTGTTTTCTTATTTTCTTGATATTCTATATAAGATCCAAAGCAATTTGTTTAGATTTGAATTTTCCTGATACGTACCCTCTTAAAAGGGCGAATATCATTGTTTTAAATCTATAATTTATATGCATATATATATATATATATATATATATATACATATATATAACTATTGTTTCAGATATTTTGGTAATAGACCGTGTTACTTTAAAAGTAATATATTTTATACCCCTAGTTTCTAGCTTAGTAATAAGGATGATAAATAAAGTGAGAATAAAACTAAAATGTTTAAGTAGTTAAGTAATGTTAGCAATGCATAAACTGTAATATATACAAAATGCTCTTTACACACACACACACATACAGACACACATGTATATATATATATATATATATATACATATATATATATATATAGTTAACCTTTATATATGTTTAATTTTAAATAAATAAAATTTAAATATTAATCAAAGTAGACCTTTATAATAAGTCAAATCGAGTAATCCTAAACTTATAAGACTGGTAAATCAAAACAATATATATATATATATATCCATTTTAATTTGAAAACAGACGAATGTCAAATGTCAGGAATTTATTTTTTATAATATGCATAGGCTAGTCAAATTAATTAAGAATAGAACACAAATGTAATATCTGCAGCAGTTTTTCTTTTGTTTTTAGGATGTTTAAATCCCCGAAATATTGTTTCATAATAAACACTGATGATCCTTTTAATTCACATTAGTACTATAGAGAATTCGGGAAAGCAAGTTGATGAATTGATTGCAGGTGATTAAATGACTTACTGACTAAATTGTTTTCTAACGAATGATAACGAAATTATTTTTTTTTTATATAGGTGTGAAAGTTTAAATAAATTCTATATACACATAAATACTACATATATACACACCCACACAAACGATCGCTTTTACATCAGCATTGCTTCTGGCCATGCCTTCATAAAATGATGACTTCAGGCATAGTTCTAATGCCAAAGCTTCATTATTGCTAGCGCAGAGGTACAGGATATTTGCAGGCCACACCAGTATCGCACAAAACCGCCAGACTTTGTTGTATATATATATATATATATATATATATATATATATATATATATATATATATATATATATATATATATATATATATATATATATATGTATATATATATGTATATATATATACATATATATATATACATATATATATATACATATATATATATATATATATATATATATATATATATATATATATATATTACTCATTTTTTATCCTAAACAGTGAAACTTTTAAATAATGGGCCACTATCGGGGACATATGTTGCATAGATATTATAAAGGAACCTGAGCCGCAAGATGTCTGTTCACATTGCATTTTAACTTCTGCATGTCAGTGCAGTTGAGAAAGCAGAATCGTGGAGACGAGTTCCAAAGTTTAGCAGTTCTAGGAAGAAACTATTGGAGAAGACTTTCTTGAACCTAGGGATATCTACTCTGAAAGGGTAGGATTAAGCCACTTATCTGGTCTGTCGGGAGTTTTTCGCCGAGGGGCTACAAGTGCTTGTAGTTCGTCAGAGCATTCTCCATTAAAGTACTTGTAGAAAAGGCAGGGAAATGAAACATTTCGCCCATGAAACAAAGGTTGAATCCAAAGTTACAGTTCCGGACGTATCAGGTTGGCGACTCTGTTTTATGCCCTGTCAAGAAGTTAGAGGCAAGTAGTGGATACACCAGCCCATTCGCCCATGTTAAAGACAAGTAGCACCAGCACCAGGCTATTCGGCATGTACTTTATACATGTACGGATGGTTGACTTATAGAGGTACTTGTTATTTTCAGGCGTAAGTAGTGTTATAGATTTGTAGAGAGAGCGCACCTTCTTCGCAACAGCCTTGGTAATGTTCTAAAATATCTATTCTAGTTCATGTTCCTTGTAACCGTTAAGCCGAGGAGTTTAAAGAGCGTACATTCAGGTAATGTGTTCTTGGCCATTGCTATTGTTGGTAGAGAAAGTTTCTTGTACTTATGTAAGGAAACAAGCTTAGTCTTGGCAGCATTGAATGTGTGCCTTCATGTTTGTCCCGATTCAACTAAAGATTGGAAATCATCCTCTAGCGTTTCTGACATTTGCTTTGATTTGTGTTCATTTGTTTCCCCCTCGTGCCTGCTATATAGAGTGGTGTCATCAGCAAATATACCCCTCTCGGAGACAATTTTATCAGGGAGGTCATTTATGAATATCAAAAACAATACAGATCCAGAGACAGACCCCTGAGGTACCCCCTCATTTATAAAATATTTTTTAGATGTACGGCCGTCGCGGGCAACCTGGGGTTTTCTCTTTTTTAAGAAGGATTTAATTACATTATATATTCCTCCAGTGATACAATATGATCTAATTTTCCTTAGAAGACCATCGTGCCATATCATGTCAAAAGCCTTAGATATATCGAGGCCTACCGCTCTACCCTCCCCTTTTCTCTTCAGTGAACGGTATATAAGTTCAGAGATTATAGATAGGGTATCTGCTCTGGAACTGTCGTTCCCAAATCCATATTGATTGTTGGTCAGGACTTTAGAAGCTGTAAGGTGGACGAGGGCTTGCTTAATAAGGGCCTCAAATTTATTTAGAAAATAGTATAACGCTTTTTTTTAAGTATTATACTTATTATCTGGCAAACAATGCGAGGGCGCTTATGTGTCTGGTATGGAACCCCGACGCATAGGTTACTTTTTCACATATTGCGCTGAAACACTGGCGCAGTTGTCATATGTGAGAATTACTTGAATCGGCCTTTCCTGACCTTTATCGCTGACTAGATCAATGAATCCCAACTGTATCTATATTTCTTCCAAAAGAGCTCATTTTTAGTGTGCATACTACTTATATTGACTTTAAAACTGATGCTAATGCACTTAAATCCAATTATTCAATACGCAACTAATTAACATACAAATTTCCATAAGTATTAAATAGACCTCAGCGTTGACGACTGGCTGTAAAAAATAAAACCTAACTGAATAAAACGCGTAATCGAAACTTTCGTGCTAAAGAAATATCTTTTAATTACCACTGCTTAGAAAGCAATTATTAATATAAAATACAGTCATTGCATATTCAGCAAACCTATTTTCCCGCTCTTATTTACTTATACTGCTTCCCTCTTTTTTAAGCATCATAATTTATCATTCTATGACCTAGTGTAATGATTAAATAGAATCCCTATACTGCCCTCATTTTTAATGCTACTGAGTTAGGTTTCTAAAATAAACGAAAAATGTTATTTCTAAATGTCTGCTTAAAATGGATAAAATTTCCTCCAAGACCCATGCTGGTGTCTGTTTTGCATGAAAATGTTACAATCCGTTATATCCCGAAAATCTCTTCTAATCCCGTTTATCTATATTGTATATTAATGGTGTATTCTTGTAAGCATATCATCTCACCTGTTCCAAATGAGCGACAACAATGATCTTCTTCCTTATCTGATGTAAAACCACTTACACACATACATAAAAAATTAACATCTCCCTTCCCTCCACCCCCACCATCATCGTATCCATCTACTCTCGTTTCCTTCGAAAATCACTTCCTCCCCACTACTGATATTCATTTTCTGCCCATTAACCTCCACAAACAATAGCCGAAGTGCCAACGAAGATTAACAACTAAGACGTGTACGCATTTACCAATCCTAAACTTACTTCTTGCGAAGGAGACTTGGGCGTTGGGAAGATGTATTGTAACCCAAATGCTAGTGAAGACCATTCCACCGAGAAATAAACGGAAAAGGATAGAAGAGATAGCACAAATTTATTTGCAAATTTATCGACAAAAAGTGAGGGTAACTAAAAATCTGGGGAGAAATGTTGTATCGGGGCCCTCAGGAAACACGGCTGGTGTCAGAACTAAAAACAAAAAATATTAAATAAACAGAACATCCTCATTTTGAATCCGTCTGCATCATTCACTCACCGTAGGTAAGTGCGACGAATCTTGGCATTAAAATCGCAGCGATATATATATATATATATATATATATATATATATATATATATATATATATATATATATATATATATATATATATATAATAGACTACTTGTTACCCGTTGGGTAAGTATGTTATATTAGATATAGAAATTATGTATGGGCGTGAGACTTGTGACGGAAAAAATATTTTTTATTTACATAACAGAAACATTTCTATGAAAGTATATTAAAAGAAAAAAGAATATAGATAGATTTCTATGAGTCGTTCTGTTTATTATAATTGATTATTTTTTAAACAAAAATTACAGTTAGTGAATTATAAGTGGTTGGCCATACTTATAGGTGAATTTGCACTGAACAGATATCATAATGCTTACTATAGTTATATTCCAATTTTAATATATCTGCTGTTTTACATCGTTCTTTCTGTAGTATGTTTAAGTTATTTTAAACCACACTCTTCCAATGTTAACTAATAATTTCGAAAAATAAAGTAAATATGTCAGCGTCCCAATCGTTCTTTTATTTTTGTTTATTTAAAACCCCACTCTTCCCATGTAAAATAATAATTTAAAAATAATAACGGTAATATTTCAGTGTTCCAATTGATCATTTGTTTGGTTTTTTTTCGCGTTTAAATTATCCAAATAAACAAATGTTAACACCGTCTGCTTTTTATCGGTCATTACTGTATTGCGTTTTAGTTATTTTAAACCTCACGATTACAAGATTATTTAAGTGTTATCATTATATAGATATATAATAGACACCCACCCACACACCCACACCACCACGTATATATATATATATATATATATATGTGTGTGTATATATATATATATATAATAAAAATTACAATAAGTTTACCAAGTAAATCAAAATGGTAAACTTAAAATATATTATAAATATTAAAAGAGTTAATATTTACAAGTAAAATAAACTCAGCCAGATGTAAAAGCTCAATAAAACCAGAAAATGAATTCATATATATATATATATATATATATATATATATATATATATATATATATATATATATATATATATATATATATATTAAACTGCATATTTTATTTATAAATTGCTATATATATATAGCCATACATATATATATACGTATGTATAATATATATATATATATATATATATATATATATATATATGAATTCATTTTCAATGAGATAAGCATTAACGTTGCATTAGGAATGTAATAGCGTATCATGTAATTGTCATGTAATTAAGCTTTAGGAACATCACTAGATGTTACATGTAAATAAAGAGGGAAATCAATATAGGACAAGCATTTCAACACTAAATGTTCATTGAAGAGTATTTAGAGTCTCATATATTTATATAGTATATAGTATTAAATGCAAACTTAATTTTCTCATGTAAAATTTAACCATCTATCAATATATCCATCAATCTATATTTCTGTATATAATATATGCACATTACTCTCTCTCTTTCTCTCTCCCTCTCTCTCTCTCTCTATATATATATATATATATATATATATATATATATATATATATATATATTATTACATATTGTTCACGTTCATAAAGTAGGTATTTATTTGCTTCCCCACGTAAGCAAAATGTGACACAAGGTCGGTTTTATGTGAGGTGAAGGGGGAGGGAGGGGAAGGGGATGGTACTTATAGGGTTGCCCCTACATGTACCAATAACCAATTGCCACAAGGGCGATGGTCACAAAGTGCAACATCTGCCGGAACATATACTATACTTTGCTCCTAGCAAAAGTGCCAGAGTATACCTATACGTAATATATATATATATATATATATATATATATATATACACCCCCACACACACACATATATATATATATATATATATATATATATATATATATATATATATATATATATATATATACAGGGTGTCCACAAAGTCATGCTACATATTCTACAGGATGCTTCCACAAAGTCTGGCTACATAAATTATTCCCAACAAGCATTTAGGTAAAAATGCACTTTCGTATAAATACTTGAATTCCTTCATGAAAGAATCGCTAACAAAATCACATAAAAACATCTACGCAAAAGTGATACATTTAGTAGTCCGGCGAAGTTAGCACCGTGGTAGAGGTTTAGGCTTCTTATCACGAGGTGCCGCTTTCGAATCTCGCTAGATTCAGGCACTCCGATGGGTCGTGGACGACGAAACACGTATCAGTAGATAATTGTATTTTAAAAATAATAAAATAATATATATGTCGCTCCCCATTAAAAAGGGGGTACCAGATTGGTAAATGGGAAAATTATTCCCAACAATCATGTAGGTAAAATGCACTTTCGTATAAATACTTGAATTCATTCAAGAAAGTATCGCTAACAAAAACAAATAAAAACGTATATATATATATATATATATATATATTGTTTCGCTGTTTCACAGCTCATCAGTGCAGCTAGACAGGGAACTACCTCAAGCCAGGATTGAACCCCGACCGCCGAAGTGCGATTTTTTCGAATATATATGAAAACAAATATGAGCTTATAATTCTTGTAAAATAACGCGCAAAGATAGCAAACAAAAATATGATTTAAAACGACAGCGTCTCAAAGTTGTTAATGCTGGTAAAAAGGGGCAAATAACAAAATCTTAACTTTACACACACATATATATATATATATATATATATATATATATATATGCACACTTATTATAACTTAATTTATATATATATAATTTACCATGATTTGTATAATGTCATTACCTACTGGATTTAAATAAATCGTTGAAGCACACTGATCTTCCCAAGAAGCAAATATCTCTCACGCATATTTACTTAGTCAATTTCATATAATGTATCACCCGTTCGACAAGTTTTATTGCAAAGTAGATTAAGTTTCCTCATATTCCCTGAAAAGACGTTCTAATACACGTTAGTTTATAGCCGTCAGGAATTCGACTGTGTGCGTTACTTTTTATTACAGCTCAAGTAGATCTAAAACGAAAAGGAAAAAAAAAATCCACCCGCCAGTAATATGTATTATCATTTATCTACATATTTTCACATGCCCTGTGTCTTTTCGCTACTAGAATAAGTTAATGATTATACAGCAAGCGGTAGGCCACCCGTCTTGAAGTCACGAAGGTTTTAAAACTACTTTTCAAAAGACTTAATGATCTTATCAGATCCTTTACACGATATGAACTCGCAGGTCTATCCAAAGGTCAAGTGTATTTTATCGTCTATCATGTTTTTAAGGAAGGCATACATGGGTATTTGAAGCAAACATGTAACTACGCTTCTTGCTATAAACAAAATACACTTTTACTTTTGCTTGGCGGTAAATAATGAACATAACAATGTAAAAACCAAACCAGCTTTTAATATAGTAAAAATACGATTAAACCAGACCATTTGATTTGTCCAACTTCTATCGAACTTTATTATTGTGTATAATGCGTTTAGCAGTCTCGTTTTTATCGTATCTAACACAATTAAACTTTTTTCCTCATATTGTCTCAACTTTACTCTTTTTTACGTTTTCCAAGTTATCTATTCGATAGTTTAGGTTGGTCTCTCTTTACCAGATTTACTACATCCTCATGTCTGGAGATGGGCTGTCACATCTGGACAGTAGCATCTATTTTTGTCCCTCACTGTCCGAAAGAGTTCAAAAATGGTCTAAGTTCATAATTATCAGCCTCGAGCAGTACCCATTATCGAAATATTACATTTCTCTATATTGCTTACCTGCAATTTGATGCAATGTGATCTCATAAATTTGTATCACTTTTATGGCCGCGACATAACACTCACCACTAATCATATAATATACGAACTCACATATCGATGCCTGAAAATCTTTCACTGTAATATTTTCTTTTCCTCACCTGCTATACTTGTGAATGTTCCCTGTTCACTGATTCTCTTACATTACGAAAATATATAGGTGTAAATGGAATGTGAACCGGCATGTCGCTGCTCACATGGTCTGCTATTAGACAACTAATAGAATACTATTTACCTCCAAGTGGCAGGGCGATTTGTTTAAGATGTAAAAGTAGTATAAAATATATTTAATTCTCATACAGTAATAGATAATCATTTACCTGAGTTATGCAAATGTATCAGTTTGGAACCAAACGTGAAATTACTCAAAGAAGAGTTGATGACCTCTCACAGACATATTTTTTTTTTAATTTTTTATCTTCTACGGTTGAATGTCGAGTGGTTAATCATCTCCTATATATTAACATGTCATACTTGGAAAGGTGCTATAGGTAAAGAGGGAACAAGTTAAAATCTAACGTTTTAGCAAAATATTGATTTGTGAACCCATACTTCGATATTATTTTGCTAAGTTCATAGAAGCAATCTTATAAAATGACTTGGTATTACCCTGTTGATAGTGGTATATCATCGTTTATAATATGTATCGTTGGATGCTGATGTAAAATTTAATTTTCGGTCCGTGCATCAGTGGCAGGATAAAACAATTACACACGTATACGATAGTTGCCCACTAAATTATAATCATGACAATTTATATTAGTTTGACTGTTTCATTAAAACAATGGAGTCACTTAAGTTGGGATTTGCAAGTAAAATATCTAAATTGCTGGTAGTGTATTTTGTTAATGAAAAAAAACGGAATCAGTACTTAAGAGTTGTGTATGAGGAATAAGAATTGTTCATGTATTAAACGCAGGTATGCATTGTATTAAACAAATTAAACCCATGTGTGTATTGTATTAAACAAATTAAACACGTGTGTGTATTGTATTAAACAAATTAAACACATGTATTGTATTAAACATATTAAACACGTGTGTGTATTGTATTAAACAAATTAAACACATGTCTGCATTGTATTAAACGAATTAACCACATTTGTGTACGTATTAAACACATGTATATATTAAACACATACATTTAATCTATGGGTCGATGGAAACGAGGTCTTACCTGTCAGTGAGAGGTATTGCTTAGGAACACATAAATACTAACTCAAATCTATCTCTTACAACACACAATTGACAGCTTGACACCTTATCTCATTCGTAAGTTGCAAATATGTTTTCTATATATAGTAACCAATATATATATATACAAATTTATATATATATATACATATATATATAAATTTGTATATATATATATATATATATATATATATATAGTACATTTAAAAAATAATATATATGTATATATATGTTGTATATTGCTTTATATTGGAGGAGATGATATAATAAAACGTGTGATGTGTTATCTAGTGGATGTAAGATATTGTTCTTTTAATCGACAGATAATAAACGTATATATCGTATATATGTTGTTAATCTAGGAGGGCATGATATTGACGTGTAGCTTGAATAATGCTGTATGAGAGTTATTTTTAAATTTCATCTGTAAGAAGAATACATATTTCATACCTTTTTCTGGAAGAGTTCTTTTAACTTCCTGCTGCTCCGTGACGAACCATGAAGCGATCAGCACCATATAATTGAGACAACTGTTCTTATTTGTGAACCATTAAAACAACTCTTTATATTTTTGTAATATAAATTTATTACAGTTTTCTCAAATGGTTTTCAAAGGATCCGCAGTTTCTGCATTTTCTATTCTTACAGCCCGCTCCTATCTGTCTGTCCACCCTTGTCTAGACGTCTGTCTGCTCGGGTGGTCAATCCTTAACTATCTGAATCTCTACAAAACTAACTTCATCACGTGTTCACTTACGTCACCTAATTAGGTCTCTCATACCAATCTAATCCACCTAGTTCTTTCTTTATTCCACACCCCAAAATAATGTTACATCTATTTTCTATTTTCGCATTCCTGTTGCGATTTACACGACAATCATTTCTTCCTCAATTTAATTGTGTATTCTTCTAATCATAATAACTGATCCAGCGAGCATCCATCGCTCAAATCAATTAATAAGAATACAATAAGAATAACAATAATGTTTGGACCATTGCTTCCGCTTGCCACAGCTAACAGATACTACGCTATGATCACAGCCTAAAGTGTCATAACATCACACACACACACACTCACACACGCACACACACTCACACACGCACACACACACACACACACACACATATATATATATATATATATATATATATATATAACACAGCAAACAGTTCATGAAATGCATCGTAGACGCGTATAACAATTTTGCATAAAGCATGATAAAAAAAAAGTTAGTTCATTCACATAAATGTTTAGTATATTGTAATATAGTTTATTGAAGTGAATTAGTTAATTAGAATAAACATAAGAAAACAAAACGATAATTTCACTCAGATCTGCATTTGCTGAATATCTGTTGCACCAAAATATATGGAGAGATTCATTAACGTTTTATTAAATATGTTCATGCGTATAAAGTCGGGCATGTTTATATATTGTTTTTACCAGAAAACTTCTACATTTTAATGGTGTATTTGTTTTAGTAATAGATTTAAATGATCGTCATTTTACAGTAAAAAAGCTTCAATTAAGGAATAAATAAACCTGTATAAATATAACTAGACACAGAAATAGCAAATATTGTCATGGAATAAAAGGACTGGATCAGAACATCAGGGAGTAAAGTCTTACGAAAGTAAACACAACATCAACTTACTAAATGTCCACAGATTTCATCTGATGAGTAGCACATGAAAGGCAATGCGTATTTTTATTGAGATTTTTTTTATTAAATTTCGGATTTCGGTTAAGTGAGGATTTATTATTTTACTATGAGTGATTCTGGCTTTTAATAATGAAATGAAAATTATTTACAGAAGCTCAGCTCTACGTATCGAATATATTTATTCAGTAAATGACATTGGTCACTCAAGTTGTCCAGAGCGATATCTTAGAGATATTTTGCAAATCAAAAGTTCTGAAAAGGATTTATCTAAGATATTAATAGAATTAGTAATAAGAGGAAAGCAAACACCATAAAGGCAGTGGGAATTTTGTAATGGTGATATATATGCGTGTTAAGTTAATTATGTAATAAAATACGATATCAGTTGAAAGTACAAACCGGAAATGGCAAATAAGTAAGGAAACGATTTAGTAAATGAAATAAAGAAAAGGAATATCCCTTCTTTTGTGAATAGATTTTGCATAATTTATTTATTTTGCATAACACACCAAAAG
Source organism: Euprymna scolopes (assembly GCF_053919585.1). Classification (NCBI taxonomy): domain Eukaryota; kingdom Metazoa; phylum Mollusca; class Cephalopoda; order Sepiida; family Sepiolidae; genus Euprymna; species Euprymna scolopes. The sequence continues at coordinate 7,837,488 of NC_136489.1, forward strand.
CACATCTCTAATGAAGCCACCGGTATAGTTTATACAGATAGTTTACATTCTAATTTACATATTGATAAATAGGAGTCTGATTGTTTTAACGACTAATAAAAATAGAAAAACATAATGAAATATCTTGTAATTATTTGACTGGTAGCAATTGCACTTCGATTGATGCGGAAATATTTACTCCTACTATCGTATTCTTCTTTTGATACCTTATCTCTGTGATGGCCCTTCCTCTGGTCGAATAATTACTTAATAAGTTACAAATTAATTTAACCTGTTCTCGCTATATAAACACTTGCCTTGTTACTGCTACAAATTTGTTCCTTTTCATGAATAGACCCTTATGTTTGGCTGCGTGATAACTTGCCTGGGCAGAACCAATGTTTTAATAAGAAGTAACTATGCAAATATAATATTTATTTGATTCCTATGAGGAATATATAATAGAAAAGTCCTCGTCGAATTCTTTGCAAAAATTATTCTTACAAATTATTCCAAAAATACAAACGTTTTAAGGGCCACGTCCACTGTGGTAGTACCAATAAACAAAGAACATTTTCTGCTGTAGAATGAACCACGGTTCTCAATTAAACTTTGTCAAACATTTTCATGGGCACCAACAAGGGAGGGAGGTCATAGCAGGGCCGTTCTAAAAGAAAAGGCATTTATTTTTGCCTAAAAATTTGAAAAACAACGAGGATAGATATTGTACTACAAACCACCCGGCATTGTGTGCGCCAGACTCATTTACATAAATACTCACCATCATTCACAATATATTTATGGCCGAAATTCAAACAGGCATCTCTGGTTGTAACGCACATACCAAGCATGAATGTCTTATTTACGGATTCACATTGTCAACATCTTCAACAGAGTGATGGAACATTCAATTTAAAGATTCACAAGTTTACTTATTATTAAACAAAATTTGTATTTCCCTCTTATTCTCTCATGTAGAATAAAAATAGGAGACGCAATTTTTTAACGAACTTCGTAAAAATTTTCCACTGTTTACAATTAGAATATTCTTTTGTAGAGAGACGAGAATGACAGAGGATTGTGGGTCGAGTGCATGTCTTTGTATCGACTAATAAACACCGTTAGAAATGTATTTAGTAGTATAATCGAACAATATAAATGCATATTTGAAGTTTGCGTTCAAAAATTTCAAATTTATTTAGTATTTGAAATCATATTAATATTCACTGGTTTAATTAATTGCTTGGCCACAAAAATGTGTATGCATGAATCAGTTTTCTTGCACAAAAGCAGTATAATATTAATAAAAACAAATAGACAGATCTCGAAGTACGTATACATGATTCTCTAAGTTGTTATTAGTTTGAACGCAAAAAAAAATATTGATTTCAAGAACGTCTTTCGTTATTTTCTTTAGGCTGCTTAATGTAATAGGTATATTATGAATATTGGCACAATTACATCATGCTAAATATTTAATGATGCATGTTTCCTTTAATTTTGATTAGTATGTATCTGCTTAATATATAATATATATATATTAATGTGCATTTTGGTCATTTATTTAGCGATCAATTAAGGAAACAACTTCTTAATATGCCTATTGTTATGCTTATTTTCAGAAGTCGATCTATTTTTAAGAAAAAAATATTACTGTGAACAAACGCGCCTAAACACTATATGTAAAGAACAACTAACCAATGTCTTTCTTGGCCAGTCTTATGTAGTTAATGATAGTTGAATCGCTTTAATATATACTACAATAGTGAAACTGAAAATAATCATTTTCTCTTCAGTAGAATCAACACTGTCAAATCATTGTGAGTACAACAGAACGTAGTAGGCGTCGATTATTTTAAACAAATTACTGGTTCTTGTTGGTAGCTAAAATTCTTGACTTTTCAAACATACGGCTTACATTTAAAGCTTTGGTTGAAGATGTTATTAGTTAAAACCTTAACTGTATATTCTCTCCAAAAGAAATACGCTGAAGAGGACTAAATTTGATATGGGCATAATACTGCAAGATACAACTTCAAGTAATCTATAAGATGTATTAATTCTATTTATAAATTATAAGATGTATATACATATATTTATATATATTATGAGATGCATTAATTTTAGTTACATATATATATATATATATATATATATATATATATATATATATATATAAATTATAAGATGTATTAATTCTACTTATAAATTATCGTATAATAAATGTTATAATTAAACCAAATCATTGCAGTTGTGATTCTTCTTCAGAAACGCGGTTTGTAATATATAAAAATCGAAAGGTAATATGATTCACTACAATGAATTCAAGACAAAACCTGCTATCGTTATATGTTTAATTCTTCTCATACGTTATTTTACTATTCTCATGTTTTAGACGAAAAAAATATTTGTAACTTTGTAAAAAGAATAACCTTAAAGAATTGCATAATATCTTTTTTCCTTGTTTCAACATGATGCCACTTTTTACATTTCGAAATCTTTCATTAGTGTCACTGCTGGAAATATTTCCAGCAGACTAATTTATTTCACCCGTTACCTCAATTTTAAACGAGGCATCTGGTTTTGATGAGAGTCGCTTTGCCAAAATTGCAGCATCTTGAAATTTAATATTCAACGTTTTTTAGGAATTAGATCAAGAGCTGAAAGAATAATTAGATGGTAAAGATAGCAAAACTAAATAAAAACTAAATGAAAACATAATAGCCGATTCCTATCTTAAATAATCTTTGTTTTTAATTCACGACAATAGATATTTAGATTAATCTTGTGATTTGGAAGTTAAGGTGTTTGTTTTGGAAATCAGTACTACAACAAGGAAAGATGAAACTGGCATGAGAATGAATGGAAAATCACTATATAAAAAGTATTATTATGTGAGTGAATTAAGAGTAAAATAATTGCCTCTAACTGATACTGTTGCTGAGGTTTCTTTTAGCTTAATTTTCTCTTTTAATTCACGTTAATAGTTGTATTATCAGTTGCTGAAATATAATTTGCGTACAATAATGACGATGCTTATTGAAATGTTGATTTTAATAATGTTAGCTGATTAATTAGAAGGTAACTTTTATTGTTTCTGCGATCAATGTTGTAGCACTGCACCTGATCGCTATAAACTCTGAAGAATTAAAGTCATGTTTCGTCCCACAACGATTCAGTGATAGTGCCTGTTAATGAATTGTTTTTTGGCGAAACAAGTGCGCCCCCTGTTTATACTGTTTGGCAGGTCACTGATTATACATGTAATTAATAAGATCGAATTAATCGAATTTACTCAGGATAAGTAAAATGAAGGTTACCATCTGTTACACAACCTAAAGTGTTCACGGACTAACTTCCAATTTAGTTATCAATGCCGAATCATAAACAGGGGCAGCTCAATAAACGTAGAGATTATGTTATATATTTGAGTTCCCTAGTGGATCACAAATCTATGGAAAACCGTTAAGCAATTTTATGCAGCTGCAGATGCACGTGCCCTTTATATGTGAATACGCATTATTCAAAACACAACTGGACATTTACTATTTTTTATGTATCTTCGTGCAGGACCATATTTGTACATATACTACCAGATATGAACAGGAATGCAGTATAGTGCAATATCGTATCTGTTGCATTCCTATAAACCAATATGTTTCATAAGTATTTCTAATATAAATATCACAGCGAGTTGGTAATAACCTATGTTACACTAGAATAAGAGTGTAAACTATTTTGAGTTCAGTATGGCATATCCTCATGACAGAATTTTAAAGCATTAGTGCAATAGACTGAATTTTGTTATTCAAGATAGCGGCTAAACAAGTATTCGTTAACACTTGGTTTGAAAACGTGTAACATTGTTTCGTGACCCAACGCACGTTGCGCGAAGATTTAGTCACAAAGGAGGCAATCCCTAAAATAGGGCATCAATCCACGTAAATTGTTGTTTCTAGCACAATCTTTTATTTCTCTATTGGTACGAATCGTGATATATACTGCTCTACACAAGATATATCGAATGTTATCTCCCCTCTTACGACATCCCCAACGTTATTAACACCCCTCACGAGATATCAAACGTTATCGTAAAGCACCGAGATATCAGATGTTACTTCATCTCCTATGAGTTGTCGAGAGTTATTCATGTCTCTCCCGGGATCTCAAATGTTATTCAAGTCTTTCTCCTGATTGTTCTCTCTTTTGCAGATTTGGATTTTTCCTTTCGCGGGGACGTAATTTGACAGCCATTTACACACGCACATCAGCGATATCTTACACGCGGCCCTATTGTAGTCAGTACAATAGCATCCCCAGCAAATACTGATAACCAGTTTGGAGGTTCTATGAAATAAATTGTGTTTATAAAAATGCCTTTCGAGTATATCTACCGAGAGGTAAACACATAGTTTACATTCATGCTAATGTAACTCTACGAATTGCAACACCGTGTATCTTCTATAGTCAGGTAATCAGAAATTAGAACCTATTTTATCATCTAACATGACACAGTTTTTATTTATTTATTTATTTAATCGATCACTTAACATTAACGTTTTTTATAATTTATTTAATACATAGATATATATTTATAACTTCACAACACCCGGAGTTGAATGCTATATGATTTTGAATCGCACAACAAATGAGCACTCGGCTATATTTTTTCACTTAAGTAAAAAAGTGATTTTGTTGAACAGTTTGTGTAACAAAATAAAAAGACAATCACTAATAATTATATTATTATGTGTCTGATCTTTGTTATTTCGCTTAAATCAATATATGTAGCAATGCGTTATAATAAATATGATATTACGATATTTTTTAAATAAAAATAAGTCTATTATTTTCGTTCATGGAAATCAGAAACAGGTGAAGGAAGTGAGACACCGAGAGCCAGACACAACGGCAGGAACTGGGCCAACATATATTTAGTTTGTTTAAAAGTTGGAAGTATATAAGAATTTTACAATTATTGAAAATTTACGAAAAATAAGATAACATGCAATTCCTTTAACAGACTAATATTTTTGTCATAAATGTTTTGTGCGTGTATTTTAGAATAATAAATTATTGATTAAAATCAAACTGGATAGTGTCACTTGGAAATAATTGGCTTACTAGATAATCATTCTTTTATAAATCAAACCATACCCGAAAATTCACCATCAAAACCTAAGTAGTTGTTCGTTATAAAATGCCCACTAGAGTTTATGCAAGGGCATGACTAATCCCGTGAAATGAAACATAAAATCGAATGTATTTATTAGGATTTTTGTAATTACTGGAGGTTTACAAATTCCTGACACGATTCACGATGCTACTAGTAAAATCAGAGAGCAAATAGACACGTTGCAATAAAAAAATGTATTAAAAGAAAAGCCAGAACAAAAAAATCAAAGTGATTAAATAACAGAATGTAATTCCGAACCGAACAAAAAACGTCTAACTCCTGTTTCAATCAATTTACGCCCTTTCGCTCCTGTCAGAGCAGAGGACATTGGACACAATCTCCCATTTAAAAGGATAATTAGCTCTCTTATTTGCGTTGTCCAGTTGCAATCACGTGTTGTACATTCGCGAGAGTGTGAATAATATATTATGTTTTATGCGTTCCTGTCTGGAATTCTTAGTAGTGTAAACAAAATACAGGCTAGTGGAATCTTTCAGAAAAATATATACATAGGTGTTCTAAAAATAATCTCTATATCTATAAAAGTGAGCGTGTCTGAGTATGTGTATCTGTGTGTTTGGCTATCTGATTGTGACTGCGTACATTTCCCTACGCAATAAGTCTACAAACTCGAAATGTGATATACTGTGTACTGGGATATGGGAAAATCTTGGTGATCGGTTATCGGCAAGTAATTTGGATGTTAAGACAACCAAAGTTCAACAATTAACCTTTGAGAACTCTACCAAACCCCCCTACAGTTTAAAGCCTAAACACTTGAAATCTTAGATGTAGATTCCTTGGACATGGATCTAACTTAATAACTTAATTCCAGCCCAAAACAATAAATATCAGGGGTCTTAATAGGGGTAAAAGTTTTTAAGAATTGACATCTGCATTCTCTACCAAATTACTCATACAATTTTTGGTGTACACATTAAGAATTTGACATAGAGGGTATTCAGAGAAAGGGTATGTTTTTTTTAATCGGTTTGGGTCGAACAATGTTAGTTACCAATATATCGTCTAGCCTTAATTTAAACATAAGTCACTTCCGGTGTAGCTGTGGTCGTCGCAGAAAAGACGTCAGGTTTTTCCCGGTCTTTTCCTCCTTCGCAGTACGGGTTCGAGCCTGCCTTCCTACTACCACTTTTTTTTTTTTTTTTGCTAAACATACACATCCGAACACCCGGGGAAATCCAGACAGAAATGCTAGAATATCTATAAATGCTAATGTGTCTGTGTGTCAAATTAAAACAAAAAAAGTGACTGCATTTTTTTTTGTCCACATTACATCTCAAACCAACCGGACAACGGCGGGCTGAAATGCTAGTACATGACTACTTCTATTGTAAAGTTTGAGAATTTTCGGAATTGTTGGTTATTAGACACTGAAAGATTTATATAAGTCACCTAGGCATAAGAGTAGTTAAAGTGAACGGAGAAGCCGTATTTAGACACACCCATGTATATATATATATATATATATATATATATATATATATATATATATATATATATATATATATATATATATATATATATATATATATTGTAAATCATAAAATATATACGGAAGTTAAGCTACACAGAATATTCCGCGTTTCATCCACGCAATGATTCATCAGGGTTAAGCGAAATATTCTGTATAGCTTAATTGCCATATCTATTGTATAACTTACTGCCTTGCTGTACGTACGGTACGTATGTTAAAGAATAGAGAGAGGGAGATAGAGGGGGGAGAGTGGAATTATAGTGTAGACAGGTTGACCGGAAGTAAAAGATTAGCTGATTTGATTGCGTGTGAGTCATGTGATCAGTTTAGCTGAATCGTGGAGATTTGATTTAGACTCAGAAGACAACGGACGGCTTCCTGTTGTCTCCTCCTCTTCACGAGGGGGGTGACGAACGCTAACGTGTGTAGAAGAAGAACCCACACAGGACGATTTCACTTTCCACTTTCTGCAAGGAATCTGGGAAAAGTGAAATAAACTATGCAACCAATTCCTTGTCTTGGAGTGATGGAATCTTCATCCAAAAACAGGTAGCAAGTCTCCCTCCAGGACGAGAAATTCCAGATGGTCAAACATCGAAGAAGCAGAGGTAGATTCTGAAATTACATGTCACTCACACACGATTCCCTTTATGATACAACATAAATATATAATATAACACGTCATCTCTTATAATATATTATTAGAGATAAGATAATCAAACACACATCCCTTTATTATAGAGCAACAACTTAACACGTATTGAGCACTGCTGAAGTAAATACTTAAAGTTTAGAAATAACTTTATACTTTAGTATATCAATTTAAGTGATAAAATGAATAATATATATATACATACATCTCTCTCTATATATATATATGTAAAATAATATATGAAAATGTAGAATAATACGGTTATTGATTATACTAATATATAAATATAAAATACTATTTATAATATATGTGTTTATATATATATATATATATATACATACATACATACATATATATATATATATATATACATATATAAGAAAGAATAATATGATTACAAGATCCATTCTGCAATATGCTAACTAGCATATAAATGATATGATAATACGAATGCAAAAAGTTTAAGTACATTTGTTACCAAAAAGTCAAATATGTAATATATATATATATATATATATATATATATATATATATATATATATATATATATATATATATATATATATATATCTTCTTCCAGTTTCGTGATTTTTGGATGTTACTTGTGCAAATGGAAATTTAATTAACTTTCTTGAAGTTATATATTTGGATTTTACCATCACTGGAGTATTTATCTTCCACCAGATTATTCAATCATGTGTAACTACATTTTTCTTCACTATAATCCATCTGCTTCACTTTTTTGTCTGAAAGTAAGATCTTTGACTGACTCGTTGTTTCATAAAATACTTTTGCATGCAAAATCCGATCACGCATTTTGCTAATTCCCACCCTCTGATGAGAAGGAACGTATTTCTTCGAAACTTCGCGGATTAAGGACTTTCCACATATCTAGTGGTCCCTTTTCAGATTAAATATGTTTTTAACTCATTTCAAAGTGTTTTTAACATGTTTTATTAACTGTTTGCTCGTATATATATATATATATATATATATATATATATATATATATGTATGTATATATATATATATATACTAATAGAGAGACGCGTTTATTATAGTATAGTGTTTATATTAATAAAGGTTCGTATATAAATTAATAGAACACCAAAGTATTAAACACGACATTTTCCATAGGGATTGTTAAGCAACCCACATTCCTGCCTGTTCGCCAATATCGGAAGTGTTAGATGAAACTCAATTTAATGAAATTTTAGGAAGGTTCGATTATGCAATTATTAGGAGTTTTGTCCTGGAGCTGACATCAACGACGAAACATTAAATCGCAGATAGCAGTTCAGCCGCAAGTATAGAACACTCTAACTTTACATTTAAATCTAACCCCCGATATCGCCATGGCCTTGGAATAAGTGCTTACATTAAAGCTGGTTTTCCGTGTGGCAGGGATATTCATTTACCTTATATGTGCTCCTTGGTTACCCTTGCTTACACCACTGTATTTATTTTTCCCCTCTATCGCCGCTACCACAGAGAAGTTACGATCTTACAGAGTATATCTGAGAAAACAGCCCATATCCTGTCTGCTCAGCCTTCGGCTAACATTAATATTTGCGGTTACTTCAATGTCCATAACCTGCAATTGCTGACCCAGTCAAATAAGACAGATGAAGGAAGGTTCTCTTATGATTTCGCCATTGCTTATGACCTCACTCAGATTGTTCGCGAGCCCGATACTCCCGGTCAGTATGCAAGCCTTCTAGACCTTTTTCTCTCAACTTCCCCTAAGCTATGTTTATGTTCCGTTCTAACTCCTATAGGATCCTCCCAACATTCCGTATATTAGTTAATATAAAAATGAAAGGTAATAAGTCTTCAGACGTACCTCTCCACCGTACTCTATTCCGATACTCTATGGCTGACTGTGGCAGGTTCCGTACTTTCATACCAGATCTATATCTGCATTCCATGTTTAAAAATGATGTGTCCTCTATAGTATCATACCAGACTGAATGGTTAATTGTAGGCATAGACCGGTTCATACCATCACACATATTACAACAAAAACATATAAGCCAGTCATAGTTCTCCCCAGAATGTGCCATTGAGTACAGACACCATTTTTTCCATAGCTTCCAACATAATAGATGCACGTAGACTAAATCTGCTTTCATGAACGCCAGCAACCACTGTAAAAGAGTAATAAAAAATGCAAAAGATCTATATGCTCAGTGTTTTAAATCCAAAGTAACTGATCAGCGGCTTGGTTCCCACCAGTTTTGTCAAAGTACAAATAGGATCCTGAATAGAAGCGTGCGATCTATCCCAACCATCATCAATAAACCCGAGGTTATCTCGTCAGCATCAGACAAGCCCAAACTATTTGCCAAAACTTTGCAGCTAATTCTACCCTATGCGACGAAGGCCATCACATCCAGGTATTTCTCCCTATAACACACAATACACTAGCTAACAAACACATATCTGTACGTGATGTCCCTAAGCTAATAAAAAAGGTTGCTTCCTGTAAAGCAACTGGCCCTGACGGCATTCTAATTATAGTGTTAAAGAAGCTTCAACCAGAATTTTCCCCCATTCTTTCAAAACTGTTTATGCTTTGCCTTAAGGAGAAGTGCTTTCCAAAATCCTGGAAAAAACTCCTCAATATGCCAAGTATTTAAGAATTCAGGTGATAAGTCATCTACCTCTCAGTACAGAATAATAGGTCTCCTGTGTGGCATTCCAAGTTGTTGGAATCCATATTAAATACAGAAGTAGTCAACAACCTCAGCAGAAATAACCTTCTTTGTGACACGCAATATGGTTTCCGTTTTGCTAGATCTACAGCAGATCCAATGAGATTAGTGAATCCTTTTACAAAGAATTCTTTTCTAGGGTAATTGCTCTTGACATATCCAAGGCCTGTGATAAGTAGGGCATAAGGGCCTACTTCACAAGATTCCTAGCTGTATAACTGGAAATGTTTTCTCAATCATTAAATTATTCTCTTTGTTAGCTCATAAGAGAAGTGGTTTATGGGCAAAAGTCAGTGGCCCGCAGTATTAATGCTGGACCCCCTCAGGTGTCCATCCGTGGCCCAACTCTCTTCCTGATCTACATCAATGATCTCTCAAAACTCATACTTAAACAGTCGCTGATATTTATGCTGATGTCACGACCATCTATGGTAACTCATCAAAGGCTGTAAATGACAAAGTTCTCTCTGATTCTCTCTCCTCTGATAAAGAACGCGTGGTACAGTGGGTGAAGAGGTGGCTGGTTACCTTTAAAGCATCTAAAACTAAGCTCCTATGTTTACATCATCAGCACTCTGGTCGATATCTGGCATCAATTTAAATGGATGGCTCTCTTCTAGGGAAGGTCCCATGTTTTTATAAGCTTTTGGGCTTGACCTTTACTCCTGATCTGAAATGGAACACGTACAGCTAGTCTTTTGCCAAGGTCGCTGGAAAAATGGTGGGATCCTTCTACCGCCCCAGAAGATATCTCACTACTGATGCAATTCTCTATCTATATAAAAAGCCAAGCCCCTCCCATGATTGAATACTGCTGGCTCATATGAGCAGGAGCTGCTAAAATATCCTATCCTGCCTTGACAGTGTACAAAATAGACTCCGTGGTTTAGTAGGGGAATGCCCTTTTCTCCTCCCTGCAAACTTTTTTGTATCGTTATTTCCATGGCAGGTGCTCTTCTGATCATAAATCACTGGCCCCAGTCGCCAATTTCTCACGATAAACACCCGTCCAGCTGAAACCAGTGTCAATAATTTCCGCACTATTTATATGTGCATAAATCAAAACGTAGATTCCATGAACAATACTTTTTCTTAGAATTGCACGCCTGTGGAACTCTCTCCTGCTTGCCTGTTTCCCTCCTGACTCCAAAAATTGTGTCTTCAAGTCTAACATAAATAAATTCCTGGTGAATCGACCCCTGAAGTAATCCCACTTTATCAAATCTCCAACACTAATGAATACTGCACTACTATCCCATTTATTAATATACACAAAATAACCTACATCCCTAAGTAGCTTCCGGGGCATTAAAAGTGGTTATCTCCATGTAAATATATATATATATATATGTATATATATATATATATATATATATATATATGTATATATCACCTTAACAAAATCATGATTGTTTTGTTCGTAAAATTTACATAAAAGCAAAAAGGTAAAGAAATATTAGAATAAATTGAATAAATGGAGGAAAATAAATAAGAATATATAACTATCTGCCGATACATTTTAATTAATAATGTTTTATTCGTTCATAGAATTAGATTCTAATAGGATTAACGATACTTAAAGAAAACATCCGATGATTATTTCCTGATTAAGTGTATGCCCCTCCCATGACGCAATAAGGTAAGAGAAATTTGCCTGAAAAATTGATGTTGTAGACCTGTCGACATTTCCCTATGGATAGAAAATAAGCCCTTGAAGAATCATTTTACACCTTTGCTAGCCGAATAGAAAACCTTTCAACACAGGCCTAGACTCTAGTAAATAGAAGTCAATGGAAAATATTCTATAATACAAAACAGGTTTGATGAGACAAATATAATGTGAATACTTTAAAATTAACTTGATGTCTCAGCTGAGACATTAGGTGATTTCTTCTGATTCTCTTGCTTTTAAACTAATATGGTTAGTCTCGATTAAAATAATATATAGGTTATGTAATTCCCCACGTTCTAAGTTGAAGTATGTCAGACAATTAAAATGTTAATACTTTTAACTATCCATGTCTGTATATTTTAATGCAGTCGTTATATGTCAACTCTCTGTACTCACACGCTGTAGGCAAATATGTACGAGGAACATACATTTATTTATCGATTCATTCTAGAATAACACATTGTCTTTTGTTCAAAAGACTTTTCGTACACCAATGTGCATAATGAAACGGCCGTGTAAATTATGGGGCAATCTGTCTTTTTCTGACCATGTTTAGGACGCCCTCTTCCTTGTTATTTTCGACCCACGAGTAGAAAACGAATATCATCTAACACTTCCGAGATTGGCATTCTCTAACTCCAAGGTACACGATGTCTTTTGTCATTACCTCTTCATTACATTGACATAACGTTGCACGCAGCTCGGTATTTGCATACGCTGTATAAGTTAAAGTATCAAAAAGAACGATAGTAAGGTAAAAGAGATATTATAATAATACTAGATTATTTGCAGAGGACAAGCAACATTATACTAATTATATATATATATATATATATATATATATAACTTTCTTTAAATTCGATACTTTTAACTGATGTATCTTTTCTCGTTGCTCATTTTCCTCGCATCTGTTTTCTCTGTCATATAAGGTGATATATGATTTCCTAACGTTTGACGTCGACCTGCTGCGTTGCGGTTTCTACTTTGATATAATAGAAAAAAAAGACGGATGCTTTTCACGAATTTCCCAAAAAATACATTAAATGTTGATTACAAACGGATGTAGCACATTCTGAAAGGTTTTTCAAAGTTTCGGTACAGGTTCTCTACACGTTCTTGATATTAACAAGTCGTTTCATCTCTGTATTCTTTTATAAAATATTAGGAGTGTTTCTCTCTGCAAAAATATGCAATGCATTAAAAGAGGTGAAATATTAAAAAAAAATACATTTGTCGGTCGAACCAAAATAACACAATAGCAGGATATCATAATAAAAGCGTAAAGAACAAGCATATATATATATATATATATATATATATATATATATATATATATATATATATATATAGTCTTTGAAGTTTTTAACCTTTAAAACTATACAAAAAATATTTTTTTATCATTCGTTAGAAAACCATCTAGTTAAGTATATATATAACCATCTATTTAAGTATATATATATATATATATATATATATATATATATATATATATATATATATATATATATATATATATATATATATATATATACTTAATGGTTTCTTTCGTTTTCTATCTGTTTCGGTATATGTATAGAGAGAATGAAAAATATATATATACACAAATATATACAACAGAGACATAAAAATTAAATTAAAACGGAAAATATAGTTTCGCATTTTTTGAAAGAGACATTTATTTACATTTAAAGACATGCACGCAGAAAGCGCAGATAGAATGATTTCAACATTTTAAGAAAAGGAGCGAAAGCTACAATGCTATTAAAAGGTAAATAAATATTTCCTTTAAACAAATAAGAAGCTCATATCGTAAAGCTTTAATAATATTTTTATTATTAATGTCTTACGATATATTTAAAAGATGCTATCTTATTTTATTACGTTGTCACGAGTCTGTTGTTAGCATTTGAATAATTGACGAGGAAGAACACAGTAAAAGAAAAATCAATATACATAAACGAAAATACATTAACTTTTGGTAAACTGTGCAATGGGTGAGGACTATACTCTCCGCATGCCCGCCTCATAATTACTTGGTAAATTAGTCCTCGTTAACCAAAAATGAGTACTGGACGGAAGAGTTCATTATTTCAGGCATCTAAAATACCCCCTCCTAAGCTTTTTGTTCGTTAATATTTCTTTTGTTTAGGATCGATTATTAGTGGGTTAGTGACCTTTTTTTTCGAACCACCGCCGTTGTTCAAGTGTTGTTAGCAAAGGTTGGGAATTACCTGTCTCGAAAATAGGGTCGATCGTTTCCTCCTCTAACGTTGGTGTATCGCTGAAGTCATTTGCGCGACATTTTCGCAATCGTGACGTTTGCGGGTATGTTTCCCTGCTTACACGATGTACACAATATCACACTTTTACTGATCGTATCCACATACCAGAATGAGGTATATTTTTTTACACTTTTGACGAACCTCTCACACTCTCTTTCTCTCTCTCTCTCTCCTGATATGAAACGTATGGCTACGCAACTGGGTACGTGTTGTGTTGACTCTTTTAGTAAACGTTTGTAAAAAACAGATTTACCTTCCGTGCAAACATAGTTTACTCCGGTAAGGCCGCTTTTTTGGTGTAAGGGTTAGGTGTAATTCTATACACATGCACAAACTTTTGAAAAACTTTTTTCGTTAGGGTTCCTTGTGCCTTCATCCGTGTTCTTTGAATAGTGTTCACAAATTGTTTCGCTTGCGCGTTCGATCTTATATGCTATTGGGGAGGGGTGATGAGATTAATTTGAAAAACTCGCAAAATGTTTTGAACTGTGCACACATGAACTAAGGCCCCATCGTCGCTTATGATGAAGTTTACTCCACAGAAACGAGCAAATAGGTATGTATGGAATTTATTTTTGTCCAAGTTTCGTTTTTTTTTGCACCATAAAGTCGATATGATTTCTAGACCACTATTGGTCTATCTTCGGTCAGGCCTGTAATGGATGGTGCTCTGCAGCAAGGGCGCAACCTGTGCAAGAGTCTTCCATCTCCATGTTGCCTGTGCCCATGTTAGCGCATTAGATATAGCTTCTCATTAAGCTCTTCATTCGTTTTTATCTAGGGTGTTCTGTGTTTAAATCGCGGAAAATTTGATTCTGGAAGCGTTTTAGAATAACCACTCTTTCACCATATAGTAAAACCTCGTCACAAGGTGAGAATACTTCAGGAATATTGTCGTCCTTCGTAGTGATCTTGTTTCTAATGCCGCCGAGAAAGTCATCCGTATCTGCTTGTCTTTTAATTCCAAGTAAGGATACCGGATTCTCTCTAATTGCGTTGCTTATCATTGTTTTTATATCGCAGTAGTGCGAAGAGCAGGAATAATGGAATCATTAAAACTGATTTTTCCAGAGGTATGAATCTAGATAGGAATACAACATTGCTAATTTGTTTTGATGACAGTCTATTGGAAGTATATGTGGATAAGCCTTATTTAAATCCGAAAATGAAAAGCAACGGCTTATGGTTCGTTTGCAACGTAACATTTCCGCTACGTAAGTATCTATGAAATTTTGTTACGGCAAATATACATAGTGTCTCCTTTTACATCTGCGAGTACTGTCTCTTGGCTGGTAGTGGCGATATAGATGCATGAACGATAGTTTTTTTTTTTAATTCCCTCGGGCATTATATGAGATACACACACTTTACCACCATATGAGCTTGCGTGGGTCGCTACTATTATGTTCAGCTATGGATTAAGCTTCGGTACATTTTACAATACCAGATGTTAACTTCTGGAAATGGTTCTTTTAACTAGTCTTTCAGTTGTTATTTCCCCTTACAGATGTCTTCTGCCTTACGGTAGAATGTGTTCATAGGTTAGTCATTCAATTCAAATCACTCCATTTGCTTCGAAGAGGTTTTCTGATGTCTTCCATAAACATTTAAATTATTGGTAAGCTTTTAACGTCACAGGGAGTGTCACTTCTCCCTCAAATTGTACTTTATCGCCTGCCACTTCTCGAGCTTCCTTATTCGTCTTACGTATGGTTGGTTTCATCAATATCTCTATATTTGTAATTTGAGCCGAAGTCCAACTGTCACTACACTATCTTATTGAGGATATAGTCTGTGATGTATTTCCCCAAGTTATTCCTCCCTTTCCTTCTAGATCTCGTTTTTTAAGCATATGTCCTTACGGTTATATCTCATAGAATTATTGGCTACCTCTCTAGGCTGATTGCTCTTGACATATAAAAGGCCTTCGATAGAGTATGGCATAAAGGTTTACTTCGCAAGATACAGCTACGGTATAGCTAGACATGTCTTCTCAATCATTTGTCTCTGATAACTTCATAGTGGTTGATGGGTAGAAATCAAAAGCTCACATTATTAATGCCGGACTCCCCCAGGAGTCAATCATAGGCCCAACTCTTTTCCTGATTTACATTAATGATCGTAACGACCAAGTTCTCTCCGAGTCTTTCTCCTCTGATCTTGAGCAAGTGGTACAATGGGGAAATAGGTGGCTTGCTACTTTTAATGCATCTAAAACCAATCGTTTATCTTTACATCACCAACGCTCTGATTCTCAGTTGAGATGAATTGCTCTCGCCTTGGGGAGGACTCATGTTTTGGCAAGCTTCTGGGCGTAACCATTTACTCCTTATCTTAAATGGAACACATACATTAATTCCGGTGCAAATTCGCTGGAAAAATGGTGGGTTCCTTCTACCTGTCCAGTAGATATTTCACTGCTGATACAATTCTCTATCTATCTATGAGCCAGATATGTCCAAAGATTGAGTACTGATGGCACATTTTGGGCAGGAGCTGCTAGAAAGGACTTATCCTGCATTGATAGTTGACAATACACTTCATAGCCTCTTTCTCACGGAAGAGATGTTGCGAGTTTCTCTCTGCTTTATCGTTATTTCCTTGGTAAGTGCTCGACTGAACTTCAATCTATGCCACCCCTCTCGCCAAACTTTCACAAGTAACACTCGTCTAGAAGAAAACACTATCAATAAGTTTCCCCACTTTTATCTCTGCCTAAAGCTAAACGTAGATTCCATGTATAAAGCTTCTTTCTTAGAACCGCACGCCTGTGGAATTGTCTTCCGTTTTCCTGCTTTCCAGCTGACTACAATATGTTGTCTTCAAGTCTAACTTAAACAAGTTTTTTATGAACCGTTCCATAAGTTAAAAAAATTACCGAATTTTCATTACTAATGGTTACTATATTGTCGTACTTCTATTGTACACACTTTAACACTTATTCTCGAACGGCCCCATGACCGTGATCAGTTGTGATGCCTCTGTAAAAAAATATGCATATATATATATATATATATATATATATATATATATATATATATATATATATATATATATATATTCCTACTTGTGAGACATCAACTTGAGTTGCACATATGTTGGATGACACTATCCTTGTTCGAAACTCCGTTGCTTAGTGGGGGATGCCCCTTTCTCCTCCCTGCAACATTTCTCTCACAGAACAGCTGTTGCGAGGCTGTCTTTAGTTTATCCTCATTTCCATGGCAAGTACTCGTCTTAGCTCCAATCTCTGGTCCCCCTCGCCAATCTTTCACGATAAACACCCGTATAGCTGAAACCACTGTCAATAATTTCCCCACTTTATCTGTGCCTAAATAAAAACGTAGATCCCACGAAAAAAGCTAGTTTCTTAGAAGCGCACACCTGTGGAACTCTCTTCTGTTTGCCTGTTTCCCACCTGACTACAACTTGGCTGTCTTCAAGTCCAACATAATCACAGTCCTCATGAACCTCATCCTTTTAGTAAGACACTGTATCAAAACTCCAATACTAACGATAGTACGATACTATTGCATTGATTACTCTACACGCAATAACCTTATCCCCGAGTGGCTTCAAGGATTTGATAAGTGGTTCCATTCATGTAAAAAAAATGATCAAGTAGCATTGTTCAATATTCGAATTTTTCCGTTTTTTTTTCATCTGTGTTAGTTAATAAATGTTCTTGTGTGTGAGGGGTGCGTTTTCTCAGATAGCAGAGTACTTGCTTTGCACGCAAGAGATTTGGTTTTCGAATTTGTCTTACTGACGTGTTCCAATGAGGCAAACTCTAGTTTTGGACTTCCGGTTTGTTGGCTGGAATTTGTCTTTTAGGCTGCGACGTTGTTTGACCCTGAAAATAATTAAATAGTATATCACATTCTTAATATATATATATATATATATATATATATATATATATATATATATATATATATATATATATATGAAATAGTATTCCGACATATATACAGGGTGTTACAAAGGTCTTGGGCACATTTCAAGTCCTCATATCTGCTTAATGTGCCCAAGACTTTTGGAACACCCTGTATATATATATATATATGAAATAGTATGCCGACAAAATAGAGAAATAAAAAGGGACAGACCGTATTATGTGTTCACTAACGTTTCGTCTTTATTTCAGCCAGAGAAAGTCTCGAAATAAAGACGAAACGTCGATGAACATATCATACGGTTTGTTCCTTTTGATTTCTCTCTGTCTTTCTCTCTCTTTCTCTTTCTCTCTCTCTTTATATATATATATGTATGTATATACATATACATATATATATATATATATATATATATATATATATATATATATGTAATTTCACCCTGTAGAAAATTAAAAAAGAATCAATTGAGAAATATGCGAGGAAATTGATCGATATCGGAGAAATTTACCCCTGTACCTACTGGAGGGGGGCATAGCCCTCCCGGACAATCTGTTCACGAAAAAAATACTTCAACCAGGAGTAATATGTCAGCGATTTTTTTTTAAATCCAATGCGTTTATATTGAGAAAAGTCTGAACAAACGATATGTGGTTATCCATTAAAAAGATAGTTTCCATTTTTAAGAATGATGGAAAGTATTTTAGTTCTCCCCCACTCCAAGAACTTAGATATCAGTTTCAGAAGAGGATTGAAGAGTCAGCGTTCTGGAGGAATGGTACTTTAACCTGTACAAAGTCCGTCGGCATCGTGTTAGTATCCACCATTTTAGGCGTATCCGCCGATTAGCATAAAAATAAGCCCTTCTAAAATCTAAAACATGGAACTGTAGATCCCCTAGAACTGCTGGCAACTAAACTCCCACCGCAAATCAATATAAACTAAATCATTGGGAAAATAGGTAATCCCTACTTATGAGAAAAGCATACGACGAATATTTACCCTCACAGACAACTTAACCATATAATAAATATATTTTAGAATTTTTAGTGATTATCAAGACACACTACCTGAAATAGTTCTTTAAAACTCCTCGGTTTTACGTTCTCAAAGAACATGAGTTAGAAGAAATACATTGAGAGCATTGCCAAGAATGCTGCAAGGAAGGTAGCCTCTTTCATCCCTGCTAGAAATCTACTAACGCGTGGAATTATCTTGTAGCTCTATAAGGCAACCATTCGCCCAGTTAGGGAGTTTTGTTGTCACCTTTGTGCTGGTGCATCTGATAAAAAATCTCTCACTCCTGAGCAAGGCTCCAAAGAGTGTCGCCAACCTGATACGTACTGAAATGTCATCTAAGCTTAGGCGTCTGTCTCATCGATGAAATGTCGCATCCCTCTGTCTGTTCTACAAGTATTTTCATAGTGAATGCTCTGGCAGAGTAAAAGCATTTGTACCTCTTCCAGATAAATACTCCCGAAAAAATCGACAAGCAACTAAATCCTGTCCATAGAGTGTATATATTCCCAGCTGTATGAAAGCTTTCTACTCTAATAGTTTCTTCCCCAGAATTGCTAGACTTTGTAACTCCTGTAAGGAATTCTGCTTTCCCAACTGTACTGGCATGTAGAAGATCAAGTGTAATGTGAATAGATATTTTGCTGCGTATCTCCATTAATAGTATACTTGTTTGGGGTGAAATTGAATGAAATCATATACTTGAATTAATGTAAAAACATCATCAGAGACGCGTTGTTAGTAACAAGGAATAACATTCTCTCTTTCTTTACATATGTTTTTGTATAGGCCACCATTACTTACTTGGATATTCTATCCGAATATATTGATGACTATGTTCATTATGCCGACATCTGTTAATAATTTACCATCCAGAAAGGCATATTAAATAGCTACGGTAAGGAGACACCGCATTTAAAGTAAATATGTTTTCGTTGTACTTAAATGAAATAATAATTTGTTTTCATATGTTTTAAACAGAAATAAATACCAACAAGAAAAGAATTAAAAAAAAATCAAAGAAAATTACAGTGTAAAAAAAAATCAGAAATTATCTATTGTTATCGGCAGACACCTGCAAAGATTCAACGATCATCAAATCGAACACATGATTCTATGAATTGTATAATTTACATCACTGTTTCTTAGTTATATGTTTTTCTTCAAAGTATGCAATAAAAAATGTTGACGAACATATTTTTAATATTATATATCTCTCCACTTCTATATCATTTCAATCATTTCTATGTATGCATATATTTGTACACACGCACAGACATATATATATATATATATATATATATATATATATGTGTATATATATATACATATATATTTGTATGTTTAATTTAAGATCAGAGAAACCTTTTGTTTCTTTCTTTTACAATCCATGTGTCAGACGCACTTAAAATAAACTAATAATACTATTAAGTTCCTGCACCACAGAGATATCTTTCTATGGCTCAATGGCACCCTATATACCCAGGTTGAAGGCGTTTCTAGGGCTTTGCTCTCGACCCGTTGGTTTCCGAATTTATATGACCAACGTAGAAAGGAAATTGTTAATATCATACACAAAACACTCTACGTCATGTAAGTTGGCAACATACTTCTATTAATTAAAAACTTCTACAACCTAATAAAAATTAAAGCCTCACTTAAAACACACATCCACACAAAATTTCAAGCATGGAATAAATATAAATAGCAATATTCCTTTCCTCAATATACAAATTAAATTGACACCAATATATGTTTACCTACCCATACAAAAAACTTACCAGGAAAGAACCATGGCTCGTCAATTATGAAAGTGGATGCCCCGAAAGATATAAAATGGACGTAGTGAAAAATATCATCTAAACCTAGTCTTCTACTAATGAAATATTCTATAATACCCTTTCCAATATAAAACAAACTTTAATTGATAACGACTTCGCAGATTACATTGTTGACAAGCAGATTAAACAAAATTAATCTGCCATTAATAAAGAAAACACTAATAATAATACTACTACTAATAATAATACCCACAAAAAGATCAGGTGCATGCGAATTATAAAATAGACAAAAAAATTAAAATATCATGCACAGACATATTTCAACAACGGAAAGACACTCTGAGATAAGAGTTGTTATTTATTACAAAAATAAACGAAAAAAAAAAAACTAATTATAAAAAAAACTCACACATCCGACAGCATACTTCAAAATAGAAATTCCGTTACGTATTTGAATATCCAAACATATCACATACATTGGCATAACTCGAATCAGTATCTCTAGTCGATTAATATGCCAGCTATCCTCCACGAAGAGCCCCATCTCTCAGCACTTTACATTCTTACCCTGTAATTCCTCGTAAAATATAATCTCCCACACTAAACCTATTTAACCTTTCCTCACATATAATCATAGTAGTCATCATGATTATTGGATATTGAATATCAAAATTTGTGTATCTTTACCGTATTTTTCAATCGATATCCTTCGCCGGATGCGGTGATTTCTTTCAAACGGGAAATTACAAAAACATTTGTGTGGCTATGTAACGTTTTTTGTATTATTAGGTTCAGACTATGATGTGCATATGATTATGTATTTATATTATTGGATTCACTCAGAAACTAATTAATCGATCATTTGAATTTTAATTATGTGTATAAGATTTCATATTTCTACGTATAAGATTCACTCCTAAACTAATTACCGATAATTATGCATTTTCAGGATATATATATATATATATATATATATATATATATATATATATATATATATATATATATATATATATATATATATACGCATTGTATACACTTCTAAACAAATTACCGATCGAAATTAATTTAATTATGTGTATACTTTTATATATTTCTACATATTAGATTCACTCCTAAACTCATTATCCGATCATTATGAATTTGCAGGATGTGTAGATGTTTATATCTATATGTATAGTTCACTCATAAACTAATTTACGCATAATTAAGTTAAGCACATATTTTTATAGTTGAATGTAATGGTTTCACTCCTAAACTAATACACCGATCATTCTTTATTTTATGATGTATATATGATTACATATTTCTATTTTTCTGATTCATTCCTAAACTAATTAAACGGGCATTATGAGTTTTAATTATGTGTATATATTTATAAATGTATACGTATTAGATTCACCACTGAATTAATTAACCGATCATTATTATTTTAAAATTTGTGTATGTTTATACATATATATATATATATATATATATATATATATATATATATATATATAAGTGAACATATTTGTTTGTCTGTCTGTCTGTGTAAATTTCCTCACGAAATAACTCTGTCAATTTTTAGTCTACAGACTCAAATTTGATATACATGATACTGAAATTTAAGAAATCTTTGTGATCGGTTTTCGGCCAGAAATTTGGTTGTTAAGGGACCAAAGTGCAACGCTTTGACCTTTCAGATCTCTACGAAATTTAAAATTTTATATATAGGCTATTTTTATACGGATCTAACTTAATACCTGGATTTGAGCCCCAAAAATAAACGTTAAGGGGCCGTAATACTGGTCGAAGTTTTAAAAAAATGACCTCTGCAGTATCTACCAAATTATTCAGACAATTTCTTTCCTAACAATTTGAAATATGACATAATGCGTAATCAGAGATAGGGTTAGGTTTTTAATTATGGTAAGTTGCGGGAATCAATATTACATAGAGAAATAGTCAACCACCTCAGCAGGAATAACCTTCTTAGTGACACACAATATGACTTCCGCTCTGCAAGATCTACCGCAGATGTGCTGACGGTTATATCCCACAGGATTAGTGAATCTCTTGACAAAGGCTTCCTTTCTAGGGCAATTGCTCTTGACATATAAAAGGCCTCCGACAACGTATGGCATAAGGGTCTACTTCACAAGATTCCCAGCTACGGTATAACTGGAAATATTTTCTCAATCATTAAATCATTTCTCTCCGATAGGCTCATAAGAGTAGTGGTAGATGGACAAAAGTCGGAGACCTGAAATATAAATGCTGGAGTCCCTCAGGGATCAATCCTGGGCCCAACTCTCTTCTTGATCTACATCAATGACCTCCCTAAACACATACTTAAATCATTCGTTGAAATCTATACTGATGACACGACCATCTACGGCAACACATCAAAGGCTGTGAATGACAAAGTTCTCTCTGATTCTCTCTCCTCTGATCTCGAGCGCGTGGTTCAGTGGGGGAAGATGTGGCTGGTTACCTTTAATTCATCCAGAACCAAACTCCTATCCTTACATCATCAACGCTCTGATCCCCAGCTGCATCAATTGTAATGGATGACTCTCGTCTGGGTGAGGCCGCATGTTTTGACAAGCTTCTGTGTTTGACCTTTACTCCTGATCTGAAATGGAACACGTACACCAAGTCTGTTGCCAAGGTTGCTGGAAATATGGTGGGATCCTTCTTCCGCTCCAGAAGATATCTCACTACCGATGCAATTCTCTATCTATATAAAAGCCAAGTACGTTAAAGGATAGAATACTGATGCCATAGCTGGGCAGGAGCTGCTAAAAACAGCCTATCCTGCCTTGACAGAGTACAAAATAGACTTCGTGGCTTTATGGGGGATGCCCTTGTCTCTACCCTGCAACCTCTCTCTCACAGAAGAGACGTTGCGAGCCTATCCTTGTTTTATTGTTATTTCCATGGCAGGTGCTCGTCGGAACTCCAATCTCTGGTCCCCCCTCGCCAATTTTTCACGAAAAAAAAAACAGTCTGGCTGAATCCACTGTGAAAAATTCCCCCCTCTCTATATATGTGCCTAAAACAAAAACGCGGATTCCATGAACAAAGCTTCTTTCTTAGAACTGCACGCCTGTGGAACTCTGTTCCGTCTGTCTGCTTCCCTCCGGACTACAACTTGGATGTCTTCAAGTCCAATGTTTACAAATTCCTAATGAACCGCCTCCTTAATTAAACACTTCATCAGATCTCCACACTAACGTACTGTACTTGCAATATCCTTATCCCTGAGTTGCTTCCGGGCCTTGATAAGTGGTGATCACTGTGTAAAAAAAAAACGGTTTCCGTCGAAAAGGTTTAGTCACCAATATATAAATGTATGTATGTATATGTGTATGCATGTTTGCATGTGGGATTAACACTTTCGACAGAGGCGACGGATTTTATCAAGATCAAAATCGTTTATATTTCGACTTTTCAGACGATAAATATCGAAACATTGGCTAAAAACATTAATATCTTCACCTTCAACTGGGCACTTTTCAACAGGGGGGTGCTTTTTCCTCCGATATTTTTTAAAGTCATCCTCCCCTTTCGATTATATAGCCTTAATTTTAACATAAGTCACTTCCGGTTTGGCGGTGGTCGTAACAGCAAAGACGTCAGGTTGTTTTCCCATTATTTTCCTCCTTCGTGGTCCGGGTTTGAGCCTGCCTTCATACTGCAAAGTTTCCCCATATGTGTTTACGTATAAGAGTTGCGTTTGAAGAGGTCTCTAGTTACTGGTAACTATCTGAGAAGCATATGATCATAATTATGTAGTAAAATATTATCGCTAATGTAAATACGAATAAAGAGTATATCCTGTTCTTTCTTATATTGAGCACTCTTTGTAAAACTTAATTGAAAACGTAACTCTTAGAAACACATACATAGGATTATATACATATACATACATATATATATATATATATATATATATATATATATATATATATTCTATTAAATGCAAATCATGTATACAGATTAGTCGTGTACGTCCATAAATTAACATGCCATTTTCAGTGTACGTGAGATGCTGTCGGACACGCACGTCTCAGATTAAACAACCTAACGGATCGAGTGAAACTCTGCGAAATGGATCTAGTCTTCATGTTTTATTACTTTCCATCTATTCCTACAGCAATTGATCTCATAAACATGTGAACATCATATCAGATTTCAGAATACAGACACTTCAGTCGAACGGTTGCATGTGGACGTTTTAAATAACTACTTCTCAAGATGACTCATACTTTAGGCAGCATAAACTTCGTAATCGGTATTAGTGTTAGTGCCCGGGATAGTTTAGGTCGTTGAAACATTGAGTAATATATAATAATGATTTTATGAGATTAAATCTATAGAATATTATGCTTAGCTGACAAATACTTATAACGATCTTTTTTGCATGACTGTCTCTTCCGCAATATTTATGTTCATTTACTATCGTTTTTAATACATCGTTTAATATTTCAACATTTTAGAACATTGTATATATATATATATATATATATATATATATATATATATATATATATATATATATATATACATATATATATATATATATACATATATATATATATATATATATACATATATATATATATATACATATATATATATATATATATATATATATATATATGTTACAAAGCTGAATGTCCGTGTGTGTATATGTGTGTGTGTCCGGTCACGAATAGGATATTATCAACAACTGTTTACATATAACAGTAGAAGATATATCAATACATAGGTATGGGTAAGTTTGATCTGGCAGAACGGTGGCTCATTAAAATTGCTGGGTCTGCGTTCGCGCCTGCCCCCAAAACTATGGAAATAAAAAAAATCAAAATGAAAAAAAAAAAACGTTTACAAATGGATTTGATAGAGATGTGCATAATAATACTTTGATACGTATGTTTTAACTTAAATAGGGATGGTAATATAAAATTGTGGGGTCTGCATTCGCGCCTGCCCTCCATAAAATTGAAATAGGCACACCTTTAATACAGAATTTTCATATCTATCTGCGTAAGTTTACTTTGATAATTATGTTTCAGTTTGAAGAAATATGGTATAATAAAAGTATGGGGCGTACGTTCGCGCCTGACCTCCATTGAATAGAAATATGTCACAAAGTTTAACAAGGTTTTTTATATATATCCATAGAATATTGTGATAAGTGTTTCAGTGTGAACAAGTATGGGATATTACATTTTGGAGCTTATCTATTTTATTTTTACTTTCATGATATTTTGCTTTGGTTTTGATACCCCCAAATTACAAGCTATCTCTTTACGACACTTCATTTTCATAACCTATCAAACTTTCATAAATCAGAGTCCATTTTCTGTAGGCCATTTTTGAACCCAGTCGACGACGGGTACTTTGGCTAGTATACATACATGTGTATATATATATATATATATATATAAAGATATATATATATATATAAAGATATATGTATATAAGTATAGATAGATAGATAGATAGATAGATAGATGGATGGATAGATACTAGCATGAAAACTACGATTTGTTCACGGCGAGTAGGCTACACTTAGGATATTAAGCACTTTCCTCGTTACCCCCACAATAATTTGCAAATTTAAAGAACTGAGAAACCATGATAATATAACCGCCCAAATACAGAAAAAGTACGTGAAAGCCTCCTCACCAACTATTTCCACAGAGGGTATACGAAGAAAAGAACCTGTTTTCCGGATATTGAGCACGTTTTTTTTTACCTTTGCGCAGGCAAAACACGGTGTTTTACATGTGCGCATGAAAAAAAAAAATAATCAAAACAACTTTTTGCGCTCAACATAACTGTGCACCAAAATGAACTATTAACCCAACCGTGCGGGCTCGAACATCGAAGGTGGAAAAAATGGAAAGCATGCAGGAAGGTGCAGGCAAATGAGTTTCCCACGCGGCTACAAGTATTTCTGGTGCGATGAGGATGCAAAATAAGCTTTTAAACATCGTTACAGTTTATTGCAAGTGCGTGACTTGCGAAAACAGCGATGCTTAATAAGTACTGATTCAATAAACTGATCAAGTTGGCCACCATAGAATGAATCGTTTTTTCTAAGTTTAAAAATAAGTACACGAGCCACTGCTTATCAGATTCAGCCAGATTCGGCCCGGTTTAATGCAGATGGCAAAATGTTTTAACAGCCATACAAACACCCACAGAGATGGCAGAGAGGAAGAAAATAACAAAACACCAAGGGCATGTACGATATGAGACGGACTGGAATCTTAAGAAGGTATCAACCATTCCAGCCATTATAGGAGAAACCGGACTAATTAAGAAAAAAAAATCTAAAATCTATCTGCCGTATACACCCTGTGAACCATGTGAAAAAGTACAAACAATAACAATTGAAGGGACATTTAGAATCTTTAAAAAGATATCTCAGTTGAAGTATCTAAACTAATGGGAAAATGTTTGGCATCCAGTAGAATTCCCCAATCCTTATATAAAACCACGTGCTAAGAAAATGAAAGCAAAAAATAACACACACAAGCATATCCCTTTGATATAATAGATGGGCGCGTTTGAAAAATGTTAAAAAAAGGTGTTGGCCTTTACTCGATATACATCGTTGTGAACAATTTTTTTT
Organism: Euprymna scolopes; assembly: GCF_053919585.1. Taxonomy (NCBI): domain Eukaryota; kingdom Metazoa; phylum Mollusca; class Cephalopoda; order Sepiida; family Sepiolidae; genus Euprymna; species Euprymna scolopes. Next base: position 7,864,783 of record NC_136489.1, read on the forward strand.
AAGAAATACAAGTGATAAGATACTACCTAACGCAGCAAATTCAAAGTTCTGATATTAAACTCTCCATTAAATCTGGAAGGATAATAACATAAATAATGAAAAGAAAACAGAAGCATTGTTAATATAAATTATACGGATTAAAAAACATTTCTTTAACATTTATTTTTTTGTCTATTCGCTCAATGTTTGGCTCTGGAAGTGTCGCCCAGTTTGTCGGCATCGAACCACTGAGATGAGCACCGTATTTTATCGGAAGTTACAAACTGGTCGAGAAACAGGTCGTTCTTGTTGCGTAAAATAAGGGAAGATGCCACTTCATAACGGCATTTCTTTTGTTTGACGCTCGATTTTAGATGCACCCATTTATCAAATTGGAGTCATTCCCCTATCTACCAAGTTGTAAAAATCATTGTATACGTTAAGCTTGATTCAGAAATAAGTTCTTTAAACATCATGTATGTATTGGCTTTGATAAAGGCTCTTAATTGATCGTTGTCAACATCCGATGGAGAGCACTATACATATAATTTTTAAGACTAACGTAACAGCTAAATAATTTTTCAAACCATCACTGTGCTGTGAGTTCGTTAGTCGTTTATGGGCAAAACGCTTCACTGATATCGCGAGCTGTTTCAGCAGTCCCGGCCTGCCTTTTATAAGAAAAAGAAAATTGTGCGAATTTTCTTTTTTACATCTTGTATTCAAAGTTCTTAAAAAATTACATCATTGTATTTGAACGATTCTGATTTAAACGATTAGATAGTACAAACACGCTCTTGAAGAGTATAAATAAACGATATGTATTTTAAGGAAAACTTGATTGAGAGTAAATAATTGGTAATAAAAATACAAGATTCCGAAAGAACTTACTTATAAAACGAATCAACATAGACCGTCGTGATTCTGTGGTGGTAGAAATTCTCAAAGGAATTTGGTATGTAAGACTATATAGAAGTGTTAACTATAGTCCAGATGAAAAAAAAATTTTTTAATGACCAGAATGTTTCAATACTTGTCGGTCGGATAAAAAATAAAAACAACAGGGATCACACCTGCCTGTATACAATATGTTTGTGATAGATAATATATATATATATATATATATATATATATATATATATATATATATATATATACATATACATATACATATACATATATATATACGTATATATATATATACATATATATATATATATTATCTGTAAAGTTATGAAAATATATTTGGAAAATAACTACACAGAATATCTGGCTTTTCATTCTCGTGAGAATTCGTCAGACTTATGTGAAATGATTTGGCTTTCGCGCGTTTATATTTAGGCAGATGCTATAACATTTTCTAGTTTTCCAATCAGCTTCCTGGTTGCTACCGCTCCTATCCTAATCAGGCTATAATCAGACACTTGCAGAACAAAGGTATAGATGATCTCCGGATAACCTCTTGTGATTATAGAAAGGGTCGATGTCTTTTTGTTATAGTAAGCTGACCCCATTTCCGCCTAGGTGTATATATATATATATATATATATATATATACATATATATATATATATATATATATATATGTATATATACAATTATGAACTTACGGCTTAATCTAGCGAGATACGAAATCCAGCCCCCATGGGAAGAATCCTAAACACTTACCACTCCCCCACCTCGCACGACTAATCGGATATATCGCGATTAACGAAGATGTTCGTTGCTTTTGTTTTTACGATACGTTTAAACTGCATTCAACTATTTACGAAAATGCATTTTACCTACATTCACGTTTGGAATAATTTCATCTTACATCAATTTGGTACCTCCCATATATATAGCTTAATGTAGAATGAAAAGAGAAAGATCAATTCCACAAAAGGAGCCTTATCCGGATAATGCCAAGCTAAAATATAATTATTGGAGCTTATACAATAGGGCAACAAGAGTACCGAATGAAGACACACAACTATATATTGGTAGATATAGAATGGATTATTTATTGAATAATGGAATACAGACACCATTTGGGAGATAGAAGAGACTCTTTATGCCAGGGCATTTCGAAGCCCAAGCAAACTGCATTGTAACGACCCAACTAGCTGCCCACTGGAGACTGACTGTGTATACTCATAAGTCATATTTTCATGTACAGTAACAGAGTTCCCGCCTAATACGTCAACTAATAACCTGACAGCCCAAACGTATAGTACCAGTTACACCAGAGATAATCCACATGACCCAATAAGCAACAGTACACAATCTGAACAACTGACCACACAACAGATAGGTATAAGCTCCACAGAACCTGAACATAGAAACTCGGGCCACCCCCAAATAAATGAAGAACTTTTAGATACTCCGCGTACAAGCTCTATAATACATAGCTACATAGGATTATCCTCCTTCCAAATAAAGGGCAGAATTGCAAACCATTTACAATGATTCTCAAAAGAGGACCCTAAAACAAAAACTACCCTATATAACCCAGTTAGAAATTTAAAACAAAACAAAATAGACTTTACATTAAAATGGAAAATACTAATAAAATCCAAGCCATAGAGCCCAGGATCTAAATACTGCCTTCTATGTAACGCAGAGGCGACCGAGATTATAACGGCACTTAAAAATCTAAACATTCTCAACTTAAAACAAGAGATAATTTGCAGTTGCAGGCACAAGAGAAAGTTCAGATACGTAAATGAAATTAACCCTACTGAAAATGCACCACCGGACAGGAACGAGTTTATTGCGCTTCCTCGCCCCCATAAAATGCAACAATATTTATCACTAACCGTTTCCCCTAGTATAGGACTATTGGGCAACACCCGAAACTATTTTTGAACCACCCATAATCTCTCGCGATCTGAAAAAATCGCCATAAAAACTTTAACTCTTTAATATAAAATATTAGCAGACACCCTGAATACACAACCATTACATAACTTTAAATAAATTTCAAACCTAGAATAGCCTGCAGCTTGGTAATGCCTAATTAATAATATATCTGCTTTAATAATAAGAAACTTTGCCTAACAAATCCTACCCCCGTAAATATGTACACTTAATACCACCTGTTGAATTGAAACCAAGACACAAATTTGCGCACGATGCAAGGAGAATATAACCTAAACAATATAAAATTCAGCCCCAATGCAAATGTAGCTTAGAACCTACCTGACAAGGCTAAAGACTTACAATCTAAATTTAGAACTATCTAAACCTCCTAAATCCCACTAGCGAGCCCCCCCATAAGAAATTATTTAAAAATCAGCGCATTTGGTCTCCATTATGAGATTTACATTAAGCCCTCAACCCAGTAGTATTTAGATTAAAACTTTTAAATGCACCGAAAATATAACCTAAGAGAAACTCCCCCGATTCAACCCAACCTACCCCTGTCAACCGTACGGACATATCCCCATCCCTATCCTACCCCCTCCGACTCCCAGCCAAGCGTTCCATCAAGATACTAGATCCTACTGATAATATAACTTGGATGTGAATACAGTTGAACCAGTCCAGCTATGGGTAATTTCCATCACCAGAATCTCCGTTGAAAAAATACAGTTTTTTTTTTTTGCCAGCCACATTCCGAGGAATAAGAGTTCATCGGACAAAAAATCTACGAAAGACCACCCCAACAAAATGTTTGGAGAAATATTAATATTTAAAGGACTGCTATGAACTACACTTCTTGTATCTCTTGGATATTAGAACTCTTACATAAAGTAGTTATGGCGATTTGATGGACGTGCCCCTCGTGTTCATAAACGAGAAAGTATGTATTAAATTTTTTAGGCCTGGCCTGTTTGTATAAACATAAATTTGATGGCCTTTATAGGCGAACTTTCAAGAGATTTAAAGTTTTTAGGTGGACTCTTTAAACTACCGTTCCTAATGAAGCAATCCTTTAATTTAATTTAAACATAAAAGCCTTTTGTTCACCAAGCTCTTACGCTTTCCCGGCTGATTCTACATCGATTTTTCTATTTTTGTTTGTACGGATATATGTATCTGTATGTATATATATATATATATATGTATATATATATATATATATATATATATATATATATATATATATATATATATTCTATTTTACTTTCTTTTATAAGAGCCCACTTACCCCTCACTCCACAACCCTATTTTCTTACTATTCTAGCCCCCACTTGTATGTATCCCTTTCTTTTACGCGCCCCTAATAATTAGTATTAACAGTATTTACATTATTATGATTATTGGTAATAGTGGTGGCGTTGGTGGAAGTAGTGGTAGAAGTATTATTACTACTGCCTTTATTATTATCATTATTATTACTGCACTGTTTTAACGCTATTACTATTGTTATTATTATTCTTATTATTTTTATCATCATTATTATTATAATCATCATTATAATTGATATCATTATTATTATCCCGTTATTACCCTCGTCATTGCTACCATTACCGCTACCATTATCTCCATTTTCACTGTTATTAACAGTAATTTTGAATTTAATTTTATCACAACTATTGCGAACATTATATTTAATGTTTAATTTTAATGTTTACTTTTAATTTTGCCTTTATTTTGATGTATTTATAATTTTTCGTCTTTTATTTTTAATCATTTATTTATTTATTTTTATTTATTTATTGTGTTTATTATTCAATTTTACTTCTAAGTTATTTTCAGCTTTCACTCCCATGAGAGGCAATGGTTTCCTTGCCCTCCCACTTTGACATCAATATGTGTAATTATCCTAAGATATGCACACTCATATTCATTGCCCCCTAATCTCCGATCCCCCCTCATGACATACTCCCTATATCATAACAGTAGAAATTAATAAATGTATTGCCGCATATTACCTTTCAGTTTTACAACCTTGCATCCCCCTCCAATTATAAGCGATTTTATAGCCACCATTTGCCGTTTAGGTGGCACAAATCAAAATTATTCAAAAATGAAAATCGTTGGTCGAAAGACGTCTTGATGTTTTTTCTTTCTACTCAACCCCTTATCAATCGTCTTTATCTAATTTATGCGTAGGAGAAATATGCTTTAGAAGTGTATTTTATTATTTGCGAAAGTTTCTTTTTAAGGGTATATGTTTAAACTATAAAAAGAAATAAATCTAAACCCTTAGCATCAATTATGACACTACGTTCGGTGGTCTTCAATACATACATATATATATATATATATATATATATATATATATATATATATATATATATATATATATATATATATATATATATATATATATATATATAACGTTGTGGTTATGTGGTTCTAACGGGAAAAAACGTGTATATTTAAAAAGAGTGTAGCCATCAACAATTATAGTTTTTTTTAGACTTTTTCACTTTTTTATATTTTTAAATATTTGATAACACTATCGTGTTCTGTTAAGTTCTCTTGAGACATTTTATGTAAAACTTTTTTTAGTTAAAAGTTTATTTCTGCACAATTGTGCATCTGTAAGAAATGCCAATATTTATCTTGATGTCCCCAGGAGGGCAGATCAAGACTCAATTAGTAAGAGTTTAGTCCTTTTGGTGAGTCTGGGATATTAAGTGTATTTGTTGAAATTTTTCATGAATTCTTCTTTTTTATGTATGTCTGGAAGTGAGTTCGTGTGTGTTAGGGGGAAGGTTTTGTGTTGCGTGTGTGTACGTGCGTATATCGGTTTAAATTTGAGATTTCTTCTTTTTGGATGTGTGTATGTATTTGGGTGCGCGGATGACTCTGATATTGTGTTCGAGCGTATGAGACAGACATAGGAATAGAGTGTTTAGTTAGGCATTAAGTCGGTCCCAATATAAACGAGAGAAAGAAAATTAATAGTGTAAATTAAAATGTACAATCAAATCTCTGTGGTCGATTTAATATTCTTAAAAGCATTTTACAAAGTCCTTCTTCCACGGAGTGTCAAAGAATGCTATTTGTGCTATTCTTTTAAACAGAGGGAAGAAAGAAATAAGCAAATCAGCCAATCAGTATATTTTTCTGTCCTCTATGTTGCAAATTATTGTATTATTGGTGTGTTTATGTAAATATACGTAAACAGACATCGTCTTATACATACAGACAAAATGCCTACTAGACACCAACCTCGGGTGTCTTCGGTCTCTCTGGACAGGGGTTTGACAGTATGAAGATACTTTAAATTTTTTATTTAAAGTAGACCCTGACCAAATATTAGGATTAAAATGAAAATGAAAAATATATCTAAATCTACAAATTGGTAGGATATCTCCCAGGATAAAAAAAGATCCCCTCAGCAGGGCAAGTCAGTGGGTCATATGAGGAAAATAACGGTGCACCTTCTCCTTGTGATGTCTTCAAAAGTGACCGCATTAAGCTGGACACCCCACCAAACCAGTCAAATTCTAGTCCTGGAATCTGGCAAGACCAAACCATGGCAACTAGGAAAATATATTATAACCAATAAAGTGGTCTCTTGAGTAGAACAATTATTGTTCACTGTTTTGCATACTCAAGGTACTAGAAATGGGTGAGGAAAAAATACAGTATTCGAGGTTAAAATAAAACTTCACCCTTAACAAAAGACAACAAAAAACATAAACACCAATATTAGAATAATTTGCAACCCACTAAACAATCTAGGAATTCCAATCAAACAAACCACATAAAAAAAACTATAAAACAAATATTAAAAACTACAAAACATTTCCAAACCGGACCAGTTTCCGATGCACGCATATACACTACTCCTTGCCAAAATTGCCTTCATAAATACGTTGTTAAAACAAAGCGTAAGTTCGATAAACGGATCAGTTAGCATAAAAGAGATATTAAAAAATGGCTTTTCTTTAAGTGCTTTTTTCTCTTATTCATTGCAGCATCATCTAACCTTTGACTTTAAAAAAGCAAAAATAGTTAAATTTATTTCAAATAAACACCGCCGGAGACTTCTATTACAAGCGCTTATCGAAAATTCAAGCACAATTAAACAGCGTGCAGATTTCCATAATGCAGCCGCATTAATGTGTAAACTTTTATTAAAATAACATAATTTAATTGCAGACACATGTTAACGTTCTCTCACAATAGTACCCCCTGTGTTAATTAATACATATAATCTCAATCAATAATATACGTAAATAAAACACACTCATTTCATTTCTGTGTCACACCTATATTTGAATATTAACATACATATTAGCTCAGAAAGAATATTTATTGCGTTCATGTCTTTGAAAATCATATTAACGACTATATGACGTTATTAAAAAAAAAATCCTCTCTTTAACAACGCAAACCCCCTTCCTTTTCGGATTTCCAACTTTTTTTCCGTTTCTGAAATAAAACAGCGTCACACTTTGCACATGAAAAGTTTTCAATTTTGTACTAGACTCTTTGATTTCTAAATCTCATTCATCCAGAGAAAGTAGCGCAGTAAAGACAAAATGTTGATGAGCACATAACTCGGTTTGTTCCTTTTTATTTGTATCTTTCTTTCTTTCTCTCATTCTCTATTTCAATATATATATATATATATATATATATATATATGTGTGTGTGTGTGTGTGTGTGTGTGCGTGTGTGGGGGGGTGACTGTACACACATTTGAGTGAGTGTTACGAGGCGATTGAATGTAAATAATCATAAATATGTTTTAGTGTATATATATATATATATGTGTGTGTGTGTGTGTGTGTCTGTGTCTGTGTGTGTGCCTACGCGCGCGTGGGTGTGCGTGCTTTTTTGCGTGTGTGTATAAAGTAACTAAAAGAGCTCTTACACTTTTAAAGGAAAAACGGAAAACATTTAACGGTATGTGGAAATAATATTTAATCTCATGTAGCGATCGACATCAAGCAATTTATGCCAATGTGTCTCCAGCTGTTATATCGCCTTGCGCTAGAACTTTTGTGATTTGGACGTTAACAGTGCATAAGGGATTGGTGCAAGTATTTTACATTATTTTCTCATTTTCAGGTAAAATGTTCTGTGTAGGAGATGTTGAAATCGGATTGCACAAGTTCATGTCAATTAGAATGACGATCTCGTTGAGTAATGAGCACATAAAATGTGAGACAACTGTCTTTAACGCTTGTTATTTATATCTATTAATTACTAGCCGCCTATAAAATAAGTAGGCGGTATATTTCATAAAAGTGCAACGACGCGTAGGATGCTACTTGTCGTCCCTGTTGGACGCACTATAACGTTCGCGGAATCCATTTGTACAAACAACTTATTTTGTGCATAAGTCGAAACTTTCTAGTAAGCCCTACACTCCTTAGTTAATTGTTCCATCAATGTCTTCTTTCATGATTATATGTAGGACCTGCGGTCATCACTTTTGACATCCATCGTTTATAGAACAATTTGCAACGTTAATTATTTAAAGTAATGTTTGCCATGTATTTCCCAAAAGCACATTCCTCAAACGCATGTCAGGTGCAATGAGTATATGCAGATGCTAATAGGCAAAAATTTTAGTCGTAATGTAACAGCCTCGATCGACATCTCTATAGGTTTTTTCCGAGTGCTTTTATGACATATTACAAATGCACTTTTGTTTTAAAATAAAATATGATTGCTACAGCACATTATATCGGATATATTTGAACTGGATTTAATCGCTCTCGTAAAAAGGTACAAAATATTTCTAGTTGCTTTTTGTGTCCAGTGAATTTGTTATATATGTTCTGGTAAAAATAAAAACGCAACTGCACCTGGATAAACAGCAATATATATATATATATATATATATATATATATATATATATATATATATATATAGGTGTATATATATACAATTACATATATAATTTCGCATATTGATAAATATGTATATATATATATATATATATATATATATATATGCATGCATATTCTTATAGAGTAATAACGTATATAGTAATATATACTCATATATAGCAATCCACATATATATGATCCATATATATATATATAAATATATATATATAAACATATATATATATATATATATATATATATATATATATGTTCATATTTACACAGGTGTCGTAATATATATAAATGCTAACAAATATACGTACACTGATTAGGTTAAAGGTTTTAACCAAAGGGAAATATTTTCCTATCAGGGATAATTGCTAATTTTCAAGTCAACTACGAAGGGGCAAAGTTCAGGCCGCTATCAATGGAAAGTAGTTTCGTCTCAAAACATTAATTATTGCCAATAGAGAATTGGTTGTATTTGAAGTCAACGCTTTGTTGTATTTTCCCCATAACTTAGTCGCTGCATATCTCATCTTTGTTGCTCTTTATTTCTCCCCGATATCACGCCATTCGCTCTCTATCCCTGTTTCGTGTTTTGTGCTTCTCTGATGACAATTTTATGTGAGATACTGGTTCAAGCAAAGATTAGAAAAATTGTTCACTACGCAACATTTATCGCGAAGTCATTTAACCAGAAACGGTTGACAATAATAAAGTCTCACATTAAAAAAGAGTAGCGTTCGGACAATATCTATCTATCTATTTATCTATCTATCTATCTATCTATCTATCTATCTATCTATCTATATATATATATAATTATAAATCTTAAATGATTTTGTAACGAGGGTTGTAACCCACATCCGGTTTACGACTTCCGGTTGTGCATGCGTACAAAAATGTAAACCCATAACAGCGTAAACCGATTAACATACTTCGCTATTTATTTATTTATTTATTTATTTATTTATTTATTCTCCATTTTTTAATAGACCTTGCTTTAAGCATTACTAGATTTGCTTTTACACTACGAACAGAAATGAATAATCACGAACATAAGTTTTTTTTGTAATTTGCGTTACAAATAAATAATCAACGCGACAATGATCCGTATTGTTTAATGTGTACGTTTTCAGCGACCCATTTTTAAACATTTGTTTCGCATTAAAATTATCCAAATTAACAATTGTTTATACTTACTGTTTTTGTTTACATCGTTCATTTCTGTTTTTCGTTCAAGGTATTTGAAGGCAATGGTCTTACAAATACTTCGACTTTTACTCGTTGACAACAATAAGAACATTTTACCAATGCGATTTTCCAACCGCCTTCCTTTTTCAAATTTATTCTCCATTTGAAATACACCTTTTTAAAAAAAAGTATGTCTTTTCTTCTATACTACCAACATAAACATATAACATTGTAAATATGTTTTTTTTTATTTGCGTTAAATAATCAAAACGATAATAAAGTATTGTTTTGCTGTGTACGGTGTCAGCATCCCAATTGTTTTTATTTCGCGTTTAAATTATCAAAATAAACAATAGTTAATACTTTCTGCTTTTTTCATCGTTCATTCTCGCATCGTCTTAATTTGTGTGTGTGTTTTTTTTAGCTTATTATTGACATATGAGTTATATATTTGCCCACATGGGTCATGAGTGCTGTTTTAAACTAAATTAAACAAAAAACACATTCTATTTTCATTTTCTATTAAAAAAAAACATGCTTAACATGGGGAGAGTGTTTTTTAAATATTCTATACGTTAACTAAAAATTTCATTTTAAAAGGTATATCAAAATTAGAATTTAACTTTAAGTGTAATGGTATGTGTTTAGTGCATATTTACCTATAAGTATGGCAAAATACTTAAAATTAAATGGCTGTATGTTTTGTTTACAATTATAAACATAGTGACTCATAGACATATATCTATATTCTTCTTTTTCATTTTAATATACATCCATAGAAACGTTTCAGTTATGTCACACAAAACAATTTTCCTTACCTCACAAGTACCAAGATCATACATGTATTCCATAACAATTATACCATACTGACCCAACTGTTCACGGGAAGTCTTGTTAGAGAACGAATTAAGAGAGAGGGAGAGGAAGGTGTGTGAATTATATCATAGACATGATGTGATTTGGAAGATCATTAATGTAGATCAGGAAAAGAGCTGGCCCAGGATGGACCCCTGAGGGACTCCAGCATTTATACTGTGAGCTTCTGATTTTTGCCCATCAACTACTACTCTTATTAACCTATCAGAGAGAAATGATTTAATAATTGAGAAGGTATTTCCAGCTATACCATAGCTGGAGGTCTCGTTAAGTAAACCTTTATGCCATACTTTATCAAAGGTCTTTGGTATGTCAAGAGCAATTGCCCTAGAAAGGTTGCCTCTGTCGAGAGATTCGTTAATCCTATGAGATATAACTGTAAGCACATCTGCTGTAGATCTAGCAGAACGGAAACCATATTGTGTGTCACTAAGAAGGTTATTTTTTGCTGAGATGGTTGATTACTTCTCTATTATACACAGATTCCAGCAACTTACTCATGACGCACAGGAAACTTATTGGCCTGTACTGAGAGGGGGATGACTGATCACCTGAATTCTTTAATACAGAGCATACTGATGAGATTTTCCAGGGTGATGGGAAGCAATTCTCCTTGAGACAACGTTTAAACAGTTGTGTAAGTATGGGTGCTAGTTCTGGTTGAAGTTTTTATGGTGGAATACCGTGAGGGCCGGTTGCTTTACTGGAATCAATGTTGCTGATTAGCTTGACAACATTACGTACATATATTTGTATAACACATAGTGTGTTTTCTGATACAGGAGGAAATATTGGGGGTTGGCCGGCTTAGTTGCAAAGGGTAGAATTGGCTGCAAAGTTCTTGGCAAAGAGTTTGGCTTTGTCTGATGTTTACCAGATTACTTCAGGTCCATTGATGATAGTTGTTATAGAGCACCCGCTTCTGTTCAGGATTCTGTTTGCTATTTGCCAAAACTGGTGGGGACCAAATCGCTGCTCAGCTACTTTGGATTTGACGGACTGAGCATACAGCTCTCTTGCGTTCTTTATTATTTTCTTACAATGGTTGCAGGCAATCCTTAAAGCGGCTTTGGTTTACATACATCTATTAGGTTGGAAACAGTGGAAAAAGTGATTTCTGTGCGCAATAGCAGCAGCACATTCTGGAGAAAACCATGGTTGGCTGTAAGGTTTTTGCTGGAACTTTTTCGAGGGTATGAAATTGTCTATGCCTACAATTACCCATTCCGTCAGGTCTGATTCTATAGACGACACATCCTTTTTAAACATGGAGCGCAGAGGAAGATCCGATATATATGTACGGAAACTATCCCAGTAAGCCATACTGTATCGAAATACTGTACGATGGAGAGGTACGTCTGTGGACTTATTGCATTTCATTTTTATCTTAATTGATACAACTGAGTGGTCAGAAGATCCAAGAGGAGACAGAACGGAAACTTAACATAGTTCAGGGCAAGTTGTGAGAAAAAGGTCTAGGGGACTTGCATATTGGACGTCATTGTCGGGCACACGGGTGGGTTAGTGAACAATCTGAGTGAGGTCATAAGCAATGGAGAAATCATGACAGAATCTCCCCTCATCATCGGTCTTGTTTGAGTGGGTCAACCATTCCACATTGTGAACATTGTAGTCTCCACATACGTGAATGTTAGCTGAAGGATATGCTGATAGAACTTGGTCAATTTTCTCAGATATGATTTTAAAGATAGGAACTCCGCTGTTATGTGGGGGATAGAGAATAAATATAAATGCCGTAGTGTGAGCTAGTGCTACTTCGAAGCACATATAGGGTAAGTTAGGATCTTCCCCGGAGGTGTCCCAACCACATGGAAAGCCATCTTTTATATAGGCACATATTCCATGCCTATGGCGATCTTGGGGGTCAGATTTGGAAGTTAGGTTAGAGTATCATTTAATTACGAACTCATTTAGGGAAATAGTCTGCCCAATTCCACTTTTGCTTTAAAATTAAAGGTCTGGTTTAGTCTCCTGTAATTGGGTTTCAACCTCTAGAAGGTTAGAACGTAGACCGCTTATGTTGGAGAAGGAGACATGGTAGATGGGGTCTACGTTGGAAGTTTCAGATCCGGATTTAATCGTATATTTTTTATTGAAACTTGTCATGATGGAATTTTGGAGTTTGGGGTCTAGGTCGTCAGACTTGCTTAGAGCAGGACAGAGAGGGGAAATTAAGAGTGAAAAGTAACCAAGAGTTATGAGTTAGAAGTTACACAATTATATACATTTAAAATATTGTCATTTTAGAATGTAAAACTCGATGTCTTTAGTGAAGAAACAATGGGCAGGCTGCCAATTTGAATTTTTTTTTCATCTAATGGTACGTTTTTTTTTGGGGGGGGGTTTCTGGTGTGGAAAAATGTAAATCATTACATGTAAACTGTTTTATGAAATGTTAAAATGTATGTTTTTTTGTAGATTAAGGAAGAACATACAAGTGTCGTATTTGGGTGATGGGATTCCAGGATTTCCAGTAGGATCACCATGGGCAAGACTCCATGTGTAGATATCCCGATATTTTTCGTAGAGCTATATGCCTTAAAAAGCAGTTGCGGTTACCGGCTTGGAAAAAAAAAACAACAGAACGAAATGTCTTTCTGTCCGGCATTGGGGAGCAAATGGAATTTCCCTGTCGTGGCGTAAGTGGTAGAAGAGTAAATGGCATAAAAATCACTCGGATACGTAAAAGGTAATATATTTTTTTCTTATTCAGAAAACCCCAGTGTTGGGTAACGTGGACAGTTTTAGTTTCCATCGATTTGTTAGGTTTTGTTGACTTTTGGTTCTGAAGGGATATCTGGAAGTTTAAAAGGGAGTTGTTTCTTTTTGTTTTTGGAAACGACTGTTTTTTTTTTTGTTTTTTTTTATTACATTTTCACCCCAAACAAGACAAATTACCACTTTGGTTTAGGGGGCTACTGTCAGGAGCAACAACTTCTGGGGTACTATGTAGGGATTTTGGCAGCAAGATTTCGGTTCATGTTACACTTGAACATCTGCACGTCAGTACTGTTGGGGAAGCAGGGACTTGGAATGGAATTCCAGATTCTGCGGTTCTGGGGAAGAAACTATTGGAGTAAAACGATATTTTATATCTGGGGATCTCTACAGTATGGAGGTTTGATTTAGCCGCCTATCGGGTTTGTCGAGGGTGCTCACGTCGTGGGGGCACACGTGATTGCAGTTCGTCAGAGCATTCAACACTAAAATACTTGTAGTAAAAGCAGAGCGATGACACATTTCGTCGATTGGACAGAGGCTGAAGCTTAGATGCCAGTTTAGGGCCTATCAGATTTGCGACTCTCTTTTGAACCTTGTCAAGGAGCGAGAGACTATTAGCAGATACCCCATCCCAGATGTGACAGCAATACTCCATACATGGGCGAATGGTGGCCTTATAGAGGTACAGGATACTTTCGAGTGTTAGTAGTTGTCTAGCACGGTAGAGAGAGCCCACATTTCTTACAGCAACCCTGACAATGCCTTGAATGTAATTGTTCCAACTCATGTTTCCTGTGAACGTCAGGCCAAGGAGTTTGAAAGATGTACTCTCAGAAAGAGACGTTGGCAATTGTGATAGGTGTTAGATAGGGTTTCTTGTAATTATTGAAGGAAACTAGTTTAGTCTTGGCGGTATTGAACGCGACCAACCACTATTGTCCCCATTCCACCACAGATTGGGGGTCTTCCTCTAGTGTTTCTGCCATTTCTTTAGAAATGTGTTAATTCGTCTTCCTGTCGTGTCTGACATAGAATGTAGTGCCATCAGCATATATACCCATCTCAGAGGCAATTTTGTCGGGGAGGTCATTTATGAATATCAGGAACAATAGATGTCCAAGGATAGAACGCTGGGGAACCCCCACATTTGTATCATACTGTTTAGATGTACGACCGTCGAGGACAACCTGGATTTTTCTCTTATCTAAGAAGGATTCAATTATGTTAAGTATTCTACCAGTGATACCGTATGATCTAATTTTCCTGAGGAGATCCTCATGCCATACCCTATCAAAAGCCTTAGATATATCTAGAGCTACCGTTATGCTCTCCCTCGCTTTGTCCAGTGAATGGTGTATACGTTCAGATATAACAGGTAGGATGTCTGCTGTGGAACGGGCTTGTCTTAATCCATATTGTTTGTCAGTCAGAAGTTTAGCATCTGTAAGGTGATGGACTAGAGCATGATTAATTAAGGTCTCAAATATTTTGGCAAACAGCGGGAGGAGGCTAATTGGGCGATGATTTGATGGGTCAGTCCTTTCGCCAGAATTCTTGAATACTGGTACAACAGAAGCATCATTCCAACAGCCGGAAAGCAAGCTTCATTAAGGCATTTGTGATAGAGTTTGGAGAGAACTGGAGCTACTTCGGCTGAGCACTGTTCTAATAGCACAGGTGGGATGAGATCGCGTCCACATGCTTTTGAAGTGTCAAGGTTTTTTTATTATAGCATGATCCTGAGCTGGGGTGATTTTCAGATCGTCTGGCATGGCGTTTGTCCGCATAGGAAATAAGGTAGAGGGTGGTTGGCAGGGTCCAGTGTGGAGTTTGTAGGCACACCGACTGACAAGCATGTTAGCCTTGTCGGTTGCTGAGGAGACAACCGCTTGTTTGTTGGTTAATGGGGGAATTGTTCATTGCCCATTATTTACTACACTGTTGTATATTTTCCAGAAGTCTCGAGTTCCCTGTTTTTGTGCTTCGCTGCGCTTTTTAGTGGTTTCCGTAAATTCTCTCTTAGCTGTCGCTATTTCTTTCTTAACGTTATTTCTAGCTTCTATTTACTTCAGTCTGTTTGAACTGGACTTATGTTGGTTAAACCTACGGTATGCATGCTGCTTTTGAGCAATGACAGTTGCGCAAGTCGACGTAAACAATTTGAGAGAGTGGGGCTTACTATAAAATTTCCGCATGGGAACATGTGCTTCAATTGCAGTTTTGAAACAGTCAGTGGTCACGTTTGCACACTGTTAAGCAGGGAAAGAAAAATATTTCTCCATGGGGCTTATCTGATTAGTTACCTGATTGTTTTCCAGTCAGCCTTCTTATAATATCTCGGTGTTTTGAGCAGTGGCTCTTCAGTTTTGCCTTTAGAGTGTAGGGCGATTTTAACAATAATCACTGCATGATCAGCGTTCCCTTCGTTATGCAGTCACCGGGAACGGTGGTCAAGAACAGATCTAGAAGTGATGCGTGTTGTTCTTCCTGGTCTGGGAAACGGGTTGGAAACGTAACAATTTGTGATAGAGAGTGAGATATAGTCAAGCTATGAGTTGTGTTGTCCGCTGCATCTGTGTAGGTAGAGAATCCAAGCCAGTTTTTTGTGGTGGACATTAAAGTCACGAAATACATGTATTTGTGCGCTAGTGTCGAGGGGCAGTGCCGCGTCTATG
The DNA here is from genome assembly GCF_053919585.1 of Euprymna scolopes. Classification (NCBI taxonomy): domain Eukaryota; kingdom Metazoa; phylum Mollusca; class Cephalopoda; order Sepiida; family Sepiolidae; genus Euprymna; species Euprymna scolopes. The sequence continues at coordinate 7,880,979 of NC_136489.1, forward strand.
CTGTAAGATACTTTGTTTATTATGGGTCAGTCCTGAGTCGAAGGAAAGCGGTAGAGAAAATAAAAGTAGATAATATTGTGTTGCATGTTTAGTCTAAAGCACATAAAGGCTTGATCATATGTCTCTAGTTTTTTTTTTTCTTTAGTAAGAGGGGTATTAGAATGTAAACTCCAATCCGTACATGGTTCTGTCAGATTCCTTACGGCAGAGTGGGAGATATCCAGGCATGTTCAAGTGGTTATAGGGGATGGCGGAGTGTAGGTAAGTCTCACTTAGTGCTAAGATATCTGGGGTATTTGTTAAGAGAAATGCTTCAACATCAGCTAAATTAGTTGTGAGCCGACGGATATTTGTGAATGCAAGCCTTGCATTTTAATTGTAAACCATGCAAGCCATGTAAACGTCTATGTATTTTTTGTAAACGACTGTCATTTCTTATTTCATTATTTTTATTTGTGACTAGCGAGGGTACCCGGTGTTGCCCAGGTGTGTGTAGGTATGTTTGGTGTTAAATAAAAAAGAAACGGGGAGGGAGTAAGATCGAAGCCGAAGCCCTGAGTTTGAAAATAAAATCGGCCAGCCAGAATGAAGCATTGTTATAAGCGAATAAGTGAAAGATGTTTGAAAGTCGTCGAGCGTTACGATGACGACGAAGACGATGTAAGCATTGTTATAAACGAAGTAAGAAAAGAAAACGTTTTAATTAAGCGGGGGGTAATAAAAACATCGAAAAACACAAAATAACTAAGGTAAGACAAACGAACGATGAAAACAGACAACGAACACGTTAAAAATGGCTAAAATAAGCCGGTTTCCATATTAAAATTTAAAAAAATCCTTGGGTACGCGGGTGTTTTGTGGTGTCGCTTAGAATTAGCCAGTTAAAAAGAAAAACAGGAAAACGAACGTTACGTAAAAAATTACTTAAATAATACAGGGCCCAATATTTACATTTAAAAAATCGAAAAAAAACACAGCTCACACAACGATTCGAACCCAAAAAGTTCAGATAATGAACCAAGGACTTAAGTACCTGAGCTAAAGCGACGTATATGAAATTTGTTCGGTTTTTCAACTATTTAAAGTCAATAAGGTCACGACGTGATGACGTCATCTTACGCATGCGTTGTTGACCCCCCCCTGTCGATTTCGGGGTGAACATGTTAACGTCTCTCTTTCTCTCTCTCTCTCTCTCTCTCTCTCTCTGTGTTTGCGTCTCTCTCTCTTTGTTTGCGTATCTAGCTATGTTAGCGTCTCTCTCTCTCTCTCTCTCTCTCACACACACTTCGTCCTCCTAACTCTAAACAGTGGTACTAAAAAAGAAAATGGCGTCTGGGTTTCTTTTTTTGTAAAAACTTCGATCGTTAATATTTTTTGTAAGCGTATTTTTTTTACTTCATATTTTTCGCTTGTTATTTTTCACTTAACTATCGTATCTAACTATTTTTAACGTGCTAATAACTTTGGTAACTTTTTCATAGCGTAGAAGTTCATAGTTTAGCTTGTGTGAGGGTAATTTTTTTTACCGATGACAACAATGTTTTTTTAAAATTCAGACTGCCATTACAGCTTGCTGACGTCAAAGTCACGTGACATGACTCAGCGGGTTTTTAATACAAGTTGACCCAAAATAAACGGTCCCGTGTATACTTTATGTAGAAGAGTTGACGCCCGTATTTTTTGGGGGGCTGTTATAAATCGAGTTAAAAATATGTAATGTTTAACATTAAAATGTTACTTTTTGCCCCCCCCCCCTGCAGAACATCGATCAGTTGGCGCATTTCTGATTGGTTTATTGCAATTATTCGATATTTGTCGTCCGGAGGTGGGGCTTTCATAGGAGACCCAGATTCTTCCGTCGGTCAAAAGTTTTTAGCAGACACAAAAACATGCATACATATATTTTCGCTTATATATATATATATATATATATATATATATATATATATATATATATATATATATATATATTCTGTGAGGTGGTAAAGGTCATGTAGCCAACCATAGAATGCATTACCTGAACAAAATTGGGTTTCCACAAAACTGTATTTTGTTATTTGGAGAGTTATTATAGGTGGGATGTGACTTTTGAATGTTTTGAATAAATTTTATTTTTTTTATTTTTATATATTTGATGTTTTCTCGAATCGGTAGTGTGCGAGATTTTCTTTTTCTTGACAGTTATTTTTTCGCAGAATGGAAGAGGAGTTAATCATTGCCTTGTGGGGTTTATTAAAATAATGATTTTTTTTTTAAAGTAAGAACGTGTTGTTAATTAAGTAAAAATGATATTAATAATAATAATAATAATAATAATAATAATAATATTGGGAAAAGGTGAAAGAAATAAGATTCAAGCAGTGAGGGAAATAAAAAAAAATACACACTACTGCGTTGAATAAGGGGCAACTAGTTCTTAAGCTTTGGAAGTTAACGGTTCAATCGATATTTGTTCTAATTTTCGAAATGGTTGTTGATTTTTTTGTGTCGTTTTTTCTTCTCCGTGGAAATTTTTCTCAGGATGCGTAGCCATTATAAAATATATATATTAAAATTGAAATGATGGAGGAAAAATAAGATGATACTGGAAATGGTTTGCTTAGAACAAATAATAATTTTAGAGAGGGAACCGAAATTGCAATTACGTAAGCACATATTTTTTAGAAGTTTTTAAAGATTAAAGATTTGATGTGCCAAAAGAGAGGATTTCTTTTTAATAATTTGCCTTTTGGGTTTTTATAGTCCATACATATTTATTTCGCAAGAAGATTAACTTGTCGGGAACGCAGTAGAGATGCCCTGTTCGAAGAATAAAATAGACTGTGTAGAAATTGAGGGCTTGACCAAAAGCTGATCGAAAAAAAGCTGGTCGCACCTGAGGATTCAAAGCAGGGGTAACACTTGGCTTAATTAATTAGACAAGGGCGTGGTGAGGTAACGACAAAACTTAAGACAGTACCTTAGGCAAATCACATATAGGTTCATGAGGTGAGAGAAAAGTAAAATATATCCCAGGTACGTAAGAAGATATAACCTTGTATTTTTTTTAGAAGTATGAACCTCGGATATATTTGCTGAATCTTGGAAACTCGTATGATAGAAAAGAAAAAAATCACAAAAATCCTGCCATTAGCTAGAATTCAGGGCGCAAATAGGAAGTTTGGTGCAAAGGAGTTAGTTAGTTAAGACTGATATTTTCTAAGTCTCCATCAATTCTAAGGGGTCAGGCAAGGAAATCCGAGCGAATCAGTGGATGAAATGTATAATTTAAAATTTTGGAAACCAACCACGAGGATTTATTATGAGCTTTGAGATGTTCCTTTAAAAGATAAGTAAGTTACAAAACGAACACAAAGTTCTAATTAATAGAACAACCATGCGGAAGAAAGGATCAAGAACGCATTTGGACGAATAATTGCCCATTTCGTAAAGAGGTAAAATGAGACCTCAGTTTACGGCATGAGGGTAGCAAGATGAACAAGCTTACTTGAGTATTAGAAGATACTACCCTACACCCAAAAGTAATATGCCAGAGAGATCAGATAGAGATTCTGGTCTAAAAAATACAATAATGAAGTCAGCTGGAAAAGGGCTGACTTGAGAAAAAAACGTTTTGGTTTTTGTTTTATGGTGTCTAATCTTTCTTAGCCAAGTGGTTGTGTATATAAAGAAACAATGTAATAGAATTTTAAAATGAGTATATTTTGAAAATAAGGATGGATGGAATGTTAGAGAATGGATCAAGAGAAACAGAGAGAGAGAGAAAGAGAGAGGAAGCTGTGTAAATTCTTTCGTAGACACGTTGACCAGAAGCCAAGATCAGCTGATCGGATTGAGTATGAGTCATGTGAATCATGGAAAGTTGAATTAGACTTAGAAGAGGACGGACTGCTTCACCGTTGTCTCCTCCCCTTTCACTTAGGGGGGTGAGCTGACGTGTGTAGTAATAGAAGAAGAAACCACGCAAGACAAGGATTCACTTTCCATCCTCTGCGAGACACGTGGAATGTGTTATAAAAACAATAAACCCAATTTTGGGGTGAATTAATATTCGTCTAAAACAAGTACCAGTCTACCCTCCAAGACGAGATGTATTCAGATGGATCAACATCCAAGACGAAGAAGGTATGTTGAAAATACATGTAAGACACACACATACACACTCATATAACATATCATTTAATAAACTGGACAACTTGACGATCACATAACATTAATTCTAATTAACGATCACAAACGACATTTACTCTGACTAGACGATCACACACGATCCCCCTTATGATACACCACATATATACTATACGTCATCTCCTCTAATCCCTTATCATAGGTAACACCGCAACGGTCTAGTATATGTATATATATATATGTGTATATATACATATGTATATATATTTGTATATATATATATAAGTGTATATATATATATATATATGTGTTAATCATTTACTTTAAAGTTTCAAACAAACTCAGTTTTATATACAAATCCTAATACACTCTCCACTAGCCTTTTTGTTATAAATAAGGGCATATGTAATTTACGTACATATCACAGCCAAAAAATGCGATTCATTGCGTTCTAGCGCATTAATTGTGTCATATAATAATTCTCTCAGTTTTAAATATCTAGATATCTAATTTAGGTGTTTATTACAACAAAAATGCCATTATAATATTGTTTCGTCTGGTGAATAAAACGTCTGCAATATTATATCTGTGTTGCATATTTAGTGGAATACTCTCCAGATTGTACAGGATAGAATGTGTCTATCGCTCTTGGGATGTATTTGTTAAACTTAGAAGTATCTAAATTGGAAAACTTACATTGATTGTACAATAGATACCCTCTGCGTTTCTACTAAAATTTGTTGATCGGTACACCGTGCCAATATAATTTCTCTGTACGTCATACTTGGTACTCCATATTTAAAAGATAATTGTAACCCATTTTGAAATTATATCAGTAATTACGGGAGAAAATCTTATAATTGTTTTTTTTTTTAATTATAAACAAACCTACACTCTTGATTTCCAGTATATTTTTGTGATATATGACTGTTGTATATATATATATATATATATATATATATATATATATATATATATATATATATATATATATATATATATATATATACTTTTTATACGTTTTCACCCCAAAATAGGCAAATTGTCACTTTGGTGTAGGATGCTACAATCAGGGGCAACAACTACTGGGACACTATGTAGGGATTTGGGCAGCAAGATATCGGTTCATGTTACACTTGAACTTCTGCATATCAAGACAGTTGAGGAAGCAGGCACCTCGAATGGAACTCCAAACTGTAGCGGTTCTGGGGGACAAAACTACTGGAGTAAAAAGATATTTAACATCTAGTGGTCTCTACTGTGTGGCGATGGGATTTAGCTGCCTTTCGAGTTTGTCGAGGGTGTTCACGTCGTGGGGGCACACGTGCTTGCTGTTCGTCAGAGCATTCATCACAAAAAATACTAGTAGAACAGTCAGAGCGATGCAACATTAATCGATGGGACGGAGGCTGAAGCTTAGATGCCAGTTCAGGGCCTATCAGATGGGCGACAGTCTTTTGAAACTTGCCTAGGAGCGAGAAACAAGTAGCAGATTCACCAACCCATATATAACAGCAATACTCCATACATGAGCGAATTGTTGCCTTATAGAGTTACAGGATACTTTCGGGTGTTAGTTTTCGTTCACGGTAGAGAGACCCTACATTCTTTGCAGCACCCCTGGCAATGCTTTCAATGTAAATGTTCCAACTCATGTTTTCCAATCAACGTTAGGTCAAGGAGTTTGAAAAATGTACTCCCACATAAAAAAAGTCGTTGGCTATTGCTATTGGTGGTAGAGAAAGTTTCTTGTAATTATTGAAAGAAACTAGTTTAGTCATGGGTGCATTGAACCCGATGATCCATTTTTGTCCCCATCCCCCACATATTGGAGCCCATCCTCTTGTGTTTCTGCTATTTCCGTAGATATGTGTTTATTTGTTTTCCTGTCGTGCCTGTTATAGTGTGTAGTGTCATCAGCATAGATACACATCTCAGAGGCAATTTTGTCGGGGAGGTCATTTATGAATATTAGGAGGAAAGAGGTCCAAGGATTCGAAAATTTTTGCAACAAAGAGTGGGAGACATTGGAATCAGAGGGACGACAGAGAAGATTCAAACAAGTTTAATGAGGAGAACTGCATAAATATTAAAGAACCCCTGAATCTGGAATATATCACACAGACACAACACAAAACGTTGACATAGAAACACAAATGAACATCACACTGAATAATGAAACCTGAAACTCTAGAATGTAAAAATGCCGCCTAATTTTTTCCTGTGTGCGAAAACTTTAACAGGCACCATACAATATAGTGAGGGTCAAGGAGAATAGAAAATACTAAGGAGTAAAAGCATAAGCCTGAAATCGACTGGACGAGTGCAGAGAGGCCGGTGGCATTGAGGAGGCGTATTGCCTTTCAAATCCGGTGTCGGTCGAGGGTCGCAGCCAACAGGAATGGAGGGTTAGCGGGCATTGTGATAACGTACATTTTTTGCAATGGTAAGAGCTGCAGAGTGCGAGAAATATGTTAATATTGTTATCACTCAGACAGCAGGAGGTACCACATGTTGTTTTTAAAGAGCAATATTTGACATGCGTAATTACTCCTAGTGAGTAAATATATTTCATAATGAAAACAACAACAGCAGCAACAACAAAATAATAATAATAATAATAATAATAATAATAATAATAATAATGATAATTATAATCATAATAATAATAACAGCAAAACAAGAAATATAACAAAAAAGTAACAACAAAAAAGGTTACTAAATTTTACTACTACTACTCAAATAAAAATTTAATAATGATAATAATTATTATGATAATAATAATAGTAATAATAATAATAATAATAATAATAATAATAATAATAAAAACAGCAAAACAAGATAAATAATAACACTAAGCACAAAAAAGAATAATAAATATTACTACTACTACTACTCAAATAATAATTTAAACAATAATCATAAAAAATGTAGCACAATTACTTATGTAACAAACAAATTCTACTTTAGTCTTTTAAATTACAAGCAGTATTTGCATCATTGCCAGGAAGTAGTCGTTGCTTAAGCCCGAATAAATTGTACAAATTCATCTCCTGCCACACAGAATATATATATATAATATATATATATATATATATATATATATATATATATATATATATATATATATATATATATATATATATATATATCCAGTGATCGCTCTAAAACTTAGGTTATTCGTCGTTAATTTTATTTAGAAATACATGTTACTTGAGCCTTATGTCTTGAAACTATAATATTTTTTTTATGTCTGAGACAAACGAAAGGAGATATTATAAGTTTTCCACGTTATTGGCGTGTTTCCATAAAAAAAAAAACACATATTCTCTCGTTTAAAGATTGTCTCATGTTATCCTCTGACTGTATGTGTTCTAAGTTATTGTGACATACCCCAAATGTGTCTCTCTTAAAACTCAAGCTATTTAATATTATTCAGACTGACTTAGGTCACTATTGTATACCAAATTGAGTGAGGTGTTTATGGTTTTATATAGTTTGAAGAGTATCAGTTCAAACTCAAGATAAATTGCCAAAGAATCTACGCTAAACACTCCATAATTGCCAAACTCTAAAAACAAGATAAACATATACACTTGATTCTCTAATGATACTCTTGACTAAAATGTAGCTTAAAAATCAATCAGTTTTTTTTATTCAAGAAACTGTTTATTATTGAATAATTTTTTTTTTAAATAAATTGAAAAGAACATAATATTGCGTGTTAAGTGTTTTATGAATGCACATAAATAAGCATGCAAATCTGATATTATTCAAAGAGAAGAGCATGCATATTTCCTTCGTTTTAGATATTCTTAAGTAACAGGAAATTTCAAACAGTTATTATTTGATATTTTATAATCACCTTACAATTCCGAAAATAACGGCCATAGCAGAAATGTTAATAATGATTCGTTCTCTTGTGTTAAGCGTTATAGAAGATAATTTAAAATAACGCGTTATATTTAGAAGCTTGTATATGTAAATTAGGTTATATGTTAACAGTGTGCATTGAAAATGTAAATACAGGGTGGTACGATAAAAGAAGACAATAAAGCAGATTTATATTACTTTAATTGAAATTCATTATTAAAATGAGTATTATTTATTAATTTATTTATTGCGGACTATTATTCTCATCTCTCTTATGAATACATTATTAAAGCCGATTTATTTAAAAACATGTTGAAAAGGTAAATACAGGTTAATTGGTTATATAGTAGGGATGATATCTATTCAATGTAGCCGTCGTCAGCTTCAGTAACCGCCTCGATGCGTGTCTGGAACTTGGAGCACGCCGTTCCTCAAGCGCCGGCGGGTTTTCAGCAAATGCTTGGATGACATATTATGTGTAGTGTAATGTAATGAGGTTCTCGACGTATGATTAATCGAAGTGGTCAGAGGATTCGTTCGCTGGAAGGTGGGGACAAGAGAAAGATACAAATTCGATGCACTCCCCTTTTTTACATGGTGGTCACCACTTATCAAGGCCAGGAAGCCACTCAGGAATAAGGGTTATCGCAAGTACAGCACGTTAGTGTGGCGATTTGATGAAGTGTTTACTTAAGGGGGTGGTTCATTAGGAATTTGTTAACATTGGACTTGAAGACATACAGGTTGTAGTCAAGTGGGAAGCAGGCAAACGGAACAGAGTTCCACAGGCGTGCAGTTCTAAGAAAGACGCTTTGTTCATGGAATCTACGTTTTGATTAAGGCACAGAAAAAGAGTGGGGGACATTTTTCACAGTGGATTCAGCTAGACGGGTGTTTTTCGTGAAAGATTGGCGAGGGGGGACCAGAGATTGGAGTTCAGACTTGAAGACAAGCCTGGGATTCTTTTGACTTGTGGGCCGGCGCCGAGTTCTGTTGCCTCACAAAGGTTCTGCTTGTAGCCTGTGGTGGCATCAGCGGATCAGCACACTCTTTAGAATATCTGGGTACACTTTGATGATAACTTATAAGCTGACTTCAGAGATGTCTCTTGAAACCACACCAAATACAATTACTCTGCTCGGAAACTAGTTTTTCATCACCCTGGGAACGTCCCTGTTTTTTGTACAAATCCAGCGATGCAGGGTGAGAGTGTTGTTACTAGTTCTATTGCCATGACTTTTACTTGGCGGAGAGCATGAGTTGTAAAGCGGTCATCACCGATCTAACTCGTTGAACATATGACACTTTCAAAGATGAAAAATAGTTTTCGATTGCTCTTGTTATTTATCCATAACAGGCTTACTGGAGCCAAAAAAACAGCCTCCATCAAACTAAAACGGACTGATGTGTTTTCCGTAGTAAATATATATATATATATATATATATATATATATATATATATATATATATATATATATATATATATATATATATATATATATATATATATATTATCACCATGTACGTACATATGTCCGACTGTCATCACGACGGTTCTAGGTTCGATCCTCGGCTTGGGAGAGGTGTTAGTCTAGCGGCACTGATGAGTTGTGATACAACGAAACAGGTCTGTATGTCGATGACTAAAATATATTTTATAAAGCTCCCCTCTTTGGTAGAGCACTCTTGTAAATTATCTTACTCGCTGCTTAATTTAGCTGAAATAATGCGAAGCTCGCGATTTGTTTACAAACAAACGTTTGAGCCCTCTACGAGTAGCGGACGAATGTTTATTTAAATAATCGTTCGGATAGGTTAATTTCGGCCACCGATTCCGTAGTCATGTGGGTAGGACTGCCGACTGTCATCACGACGGTTCTAGGTTCGATCCTCGGCTTGGGAGAGGTGTTAGTCTAGCGGCACTGATGAGTTGTGATACAACGAAACAGGTCTGTATGTCGATGACTAAAATATATTTTATAAAGCTCCCCTCTTTGGTAGAGCACTCTTGTAAATTATCTTACTCGCTGCTTAATTTAGCTGAAATAATGCGAAGCTCGCGATTTGTTTACAAACAAACGTTTGAGCCCTCTACGAGTAGCGGACGAATGTTTATTTAAATAATCGTTCGGATAGGTTAATTTCGGCCACCGATTCCGTAGTCATGTGGGTAGGACTGCCGACTGTCATCACGACGGTTCTAGGTTCGATCCTCGGCTTGGGAGAGGTGTTAGTCTAGCGGCACTGATGAGTTGTGATACAACGAAACAGGTCTGTATGTCGATGACTAAAATATATTTTATAAAGCTCCCCTCTTTGGTAGAGCACTCTTGTAAATTATCTTACTCGCTGCTTAATTTAGCTGAAATAATGCGAAGCTCGCGATTTGTTTACAAACAAACGTTTGAGCCCTCTACGAGTAGCGGACGAATGTTTATTTAAATAATCGTTCGGATAGGTTAATTTCGGCCACCGATTCCGTAGTCATGTGGGTAGGACTGCCGACTGTCATCACGACGGTTCTAGGTTCGATCCTCGGCTTGGGAGAGGTGTTAGTCTAGCGGCACTGATGAGTTGTGATACAACGAAACAGGTCTGTATGTCGATGACTAAAATATATTTTATAAAGCTCCCCTCTTTGGTAGAGCACTCTTGTAAATTATCTTACTCGCTGCTTAATTTAGCTGAAATAATGCGAAGCTCGCGATTTGTTTACAAACAAACGTTTGAGCCCTCTACGAGTAGCGGACGAATGTTTATTTAAATAATCGTTCGGATAGGTTAATTTCGGCCACCGATTCCGTAGTCATGTGGGTAGGACTGCCGACTGTCATCACGACGGTTCTAGGTTCGATCCTCGGCTTGGGAGAGGTGTTAGTCTAGCGGCACTGATGAGTTGTGATACAACGAAACAGGTCTGTATGTCGATGACTAAAATATATTTTATAAAGCTCCCCTCTTTGGTAGAGCACTCTTGTAAATTATCTTACTCGCTGCTTAATTTAGCTGAAATAATGCGAAGCTCGCGATTTGTTTACAAACAAACGTTTGAGCCCTCTACGAGTAGCGGACGAATGTTTATTTAAATAATCGTTCGGATAGGTTAATTTCGGCCACCGATTCCGTAGTCATGTGGGTAGGACTGCCGACTGTCATCACGACGGTTCTAGGTTCGATCCTCGGCTTGGGAGAGGTGTTAGTCTAGCGGCACTGATGAGTTGTGATACAACGAAACAGGTCTGTATGTCGATGACTAAAATATATTTTATAAAGCTCCCCTCTTTGGTAGAGCACTCTTGTAAATTATCTTACTCGCTGCTTAATTTAGCTGAAATAATGCGAAGCTCGCGATTTGTTTACAAACAAACGTTTGAGCCCTCTACGAGTAGCGGACGAATGTTTATTTAAATAATCGTTCGGATAGGTTAATTTCGGCCACCGATTCCGTAGTCATGTGGGTAGGACTGCCGACTGTCATCACGACGGTTCTAGGTTCGATCCTCGGCTTGGGAGAGGTGTTAGTCTAGCGGCACTGATGAGTTGTGATACAACGAAACAGGTCTGTATGTCGATGACTAAAATATATTTTATAAAGCTCCCCTCTTTGGTAGAGCACTCTTGTAAATTATCTTACTCGCTGCTTAATTTAGCTGAAATAATGCGAAGCTCGCGATTTGTTTACAAACAAACGTTTGAGCCCTCTACGAGTAGCGGACGAATGTTTATTTAAATAATCGTTCGGATAGGTTAATTTCGGCCACCGATTCCGTAGTCATGTGGGTAGGACTGCCGACTGTCATCACGACGGTTCTAGGTTCGATCCTCGGCTTGGGAGAGGTGTTAGTCTAGCGGCACTGATGAGTTGTGATACAACGAAACAGGTCTGTATGTCGATGACTAAAATATATTTTATAAAGCTCCCCTCTTTGGTAGAGCACTCTTGTAAATTATCTTACTCGCTGCTTAATTTAGCTGAAATAATGCGAAGCTCGCGATTTGTTTACAAACAAACGTTTGAGCCCTCTACGAGTAGCGGACGAATGTTTATTTAAATAATCGTTCGGATAGGTTAATTTCGGCCACCGATTCCGTAGTCATGTGGGTAGGACTGCCGACTGTCATCACGACGGTTCTAGGTTCGATCCTCGGCTTGGGAGAGGTGTTAGTCTAGCGGCACTGATGAGTTGTGATACAACGAAACAGGTCTGTATGTCGATGACTAAAATATATTTTATAAAGCTCCCCTCTTTGGTAGAGCACTCTTGTAAATTATCTTACTCGCTGCTTAATTTAGCTGAAATAATGCGAAGCTCGCGATTTGTTTACAAACAAACGTTTGAGCCCTCTACGAGTAGCGGACGAATGTTTATTTAAATAATCGTTCGGATAGGTTAATTTCGGCCACCGATTCCGTAGTCATGTGGGTAGGACTGCCGACTGTCATCACGACGGTTCTAGGTTCGATCCTCGGCTTGGGAGAGGTGTTAGTCTAGCGGCACTGATGAGTTGTGATACAACGAAACAGGTCTGTATGTCGATGACTAAAATATATTTTATAAAGCTCCCCTCTTTGGTAGAGCACTCTTGTAAATTATCTTACTCGCTGCTTAATTTAGCTGAAATAATGCGAAGCTCGCGATTTGTTTACAAACAAACGTTTGAGCCCTCTACGAGTAGCGGACGAATGTTTATTTAAATAATCGTTCGGATAGGTTAATTTCGGCCACCGATTCCGTAGTCATGTGGGTAGGACTGCCGACTGTCATCACGACGGTTCTAGGTTCGATCCTCGGCTTGGGAGAGGTGTTAGTCTAGCGGCACTGATGAGTTGTGATACAACGAAACAGGTCTGTATGTCGATGACTAAAATATATTTTATAAAGCTCCCCTCTTTGGTAGAGCACTCTTGTAAATTATCTTACTCGCTGCTTAATTTAGCTGAAATAATGCGAAGCTCGCGATTTGTTTACAAACAAACGTTTGAGCCCTCTACGAGTAGCGGACGAATGTTTATTTAAATAATCGTTCGGATAGGTTAATTTCGGCCACCGATTCCGTAGTCATGTGGGTAGGACTGCCGACTGTCATCACGACGGTTCTAGGTTCGATCCTCGGCTTGGGAGAGGTGTTAGTCTAGCGGCACTGATGAGTTGTGATACAACGAAACAGGTCTGTATGTCGATGACTAAAATATATTTTATAAAGCTCCCCTCTTTGGTAGAGCACTCTTGTAAATTATCTTACTCGCTGCTTAATTTAGCTGAAATAATGCGAAGCTCGCGATTTGTTTACAAACAAACGTTTGAGCCCTCTACGAGTAGCGGACGAATGTTTATTTAAATAATCGTTCGGATAGGTTAATTTCGGCCACCGATTCCGTAGTCATGTGGGTAGGACTGCCGACTGTCATCACGACGGTTCTAGGTTCGATCCTCGGCTTGGGAGAGGTGTTAGTCTAGCGGCACTGATGAGTTGTGATACAACGAAACAGGTCTGTATGTCGATGACTAAAATATATTTTATAAAGCTCCCCTCTTTGGTAGAGCACTCTTGTAAATTATCTTACTCGCTGCTTAATTTAGCTGAAATAATGCGAAGCTCGCGATTTGTTTACAAACAAACGTTTGAGCCCTCTACGAGTAGCGGACGAATGTTTATTTAAATAATCGTTCGGATAGGTTAATTTCGGCCACCGATTCCGTAGTCATGTGGGTAGGACTGCCGACTGTCATCACGACGGTTCTAGGTTCGATCCTCGGCTTGGGAGAGGTGTTAGTCTAGCGGCACTGATGAGTTGTGATACAACGAAACAGGTCTGTATGTCGATGACTAAAATATATTTTATAAAGCTCCCCTCTTTGGTAGAGCACTCTTGTAAATTATCTTACTCGCTGCTTAATTTAGCTGAAATAATGCGAAGCTCGCGATTTGTTTACAAACAAACGTTTGAGCCCTCTACGAGTAGCGGACGAATGTTTATTTAAATAATCGTTCGGATAGGTTAATTTCGGCCACCGATTCCGTAGTCATGTGGGTAGGACTGCCGACTGTCATCACGACGGTTCTAGGTTCGATCCTCGGCTTGGGAGAGGTGTTAGTCTAGCGGCACTGATGAGTTGTGATACAACGAAACAGGTCTGTATGTCGATGACTAAAATATATTTTATAAAGCTCCCCTCTTTGGTAGAGCACTCTTGTAAATTATCTTACTCGCTGCTTAATTTAGCTGAAATAATGCGAAGCTCGCGATTTGTTTACAAACAAACGTTTGAGCCCTCTACGAGTAGCGGACGAATGTTTATTTAAATAATCGTTCGGATAGGTTAATTTCGGCCACCGATTCCGTAGTCATGTGGGTAGGACTGCCGACTGTCATCACGACGGTTCTAGGTTCGATCCTCGGCTTGGGAGAGGTGTTAGTCTAGCGGCACTGATGAGTTGTGATACAACGAAACAGGTCTGTATGTCGATGACTAAAATATATTTTATAAAGCTCCCCTCTTTGGTAGAGCACTCTTGTAAATTATCTTACTCGCTGCTTAATTTAGCTGAAATAATGCGAAGCTCGCGATTTGTTTACAAACAAACGTTTGAGCCCTCTACGAGTAGCGGACGAATGTTTATTTAAATAATCGTTCGGATAGGTTAATTTCGGCCACCGATTCCGTAGTCATGTGGGTAGGACTGCCGACTGTCATCACGACGGTTCTAGGTTCGATCCTCGGCTTGGGAGAGGTGTTAGTCTAGCGGCACTGATGAGTTGTGATACAACGAAACAGGTCTGTATGTCGATGACTAAAATATATTTTATAAAGCTCCCCTCTTTGGTAGAGCACTCTTGTAAATTATCTTACTCGCTGCTTAATTTAGCTGAAATAATGCGAAGCTCGCGATTTGTTTACAAACAAACGTTTGAGCCCTCACAACCTGAAAACATGAAACGTTCCTAATACATATTACGAGTTTTCTTCTTTAGGTAACTGAACGCTTCCTGGCATTAGAATTTTGTAAAAAAAACAAAGAAAAAAACCCATGTATTAATTTATCACAGTTATGATACCTGACTGATTATATAGAGTAAATGTAAGTTATTTGCATAAACAGTTCAAGGTGTTCATTTATATGTCAGCGTAAAAGGAATATTTGGGTTTAAAAGACAAATTATGTAAAATATGTTTGTATAATAAAAGACAAATTATGTAAAAGCTATTCAAGTCAAATACAGTATATGAAAAGTTATTACACTAATCAAGAAATATTGCAGGTTAACACCGTTACACACCTAAAGTATTCTGAAATTTGGGATAAAATATCGCGTTTTTTATAACTCGCATTTTATTATGACATACGATGATTATTTTATATGGGAATATTTCGGGTCCAAAATTCCGACAAGCAAGACAATTACGTATTTTATTGGCATAGCTAGCACAATATATATATATATATATATATATATATATATATATATATATATATATATATATATATATATATATATGCTAATAAAAAAAAGCTTTATTAAAAGAAAATAGTTATACATATATTGTACATTCGTTTTGCATGGCGCAAATATTCCAACTTGTTAACTCCATTTGAATTCAAATACCATAACACGGGAGTTTGAAACATGTGATTTCACTGAAACAATAGGTATTTAGTGAAGTGCAATGAAGCCGCAATTCGCTTCAGGATGTTGTTGTTTCTTATTTGAAATGGAGGTGCTTTTGTGTCAGTACCTTTGTATATCTAATTAAAATTTAAAACAAAGACAGAACGAACTCCCTCAAAGTTGGAATTTTATTTATCATTGTAATACCGGAAAATGTATACGACAATGCTTATAAAACAAATTAATAATTTTGTGATTGGCTAATTACTTTTACCAGCTATTGTTATCGAAAAGTAAATAAATTATTCAATATAATCATACGTTATAACAGCTAATGAAATGAGTCAGCATTGTTTTATTATATTTAAAGACGCTCGGGGAGTCACTGCCTCTTAGTTATCGTACTTTTTTCTACGGTGAGCGTAACTTACTTTAGGATTGCTCAATTTTTAAGTCTTTTGCTGGCACACAACGAACTTCCTTTATGTTTGCCTTTCCTTGCTTGTAAACAGTATCGTTACTTTTAAATAAATAGAAACATACACCCACGTACACACCTACGTGTGGTTATATATATATATATATATATATATATATATATATATATATATATATATATATATATATATGCATATATATATATATATATATTGAACGTGACGAATATTTCTATTATATTTGACATTGTATATCTCGCGAATTACTGTTGCGAAATAGAATAAAACCAGGTGAAGGTTATTGTTTGCATATAAGGCTTGTTTTTATACGTTCAAAGAACTGAATAAAAGAAGTATATATCAGAGACAATCCGTCCCTTAAGCCTGGAATGTAAAATTTTCTCTTCACAATAAATGCTTTTAGTAATTTCGCGGAAGGGCATCATTGACATTTAGGAAGAAAATCATGTATGAAGTATTCGCAAAGTAATGTCAAGTAAAAACGCATCACAACATAAGAAGAATAAGTTTACGTCATTTATAGACTAACGTTAATCTTAGCATGACGCACATAAACAACGGTAAGACAACCACCTGAACTGCGTTAAGACATGATGAAGATGGATCTTATTAGAACTTGTTATAATGTTTAAAGTAAAAAAAAATCTTTTACATACATCTAATGTTAAAATGCCGGAATATATTATATTGCATGTAATCTAATAGATAATATGAAATATGACTGTATATCTGTCTTTATATTTTCAAACTTTATCTCCACCGGAACTAAGAGTCGCAAAACAAGGCTCAGGCCTAAAATGATTGGATTTCGTTATTGGTTTATAGGTTTTGACTAGTTTAAATTCTTTTAAACGGGTCTAAAATATGTCAACATTTAATAAAAAAATGTTATACATCTTGTTCATTCATCTTAGTTCATTTTTGATTTAATTTTTTATCAGCTCATATACTTTATAGAGTTGAACGAATGCCATTAGTTTAGAATACTACAGTTTTGATTCTTGCTAATGCCCCCCCATTTGTTTCTTTTTACTTTTGAAATCACAGCTTTATATAATATATATGAAATCTGGACAAATATATATTTAAGCGTATATTTCGTCCGGGAAAACCGCCCTCAATCTAAATATAAAAAGCTATATGTCTGTCTCTATATTTTCAAACTATTTCTCTCCTTAAACTTAAAGTCAAAGAACCGTGCTAGGGATCTCAAATGTTTGTTTATGTTGCGACCCGTTCTTTTGTGGGTGTTTAGACGATTAAAATAGGTTTTAGATGGAAACAATTAGATAAAAATCGTAAGACATTTTGTACAATCATCAGGGTATTTAAATCTTTTACTAATAATCAGAACACCTGCGTATTTTGTTGGCACAATGATAACGTCAACAGCTTTGTATTATACAGTTGATTTTTTAGCTGATAGCAAGCAATATTTTTTTTTTAATTTTTAAATCATGACTGTATAGTAATATAACGTAAGTTGGACTAATTAAAATATGATATTTAAGCGTATTTTACGAACGAGGTCAGGCCCCAAGTAAAATGTAAATGTAAATGACAGCACCCACTTCGTTTGACATCTTAAAAAAAACATATTATTAGAGACAATTCTGAAATCGACGATAGTTAGATATATATGTAGAAATAGTAGTTGGTTGTATAATGAATTATGAAACGTAATTTTCATCATATATATATATATATATATATATATATATATATATATATATATATATATATATATATATACATACATACATAGTGCAAAGTTTTGTTGAAAATTCCAAGACTCACGTTTTCTTTTTATAACCTTCGTTTATTTCCTGGATTTTTCCACTAGAGCTGTTTCATTAATGAATGGCAATTTAAAGATTTATGTCTCCGTAAAAATATCCTCTCCCCATTAACTTCTTCAGATGTTTATGCATTAGATTTTTACAAAAATGGTATATTTTTAACATGCTGGACATCGTATTCGGGTAAAAAAGATATCTACAGCTATGCCTCTTCACTTCCTCCATCTTTTGGTGTTATGGCTGGGAAAATCTTTTTTACCCGAATACGATATCCAGCATGTAAAAATTTACCATTTGTTTTAAAAATCTAATGGATAAACATAATAAGAAGTTGGTGGAGGGCAGGAATTGCCACTAATTAATTAAACAGCTGTAATGGAAAATCATGAAATAAACGAAGGTTATAAAAATACAACGTGAGTCTTTGAATTTTCCACAAAACTTTGCACTAGATATGCTCTGTCCCTATTAAATAGACACATTGAGATTAACGGTGGATGTTTTTTTAAAAAACAATCTAGACCCGTTAAACCATAACGGTATGCATTGAAAGTAACGACATTTCAAAAACAAACTTTAAAACAGTATATATATATATATATATACATATATATATATATATATATATATATATATATATATATATATATATATATATATATATATATATATATATATATGTAATTTACAAAATATGTATGGCGATTAAGCTGCACTGAATATTCGGCGTTTCATCCACTCTAGGATTCTGCAGGCTTATGCGCGAATTCTGTGGCTGTTTCTCGATTTTATATGGTCCTCTTCTGTGAGGATTTTAGTTAGCTACTCAGCTTTCTAGTATCCACCGTAACTATTCCTATCACCCAATGGGCATGCATTTTATCAAACAAAGGATCTGTATTAGAATTAGGTTAGTTGTTTAAGGCAGACCTTTTCCCTTATATATATATATATATATATATATATATATACACATATATAACTATACATATGTGTACACACATATATGCACATATATACATACATATATTTGTGATCTTTTATGTATATTAATGTTAATTTAATTTATTAATTTGTTTATTTTCTGTTGTTTGTGTTCAACAGAAGATGACCATATAAAAAACGAGAAACAACCACATAATTCGCGCATAAGCCTGACGAATCCTAGAGTAGACGAAACGCCGAATATTCAGTGTAGCTTAATCGCCATATATATTTTATAAATTACTGACTAGCTCTACCTATGTATTGAAGTAAATACTTACGTTTTTGAAGTAAATACTTAAAGTTTACGAATAAGTCTATGCTTTCGTATATTAGTTTTATGTAAGTAAATTAAGTAGTTATATATATATATATATATATACACACACATATATATATATATATATATATATATATATATATATATATATATATATATCCCTATGACTATTCTGTTATATGTAAGAGAATGCGAAGGTTGTGATTATTGTTAAAAAATACGGCCGGAGGTGTAAATTCTTACGTGATACCCCCCCAAAAAAAATGCAAAAAAGTATGTATTCTTTTTTTTTCATAAAAATATATGTAGCTTAATTAGGCATATTATATTAAAGTAAAAGCATACGATAATACCTTCTCCTTTTCAAGGTAAGGAGTTTTACAAACCGATGAGCCGATTTGTGACCTGAATAACAAACAATATTACGTAGGTGTGACTTCCTAAAATTATGATAATATTACCAAAAAACATGTTCCAATGCAAAAAAAAAACGCCTGAAAATATCAGTACCAAACCAATACTGGGAACTCAAAGAAAGTGGACGTCTGCTGATATCGAATGGAAAATAGTAGAACTAGTAAGTACATCTAGGGATCTTGACGATCCAAGTAGATTACACCTGAATAAAACATCGCTATCCTATACTTTAAACAACATAACATCTAGCAAATTTTAGGAGAGAAATAACGAACAACTTTTTGTACAGGGTAAAAAATACTCTAGGATATCGATACGACATAATATTAAAATTAAAACTTACAATGGAAAAAAACTGACTAAATAAATACATGAAATAAAAAATAAAATATCCGATAACAGACTAATACAGAAAATAACATATATAACTACACATAGGTTGACAGTAGGTCAGTTTACTAGAACAAAAGAGTATCTACCCTACCCATAAAAAAACGCTAAAAGAAAACGAGTGACCCTGAAGTAAACGGTACCTTCGTTCTGTAACTGCCTGATTAGGATGGACGCGGTGGAAACCTAGAAGCTGATTAGCTAACTATAATATTCAATAGCATCTCCGTATATAAAAATACGAGATAACTACAACGTTTCGCATACGCCTGATAAATTGTCACGAGAATGAAACGCGGAACATTCTGTGTAGTTTAACTACAATATATATACATATATATATATTTACAACTTAATATATATATATATATATATATATATATATATATACATATAAAAGCGAGATAAGACAATGATACAATTCAGATGAAAAATCCTGATAGATATTACTTGAACAGCTACTTTCAAGGTGATGCTAGCCAAAAAGGAAAAGCCCGATATTTAAGAATAAAGCAATGTATAAGTTTAGTGGTTAAATTTTAAATTCTGAAAAAAAAACATATAGAAACATATATTAGAATCAAGAATTTATTGTTTGGCAAAAGGAATATATAGAAGAGTTTATGTTAATTTCCTTAATCCATGGATTTTCAATAATGGGCTTATAAAAAAAACAACTCATATCATCAGAGCAAATGAAATGCGATTAGCAAAATGTTCAGCTGTGAATGGACGCTTATTTTGCTTTTCAACAGAATTATTGAAAATAGTTTTTGGAGTGGTTGCGGCTGATTATATAAAATAAATTATACGAAAAGAGAAGTTGATACAACCTGGACAGTCCATGGATTAAGGAAATTAACATAACCTCTTCTATATATTCATTTTGTCAAACAATAAATTCTTAATTCGAGTATATATTTCTATATGTTGTTTTTTCAGAATTTTAATTTTGGCCAGCTATCTAACATAAATAATTTCAATGGAAAATCATAGTTTTTTTTAATGTTCCTAGGAGTTTTAATGGTGTAATAACATTGATCGTTTTAGCCTAATAAAAACAATTCTAAACAATATTCAGTAAAAGTTATAACAATTTCACGGCAACATCGTGTGCGTTTCTTCTGTTTATTTTTTAAATTTTAAAGCAAGTAATTTTAAGTAAATATAAATATGGAAAACTCTCGTTTTACTTGTTCCTTGGTATAAAGATACTTCTCTCTTCCTATGTTGTATTATTTCCCCTAACTATTGACACTCATGCTATTAAAAGTTGTCTGTTCTTCACGAGAAGGCTATCTTCGATCTTGTTAAAGAACCATGGTGTCACAAGAAAACAACGAGTACTTGTTCAGAGAGAGAGAGAGAGAGAGATAGAGAGAGAGAGAGGGAGAGAGATTTTGTCGGCTGAACAAGTAATCTATTTGCTTTATCTTGGATTCTTGAATACCTTGATTTACAACACTGCTTTTTTTCCAGACTATTGAATGTCCGTGGTAGGGTTTTGTTAAACCTGGGCAGTACTGCAATTATATACTGATTTCTCTATCTTTTAATTACCGTGTCCGTTATATACTTCATAACGGTAACATCACTATTTCCTATAAAAATATCAGAAGTCTTATGATTAATCTTGCGATGTGCAGTATTCTCCTTTTTAATCCTCTGATATACGTGCTTTTTGTAAGTATAATATTGCTTCGTCTATATTTTTTACACTGCCCCTTTGACGGAGGGGGGCTATATTAGTGGTGTAGGTTGCAGGGGTACAATGTAGGGAGTTTATCAGCAAGATTCCTGTTCACATTACACTTGCACTTTTGCGCGTCAGTACCGCTGGGGTAGTAGGAAACCGGAAGAGAATTCCAAAGCCTTGCAGTTCTGGGGAAGAAGCTATTAGAGAAAAAGGGTGTCTTACATCTAGGGATCTTAATTGTGTAGGGGTGGGACTTAACTGCTTGTCGGTTTCGTCAGGGCTATTTTCCTCGAGGTGGTACAAGGGCTTGTAGTTCGTGAGAGCATCCACCTTAAACATCCACTATAAAAATATTGTAACATAGGCATAGGGATTCAACATTTCATCGGTAGGACAGGGACTGCAGTTTCGATGACAGTTCGGGGCCTATTAGGTTGCCGACTCTCTTTTGGGTCCTGTCCAGGACTGAGAGACTAGTAGAAGATGCACGAGCAAAAATGTGACCACAGTACTCCATCTTTGGGTGAATTGTGGCTTTTTAGAGGTACAGGATTCTTTCAGGCGTAAGTAATTTTCTAGCACGATAGAGAGAGTCCGCATTCTTTGCAGCAGTCTTGGCAATGATCTCGATGTATCTATTCCAACTCAGTTTCCTGTGAAAGTTTAGCCAAGAGGTTTGAACGAAATGATCTCAGGTAAAGTATCTCTAGCCATAACTATTGGGTTCCATGTGATTATTATATGAAACGAGCTTTGTATTGGCCGAGTTGAACGTTACCATCCATTCTTTACCCCATCCAACTACGGACTGAAGGTATTCCTCTAGGATTTCGGCCATTACCTTAGATATGCGCTCATTAGTTTTCCCCGCGTGCTTGCTATACAGCGTGGTGTCATCGGCAAATATATCGATCTCAGAGACAATTTTATCTTTCAGAAATATCAGAAATAATAAAGGCCCAACGATCGATCCCTAACGTATACCCGCATTTATATCAACTGTTTTAGACGTGGGCTCATCGACGACAACCTGGATACTTCTATCATTTAAAAAGATCTTATTATGCTAAGCATTCGTCCAGTTGTCAGGAATAGATCCAAAAGTGAGGCTTGCTGGTTTGGCGATCTGTGCTACGGGTCCGGAATGGTACTGTCTGTGTCAGGGAATGGAACATAGCAAATTTATGGATGACGCCACTAGCTGTGTAAGAAAAAACAATCCATTTTCTCTGCCGAGCGTTAAAGTCACTAAATACATGTATTTGGGCGCTAGTCTCAAAGGAGTGTGCTGCATCTATACTGTCTGAGACATGATTGATTATAGTACAGTCCTAGATTGATGAAGAGCGATAAAGTAAATACAGGTAGCTAACGTTTTTTGTAAAGTTAGTTTAAAGCACATGAAGGGCTGATCACCGGATTCTAGTTTTGATTCTCTAGATATAGAGTGGGTGTTTCGAATATAGATTCCAAGTCCGTGCATGTGCCTGTCAGAGCTCTAACTACAAAGTGGAAGATAACCAGAAATTTTAAAGATGATAGATGGAATGGTGGAATGTCCGTAAGTTTCAGTTAGTGGTAATATATCCCGGGATTGTGCTAGCAGAAATGATTCTACATCATCTATGTTAGTTCTAAGTGCCAAGATATTTGAAAATACAAGCTTTAATGGAGGAGGCGAATTCAGTGTGTGTCTGGTTGGGATGTTTCTTTTGGATTGAGCTGTCATTTCATTATATTTCACTGTTTTATATTTTTTCAGATCTAGGGAAAGGTGCTAGGAAAAATGCATGTGCATAGCCACCATCATACAACACGAGTAGGCCATCAGCTGCTTACTCATCAACAGGAATTTGGCCTCGGGAATGTCCACAAGAGATGAGTGCAGGGTCCCTTTCCATGCGTGACATGACACTGCAAGCATCCTGATAGTATACAATGGATGATAGAGTAGCCGCTCTAAGCGCTATCAATGAGTTAGCGCTCTTGTATAGTCAGTCGGAAACATCAACCAGCAACTGTGAAACCGGTACATTCAAACCTGTTCGACAGGAGTGGACCAGTCCAATCATGTGTGCATGGATGGTAAACAAGCCATCCGCAGATGCCCAGGTGTAGGGAAAGAAAATGAGGCAAATGTGGGGAACGGCATTCATTGCCAGAGTCAGGAAACACGCCTAAGCGCTGGGCGTCTCTAATGAGTCCCTGCAGCCGTACCCCTGCTCCTGGCGATAAGGGGTATGGAAGCCTGGCGATAGGCAGAACCTATCTACACTTTAATCAGTTTAGGTTTACTATGAATATCAACGGTTTTACAGAGATAATCATAAATTTATTGTCCACTAGATTTTTACTCTTTATCTTATAAAGGATCTCTTATATCCACAGTATTCATTTTCCTGTTTCTCTTTGTGTCTGTATTAGATTGTTTAAACTATTCTATACACTATGGCTGCAGGGTTGTCGATGCTTCGTTTCGCATTATGGATGACACATTGCAACCCCACCTATTTAGCAGCATCGTTGTTTTTGGTCAATATAATAGTTAAAATTTTGCCTTGCCTCCTCACTCTACTTACATCCATGTCTTTAGTAAACTCTGTTTTGGATTGATTTTGCTGTCCTTTACATTTTATTCTTAAATTTTGTATCGTTCAGCTTTAGACAATGACTGCTCAATTGCTGATGCGTTATTGATAATATATTGCAAATTAACCCAATACACACCCTTTTGAATGTGGTGACTATAGTGGCTACAATTGTGGCTTCATATTTCACTCTAATTACACATACGGGTTTGGTGAATTTTGTTTTTATTTTTCCCTGCTCCCGTGATATATCCTAAATGGTTATCCTCTATACACGCTTCCCAGATAAGGACCGTTATTACCAATTTATATGTGCTGTCATTCAAACACGTGGTGGAATCTTGTTCTTCACAATACTCCTTGATAGGGTTCTAACCATCATGCTATTGTTGCTGTTTCTGTTGATTTTTCTTTTAGTTTTCAAATGATTGCACCACTACATTGGAAGACGTTTACACATACTGGAGATTTGATTGCAATGCTCTTCGAAGCTTTCTTATGAAGCCAGCAGTCGGTATTGAACATGTTTGATCCGTCTGTTTATGAAGCATTCAAGAGTGGCCTCCGACTGAGTGAGGTATTTTGATCTTCGACATAAACTAAAGAGTATCTTTCTAAATAGGGCAATTGCTAGTCATCCTAGATGGTTTGTCGTATTACTATTTTTCTTAACAATGCTCATTTTCCTCAAACTGTTATTCACCTTTATAGCAATGACGTTCCAGGGAATAATACTCAGAAAATTAAGATATGTGCTGATGATACCGCTCGCAATTTTGGTATAGTCTCTGCTCACCAGTCTTGGAACAGTTGAAATATACAACTAATCTGGCAGTTAACATAGATTCAGTCGTGGATCCGGTGCAATATTGCTTGTTACGGTTAATCCTGTTAATCTCAGTTGTGTCCATTTTCCTCCTGCGATTTTCATGTATAACTTGAGGAAAAAATACTCTGACACTACTTGGAATTTCTTTTTCATCAAATTTATCTTACACGTGTTTCTACTTCTCGAGGTTATCTATATTGTAGCGAACACTTTCCCACAACTGAGCGAATTCTCTTCTTCTATATATATTTACCATCATATGATGTAGGCATTATTCTTTTTTTATTTAGGTGTGAAATTCTGTGTTTGTTCGATGATGTTTGATAAGGTACAGAAACATATCTGCAAATTAATTAGTTCAACAGTGTATTTTCTTTATAACCTCTTCATTGCAGAACTGTTGTTGCTAGCCCATTGTTTCTTTATATAAATAATATCATGAATTGAGTTCTTATATATTCCCTGCTTCTTTTGTTTCTGCTCATTTGACTTGTTTATCAAGTTGTCACAATAAATTCGCTTTTTTATATATGATTATGATACAGATTCTTATTGTTGTATCTTCTTTCCAGAGAACCGCAGGTTTGTCCAAATCTCTTGTTGAATCTTTTCCTCATAATGTCAACTACAATATTCACAATATGTTAATACGTATCCATTGTCGTCTCAAAAATTTTTTTTCGTCCACGTTAAGATCTTAAATATTTTACATCGCGTGATCATTTTTCTGTTGCTATTTCTATTAGTAAAATGTGCCACGATTTCTATAAGAATATAGGCACCATTTTTATTCAGACACTACAATATTGTTAAGTTTTATATTTTTAAGTTTTATATTTTAGCTTTCTAAAAATATTAAATTTTGATAAAACTTCTGAAATAAGAGAAATACTCTAATCTTTCTCACTACTCAATAATAAGTAATAAATCAACTGTAAATTTCGAATTATTATATGTTCACACCATGAGTATAACAAGGTAAACTACGAAACAAAAAAACTTTATATGTAAGATAATATAAATACTTGTCTACTTCGAACTGGTTCTCCCATTAAGTGTAATTTTCATATGGCTGCGGTGGATAAAATCTCAGACCTTCTCTTGTTGTACCCCGCCCAACTCGGGAATGTTTGTCGAACTGGGAAATTCGGTTTGAATTTGGAACGGAATCTTTATTTAATTCAAGGTGGTAGCATGCTTACCTTAAGCTAGCCACACGTAGATACAAGTTGTTCGTAATTAGCAACTGTATTTTTAGATCGCACATACTGAGAATTGAACTCTCACCTTTCAAGAGAAAACAATTTTTCAATTGATTTTCTAACGTACTTTTTCACTGCGTCATAGGTTTTAGCTAGCCCATTTGAGTAAGTAAATGATGGCATTCGAAATTTCCTCTAACTTTCCCAGTTCGACTCTAACATTCTAGAATTGTATAAATTGCTATTTGGCATAGCCATATAACTAACCGATCGAGATTGATAATTATAAACAAAACTTAATACATTTCGGCGTCACAGCTTTTTAAGAGAAGACGTTGCAGCCCCAGCTAGTTATCGCAATATAATTTAGAGTATTTAAAGTATTTGAAAAATCCAGAGAACTGTTGTCTACCCATATAACTTGTTGAGGACAATCCAAAGATATCGTAAATCAGTAAATGAAAAAAAGTAATAAAGAAAAATCTGGAGCTATCTGAATACAAAAAGAGAAAAATTAAATAATATGTATGATGATATATATATAATATCATTAAGTAATTAATTAAAATGCTATAATAAAAATGAGATATAAGTAAAAAAAGTATTTCTTGCAGAACAAAAATTGTTAAACAAAAGGTTTTTTATAAACTTTAAAAATGAAGGCACGTGTTTGAATTTATTATTTTTTTAATTGAACATTTACACATTTACAAAGTAAAATATTAGAAAAATCTCATATATACTTAAGCTTACAATGTTCTTGAATTTATTTGAGGTTATTTTACTTTTTGTTGCACTATCTAAAATAATTACGTGAATTACTATGCATCTATGTTATTATTTGTTCAGTACTGGATACATTTAATCGCTAACATTTTTATTCATACCGAGAAATCACTTCAAATAATTTTATTTTAATTAGTTCATCTTTTTGTTTCTTTGTTAGAAAAACATCCACCGAAATCTATTAGGCTGCTTCACGCTTCTAATCTTTTTACTAAAATAATTGTAATAACAATGTTACTATAACCTAATTAAATTAAACCTAGAGTTATTTTTCAATAAAATGACAGCTCTCTGTATATATTGTATACAGTTGTAAATCAATGACTTTATGTTTAATTAGAATATAGAATTATACTGAGCCTGCAATTTCTATATATAATTCGTTATGGAAGTGCAGTTACGTAGACTCAGCGCATAGTCATTTTTTTTATTAAAAAAAAATATAAACTCAGCTAACATATAATCAAATCTAGGTAAGAAAATGTGTTCATGTTGTATATAAATGATATAATGAAATACAACCTCGCCTATTTAAATGAAGAACTGTATATATATATATATATATATATATATATATATATATATATATATATATACATACATATATCCTAACACATATCACTATATATATTTCACAAGATATATGCATATAATATAGATGCAGACGTATGCACACACACACCCACATACGCACATACTATTTCAATCCCACACTTTTTTTTTTTTTTTTTTTTTTACACAGTGATCACCATTTATCAAGGCCCGGAAGCTACTCAGGGATAAGGGTTATTGCAAGTACATTAAGTTAGTGAGGAGATTTGCTGCAGTGTTTACTTAAGGGGGCGGTTCATTAAGAATTTGTTAACATTGGACTTGAAGACATCCAAGTTGTAGTCCGGAGGGAAGCAGGCAGACAGAACAGAGTTCCACACGCGTGCAGTTCTTACAAAGAAGCTTTGTTCATGGAATCCGCGTTTTGATTTAGGCACAGATATAGAGTTGGGGAAATTTTTCACAGTGGATTCAGCTAGACAGGTGTTTTTCGTGAAAGATTGGCGAGGGGGACCAGAGATTGGAGTTCAGACGAGCATCTGCCATGGAAATAACGATAAAACAAGGACAGGCTCGCAACGTCTCTTCTGTGGGAGAGGGGTTGCAGGGTAGAGGAAAGGGCATCCCCCACTAAGCCACGAAATCTATTTTGTACTCTGTCAAGGCAGGATAGGCTGTTTTTAGCAGCTCCTGAACAGATATGGACACAGTATTCCATCCTTGGACGTACTTGGCTTTTATATAGATAGAGAATTGCATCAGTAGTGAGATATCTTCTGGAGCGGTAGAAGGATCCCACCATCTTTCCAGCGACCTTGGCAACATACTTGATGTACGTGTTCCATTTTAGATCAGGGGTAAAGGTCAAACCCAGAAGCTTGTAAAAACACGGAGCTTCACCCAGACGAGAGCCATCCATCCCACTTGATGCCAGCTGGGGATCAGAGCGTTGATGATGTAAGGATAGGAGTTTGGTTTTGGATGCATTAAAGGAAACCAATCACATCTTCCCCCACTGAATCAGGCGCTCGAGATCAGAAGAGAGAGAATCAGAGAGAAGTTTGTCATTTACAGCCTTTGATGTGTTGCCGTAGATGGTCGTGTCATCAGCATAGTTGTCAACGGATGATTTAAGTATGTGTTTAGGGAGGTCATTGATGTAGATCAGGAAGAGAGTTGGGCCCAGGATTGACCCCTGAGGGACTCAAGCATTTATATTGCAGGCCTCCGATTTTTGTCCATTTACCATTACTCTTATGAACCTATCGGAGAGAAATGATTTAATGATTGAGAAAACATTTCCCGTTATACCGTAGCTGGAAATCTTGTGGAGTAGACGCTTATGCTATACCTAGTCAAAGGCCTTTGATATGTCAAGAGCAATTGCCCTAGAAAGGAAGCCTTTGTCAAGAGATTCACTTATCCTGTTGGATATAACCGTCAGCACATCTGCGGTAGATCTTGCAGGGCGGAAACCATATTGTGTGTCACTAAGAAAGTTATTCCTGCTGAGGTGGTTGACTATTTCTCTATTTAATATGGATTCCAGCAACTTACTTATAGCACACATGAGACTTATAGGTCTCTATTGAGAGGGAGATTACTTATCACCTGAATTCTTAAATATAGGGCAAACTGAAGAGGTCTTCTAGGGAGTCGGAAAGCACTTCTCCTTAAGGCAGCGCTTAAATTAGTTCGTAAGTATGGGAGCAAGTTCTGGTTGAAGCTTTTTTAACACTATAATTAAGATGCCATCCGGGCCAGTTGCTTTACTGGAATCTAGGTTCTGTATTAGCTTGGCGACCTAATGCACGGGTATTTGTATGTTACCTAGCCTATATAATGGATATATATATATATATCTTGTCTTTCCTATATGCAGATACAGATGCGTGTATAAGTAGATGCACACATCCACACTAAGACGTTAGAGCTTGAAACGAACACACACAAACGCACACGCATATATATACATATATATACACACAAATATATATATATATATATATATATATATATATATATATATATATATATATATATATTGTAAGTTATAAAATATATAAGGCGATTAAGCTACACTGAATATTCCGCGTTTCACCCACCCTAGGACTCTTCAGACTTATGCGCATAAGCCTGAAGAGTGCTAGAGTGTATGAAACGCGGGACATTCAGCGTAGCATAATCGCCATATATTTTGATTACTTACTAACTACCTCTACCTACGTATTGAGCACTTTTGAAGTAAATACTTCAAGTTTACGCATAAATTTATACTTTCGTATATTAATTTTTTGTGAGTAAATTAAAGTAGTTATATATATATATATATATTAAATAGTTATATATATATATATATATATATATATATATATATATATATATATATATATATATATATATATATATATCCAGACGTGTACACGATTTTTCCGTGCCCGTATACCGTTTTAGTGCGTGTCGTTGATATTGATTTCGCATGGAGATGTTTTCTTTGGAGCATGCTCATATATTTCAAAATGTAAGTTAATATAGTATAAAATATTTTCACTTCATCTACTCGAGACACACACATGAGGGCGCGCGCACACAACCACACACACATCCACACATACATTCCCACACCTATATATGCATTGATATAAGCGTATAGACATATATATATATATATATATATAAATAAATAAATATATATATATATATATATATATATATATATATGTATACATGCACACCGAATATATGCATGACGAGACACAGTTATATATGCCTAAATACATAATTCATATACTAGCATTATTTATATACATGTATGTATATGTATATGCACACAAACACACACACATGTATATATATATATGTATATATATATATATATATATATATATATATATATATATATATATAATGCATAGTTGAATTCCACATATATTTTAATGCAGATAATTCTCATGCACATGAATCTTGCATATAATTTTATTTCCCATTAAATAAAATTGTCCCTATAAATTTAGAAAATTTCTGATTTTAATGTACGCCGGTGGCTTTTCTTCCGCTGTTATCTCTGTTTCATTGCTAGTTTCTTTCTCTCTTTCCAACTTTCCATGTGTGTTCAGAAGCTACATTCTCTCTACTCTCGATGTGAATATTTCTATAATTGCCGCGAGCACTTCAACGTGTCTAACAGTCTTTAGAATGGAAGCTATTATTTGGACTTTGAATAATAACTGAGAAAAATTCAGACAATTTTACAAAAAAATGCGAGCGAAACGTTGTGCAGCTGTGGCATACAGCGCAGTTCGAGCGATGCGACGTTTGCTAGGCTAAAAAGAAATAAGAAAACGAGAGGATAAAAAGTGTATAAAAGGCATTCTGTTATCATTTTTATTAATCCTAATTAACAATTTTTCCGTATTAATCGCATTAAACTGAGTTTATAATAACCCAACATTTTGTCTCGCAATCAATTTATGAGAGTTACATTATGAGAATTCCGATTTTCGATTATTTAATAATATACAATTTTATGGAACTCCATTATTTTGTATTAAATTGTTTAATTAGTATCAAAAAGTAAACAGGTTAGCATATATCGATTACTTATTATAGTTAAATAATCAACGTGTTATTTCTTCTGTCCTTCACATCGCCAATTTTAGGGGTAAGTTCGGCGTTGTTGTCCAAACTTCCAACTTCCAAACTACTGTACATATATTTCTCAACTCCAAAAGCAATTCTGCTGGTCGAAATTACTTCTTCAAAATCCATCAAAATGAACATGCTCTCTTTTATCTCCTACCAGGATCATCTCATCTGCATATCAGGTGGTAACATTACAGGCATATAAAGAGATAATGCAGCCATTTTTTTCTTCATTAATTTCCTTCCACAACCGACCCGATTAATCATACACACCTGCTAGTTAGGTAAGCGACGCGTTTCCTTACATTCCTTCTGATCTCATAATCACACACAAGGCAGGGGGGCCAGCCATCTTTGGCGGGTATTTCTTCGAAGAATTAGGAGCATCAGTTTTCGTTGCAATATTCCTCATAAACCCGTTATGTCCATTAGTCTGTTCAGTTATCCTCTCTCCTGGATCCATAGGTGCTGTTTCACAATCAGGGTTGGGAAGGGCCGTATCCGTCTTTGTCGGGCACTTCTTCGAATAATCGGAGGCATCACTTCCTCGTTTCCAACTTCCTCAGTATGTTCTATCATCCCTTCTCGTTGTGCTATAGGCGGTGTTTCACAATCACGGAACGTGGGCAGTATTCGCCTTCATCGAGTACTTCGATGAGAAACTGGATGCATTACTTCCTTGTATCCATCTTTCTCGTCACTATTGCCACTAGTATGCCCCATCATTCGCTAATCTGGTTCCGTAATTTTCTATGGTCACCTGAAGGGGCAGTAGGCGATGCGAATCAGCCCTGAACTATATGTGATCCTCCTCCTTACCCTAAAAATCAGAAGAGGTATAACAGAGGCGGATATATTTTACGTGACGTTGTACACCATCAATCAACATGGTCTGAGGAGTTATAATTTTATCTATTTTTCCTCTGCACAATTTTGCACTGCACCCACCATGCGATGGTTTTGCCCAAACACGGTCTCCCACTTGATATGATGTATGGACAACGCTAACCACTGATGGTGTAACACCTATTCCTTTTACAGACTATTCGTAGCTGTAAATCCCATTGGCTGTTGCAATCGCTGATGTTGCATCGTCCTTGGGTGCCACATTATACCACTACAACGCTTCTGGAATAGAGCAGCGTGTTCTGCCCGCAATTCTTTTGATGGGGTGGTGACACCACTCCGCTATACTGTTACATTCAGGAAAATATGCACATCTGTAACGCATTCTAATCCCCTATGTGTGCGTGATTTTCTGAAAATCTTGTCTTCAAAATGCAGTGACATTATCAGTCAGGATTCCATGCGGGGCACCCCGTTCAACAAAGGCTGCTCAGAAATGTCGTTAAATGCTAGAATCATCCTGTCGTGTCAATAGGCGCCATAACGTGTAATGTGTGAGCCACAATCTTTCAAGGTCAAAAAATGCTTGCCCTCATAATGCGTTACGTTCATCGCTACCCGATACCAGTTTTCCTCCATCGCAAGCTTCCCGTTTTGCCATTGGGGTGGTGTCGGATCAATTCGCTGACACTTTTCACACGAGCGTATGGCTGCCTTCATTGATGCCTTATAGTCGCAGGACACACTTTTCAGACAAAATATGTAGTCCTATAAATTCCGGGGTGTTCAATTTGCTGATGTATTATATGGATCTGGACAGGTGTTAATTGATATGTTACGGTCGCGCATGTCTGTTGTTGGAGATCAGATCCCTGTCTCATTACATCTATCCACCTTTTTTGTACCCTAATCAGGCTATCATCCAAATTATGCATCGAGGAAACTAAGGTAATCTCCACCTGCATCAATTTTTGTTTCTATTTACTTCATCCAGTTAGTTCTGCAATCGACCTGTGTAATTATGCACTCGTTCTGGTTAGTGGCGCGTTTCTCTAAAAGTATTTATCTTTTTATGTTATAATACTCCCGATTTTTTTTAACATGGATGAAGATAATAATCATGATCAATATTTTTCTATAACTGTTATATTATTTTACATCTCTCAAGATATTATCAGAAATTACAATCCTTAGTTCTAAAACGTGAGTTGCATGTTTATAAATACGTTTAATAACCGTGTGCGATTTTTCTCGTAGAAAGAAATTTGTACACTTACCTTATATCATGTAATAGACATATCTTGTTCACATGAGTTTTAATACGAAGTCGTTTCTATAAAAAACCTGTCACTTCTGATACCATTCGATATTAAGAGACAGTGCAATGCGGCATACACTTATTTTATTTAGTATATTTTTATACAATTGCAACATTCTTTAAATGTAAAAATGATTGAATTTTACAAAGATTTCAAAATTATTGAGTGGACGACGTATGTATTTATATATAAATATGCTATATGCGTTGCATTACCAAACGCAAGATTTTAGTTAATTTTAGTTGAGGAAAGAAAGTAATATTGTGATTTGTTGTTTTAACTAAACATTGCTACATTTTTAAACTGGTGTTATTCTTTGTACGCGGGCGAACTCTTTTCTCGAAACAGTGATCATTATAATTGTATAGAAACTGCGAGTAGTGAGAAAATCAAGACTGATCACGACCTCTGCTTTCAATGCACTCAAACACATGTTCATATATGTATATCTGCGTATGTATAAACTTGGGAAAACTTTGGAATAGACTAAGCTTTCCAAAGCAGTACACAAAATATAAACCATTGACGTCCATTATAAAAAAAACGCCGAACCTGATAGCGTATCACTGAAATTAAGCTCGTATACATGCACATGAATCAGCATGCGACCGACATCAATTGGGGACATTGTTAAGGTTGCTGCACAAATTTTGAACTCTCTAAAGTGCTAGAAAATTACTCCCACTAAGCATGTACTTATATCATTCCAAAGCAACAATTCGCACATGCATGCTACAGTTTTGCGTCATCTAATCTGATGTGACTACCACTAATATCTCATATTAAGAACGATTCAAAAATGTTTAAAATCCAATTGGTTTGGAACTATCAGTCAATTTACAAGCTCTGAAAGATCACCGAACACTTTTTTTTCCTCACGTCAATTGAATGAGGTCTCATTAACTATTAGCAGGTCTCCCTCCTAAGTAATTTTTACCCCCTCCCTAAAAACCAGCCCTTCAATGTTAATTGATTCCAGCATGCCGATTACTTTAAAATCTTCCTCATGAAATCCCATTAATTTTCCTGCTTCCCTTACTCTAAATAAATGCAGAAAGTCAAATACAATGCGCACGGCAATTTCACTGCTAAACTTGTTAGACAGGATCCAAAACAAGAGTAACTTGTTTCCAAGTGCTATTCGTTTTTTTTTCTTAAGACATGACGAGTAAAGTAAAGGGGTCGTAAGTATTTTAACCTACAATATTAATACGCAATTCTCACTATTTTATTGTTGGCTGGGTGGTGTATTTCGGGCGAATCAATTAAAACAACCAATATTATTACGCAATTCTCACTATAGCCACTTTTTATTGTTGGCTGTCAATCAAAAGCATCAAGAACGTATTTAAGGGGAAATAGGCATGAAATAAAACATTATCAGTGGAAAGCCTGACATTATAGCTATCTATCTATCTATAATTATATATATATGTATACATGTATATATACATATATATGTTTGTATATATATGTATAGTTGTATATATATACATATATCCACATACACATACATAAATAGATATATATACACCCCCACACACATATATATATAAATAAACAGCATATATATATATACATATATATATATGCTGTTTATTTACTAAAATATGAATGCAACTGTGTCGACCAGTTGTCCTAAATAAAAATCTAAACTTTCAATCGTTACATTGAAATATAATCCTTTTATAAATATGAGGATACCGTCAATTTCTGTTTTTGAATTTCAAATAAGGGCATTAATCACGTGCTAACGATCCTAGTGAATAGCAAATAGAGAAAAAAGGAAACCAGTGTATGTGGACGGGGTGATGTGATAAAGAGAACGAATTGAATAGAAAATATTATTAAGTTATTAAAATCTTTTCTAAACGGTCCGTTGTCTTGGTAACAGACAGCTTTCAGCAAATAATTTCCACTGCAAATGAACATTAATTTTAGCTGAAAAAGATCGTTAAGATAGGAATAAACAATACACTGTATTATCGTTATTCTTGATATTTTATTGATTTATATTAGATCAATTTAAGCGAATAAAAATTAGAACATTACAAAATAAATAAATAATGTTTTTTTATAGATACATTCATTTAATGATTGAATCCTTACATGCCTTATTAGTATCATTACTATAAATAGAGGTAATAACTTACTAATCAATATATATACATATATATATATACATATATATATATATATACATACACATATATATATAGAGAGATATATAAATAGATAGATAGGTAGATAGATAAATAGATTTATAACTAAAATGTAGTAAGGATAGAAATAAACTATGAATATTATAGTAATTTGGTAAATAAGAACCATATGAAATATACATTTATTAGGTTAAGGTGTGTCAGTATAATCATCTGCTATTATTTAAGAAAAAACACAAATGTTAAGTTATACTACAGTACGTATACCTATATATACATATAGGTGTATAGCATTACATTAATGCCTACGAAAGCCCATGAAAAATATTATAATTTTATTAAGATTTTCGTAGGTTGGAGTTTAGCTGTAAGATTAATTTTGTATGAATAGTGATAGGAAAGAAGATATAGATTATAGAATTAAAGATGAAAAGCAATAGGTTTTATTTTTTATTTTTTATTACATTTTCACCGCAAACAAGGAACATTGCCACTTTGGTGTAGGGGGCTACTATCAGGGGTAACGAATACTGGTGTACAATGTAGAGAGTTGGACAGATTTACGACTCTCTTTGGAACCTTGTCAAGGTGGGAGAGAATAGTAGCAGATGCACCAGCCCAAATATGACAGCAATACTGCATACATGGGTGAATGGTGGCCTTATAGAGGTACAGGATACTTTCGTGTGCTAGTAGTTTTCTAGCACGGTAGAGAGAGTCCACCGTCCTTGCAGCGGCTCTGACAATGCCTTCAATGTAATTATTCCAACTCATGTTTCCTGTGAACGTTAGGCCAAGGAGTTTGAAAGATGTACTCTCAGATAAAGAGTCGTTGGCCGTCGCTATAGGTTGTAGAGAGGGGTTCTTGTAATTATTGAATTAAACTAGTTTAGCCTTGGCGTCATTGAACGTGACCATCCATTTTTGTCCATATTCCACTACAGATTGGAGGTTATCATCGAGTGTTTCTGTCATTTCTTTAGAAATGTGTTCATTTGTTTTCCTGTCGTGACTGTTATAGGGTGTGGTGTCATCAGCATATATACCAATCTCAGAGGCAATTTTGTCGGGGAGGTAATTTATGAATATCAGGAACAGTAGTGGTCCAAGGATATACCCTTGAGGCACTCCCGCATTTATATATAGTTTAGATGTGCGACCGTCGAGGACAACCTGAATTTGTCTCTTATCTAAACAGGATTTAATTATGTTAAGTATTCTACCAGTGATACCGTATGATCTAATTATCCTGAGGAGACACTTATACCATACCCTATCAAAAGCCTTAAATATATCTAGAGCTACCGCTCTGCCCTCCCCCGCTTCGTCCAGTGAATGGTATATATACTTTAAAGATTTTAACGTTTCCTATAATTCGTACGGTATTTCAGTATATAATTATTAAGAATTCTGCAATTATTAAACTATAATGTTTATGTAGATTTTACGAAAAATCAATGCTGAGCAAGCTGCTAATATATTATAAATATCACATGCCATATTGATAATAACAGTAAAATAATATATAAGTGGGAGAACAATATGGATAAATCAATAAATAACGATGACGGTCATAGAAAATGGTAAATAAAACGACGGTACAACATCAAGTTATATAAAACTTCAACACGGCATTGATAGAGATGGTACAATTGTGGGGATCAAGAACGGTGTAGAAATCTGAAGATGCTTATTACTATATAACGCGTAATATATACATATATATATATATTTGTAGTTCTCTTTCACTCTCTCTCTATACCTTTTTCTATCTACCAGTATATGTGTGCGTCTTTGCACGTGTGTGTGCCTGCAGTTTGCTAATTACTTTGCCTTGTTGACATCATCCTGTCAGGAAAATTAATGGGAATCTAAAGGCAGTCAAACTCACTCCTCTAGTCGCTGCGAATTACATTATCGACCGTAGAGAATTATTATATCGTCTATCACATAGTCTCAGATTTCTTCACAGAAATATTTTATCTAGTCGGACTAACATGCCCTTATTCACTGAATCTATGTTCACTCAGTGACCTTTTACGAGGCAGACATGGGCGTAGAAAGTGCAGGCACTTTTGGGTCATTGTTTTCAACACCTCAAATGCATTTGCCAACGAAATGGTAGTTTAACCTTGTTTGGCTTTTAGTTTTAAGGACATCATTTCTTTTTTTCCCATTTTTCTCTTTATTCAAAAAATAAAGATAATTAATGATCGCTTTTAACTGGATTGTCTAACAAATTAATGCTGTCACTTTTAATGGATAAATACATTTTAGAAAAATTGGTATTGTGAGACTTTCATGCTAATGTATGTAGTGTATGTCAGATTGTCCCGTATTCGGTTAAATATAGGGGAAATGCTTTTAACCTCATAGCTTAATAAAAGAAAAATTGCTTATAATCTGTCGTTCAAATTTTGAGGATGAAATCTTTGTCATCTTAAAAATTATTGATTGTTATACATCGTATCCGAAGTTAACATTATCATTGTATATATATTTTTCAGCACTACGTAATGCCGTAAAGTTTATTCAGACAATTGAATATGAAACAAAGATAATAAGAGGAAAAATGAGAAAAACACATACATTTGTTGTTCTTTACATTTTTGCATGGATAAATCTAAGTAATAAACTACTTACAGTCGTCAATATTTTTCTGTCGATTTATGTAGGATTAATTTATCACGTCAGATTAAAAAAATATACGCAACTTTTTTTAGAAGTGTTTCATGGGAGAAAGTAGATATCAAAAAAAGTTTGAGTTTGTATCGACTCTCGATTTAGACTGGACGCGGTTTTAAAGACTTACCCTACCGATCAATCTTAAGGAACATCGCGGGAATTGCTGGGGAAAATAAACAGTCGAGTTACATTTTGTACATTTTATTCTAATCAATTATCTCTCATGCAGTAAAGTAAGTAACAAAATCCTTCCAAAATATTTTCTGATTGTTATAACAAAATAGTTAAGAAAAAATAGTTTTAACAAACTACCTGAATTAAAAAGTGAAGCAATTACTTATAGTGATTTCACCTTCGAATATGACAAACGCCATTTTATGAAGGGTGTATTAATTCGGCAACCTACGATATGTCACTTATTAGAACTGCTATATTACAAAATTCATTACATATTTTGATGAAAGCAGGTTTTCATTTTGCCCTTGTTTTTGCAGGTCATCTGATAGTTGGCTAGTTATGACAAATCCCAAGAGCCGTAGATTCATTGTATCATGCGTGAATTGACACAATGTTCAACGAGCTTGATTGGAGATGCCTCGCTGTAAACGCACGCTCTCTACTGATCCAAGTTATAATAAAAGGACTATTGCAGGTACCATTAAAATGCACATCCGGACAGTGAACGCTTTAAAGAATAGCTTAACAAAATTTCCTACCGCGGTTATGGTTTTCGGCTTGGTTTACAGTGAGAGCCACGTCATGCCACTTCCCATCTTCAAAATATGCTTCAAAGTTAGCACTAAAGTATACTTGGATGTGCTGAAGTTTGGGATCTTCTGTTTCAATGAGGTGCCCGGTGGCAGAACGTAGGTTTGGCCGACGGACTCGACGCCGGTCCACCATCAAAGAGACCCAATCTTGGCTAAAGAAGGAGTGCTAGGATTTGGACCTTTCTCTCATTGGCCTCCATCCTCAACAGACTGAAACCCGCTGGACAACCTCGTTTAGTCATACGCCCAAAACATCACCAATATGACTTTTCACAACATCAAAGCCTGCCTGAACCCCATTATCCGCCATGTAGGCGATGAGCTCTTGCCGGCGCATGTGGAAAACTCATGCTTCCCAATCGAAGCGGTGATTAAGACTGGAAGCGGCTACGTTGAATAGATATCAGCTCCACTAAATAATAATGTATCCTTTATTAATTTTGTTCAATAATAAAATATGTAAAACAATGCTGTAATTTTGTTTTCTTAAGGGAAATAATTTTATCGTTCCACTCTAAATAATACAAATAATATTAAGGTTTGTTACAAGACGTCAGAATTATTTATAATATTGCAGTTATGTAGGTGCTGTCGACAATATAGTGTTAATACCAAAATGGTTGAAGATTTGAAAATATTTAAAATAAGCGGCACCCGTTAGTCGGTATTGCCTAGTGGAAGCCTTCTTCCCTCCTCGTTTTTGTTGGCGGCCCATCTCCAATGCCATAATGTTAAGAACGGGTTTGGAATAGACACCTCGAATTTCCTGATTTTAAGAAGGTCATATGGAATAGACACAACCAATCCCACCATGGTAAGAACGGCTTTCGGAATAGACCCCCATTTTATAACCTTGATATATGTCGTTAGCATACCTATCGGCAAAGAATATAACCCCACCCAATTTAGGGGAAGACAGTGTCTTGCGGAGAGAAGTCCACATTTTGTCGCCTGTGAAGAACAGTGAATTACAATGCATTACATTATATATTGGAAACTACTTTTCTTCGCCAAAGTTAAAATTGATGATTAGTCGTAGACGACGAAATACGTGTCAGAGGATAATTATATTTTAAAAATGATATATATGCCGCTCCCCACTAAGGGGGTACCTGATTGGTCAATGTGAAAATTATTCCCAACAAGCATTTAGGTAAAAATGACCTTTCGTATAAATACTTGAATTTATTCAAGAAAGTATCGCTAACAAAGAAAAATACAAATATCTACATAAAAAAAATGCGATACATTTAGTAGTCAGGCGAAGCAGCCGCATGGTAGAGTGTTAGGCTTCTTATCATGGGGTCCCGAGTTCGAGTCTCACATGATTCAGCCACTCTGATGAGTCGTAGACGACGACCAACCTGTCAGTGGGTAATTATATTTTATATATATATATATATATATATATATATATATACGAAAAAAGGGGCCTTATATTGATAGGGTTAAAAGTTATCTCCGCTCCCAAAACTCTATCCATCTTATGCCCCTTTTTTATTTATTTCTTTCTCTCTCTCTTTCCCTCTCTCTGTGTCTGTCTGTCTCTGTCTTTCTCTGTTACTTTCTCTCTATCTCTCTCTCTCTCTCTCTCTCTCTCTCTACTCCTTTCATATATTCCTGTGTCTGGTTGAACAGCTCAAACCCTCATAACATCAACCACCTTCTGTCGTTTATTAAATCTTAAACTTTAAATTTAAATTCTCCCCCCCCTTTCCTTTTCCCTCTCTTTATCTCCCCCCCCAATTACAGTTCTACTCGCGCCTAACTGCATTTCCTAAACTCCCCATAAGTCCCACAGCCGTCTAATGTGTTTTAAACCTTAAAACTTAACTATTGTCGATATCCCCCTTTCCTTTATTTTCCCCCTTGTTTCGTTTTTCTCCTATTTACTGCTTCTTCTAATATCATTTTTTCTCGATCATAATATCAATTTCTGTAAAGTCTGACGAAGTTACTGGATCGCTAATATAGTTCGGTAATAGTAACATATGTAACTAACCAGATAAAACGGTAACAAGTCAGGAGCAACATTCATTACAAGGACGAACGTTACACAGGAAAAATACTCACCCCGAAAACACAAAGATGGAAGTAAGAATACTCAGGATATACCTAATAAGTACCACCCAGTCACTAGACCGCGCCATCGTTGCGACGGGAAATATTGGTCGGGTCAATGGTTTTACAAAGATTAATACTGCAACGAATGTGGCAGGGAAGGCAACAAAGCGACCCAGTGCAAGAAGAACAAGGTCAAGAACAGCGTCCGACAGACTAGATTCGACTTGGATTCGGATAAGAACCAGCGCAAATATGTCATTGTTTACATCGTAAATAAACTGTGCATCTAAAATTGGATTCCAGGTCAGACGTGTCCATCATTAACCTTAAGAACTGGAAAGGCTAAGGAAACCAACCATGCGTAAGACGAACAAATCACCTCGAGTTGTAACAAGCGAGAACGTGGAATTTGAGGGAGAGATCCCACTCCCGGTGACCTTCAATAGTGTTACAAAAAAGTGAAAGTGTATGTTCTTATGACATCCGAAAACCTGTTCGGTAATGACTGGATGTAGCGATTCAAATTGTGGGGCCAACCTATGAATTCATTCTGTCATAGGGTAGAAGACTCGTTTACGGAGGCGCAACAACGGGAGGAGGTGATAAAAGTGGAATTTTCAGAAGTATTCTCACCAGGACAATGGAAAATGTACAACGGCTACAGCAAGATTCGAACTAAAAGAAACATTCTGCCCGTTTCAAGAAGAAACGAAACGTTGCATTTGCAGCAAGGGAGAAATCGAAATAAAATAAAAGCTTCAAGGGACTCTGCCAACGGTGGCAGAAAAAACTGAAACTGCAAAGCCGAAAGCTAAAAAAAAACCGCGCCAAAAGAATTCCCAAGCCAAAGCAATAATTTCTACACGTGTATAGGGTTATACCCAACCCGAACACACCGACAGCAGTCTCACTTGCAGAAACGATGTTTGCGCGGAAAGTGAGGTCCATTTTTGACAGGTGTATATTGACCCAAACAGTCCTCTTATGTACTCAGTAAACGTTTCAGATCAGGTGAAAGAGTTTTTTTTCGAAACTTATAAAAATAACAAATCATTCTAGGAGGTGGGCACTATTAAGAAGAAAGTCGGTTACATGGTATATATAATCCAAGGACCAACATATACCCACAAACGTCACCAGAACTCACTAAGAAGATATCGATAACCATCTGAAGATGAGCCGATAGACACTGTCTTCGAAACTTTTGATCTTGAATATCCTGAACTACATCGATCGTTCTGTAAGAGAAAGGCTATCCAGCCAGTGAGGATAAACCCTAAATGGAAGAGATACTGACAGTGTTTACGAACAACATGCTTGAGAAGGGGTGTTGGAGACGCTGCACCATGGAATTAATGGGCTATCATGACATTACGTCATCTGGTGACATCACTTCCGGGATGGATACCGGTGTCCGTGAGTCTCAGATTGGATCGCGACTAAGGCGGTCGGATGCAAATACCCAACCGTTGAGGAAGGGTATTGCTCCACCTGTTTTTTTGCCTGTAATATGTGAATACATGTTCGTATTCCTTCGTTCTTATTAACATTTAACCCCATAACATTACTTTTCTTGGTCTTCTGCGTAAAGCTGTGGGTATCAGATGCAAACTATATCAGTATAAGGCCTAGTAGGTTTCTAACAATGATGATATTGTGTAGGTATACCATAAGGTTTTAGTGGTGTTACTGTTGAGAATGTTGCAGGTATAATGGAGGTTAGCATGCGGTATAAAAGGTGTATGCACGTACACTCATGTACAGTCATACATATCCACCTACATATGTGTATATAAGCATATACATAACAAAACAGCAATAATAACAACAATTATAATAGGCTATTAAAAAAGCATTCATATCAGGAAAATAGTGCTTATTTCAGGAATTTTATTGATGAAAATATTGTATATTTAAATGAGAGATGC
The DNA here is from genome assembly GCF_053919585.1 of Euprymna scolopes. NCBI lineage: Eukaryota > Metazoa > Mollusca > Cephalopoda > Sepiida > Sepiolidae > Euprymna > Euprymna scolopes. The sequence continues at coordinate 7,923,989 of NC_136489.1, forward strand.
TAATGATATCATTTAGTTGCTAAATTTTCTGAATAAACAAAAATGCCCCTATGCGTATTGCTTCGTGACGTGATGTGCTTCTCTAAAAGTGAGATACGTGTGTTGATATGTTTCCTAATGTGTATGTCGAAGTAGCTGGTGGTACAGCCTATGTTAGTGTTGCAAAATTTAACACATTGTAGGTTATAGAAAACATTTATGCGTAGGCATTTTCCACAGTAATCAATATGGGAATTTATCAAAAACAAATGTCGGGTGTTTTGCTTGTGTGTTTTTGGAGAGGTATTTATGCAAGTATATACCTACGTGGATAAGTTACTCACTAAGAATCTTTTTGTGGATTGCAGTGTAAATAATCTTCCACACCCACACACACACACACATATATATATATATACATATATATATATATATATATATATATATATATATATATATATATATATATACGCTTGTTGATGACAAATCTTATTCGAAATAAGCAGGACTGCCCGCAGCGGCTGCAGTCAAATATTCTCTGTTCGAGAGACCTCAAAGGAGGTGACAGCCTGGCGAAGAGTACGTCACAAGGTATCACTGTCAACAATGAGAGAGTCTTTATATCGTTTCTTCAATTCCCCTCTGTCACAGCAGGTCAGTAGAGAGTTCCCAATATAGACCTATCCTCTATTTTGGAGACGTGTCCGGCCCGGCGTAACTGAAACTTCAGCAGCACGGCATTGATGATTCTTATAAAAACAAAACAAACCAAAGTTAGAGCTATTATTAAGGGAGCAAGTATGGGTAATATCCGGCTATTTTGCTGGTTTCGGTGTTTTGTTGGTTACTCAAACCAAAATAAGCCTGTAATAAGCTATGTAATAATATTGTTTTGTGACAGATCCCATTGCATAGCGTATAGTGGTATTTAGGAATGGTGTGTCTAAACATTAACATCACTTTTAGTCGAAATACATTCCGAGGTTGCTTTGTGTAAGAAAAGTTTGGTTGAAAATTGCTTAATATATATGTAGCGGTGATATACCAAATTTCAAAGTCACAGCGAATTCAATTTTCGCACTGCGAATCTTGATTGGGTAGATGAAACTTAAAACTCAAAGGAGTTTTGCCATGCGACTTGAGTTGAGTTGGGTTTAGTTCAGAACAGTTGTTGTAAGGAGTTACGATCCAACCACCCTACACCACCCTTGCTCGACCGAGTAGAAGAGAGAGATAAACAGAGAGAGAGAGAGAGGGAGAGAAAGAGAGAGTGAGAGAGAGAGAGAGAGGAAAATAAGGAGAAACAGGAATAATTATGTGTCCCAAATGATTTTTTTTTAATGGAGAGAACTGTTCAAGCGACTGTGAATAAAATGTTTTAACGAAAAAAGAAAATGTCATATATTTAAAAAAAAAACTTTACTGTATAATATCAAGCATATAAGTCAAGAGTTTATTTAATAATAAATCTTCAAAAAATACGGAAATACGACTGGATTTTTTACGAAATTCATAACTCAAATACAAACAAAAACTGTCTATTTGGATTAATTTAGTAGCCATAAAGGAGAAAACATACAAAACTGACGGAGGTTTTAAGCTGTGTGCCGTACACTATCTCTTTTGGTATCGACTTTAGTTGATCCTGTTAATTTTTTCCTCTATTTATTTTGTAATTGGGTTTTAAACACCGAACGACTAATGAAGCGAGAAATACCAGGGATGGCGCATCAAACACCGTAATCTTCTGAATTTTCTTCGGTATTCTGAAATTGGAACGACCTAGAATTCCAGTCCCGTACCAATGAAGACTTTACCAGCTACAAGTTACCCAGAATACTACTCCAAAGTCTCTATCGTGTTACACACGCCAATAATAATAGAAGTTACATTGTATAGACTATCACACTGTTAATATGTGTAACAGAGTGAAAAGTTCCAGGCTACAAATGAATATGTATAGACATGATAAAACTGCAATATACAGTTCCGTCTTGTCGATTATGACAGAATAAAAGCCCGGAAGCATCCTATTGAAAACGCGCGACCATATATATATATATAGTGTTACAAACAACCACCTCGACATCAAATATTATATCATTATTCTGTTAGTAACATAGAATAGATATTTAGTTCTATGTTCGAACTGAATGAAGATCCACCAACACCCAGTGTTTAAATCAGTCCGAGGACGGAGAGGGTGACGTATGACGGCGGAACAATTACTATGCTGTGATCCGATCTCTGAAACAAAGAAAGAACCCATTAGACCCATCAATCACGGGGTAAGAGAGAAAGTGAGAGACAGAGGGGGAAGAAAAGAAAAGAAAGACAGAACGAGAGAATTTAAAAATCTCCGACCGACGTCAGCACCAAACACATCCCACCTTCTCCAAGTGCCGTTGACCGAACGACGACCTGCCACTTGCTTTCATAGCAAGTGGCAGGACGTCGTTCGTCAAGGCACTTCGTGACCTCGTTTTTGTCTTCGGGCTTTTGCGCCAAGCAGCAGAATAAGGAAAGAAAATACGATTTCTTCAATTCTTTTTTTAGAATCGAGGGGCGAAACAACAAAAAAGGCGGAAAAAATAATTTTCTCTCTTGTGCGAAAAGTTCGGCCAAAAAGTTCGATCGCGAACAGGCGCAACTCCTTGGCCAGCGATTTACCTGTAATTCCAGATTAGAGCCAACAAACAAATTCTGACTAAATCAACACCTGATATGAATATCTCCCTCTTTCTATGTCGCGACATCCTACACCACAGTCACCTCCAAGGCGTGTGAGCCTGAACTCATTCCTGCTATACTAAGAAAGAAATGGTCAGCTGAGCTATTCTCCTTATTTTTCAAACTGTACCATAAATTCCTTGCTTCATCTTGCTTCCCTAATTGTATCTGTGTGTGCTGGTTAAGGAGCCGACCCTCTTTATCCTTGCCCTATCAGTCTCCTCAACCTCTTCGCTAAAGTCGTTTAGGCCGTAATTAATCAATCAATCACTTGTCAACAACTTCGTAAAAGCAAATATCCTCTCTAACAAACTACATGGATACAATGCCGTTCTACTGCAGATATTTTAACAGTCGTCACTGAACAGGTATATGATCAATTGGTTAAGGCGGGCGAAATCATGCATGTATCCCTTTATATATCCAAATATTTTGACAGAGTCTGACACCAAGGACTGCTAATGCAAATTAAACAGTACGGTATTACTGGACGTATACTGCATATAATTAGCTCTTTCGTAGAAATAGAACAATCTTAGTAGACATTGATGGATGAACAACCAAGCAGAATAATATTAATGCAGAAGTGCAATAGAGGGCGATGCTTGTACCACTATTATTCCTGATATTCATAAATGCCCTCCCTGATAATACTGTGTCCTAGATCAATATATGTGCTGATAATACATACATCTTGCATGAAGAAAGAACGGGTGTAGATAACTCTAGGTCAATTGCATAATCCATAGAAAGTTACCTGCATACTGGAGTTGAATAGGGCCACACATGTATGGTAACATTTAATGCTAGAAAAACTAAGATACTCTTCTTTAAAATTACAAGATCCCTCTCCAACTACATCTAACTAAGACAAATACAACTTTACGTGAGAATTATTCGTTCAAGTTTCTCGGTCTTACAGTTACGGACGATATGAACTGTACCAAATATATTGAGGGCATAGGGATTGCCGCTTCAGAAATAAGTGGGTTCCCCCTATCGAGCTAGAAGTTTACTTATACCTGGCAATATCCTGTATCTCTACAAGGCCACCATTCGCAAATGCATGGAGTACTGCTGCCAGATCTGGGCTGGTTAATCTACACTAGCCTTTCCCTATTAGATAAGCTTCATAAAAGTGTGTTTAATCTAATAGGTCCAACTTTGTAATCTACGTCCAACCCCTGCCCCGTTGCCGATCGATCTGCATATCTCCGACAAACGCGCTTAGCAAGAAAATTCAATCCCCTCACTCTTAAGGACCTAAATGGAGAAATTCGCTGCTCTAACATTTTCTTATTTTGAACAGCTACACGTAAGAATTCCCTTGTTGATATTGCTTCCTGTGTGTGCTGATATGCCGCACTTACAATGTATCATACTCCAAAATCTTGTTAATCTTTTCTAGACATACTCCCAAAAACTATCGCCTTACATCCAAGTGGCGATATGCGTTGTTAGGGATGAACATGAGTAAAAAGAAAAAAAAAGCTTTACATGGTCTCACTTTCACATTAGGATTTTTGATGAAGTATACATTACAGTTCTAGATTAAATTAAACGATTAATAATAATCTTGACTAAATTCTATAAAGCAAACATTTTCGCTATGTAATTAAATGAATGGATTTGATTAAATTTCAATTTGATATCAGGTAATTCAAGATCCAAACACAAGCTGACTGTCAATGGTGTTAAAGATCATATCGACGGCGAGGCAACATATTCGTTACGAAAACTTTATTAGCTTAAAGAATTGTCAGAACAAAATGTCAAATTGAAGAATAATGAATTGTCATATGTTAATAATATATTTAGATTCAAACAATTAATAATGTATCATCCAACTTCCAGAAAATAAGACTCACCGTATAATGGGGGATTGTTCAAAATTCAAATTTAGAGATGCAACATATGTTTGCAGTGACCGATCAATATGTATAAATCTTGTACGAAGTTACACCTCTTAAAGATATGTCCAAGAGGATAATCCACAATTCAAGATGCAACGTAAGGCAGATATATTGAAACGGAAATGAAAACAAATTTAAAACAGATATTCAATTGACTATTTATAATTCTTTCAAGGTCTACCTCTGGTCAGACGCAAGCACATGAATTAAATTCCAATGCTCCCATCAGATTTAAGCTGACGTTGCGCTGGTCAGAACTGGTGGGTGAATATTTTGTATTATTAAGCGCTGTAAATAAGTCTCTGTAAGATCTGCAATATCTAATGCCTTTATCTTCGCTGGCAGGGATATACGTGCGTTTGTAAACCACTTATAATTGCATACTCCCAATAAAACATTATCTCTAAAACGACTATGATGAGTGTGTTTTCAGTTCAGTGCAATGCAATTCAAAAAACATAGCAGCAGTAAAATTGTTCAGTTTATAATACTCTCTAAAAGACTAACATCGCATATCATCGTTACACACCAGAATGTTGATAAATATTTCTTATTTTTCAAAACGGGTTCTCTTTTGTTTTCGAGTTAATGATAGCACAGTCTTCAAGCGGGTAATCGACGAAGTTGTATAAAAATAAATTTACCCGTATTTTGTCAAATACCGCATGAGTATTGAATGGTTCACGGGGGAACACACGAATCACGAGTAACTTTGGGTGCTGATTCCTCTAGAAGAAATAATCGCCTGATTTCATATACTATAGGACAAAATGTGAGGCGACTATCTGACGTAAATGAAGTACAAACAATATCTCGGTCAGAAATGCCAGTAAAGAGAACTTAAATCATGAATATAATGTGATTGGTAGGCATTTAGATTATGACGACAAAAATAGATTAATATAATAATACGAGTGCAATTAGATTCAATGTCACACACTCTGAATTTCGTGACATGCCGAAAATAATAGATAAATATATAATTTGTTTTCTACAATCAAAGTTTGTCCAACTTCAATGTAACCAAATAAGAAATAGTTATTTGTAAACAAAACATTTGTGTGTACATATGAATAATAAAATAAATATGCATCCCTTTGTCATATGCGTACACACCAAAGTTTTTCGTGCATGGTGTTTTTCATCTGGGAGGGCAACCAGGCTAAGATCGAAATGGAATAGCTGTTCTGATGCTTCACTCTTGTATAATTATTCTTAGTAAACTTAGTGAAAATCCTTTTATAAAATACTTTTGTTTTAATCTGCACAAATTCCAGATGAAAAACAACCTTGTGTGACCTTTTCCTCTCGTGGGGAATCCACTACATAGCAACCGTAAAATTTTAAAAGTGACGTTTAATTGTTGTGTGAAACAAAGCTTAACAATGTCTTACTTTACTATTTTGGTTGAAAATTACATTGTAACGATATGTATAGTTAGAAATATAAATCGTGAATACATTCATCACAGGGTAAACAATATATTTTTTTTTTTTTTTTTTTTACACAGTGATCACCACTTATCAAGGCCCGGAAGCCACTCAGGGATAAGGGTTATTGTAAGTACATCACGTTAGTGAGGAGATTTTATGAAGTGTTTAATTAGGGGGGCGGTTCATTAGGAATTTGTTAACATTAGACTTGAAGACATCCAAGTTGTAGTCCGGAGGGAAGCAGGCAGACGGAACAGAGTTCCACAGGCGTGCAGTTCTAAGAAAGAAGCTTTGCTCATGAAATCCGCGTTTTGATTTAGGCACAGATATAGAGTGGGGGAAATTTTTCACAGTGGATTCAGCTAGACGGGTGTTTTTCGTGAAAGATTGGCGAGGGGGGACCAGGGATTGGAGTTCAGACGAGCACCTGCCATGAAAATAACGATAAAACAAAGATAGGCTCGCAACGTCTCTTCTGTGGGAGAGGGGTTGAAGGGTAGAGAAAAGGGCATCCCCCACTAAACCACGAAGTCTATTTTGTACTCTGTCAAGGCATGATAGGCTGTTTTTGGCAGCTCCTGCCCAGATATGGCAACAGTATTCCATCCTTGGCCGTACTTGGCTTTTATATAGATAGAGAATTGCATCAGTAGTGAGATATCTTCTGGAGCGGTAGAAGGATCCCACCATCTTTCCTGCGATCTTGGCCACAGACTTGATGTACGTGTTCCATTTCAGATCAGGAGTAAAGGTCAAACCCAGAAGCTTGTCAAAACACGGGGCCTCACCCAGACGAGAGCCATCCATCACAATTGATGCAAGCTGGGGATCAGAGCGTTGATGATATAAGGATAGGAGTTTGGTTTTGGATGCATTAAAGGTAACTAGCCACATCTTCCCCCACTGAACCACGCGCTCGAGATCAGAGGAGAGAGAATCCGAGAGAACTTCGTCATTTACAGACTTTGATGTGTTGCCGTAGATGGTCGTGTCATCAGCATAGATGTCAAAAAATGATTTAAGTATGTGTTTAGGGAGGTCATTGATGTAGATCAGGAAGAGAGTTGGGCCCAGGATTGACCCCTGAGGGACACCAGCATTTATATTGCAGGCCTCCGATTTTTGTCCATCTACCACTACTCTTATGAGCCTATCAGAGAGAAATGATTTAATGATTGAGAAAACATTTCCAGTTATACCGTAGCTGGAAATCTTGTGAAGTAGACCCTTATGCCATACTTTGTCAAAGGCCTTTGATATGTCGAGAGCAATTGCCCTAGAAAGGAAGCCTTTGTCAAGAGATTCACTAATCCTGTGGGATATAACCGTCAGCACATCTGCGGTAGATCTTGCAGAGCGGAAACCATATTGTGTGTCACTAAGAAGGTTATTCCTGCTGAGGTGGTTTACTATTTCTCTATTTAATATTGATTCCAGTAACTTACTCATAACACAGAGAAGACTTATTGGTCTGTATTGAGAGGGAGATGACTTATCACCTGAATTCTTAAATACAGGGCAAACTGAGGAGGTCTTCCAGGGGGTCGGAAAGCACTTCTCCTTAAGGCAGCGCTTAAATAGTTTCGTAAGTATGGGAGCAAGTTCTGGTTGAAGCTTTTTTAACACTATAATTGGGATGCCATCAGGGCCAGTTGCTTTACTGGAATCTAGGTTTTTTATTAGCTTGGCGACCTCATGCACGGATATTTGTATGTTACCTAGCTTGTTCTGTGTTATAGGAGGAAATATGGGGAGTTGATGGCCTTCGTCGCATAGGGTAGAATTAGCTGCAAAGTTCTTTGCAAATAGTTTGGCCTTGTCTGATGCTGACGAGATAACCTCTTGTCCATTGATAATGGTTGGGATAGAACGCACACTTCTGTTCAAGATCCTATTTGTTATTTGCCAAAACTGGTGGGAACCAAGCCGCTGATCAGCTACCTTGGATTTAACAGACTGGGCATATAGCTCTCTTGCATTTTTTATTACTCTTTTACAGTGGTTGCTGGCAGTCCTGAAAGCAGCTTTAGTCTCAGTGCATCTATTACGTTGGTAGTTATGGAAAAAGTGATTTCTGTGCGCGATAGCAGCAGCACATTCTGGGGAGAACCATGGCTGGCTGTTAGGTTTTTGTTGGAATTTTTTAGATGGTATGAATTGGTCTATGCCTACAATTAACCATTCGGTCAGATCTGATACTATAGAGGACACTTCCTTTTTAAACATGGAGTGCAGAGGTAAATCAGATATGAATGTACGGAAGCTATCCCAGTCAGCCATAGAGTATCGGTATACAGTACGGTGGAGGGGTACGTCTGATGGCTTCTTACATTTTGTTTTTATCTTAACTGATACGACGGAGTGGTCGGAGGATCCTAAAGGAGAATGAACGGTACATGAACATAGCTCAGGGGAAGTTGAAAGAAAAAGGTCTAAGAGGCTTGCATATTGATTGGGTGTATCGGGCACACGGGTGGGTTCGCGAACAATCTGAGTGAGGTCATAAGCAATGGCAAAATCATAACAAAACCTCCCCTCATCATCTGTCTTATTTGAATGGGTTAGCCATTCCACGTTATGGACGTTGAAGTCACCACAGATGTGGATGTTAGCCGAGGGATGTGAAGACAGTATGTGGTCTATTTTCTCAGATATGCTCTTAAAGATAGTAACTCCGCTGTTGTGGGGCCTATAGAGGGCAAATATAAATACAGTGGTGTTAGCAAGTGCAACCCTGAAGCACATATAGGGTAAATTAGGATCTTCTCTAGAGATATCCCTGCCACATGGGAAGCCATCCTTAATGTAGGCACATATTCCATGCCCATGGCGATCTTGGGAGTCAGATATATATATATATATATATATATATATATATATATATATATATATATGTATATATATATATATACGCGTACTTATTCTAGTATATATATATATATATATATATATATATATATATATATATATATATATATACTAGAACAAGTACGCGTCGTTGACAGGGTTCAAAAACAGCCTACAGAAAATGGACTCTGATTTATGAAAGTATGATAGCTTATGAAAAGGAAGGGTTGTAAAGAGATAGTTTCGAATTCGGGGGTAGCAAAAAAAAGCAAAATATGATGAAAGTAAAAATAAAATAGATATCCCTCATAATTTATTATACCATACCTGTTCACACTGAAACACTTATCACAATTTCTGTGAATTTATATTAAAAAACCTTGTTAAACTCTGTGACATATTTCCATTCTATGGAGGTCAGGCGCGAACGAACACCCCATAATTTTATTATATCATATTTCTTAAAACTGAAACATAATTATCAAGGTATACTTACGCAGATAGAGACGAAAAGTCTTTATTAAAGTCTGTGCCTATATCCATTCTATCGAGGCCAGGTTCAGACGCAGACCCCACAATTTTAATGAACCAGCGTTCTGCCAGATCAAACATACCCATCCCTCTCCCTCGCTGCATCTTCTATCGTAATATGTGACGAGTTTTCTATAATAGCCAACCATATAGGAGCTTATTTGTGACCAGACCCCCACACACAACACTTCAGATTTATATATATATATATATATATATATATATATATATATATATATATAAAGGTACACATTTTTTAACATTTATAGAAACTGATTAATTTCCAGTATTATTTTATATTAACCATAGACACACACTCAAATTATTTTATCTAAGCACGTTGTATAACACATAATTCCGTTGTATCTTTGACCCTTGTGTCCAGTCTTACTTGCGGTTGATTTGCTAGGAATCTATGAGGTTTCTGCTGTCCTCAAATTCTATATTAATTCGTAGACGGTGTGCAATTAAAGCACAGGTTATTATTACACTATCTGTGAGCTCCCTTTTTTCTATTTTTATATAGTTCGAATTTCAAGTTAATCTGTGTGGCTAGTAATGAAAATACTTGATAAATTAAAATTATGTTTCAAATAATAAAACTCACGTATTAAGCAATATATTTAATCAGACAACGTATACAGACAACTTTAAATCATATTTTGCTATTCTAACAAAGTTATTCGCTTCAGGTGCTTTTATATCATTTAAATATATTGTTCGACTAGCGAATTTCTCCCCTACACTATATTGTATTACTCTTCTGTTCGTTTCACACGTGGTTTAAAAATTGCAGATGGTATAAAATATAAACATGTATTAAAATTATTAAAAAGCACCAGGTATTTAACAAACATAGTATTCTTATTTTTAGTAAGATTTCACTCATATTCAATATATTTCCCTTTTTTTTTTCTTTTGTTGAAAACCCTTCCAAATCACTTATTCTTTTTTATATGGATGCATGGACATAGCAAGCGATAATTCGATCATCGCTTTTACTGGCATTGATGCTCTTCCAAATAAAATCTTGATAAGCCAACCTAAATGTTATATCAAACCAAAACCTTACATGAAAAATGCTATTGAACCATAAACGTGACATACGGATATTTTGATATCACCTATAACCCTTGACTACAAATCGAAGCGTAGATTCATAAAACGACGAGATATTACGTAACGATAATTCGGGAAACGTCAGAGATCACCCATGAAGTAACACCTTTTATCTCTTTCTTGAACCTTGCGCAAATTAGATAACAGAAAATGATCAAAGTAAGCATGGAAATATTTGTTCCTGCAAAGAAATTTGTATACAGCCCCACTGTCGCAAATTGATCACTTCAATCTGTGAAGCTTCCCTTTTATGCAGGCAACACATATTGAACTAAGTTAACCGTATACACTTCAGCTACAAATAAGTAACAAAATTAACACATAGAGAACATTGTAACTGTGTAATAGATGCAATTAAAATTAACTATGAAGAAATTCCAAGATAATGTTTCACGTGGCAAATAGTAAGAATATTCGAGTTGCGTAAAGTCTATTATAATTTATTAAAAACGGGCTATCAATAATATTTTCCAAAAATCACAGTAACCGATGAGGCTTAAACCTTAATTCTACAAATAATATAATTCGAATTTATGACTACATTCCAACATGATACTAGATTATCTTAGCGTCGCTATTTACTACGCCCTGAATGCCATTAAAAAACTTTACAAGGTCCGATATAGTAATGGGCACATTTTCGGCTGAGATGGCTTCATTTTCTACAAACGCTATATAAATATCTCTTTCGATTATTGCCCTGCTTATAGCACAGAATTATCTCTGAAATACTCAGTTCGAATAACTCGTGTGACATAACTTACGTAAATAATATTACACGTAAATCCACATCGCGCTCTTGGTTGTTATTTTCTCAATCGTTACTCAAGTTAGCGATATTTTTCAACTCCAAAAAATTATAAACATGTTTCTGAACAAACCTTTTGGTGAAAACGATAATACTCTGAGTTCCTTAACTTCTAGTAGTAAGTGTAACGACGGTGGTGTAGTTAATATTAAAATACCTTGTATGAAGATCTTTCAAGAGAATGAACTCATACGGTATTACTTAATGAATATTTAATATAACATTAACATTCGTTGCTGGAGTACTATTACCACCTATGGGCAGGAGCTGCTAGAAAGGACTTACCCTGCCTTGATAAAATTCAAAATAGACTTCGTAGCCTCGTAGGAGATGGCCTTTCCTCTTCCGTGCAACCTCTTTCTCACAGAAGAGAGGTTGCGATTTTGTCTCTGCTTTATCGTTATTTTCATGCCAAGTACTCAGCTGAGCTTAAATTTATGGTTCTCCTCGCCGAACTTTCACAAGAAACACCCGTCTAGCAGAAAATACTATCAATAATTTCTCCCACACTTCATCTGTGTCTAAACCTATACGTATATTCCGTGAGCAAAGCTACTTTCTTTAAACTGCACACCTATGTAATAGTCTTCCGTTTTTCTGCTTTCCAGCTCACTACAATAAGGTTTCCTTCAAGTTTACCGTAAACAGGTTTTTGATGATCCGTTCCATATTAGTTAAAAGATTTACTGAATTTCCATTACTAACGATTACTATATTGTCCAATTTCTACTGTACACTCTTTAGCCCTAATGATCGAGTGGCCTCTTAGCCTTAATAACGGGTGATGCTTATGGAAAAAACATGAAATAATTGTGTACATAGTGCCAGATAATTAGATCTATATTATTTTTATTTTTATTTTGGGAAGCGGTATTTGTCAAGTGGTTACCGAACTGGACAGGCTGAGTTTTTCAAATTCGAATCCAATTCGTTCCACAATAATCACTTCCACTAAGGATTTTGACAAATTTCTCGTACTTGACATTTCTAGTAAGAATTCTGACTAGAATTTATTAGGAGCACGAATTCCAATATTAATACTTTCAGATTCATATGAGATGATGATGATGATGATGATGATGATGATGATGATGATGATGGTGGTTGTGGTGGTGGTGGTGATGATGATGATGATGATGATGATGATGATGATGATGATGATGATTGCTAATATTCATAAACGACTGATGTGATGGCTGGTTGGTTGTTTTTTTTTTTACGGCATATCAACAATTTTCAGGCTATTGCTGAATCCAGTGATCTTGAAGAACAATTTTTAATAGAATTAATTATTTAAACCATAATTCAGATCCTAAAAGCTACAACCATTTCCGGCCAGAGTCGACCTGAGAGCACAAGCAATTAAAGTGTTGCTCCACACTCCCCAAAGCGTGAGAGCGGGGCCTCGCCATATGATATAGTGTAAGGCCATATCCAGGAGCCTTATGTGATAGAGAAATGTGAGAAATGTGTATATTTAAACATTATATTATTCCTTTTTTTCACCATGAAGTCTACGCTAACAGATATAAGCAAAGTCAGTTATGAAATACCTTAACCCTTTGGAAATAAATCTATTAGTTAATGAATATAACTTTTCAGAAGGAAATTTAATGTTAAATTAAAGATTACCAAAGATGATGGCACGATTTCTTCTATTCGAACATTAAAACTTCTCTGCTTTACATAAACAGACTGTCATACTGAAAGGATACTGTAAAAGTGACCTCCCTGCCAAGCGATATACATCTACATGTGCTAGTATCTATTTTTAAATATGGATATTGCAACATCTTGTTTTGCCAACAGCCCTCTATTCGGTCCCTCTTTGAAAATGTGGGTCTAAAAAAACAAGACCGACATGGTCTACTAAGACCAAGTCACTGTAACAGAGCTGCAATATTTGCATCCATGTGCTATTCTTACAAGTACTTCACCAGAATGGTTTCAGAGGAACATAAACGTAAACATGCCCGATAGTCGACCAGCAACAAACTTTAACCTGTCTAATGTTGAATGTTTTCTAGTCAGACTCATTTCCTTTGAAATACCTTGTTTTTCTAGTTTCGCTGACTATCCTGAAGTGCAGACATTCCTATTTAATGTTAGAAAATATCTTTGAAGATGACAGATTTATGTGACTGAAAAAATACGGCCTAAAATCCAAGTAGTGTTACGCGTTTAAGTGCCAATTCTTTTTATTTTGATCGAATAAAATCATAAAAAATTAAAACATTTGCGAGATTATTGTAATCATAAACCTGAAATACAGATCGATAAATGTTCTTTTGCAATAACAGAATATAGACCAGTAAATGTGCTATATTAAAGATAAAAAATAAGAGACCGATCACTGATATAAGGTACGCAATGGATATTTCAGAAAAAAATATGCCTGCCTATGTACGTTTCGATGTATGTGACGACACGCATAATTAACAAATAACACAAAATAAACTTTGACAAGTTAAATTCATATCCTAGGTAAATAACTTAAGTTCATTTTTCACTAATTCGTCTTAAATTATACAGAAAACATAAACACTGTTACTGATATGTTCGAGTTATATTTCAACAACTGAAACACGCTAACACGTATCAGCGACCTGTAAGTCAGGGTATAATATTACACCTGTGACTTTTCCATAATTTTATTTGTTTTTTTTTGTTTGTTTTTTTGTATTTAGTTTTCGTGAATGTCAAACAGGCATCACGTGTGTCAGCGTTATAAGGAATATAAACATTGACGTGTGAAAAATAGGATATTTTGAAAAGCAAAACTGGAGTGACAGATTAGTAAATAGCATAAAAATTCAAGAAATAGTA
>NC_136489.1:7940674-7950674 GCF_053919585.1 Euprymna scolopes
GCTAGCTAAACCTCTCCAAACAATTAACAACTAATGAAAACCAAATAAATAAACCGAATCATAGCCCACCTCCCGCCTCCGAACCAAAGCGAACAACCAACAGGTCACGACATACTTATCAAGAAATCAGCTCACCAACGAGACGCCAAAAACTTTAACATTAAAATTCGAATTTTAAAGTAACCTCCTCCTCCTACCCCCACATATCCCTCTTTTCCCCCTCCATGTATCCCTGTGCCCTCAGCCACACCAGCACTGAACTTCCCAGGCCCTCCCCCACCAGATCCTTAAACTCCAAAACTAAAACATTACTGACATACCTAGCACCCCTCACACATTTCCCCTTCTTCCCTTTCTCTTTTTTCCGCTCTTCTCGCACCCCTCCCATGACATCATTTACTCTTTCATCCCATCATAACAAACATTTCTGTAAAAGTCTGAGGAAGCTACAGACGGCCCCCAAAAAAACAGACGGTTAGCTGAAACAACATTGTAACTTAACAAAAACATACGGTAATAAAAAATAAAACTTATATATATATATATATATATATATATATATATATATATATATATATATATATATATATATAGTATTTGGCTAGTCGGTATTGCACGGTCTTGCACTAGGCTTAAAATTATATTTAATTCATGCAAATTGCCTATGTATCATTATAGTTATTATTTTGTTATGTTTTGGTAGTATATATAACTATGAATTATTTTTCCAGGTGAATAATCCCCACGCACCCCAAAATTAAAAATAAAAAAAAAATATTGATATTACTGTTCATCACATTCCTTCCGTGTCAACTGACATTTGATCGTATCAATGAATAGCATCGAAAAGTAACTTAGTTTTAAAGATTGGAAACGAAGACATGATTTTCTGTATTTTATATACCGCCTTTTTTATCGTAAATTTATATCATGTATCAGAAAAAGTAAAATAACCTAGTGAGGTACTCATGCGTTTTAACAGGGGATAAACCCATCTGTAGTTGAATGATTTCTCATTAAGCTATATAGCCAGATTATAATGCATTTCTTCATTTAAGTTGATATGGTTTGCTTAAACGTAACATATTCCCGTGTAAGAATTTTTTTCCTATGAAACTGTTCAGTTCATCAAATAATACTGCCAGACATATGACTCAGATTTGTGTGAAATTTGCAAAATATAGAATCAGCCGTTTCGAAACCAATCAGAGAGAAACTTACACACACAGTGCCTTATATATAATACTAGCATTTAAGTCCGGTGTTGGCCGGGTGTTTGGAAGTGTATGTTAAGCAACAAAAAAATTGTTGTAGGAAGGCAGGCTGTAACGAGGGAAAAAAATCCTGAAACCTTTATTTTTACGACCACCGCCAAACCGGAAGTGACGTAGGTTTACATTAAAGTTAGACAATCGAGAGGAGCAGATGACTTTCGAAAATATCAGCGAAAAAAGGACGCCCTTGAAAAAAGTGCCCAATTGGAGGTGAAGATATTAACAATGTACGCCAATTTTTAGATATTTGTCGTCTGAAAAGTCGGCTTTCAAAATGATACTGATCTTGTACAAATCCGTCACCTCTGTCGAGGGTTTTAGGCACGAAATACAAACATAAATACATACATATATTTTATATTGGTAACTAAAAATGTTTGACCCAAACCAATTAAAAATCTTGCCCTACCTCTGAATACACTTTATGTAAAATATTAAATATTTAGATCAGAAATCAACTGCCGAGGTTATTTTTTAAGTTTGAACTCTATTATGCCCCCTTAACATTTAGTGTTTGATGCCCCAATATAGTTATTAAGTAAGATTCATGTCCAAGGAATCTATATCTAAAATTTTGAGTGTTTAGACTCAAAATTATTGGTAGAGTTCTAAAAGGTAAAGTAATTGAACCTTTTCCGTTTTAAACGCTAAGTTTCTGGCCGAAATCAGATTACAAAGATTTTCCCAAATCTCAGTCCCCTGTATATAAAATTTCGAGTGTATAGACTAGAAATGGATAGATGTATTGCGTAGGTAAATGTACACACATAATGCACAGACACACAGATGCAAAGACAGGTTCACTTTTATAGACATACTAGCATTTCAGCCCGGCGTTGCCCAGGTCTTCAGAAGTGTAAGTTGAACAAAAACAAAAGCAGTCATTTTTTTTTAACTTTGACCCCTATTATGACCTCTTAACATTTATTGTTTGGGACTGAAATGACATTATTAAGTTTGATCGATGTTCAAGAAACGTATATCTAGAATTTCATGGGTTTACCCAAAATTGGCGAAGGAGATTTGGTAGAGACCTCAAAAGTCAAATCGGTGACCTTTGGCCACTTAACAGGCAAATTTCCGGCTGAAATGGATTAAAAAGATTTGCCTAAACCTCAGTACCCCTTATATCAAATTTCGAGTGTGTAGACTTAAAGTTAACAGAGTTATTGCGTAGGGAAATGTACATACACAGCCACACAGATACACGGACTCGTTAACATTTGTATATATATATATATATATATATATATATATATATATATATATATATATATATATATATATATATATATATATATATATATATAACTAGCTGCGGGGCCGGGCGTTGCCCGTGTTTTTCGAAGTGTGTGTTCAGCAAAAAAAAAAAAATGCAACTAGAAAGGCAGGCTCGGACCCGAAGGAGGAAAAGAACGGGAAAATGATAACGTCTTTGCTGTTACGTCCACCACCAAAACGGATGTGACATAAGTTTAAATTAAGGGTATAAAATCGAAAAGACGGGATGACTTTATAAAATATCGGCGAAGAAATTGACCCTTCCTGTAAAATTGCCTAGTGTCGGGTGAAGAAATTAATGTTTTAAGCCAATTTTTCGTCTGAATGTTTGAGCTACAAGAAAATACTAGTCTGGTTGAAATCTGCCGCCTTTCTCGAAAGTTTTAGGCATACATACAAACATACATACACACAATATACAAACATACATACATACATACATACACATATTTGTATATTTGTAGCTCAAACTTTCGGCCCAACTCGATTACAAAGCTTGCCTTACCTCTGAATACCCTTTATGTAAAATTTTATGTTTAGACGAGAAATACTATGAGTCATTTGGTAGAGACCGCAGAGACATTTATTTTTAAACATTGACCGCTATTATTATCATTTAACGTTAATTGTTTTGGACCAAAATTAAGTTATTAAGTTAGATACATGCCCACGGAATCTATATCTTTTTTTTTTTTTTACAAGGAGGTGACAACTTATCAGGGCCCAGAAGCCACTGCGGATAAGGGTTAATGCGTGTACAGTAATCGATGGGAGAGTATCGTAGTAATCGTCAGACTTAGAGATTCGACAAAGTGTCTTATTTAAGGGGGCTGTTTGTCGGGTAATTGGTTATGTTGGACTTGAATACATCCAAGTTGTAGTCAGGTGGGAAACAGGCAATCTGAAGTGAGTTACACAGTGGTGGACTTCTAAGAAAAAAGCTCTACTCATGGAATATACGGTTGAATTTAGGCACAGATAAAGAGTAGGGACAATTGATGACAGTAGTTTCAGATGGGTGTTTCTCGTTAAAGATAAGCGAGGTCGACCAGAGATTGGAGCTTAGACGAGCACTTGCCATGAAAATTCCGATAAAACAAAGATAGAACCGCAACGCGACTTTTGTGGACGAGAGGTTGCAGGGAAGAGAAAAGTGCCTTCCCCAATAAGCAACGAATATATTTTGTAGTCTGTCAAGGCAGGGTAGGCTGTTTTAGCAGGCCCTGCCCAGATGTGGCAGCAGTCCTCCATCCTTTGACGTACTTGGATTAATACAGATAGGGAATTGCATCAGTGGTGAGATTTTGGCAACAGATCTAATGTACGTGTTCCATTTAAGATCAGGAGTAAATGTCAAACCCAGAAGCTAGTCAAAACATAGAGCCTACCCAAGACGAGAGTCATCCATTTCAATTGATGCCAGACGGGGATCAGCGCGTTGATGGTGTAAAGGTAGGAGATTCGTTTTAGATGCATTAAAAGCTACCAGCCGCCTCTTCCACCACTGTACCACCCGCCTTAGATCAGAGTAGAGAGAATCGGAAAGAATTCTGTCATTTACGGCATTGGTGAGTTGCCATAGATGGTCATTTCTTCAGCATAGATGCCAAGAGATGATTTAAGTATGTGTTGTAGGAGATCATTGATATAGATCAGAAAGAGAGTTGGACACAGGATGGAGCCATGGGGGACTCCAGCGTTAATACTCCGGACCTCGGATCTCTGCCCATCAACCACTACTCTAATGAGCCTATCAGAGAAAAATGATTGAATGATTGAGAAAACATTTCCGGTTATACTGTTGCTGGAAATCTTGTGAAGCAGGCCCTTATCGGCCTTTGATATGTCAAGGTCACTTGCCCTATAAAGAAAGCCTTTGTCGAGAGATGAACTAATCGTATGAGATATTAACCGTTAGTCATCTGCTGTAGATCTAGCAGAACGGAAACCACATTGCATACCACTAAGAACGTTATTTCTGCAGGTTGACTACTTCCTATTTAATAGTGATGCCACCAGCTTTCTCATGACACACAGGAGATTCATTGGTCTGCACTGAGGGTAAGATGACTTATCACATGAATTCTTAAATACTGGGCATACTGATTAAATTTTCTAGGGTGTTGGGAAGCCATTCTACTTAAGGCAACACTCAAACAGTTTTAAATTTAAATTTAAATTTTAAGTGTTTAGACCCAAAAATGGCGGACGAGTTTGGTATCGTTCTCAAAGGGCAAATCGTCGAACTTTGACAGTTTACTATATAAATTTCTAGCCGAAAACGGATTCCATACATTTTTCCCAAATCTCAGTACCTATCAAATGCCGAGTGTGTAGGCTGAAAATTGAGAGTTACTGTTTAGGGAAATGTACACAAACAGACATACACGCCCACTTATGTATATATATATATATATATATATATATATATATATATATATATATATATATGTGTGTGTGTGTATATATATATATATAAATATATATATACACATATATATATATATATATATATATATATATATGGTGATTATCACTTCCCTTGTTCTATTGTTGATTACTCAATCATCTTCTTGTAATTTTGCAATATGTTTTTTTAATTATTAATTACACGGTGCAATCAGAGCTAAGTTACAAACTTTATCCATAACTGTATCCTGTCTTAAGTTTGCCAATTTTTGTGTATTATACATATTTTATTTATTTATCTTTGCTCTCTTATTGTCATCTCACTAAAAATTGAACTCTTTAACATTACCTGTCATGTCTTATTAGTCGTATTTTAACATTTTTTTGTTAAATACGTCTGACATTACCCAAAACTAGCCTTTAAATAAGGTGCCCCCAATCAAAAACATAAGCTGACCTCACAAGTTGCATTATGGAAATGTAATTATAAGTTTAGTCTCGAAGGTTCTATCGCGAGGTACCTAGATCAAACACAAATAAAAATACATTTCCACGGATTAATATGGGAGGGGAGACTATCTTCAAATTCTATTGTAAATTGGGAATGGGCAAAGGACTTATAATAAGTAGATATAAATAAGTCCCTCTTACCATTTTTCTTTTTTTTAATGAAGAGTAGATAATGCAGTGGATGTGCTATCGGGATCTCCAGAAACTCTCACTTCTCCTTTTTGTCCCTACGTCCTCATTTCTAATCAGTGATGTTTCTGACAAAGGGTGAAGAAAAAGTTGCTTCCCAGGTCTGTAGTACATCGTGGACAGTAGTCTGAGATGTTGGAAACTTTCTGTCTCTATGTCTATCCTTGTCGCCATGTCACTAGTAAGGGTGCTGGAGGCAAACGGTTTTATCTGGACTGACGTTAACCGCCTGATAGGCAGGCACCCGAACCTTGGAATAACCACTAAGGAGGTTGTCCTATCAGCAGGTGTAAAGTACTGGGGCTGCTGTATTGCCATTTGGTGAATGGATTCTGGACCATGCAGTAGTCTCTGGTGGGCCCTCCCGATGCCATATTAATGGGTAATTGTTACGACTTTACCGTATCATGTCTTTCAAAAACAAATTCCTATCTTTCCTCTCTTACTATCTCTCTCTGCCCTGCTCTAACCAAGTATGCTGACCTGTTCCACAAACCCCAAAATCCTCAACATGAAATAACGCAAAAAAAAAACACGAATAAACCTAGCACCCCATCCTTCTACGTAGACCCCTGCTACCACCTCTCCTTCTGCAACATCAGGGGTCTACGTTTAAACCTTCCAGAGGTTGAACCACAATTACAGGAGACGAAACCTGGCATATTCTTCCTAATCGAAACTGGAATAGAGCCGACCACCACCCTAGATGAGTTCATAATTACAGTTACTCCAACCTAACATCTTAATCAGACCCCCAAGATCGCCACGGGCATGGAATATGTGCCTACATCAAAGATGTCTTCCCATGTGGCCGGGATATCTCAAGAGAAGACCCTAATCCACCTTATATGTGCTTCCGGGTTGCACTTGCTTAATTTTAATGTGGGGTTGACACAATTCCTCGAAAAAAAAGGCAAAAGGGATACTCTGGTTTGATTCAAAAATATTAATTGTCCCAGTATAGAGGGGTTCACCTCTATTGGCCGGGGCAAATTACTTTAAGTGCATCATCTTCAGAACAGATACTACACTTTAATATCGGCCCAAATGCATGGGTATTTATTTGCTCCCCTACAAGGCACGACGTCGATTTTTAATGTTAGAAGTGAACGGGAAATGAGGACAAACTCGCCGGAGAGGAGGGGAGCTGTATATTGACCATTGGTATGAAGGGTTCCCCCTACATTGACCAATATGGTCTTTGATTGCAGTATCTTCCGGAACAGGTACTACACTTGTATCCCGGGCCGAAGACTAAGAACAATAAGCAAAACGCACCCCTCTTTTCCATTTATTGTATTTATTTTCTTCCCTACCATGCAAGGCCATTTTTAATGTGAGTAAAAACCAGTTCCCCTAAAGTAGGCAAAAAGGGGCACTCTTGTTACGAAAAATAATAATTACCCTAGCATATAAGGTTTCCTCTCCATTGACTGGTACATATTATCTTAAGTGCACCATCTGCAGACTAGATACTACACTTTTATCCCGGCCCGAAGTCCTAGAACAATAGAAAAAAATTCAAGCCCCCTTTTTTTATATATGTATATGTGTTTTGGAATTGCATTCACTAGCAACACATGTAGGTAATTATTATATTCTATTAAACATTCATTATAAATAATTACTTCTTAGTTGTTTCGGTTTTCAATCATCTTCATTTAACTATTACGTGTACTATATTCATGCAGATTGTCTACATGAATTATTATTGCATAATATTTGCGTAAAAAGGTGAAAGTAAACTTAAAAGTGTGTCCATATATATTTGTGTATACGTATATATTTCTGTTTAACAAATTTTGCCTACCAAACTTCAAGAGGTTTTGGTCTATAGATATGAAACTTCATATGTAAGGTATTTGCATCCATGAGAAACTTTATATTTGGGTTTTAGCCCGGTAAAATCTGTGCAAAAGTGTGAAACTTAAAAGAAATGAAATTTGGCATGTGAATGTCGAACGCCGGCATTACGAATGCATAACCTAGTAGCTATTGGTTCAAGCTTTACTTTTTGGCCTTGCAGTAAACATGTAAACAGTCATTGATGGAAACGCGAAATAAATCGTGAGTGAAATTTTGGTTTCGATTCTCGTTGGTGGCGCATGCGTCTTTTTAAAATACTTTTTAAATCATTACTATATATTACATCCAATCTATGAAAGTGAAAATTTATGTCTTTTCTCTATGGTAGTGAAGGAAAACAATCATACAGTAATGAATTACTTTACATATTCACACTTTTAATATATGCATACGCACCTAACCTTATCAGCAAAGCCGGTCAGAACTGCTAGTATATATATATATATATATATATATATATATATATATATATATATATATATATATATATATATATATATGTATATTTATAAAAGTGAAGGTGTCTGTGTGTATGTGTGTCTGTGTGTGTAGATTTCACTACGCAATCACCCTTGCATTTCTAAGTGTACAGACTCAATATTTCAGATACAGGGTACTGAGATTTGGGAAAATATGTGTAATCTGTATCGTCCAGAAATTTGGCCGTGAAAGTGGTCAACGTTCAACGATTTGACCTTTTAGAACTCTACCAATCTTTCCCTGAAAATTGTCAGAGTTATTCCGTAGGAAAATGTACACACACACACACACACACACACACACACACACACACACACACACACACACACGCACGCACGCACGCACGCACGCACGCACACACACACGTTCACTTTTATATGTATAAAGTAATAGATAGATTAGACAGTGATAGCGATATATACATAAGTAATATTCAAAGTAAGGTATTAAATGATAAATATGGCCCGTGGCGAAGTGTTTAGAGTAGTTGGAAAAAACGACTGTAAAAGTGACATTCTCTAAAAGTTGAAGGTTCAATCTTCAGTATGGACGATCGAAAAAATAATATTACGAATTACCAAGAAATTCGATCAATGCTACCACTGTGAAGTAAATAAACGGTTCCGCTCGAAATTCCGTTCAAATTCGCGAGTTCGACAGAAACATTCTAGAGTTCCACAATATACCCCGGAAAAGGTCGTAGGTTATACGACCGAAACGTTGTGCAAATCACACTCAAGATGTGAACAGTAGTCCGATGAATCTAAATAATACGATTTAAGATACAGATATGTATACTGATTGTGCGAGTAATAGGAAAATATTAGGAGTTATATTGTTAAACTCATCAATCTATATATCTGTGAAAGTATCTGTATGTGTGTCTGTGCATATTTCCCTGCGCAATAACTCTGGTTATTTTCAGCCTAAAGACTCGTAAGTTAATATAAAGGGTAGTGAGATTTGAGAAACTCATTGTATTGAGTTTCCGGCCAGAAATGTGGCTGTTAATTGATCAAAGTTCAACGATTTTACCTTTGACAACTCTACCAAACTCCCTCGGGCAATTGTGGGTCTAAACAATTGAAATTTTAGATATAGGTGCCTTGGACATGCATCTTACTTTATAACTTAATTTCAGCCTAAAACAATAACTATTCAGGAGTCATAATAGGGGTAAGATTAAAAAAAAAACAATTGAACTCTGCGGTATCTACTAAATTACTCCAACAATTTCTGGTCTAAACATTTGAAATTTTACATAAACTTATTCAGAGATAGGGCAAGCTTTTTAATGGGTTTGAGTCGAAAATTTCAGCTACCAATATATAAATGCATGTATGTATGTATGTATGTATGTATGTATGTATGTATGTATGTATGTTTGAATGTGTGCGTACAGCTTTGGACAGAGACAACGAATTTTCACCAGATCAGCATTGTTTTGAATAAGGACCCTAGAGGCCACAAATACCGATAAAGTGGCTAAAAACAGTACTTTTTTCACCCTCAACTGAGCACTTGTCAACAGGGGGAGTCGCTTTTTTCGGCGATATTTTCGAAAGGAATCCCCTCTTTTCGATTGTCTAGCCTTTATTTTAAACTGCGTCACGTCCAGTTTGGCGGTGGTCGTAACAGAAATACGTTATAGTTTTCCCCGTTTTTTTCCTTCTTCGTGGTACGGGTTCAAGCCTGCCTTTTTACTACCACGATTTTTTTTGCTCAACACACATCTCCCAAGAACCATACCACGCCGGGCACCCATGCTTGTATATGTATGAAAGTGAAAGTGTCTGTCTATGTATCCGCTTGTGTACATTTCCCTAAACAATAACTCAGTCAATTTTCAGTCTACATACTCGAAATTTTATATGCAGGGTATTGAGATTTGGGAAATTTTTTAAATCCGTTTTCGGACAGAAATGTGTCTGTTAATGGGTCAAAGTTCAATAATTGAGAACTCTATCAGACTCCACCGCCAATTTTGCGTC
>NC_136489.1:7955674-7960674 GCF_053919585.1 Euprymna scolopes
AATATCTTATATGTCGGGTTGCTTCCACATATGGTCTATGCTTGCAGTATCTGCCGAACAGATACTACATTTTGATCTTGGCCAAAAGGCCAAGAAACGCGTATGTTTATTTCATTACGAACATGCAAAAGATTATCATTTTTAATCATTCTTGAGGATGTTACAAATGTTGGCAACAATTTTCTATGCTTTAACCCACTTCATCATACCCTATTAATAAAATAATAACTTTGACACATTTTCTGGGTTGTTTATTTAATTACAAACACACCAATTAAGTAACCCACATTTAATCATGTTTCATGTATATGTTACTTATTGCGACAGTCATATTTCATAAGTGAATCCACATAATCGCCCCCTCTTAGTTCATTACAAACACACCAATCAAATAACTCACATTTCTTCAGCTTTCATAATTCTTGGCGATGTAACTAATTTCGACAATCACTCTTTTTTTATTTAATAACATTATCGACCCCAATCACTAAAATAATGAGTTTGTGACATTGTATTGGCTTGTTATATCATTACAAACACACCAATAAAATAACTCACATTTCATAATTTTTCATAATTCTCGGATATGTTAGTAATATCTGCAATAATTTTTTATGAGTTATCTCACATTATCGCTCCGCTCTTACTAAAATAATAACTTTGAGACATTGTCTGACTGGTTATTTCTTTACAAAAAACGTCAAAATAACACACGTTTTATCATATTTCATAATTCCTGGGTATGTTACTAATTTCGACAATCATTTTAATAAAGTACCACACATAATCGCTCCTCTCTTACTAAAATAATATTATATTATAAATATTTATTTCATTACAAACACACAAATCAAGTAACTCACATTTCATGGTTTTTGATAAGTCTTGGATATGTTACTTATTTCGAACATCATTTGTCATGAGTTTACCCACAACGTGCATCTCTTATTAATTATTACATTTGATACATTGTCTGGACTGGTTATTTCATTAGAAACACAGCATAAAAATATCTCACATTTCATCACTCTTTCCTAATTCTCGGTTATGTTACTAATTTAGACAATCATTTATATAGAGTAACCCACCTAATCACCATCTCTTACGAAAATAATAACTTTAAGATATTGCCGGTGCTAATTATTTCGCTACAAACACATAAATAAACGCACATTTTAACCATATTTCATAATAATTGGATATGTTATAAATGTCGACGATCATTTTTCATGATTAAACCCATATAATCGACCTCCTCTTACTAAAATATTAACCTTGACACATTGTCTGGGCTGTCTATTACATTATAAACACACCAACAAAATAACCTACATTTCATCATGTTTCATAATTCTTTGATATGTTACATATTTGGACAACCATTTTTCATAATTTTACTTACATTATTTCCCACCCCCCGCTTACTTAAATAAAAACTTTTATAGATTGTCTGGGTTTTTTTTTTCATTAAAAACACGCCAATCAAATAACTCATATTTCATCATTTGTCATAATTCTTTGATATGTTACTAATATCGACAATCATATTTCATGATTTAGCCCACAAAATTGGCACCCTCTTACTAAAATCATGACTTTGAGATATTGTCTGGACTGTTATTTCATTACAGACAAACCAGTAAAATAAACTCATATTTCATCATATTTCATAATTCTTAGATGTGTTACTTATTTCGACAATCATGTTTCATGATTTAACGCACATAATCCCATTCCTCTTACTAAAATAATTGCTTTCAGATATTGTTTTACTGGTTATTTCATTACTAACATGCCAATCAAATAACTCATCTTTCTTCATTTTTCATAATTCTTGGATGTGTTACTTATATCGACTATCATTTTTCACGATTTAACTAATAGGAGCGACCCATTTTTATTAAAATAATAACTTTGAGACAATGTCCGGGTTGCTTATTTCATTATAAACACACCAATAAAAATTACTTACATTTCATCACTTTTCATAATTCTTGGATATTTTACAAATTTCGATAAGAGTAGTCATGATTTAACCCACACACTCCTCTTTCTTTTTCTAAAATAATAACTTTGAGACGTTGTCTAGCTTGTTATTTTATTACAAACACACCAATCTAATAAATCAAATTTCATCATTTTTCATAATTCTTGCATATGTTACTAATTTTGACAGTCGTTGTTCATGACTTAACCCATATACTCCCCTTCCTCTAATTAAAATACTAACTTTAAGACATTGTATGGCTGGTTATTTAATTATAAATACACTAATCTAATAACTCACGTTTTATTATTTTTCAATATTCTTGGATATGTTACTAATTGCGGTAATCATTTATGATGCTTTATCCCACATAATCCCTTTTCTCTCACTAAAATAATAACATTGAGACATTGTATGGCTTGTTATTTCAGTACAAAAACCAAACAAATGACTCATATTCCATCATTTTTAAGAATTCTTGGATATGTTACTAATTTCGACACTCATTTTTCATGATGTAGCCCACATAATTCCCCTTCTCTTACTAATATGATAACGTTGAGACATTATCTGGCTGGTTATTTCATTACAAACACACCAACCAAATAGCTCATATTTAATCTTTTATAATAATTATTGGATGTATTACTAATTTCGACACTCATTTTCCATGATTTATCTCACAAAATCCGTTTTCTCTTACAAAAATAACAATTTTTAGATTTGTCTGGCTGAATATTTCATTACAAACACGTCTATCAAATACATCACATTTCAGCATTTTTTTCCTAAATCTTGGATGTGTTACAAATTTCTACAATAATATTTTATGATTTAACCACACATAATCGCCCCTCTCTTACTAAAATCAAAACTTTGAGACATCGTCGGGCTAGTTATTTTCACATTTCATCATTTTGTGTAAGACATGTCCAAAAAATGAGGAAATGTCGAGTTTCTTTGAAACTCTTAACTATTTTGCCTCCCAATTGTTCGCCTGCTAAAATTTTAGTCACTTGCTTACGTTGTATCATCAATAAAATAAACCATTCATTGAAATGTCGCTTTTCATTGATTGAGCTGAATACGATGTTAAAATATCGCTTTTCATGTTACAGACTGTCGGGCGTATTGTAACTATCCTGTATTTTCAGCTAACAGTTTTATGGGCAAAAAGGTACCATAAAACGTGAATTTAACTTGAAAATACTGTTTTTAAAAAATAGCACGGTAATATTCACCACTTTATTTTACAAATGTATTTTCCAAAGGACCGTTTGTAGACATGGCTTATATTTAAAATGCTGTGTAATTATTTCTATTTCACTACTAAAAAATAATAAGTAAAAATAAAGTGAGTTTTAATATCGTATTCAGCTAAATCTTTAACAGACGGCACGTGTACGAATAGTTAATTTTATTGACGCTACATCGTAACCACGTGATTAAAATTTTAGTAGACGAAACATAGGGAGACAAAAGAGAAAAGAAACCAAAATAATTTAAATTCAAATTCTAAAATCAAATAGGGATTGAATATTAAAAAAAAATCTCAAGGATGTATGCCTTTTCTGGAGCGATTTGCCTAAATAATTCAAGTGGCTTTCTGCATTTCCTGGCGAAATTTCTATAAAAAAATGATAGTGATGCATGCCTTGTTTAGAGAGATATCCATATGAATTTCCCACTTGTTTCTATAGCGTTTTCATAAAACTAATAAATAAATAAATGAATAAATCAATAAATCAATTTTAGTCGCTTCATGTCTTGCCTGGATCGATTACCAGATAAAATTTCAAGTCGATCAATGACTTGTCTGGAGCGATTCATAAACATATTTTTTGAAACGAAAACGAATAAATTTTATGTTTACACGAAAGATACTAATTTAGTATACCTTTTGGTATTTGTTTACATGAGTTAATCTCGTTGTTCACAGAGGAAATGTCGATTTTTATATATTTCCCGTTTATTTCAAGTATATTAAAAGGTATTTATTTATGTTTGTTACGACTAAAAGTAAAATTGACTCATGGGAGTTATATTGGGTAAAATGAGGTTAGAATTGTTTTATATCTACAATTTTTTTTACTGATTTCGTTTAATATTTGTAATTTGATTTTTATTTCCAGATTTTTCATATAATTCATGACCTCCTCTACAAAAACAAATTAAAAAAATGTTTACAATGAGTACGGTTATGTCAGTTTTGTATAAAAATGACGTACCTCCCCATTTGATCGGCTAAAAACAACATAAAAACAATCAAAACAACACCAGGTAAGCAGATATACCTAAACGATTAAAAGTATGCTGTTGAGCCCAAATCAAAAACAATAAGTTTAATTTCCAAGAAAGTAATTTTTATTTTATTACACACTCGAAATCACCCCTCGGGCTTAACATAGGCTGGTCACCGTGTAACGTCAACCCCCCGCTAAACTCGAGTTGTTGTTCGGCATCCTACGGCCAGACTCGATTGAGCGGCAAGATATATCCAATAGAAATATACGACAGTAATGATGAAATCCGTTCAGATTCTGTAAAAGCAGCGTATATTTTTTTGTTAGTAATGATTGATTTAGTGTTATAACTAATAGTCACAGGAAATACATGAATAAATAAAAATCGTTTTGTTGTTAAAAATTAACAATTTAATATAGCGTAGACTGCTTTGTTGTGTCGAATGTAGTTTTCTGGATTATATCTATTTTATAAACAGTTTAAATCGTAAGACATATTTCACCAAACAATGTAAGTAAAAAAAAGATATCGTAAGTTGAATTTTACCAGCAAAACTCTTTTGTAACTCCTCTGTACGTTCACCTAGCAGCTTAAGTAAAAAAAGCATATTGTATTTTTTTTTGTTTATTCATCGAAACGTCGAGATACGTCCAATCAATATATATTGTAATGTGGGAATGTATTTATGATATTTATACCGAAGAAATGAAAAGAAAATGTTGTTATTTTATTGAATAAACAAATATTAATCGTATTTTTTTATTTGCTA
>NC_136489.1:7965674-7993174 GCF_053919585.1 Euprymna scolopes
AACAATTATACAAGCCATAAACAAATGTACAATATATAAACCAATGGTCAATGTATAAAAAACTATACAATACATAAGCAATTGTGCAATATATAAACAATTGTGCAATATATCAATAATTGTGAAATACATCAATAATTGTGCAATATATCAACAATTGTACAAAGAAGGAACAAGTTTACAAGATATTTACAATTGTACACGAATCAAATAATTCTACAAAATATATACAATTATACAAGACATAAATAATTATACCAGAAATAAACAATTATAAAAATATATACAATTGTGCAATATATAAAAAAATTGTATGAAGAAGAAACACTTGTACAAGGTTTTTCAATTGTACAAAATATATACAATAATCTGAGGCATAAACAGTTATACGAGAGATAAACAACTATGCAATATATAAACAATTTTTGCAATATATAAACGACTATACTAAGTAGAAGCAAGTGTGTCAGATATATACATTTGTAAAATATATAAATAATGGTGCCAATATATACAATTATGCAAGACATACAAAATTATACAAGACATAAACAATTATACAAAGTATATAAGATTCTGCAATATATGAACAATTCTGCAATATATAAACTATTGTACAAAGAAGGAACAATTGCGCAATATATAAACAATTGTGCAATATATAAACAATTGTGCAATATGTAAATAATTGCGCAATATATAAATAAGTGGGCAATATATAAACAATTGTGCAGTATATAAACAATTGTGCAATATATAAACAGTTATGCAATATGTAAAATAGAAACAATTGTACAAGACATATCAAGATGTATACAATTTTACAAAATATAAATAATTATACAAGTTATAAAAAATGGCACAAGATATAAACGATTGTAAAGATATGAAAAATGTTGCAAATATATACAATTTGAAAGATATAACCAATTGTACAAGAGATATAATATTAAAATAACAGTTGTAACAAAACGAAAGAAAAATGTATATTTTACAAACATACACATGGTATAGATAATGGTGAATTCGACTGACTGCACCTATTATATGGATATGACATGCGGTGCATAAAATTTCTCATGTGAGACAACAAAAGAAAATAGTAATACAGTGAAGTAGTGATCTGACTTTTCTTCTTTATTCTTTGATATTGTTTAAAACAACATATGTCTTTTGTCGAAAATGTTTGGAGGATAAAAACAAAATCGTCTTCCATCATTTTGACACTTGTCTGAACTATGGCACGGTATATTTTACAATGGGCGGAACCGAGTGAAAATAACATGTAAATGTACACTAAATTGTTATATATATATATATATATATATATATATATATATATATATATATATATATATATATCAGCAGATACCGGAAGAATGTGTTCCATACGTTAGTAGAGCTAAATATGTTTATATTATTTCAAACGCGGGTTTTTTCTTAAATCATTTACAAGTTCAATCAATATACAGGACAATAAATTATCATGCCAATCTCGTCAGATGATCTAATTAAATGTAGTTCTATAAACCTACACACACAGACAAACAGACACACACCCACCCATATATATATATATATATATATATATATATATATATATATATATATATATATATATATAATGCAAACACACATCTCAGTATTGAAATTAATCCGTATATACTAATCTGTGGGGCAAGTGTTTATATTTTCCTGTACATACTTACATATATTTTATGTCTATAATAAGTTTTATACGTAAAGAAAAAATATCATTTTCTCCTTTTTGTGGAAAAGTAGAAAGGCTTATTGTTTTAATATTATCACCCAGACTCAGACACATAAAAAACTTGAATTCCTGCTAAATATCATCTTCGAGTCTCTACGTTCTCTCTATACACGGGCTTGATAAATTAACCTGTAGCGAACATACTTTTCTTTACATGTATACGAAATATTAAATAATAATAAATTATTCGCGACTTAAACGAGATTTCGTCAACATGACCAACAAACATTGTATTTTACGAGGAAGTGTTGTTACATTAATTAACAGAACATCTGAATACTCCATCAGATTAGATGTCGTGTAATCTAGTAAGACCAAAAGACCTAAAGGAAGACATACTATAATATATTTAAACGTGAATGCGGAAAAAGAGAAATAATATTCTCAACAACTTTACTAATTCAGTGTCCGAGAAAATTCATAGAACATTCGGATATCTATGTATCTCATATACAAGATCAAATGCTGGCCTCAAGAATACTAAGGAATACATGCACTAATAGTATTTGTAATATTTGATATATAGGGAGGAGTTTGAGGAAATGTATAACACTAATCAAATGACAAAAAAACTTTATGTAAAAGGGGCAAAGGGTATAATCTTCACAAGATCAACTATGACAACCTACTACATGATGGAATAATTGATTTGCAGTGTTAGAAAACTGTGTCCCATGGTGGAACATGTATTCAACGATAACAAAATAAAATAATTTACGAAAAGAGAAAGCGCCGTGGAACAAATGCATAAAGTGCAAGTAAGCTTTTATTAACCAATGATGTTCAGAGTTAATTCCTATTCACTAGCGCATCATTGAACATCCCAGAAAAAATGTAAAACGTGTCTAGTATGCATCCATTCAGAAATAAAGAAGACTTTGTTAAAATGAAAATGCGTCCGTTGATATGTAACAGTATGTGTGTATATAACAAGACGTCCATGTATTGGTTTATAAGAAGAAATGCTACTATTTGTTCAACGTTTATTTTATTCGAAACTGCATTAATAGTAACAACTATTTTAAGCATGGTTCGTTTAATGATTATGCCATCTCTATTCTCGGTATTGTTATTATGCATCAGAAAAAAAATTAGAGGCATTCAATTTAATCCTCTATTGCACATAGTGTATACATTATATAACAAAACACCGCTATTAAATACGCGTACACACATAGGGTCTTTATTAAAAAATGAAACTAGAAACATTTTATTAAATTATGTTCAATAAATGTAGTGTAAGTTATAGAAATGCATTGAGAAGTTAAAGACTATTTAGTTGAGTTAATGTTCAATTTAATAAAAAAGTTATTAGCAAACGTATTTTAAGCATGTCAAGATTAGGGCTAATTTATTAAGGACACATACCGAAACCCTCTATGTGATTTCGAATCAGGATTTTTCATTAAACACACTTTCGTCTATACTAAATTTACCTTTTGTTATTTGTTCCAGAACAGAGACTTAGATAAAATAAGACATACGCATGACTAAGTATATGTGTAGCATACATTTTTAATCATGAAATTATATATGAAAAATCACAGGAAAAACTTTTGATTAATTCAGTTTTCGTACATAAACATTATTTTTTATAAAGAAACTGAATTATTCATGTAATGGTAAGTTCGCGGAGACATTGTTTTAAAAATATATATTCACATATTTTGAATTGATATATGGTTTACGTCTAGTTACAATGGTAAATTTAATAAGTAGAAAAATCCCAGGATGAGTACATATCCCTGACAAAGTCATTGCTCAATGTCAGTTAATTTCGGTCAACTCACACGGATTAACACATCAACGTCATAATACATACTGTGATGATAATGTTAATACGTGGATTAAACAAACATATTTATTTCCAGATCATTGTGTAAGGTGTACTTTAAGAAACGGCGAAGTTTAAATAAACAACTGTATTCTCTTTAATTGTAAGTTTATCAACTATGTATTTTCAAAATTGTTTGCTTGGTTTGACAATTCATTGTGTGTTTTCAGCAATGACAAGTCACATGTAACACAGCACAGGACACGGAAATGTAGATACATTTGTGACCAAATAGTTTCACGAAATTGCCTTGCCCACTTGTCCGTGTTATTAAGCCGGATTAGATTAATTTAATTTTGATTATGAAAAATTGAATATCAACAATTATAAACCAGATACAAGAGACTAATTGAGGACAACAATTAATGCATTTTTTCGTAAATACAGCAAGGTTATGAAAATGTGGACTGCAGATTACGCAATATAACCGCAAACCGGAAAGACCTACGCACACAATTCTCTTAAATTGTAAATGCCTAAAATTAATATTTAGAAAAGATAATGGATATGATAATTCATTTTCTATTATTTATCTTAGTTGTAAGGCTGCCACTTTTAAATCTCTCCCCATAGAAACTAGACTATTTGATTGTTTATTTTGATTAATTGAAATAAATCCTTTTTGATAGTCAGTAATTATTTACATAATGGAAGTGTATATTTTCTCGTATTCTCATAACTGGTTTCACACATTATATTGTAAATCTACACACACACACACACAACCCACCCACCCTACACACACAAAGACACACACACGTACATATATATATATATATATATATATATATATATATATATATATATATATATATATATATATGTGTGTGTGTGTGTGTGTAGGTGTGGCGGTAGTTGTATTTCATATAAATAAACATGTATACATATATATACATATATAAATATATACATACATATATATGTATCATATACTTGCATATATGTAGGTGTATGTGCGTGTGTGTATGGGTAGGGATAGAAATAGATACGTGCATACATATTTAATATTTGATGAATAGAAATACCAGAATACCGTAATGTGTTGATTATTATCAATCCCTACATCCAAATGCAAGATCTTTCTCATTTATACTCTCTCTCTCTCTCTCTTTGGATGTATGTATATATATATATATATATATATATATATATATATATATATATATATATAACTATATATATATATATATATAGTATATATTTCCATATATATATATAAACATATGTATATATAAATATATGTACTTACAATCATATATATGCACATATGTATATACACATAAATATATGTATAAACATATAAATATATATATATATACATACATATACTCATATATATATAAAAATATATGTGTGCATACATATATGTATTTACACACATATATATACACATATGTGTATATATATATGTATATATATATATATATGTGTGTGTGTGGGTGTGTGTGTGTATAATGGGTGTGCGGCAGTCTTCATAGAAATAACATTGCAAAAATTTCACAATTCTCCACAATGCAAGAAACCATGGCGTATTGCGCGCTAACAATCTATAGAATCTTAAAACCTGTCTAAGCGTGATTCGAAAAAACAGCTTCATCACTATTCCTCTCCCGTTACAATCTTGTTTTCTGGGAAGGGTGGTGCCTAGAGCTCGCTTACCGTCTTTCCCTTCGCCAGTTAAGGGTGACAGTATTCCATCATTCCTAAGGTAAAATGGCACGTTAATCTTGTCGGGACTCCCGAGAAGAAGAGAATGAAACTGAAAAAGTTAGAAAGCATTCCTTGACACGAAATGCCTTACGTCTAATGATATATTGTTGAAATTATGGCTAGCACATGTATAACAGCCGGTGTGGGAGCAGACGTAGGTTACGAGGGAATTCAATAGGACAACTCAGGTTTCAGATTTTACCAACTATTTTCACTTTTGAATTTTTAATATACCCACTATGAATTCATTAAGGTGTCGATGAGCATTATATATAATATATAATATATATATATATATATAGATGTATATATTAATATATATATATATATTAACATTATGAAGTATTTTTTTTATCTACAACTACCAGCGTTGTATGCCTTCGCAATGAACAGTGCAGAAAGGGTCAGTGATAATTACAGCGGAACGATATTTGCGCTAAACAAAAACGTTATATTTGAAACTATTAGATACGGTCACGAGGTGCCAAATACTCTATTTTGTTCGAATGTATCAGACTGGTTTGGGAAGTGCATTAGTATTATTATTACTGAACTCGTGCATTAAGAACTAGACATTCACTCTTTTACAGATGTTGATTCTGTTTGACTCTATAAACCTACCACCCTCAGTGTTGGACGATTTTAAACTCATTTATGCAGAAGCAATAAACTGATTAACATATCGGCGATTGGTCTAAGTGAATGATGCAGATGTAGTAGATTTCTTCGGAGTAAGGAGATTGGTCCGTCGATTTCAGAGAAATAACAGAATTCTGGGTAACAGAACATACTCCGGACGCGCATGTGTAGTCACTATATTAGAAAAACCGCCCATTTCATCTGCAGCCATCGGCAGATTACGTCGAATTAAATGCGTGTAAATTTACATCTATTTGTCAGTGTATTTGAAATAATCATGTTGCCTCTGTGATAAACCAAAGTTTATACTTAGTAGGGCTCACAACTGCACACGTTTAAGTAATAGACCCAAATACGTGTGCACCGCCTTCTGTAAGAGGAGGGGAGTTATCCTCCTGGATTTTTTGGAATAATAACAACGCCACATGTTTTAATTGATCGAGTAAACTGATCGAAAACAGATACATTTCGTTTGCAACCTGACTACGCAAAGTCACCCATACTTTTAAAGATCAAAGTTCGGTATGACAATGTTGTTTTTTGCTTATTGTATGATATATTCTGATCAATGAAAAATTGTTTACTGATCTAAGAAAACTCAGTTTTGGAAGAAATTAGTGTGGCTTTCTTCCTTCGACGTCCACTTATTTATTTATTTACTTTTTGCAGTCGATATGTTCGTTCCTTATGCAGCGCTTATGTATTTTTCCTCGCTACACTCCTCATTTTAACATTTTAAAGTATAACAGAAAAAAAGCGAATGACAAGGACTACCACCCTGGTTGTCCCAAATTCGAATCCATTGTGTTTCTCACAAATTATTTTGTTTATTGTATTAGCAACATTCTCGATTCTTCTCTGAAATGATCGTGACACGGAAATATTCGGGAAACAAATGCCAAGATTGAATGTTTTGATTCAAATAATATGATCATAACAATTAATGATAACTGATTCTTTGCTAGTTCAAATACCACAAAACGATCTTAATAAGAGGAATATAATTGTCTCACAAAGTATCACTTTATTTGGAAGAGACAATTGAATTCTTGTTTGTCGTGTAACGCGTTAAACCCCAACAGGAAAGTTCTACATCATCGAAAATTACATTTTTGAAAACTAATATCAGTTATTTAATCTTACATCACTGAGTGAGTTTTAAAGTTTGTGGTTCGTTCATTAAACATTCACTTCGTTCTGGTATTCTTTTCTTTTTTTGTATTAACCACAATATGTAGATTAGAGATAAAATCAAATCTTATATAGTGGCTTTTATAGGAGCCCCTTCAACAACACAAAACAAATTCCGTTCTTCAACACAATATGGGAGGGCATTCAAATCATTACGCCATGTAGACTCGTTGTTATAACAGAATAATTATATTTCTGTTGGTATTATCATGATGTAAATTTGCCGTAACTATATGTAGAGAACCACCTCACAAATAGGTGATGTTACAAACAGGTGCACTGTTATAATACATAGCAGAGAAATCATGGCTTACATGTTAAAGTTATAGAAAATGAATGTTATTTACTGGCCTCGTTTATGTAAGAGCAGGTGGAAATACCAGGAAAATTGTTTTATGACGTCATATACGATAACCTAATATAAAAAGGTCTTAATATATTTTTTTAAATGGCTATCAAATAACACCTTTTAGTGTTCAATATTCGAGGTTAAAATAAATCTACCTGTTCAGAAATAATTCACTGAAGGTTTTAATGTAAGTTTGTATTAATATTAAAGAGGGATAATAATATTTTTATATGTATATGTTATATAACCAGCTTTAATAAATGATTAATTCCACGCTCTGACCTAAGGAAGGTTAGAGAAAAAATAGCTTAGGCAGGATTCATTTTCTGAATCCACAGACGTGGATTTATTTCTTCTACCGTAGAAGACAGAAGAAATTTGTTCAAGTAATATACTTAATATCTACAATTACCATATTCTCGCTTGTATTAATAAAGAGACCTCGTTGTTATCTCTACCAAACCACTGGAAATAGCTTATAATTAACAGTTACTATAATTGTTACTGAAATCTGCAGTGTCGTAGTTGCGTCACTGGGACATTTTCTGTATAGTTGCAATGTTTTGTCCCTTACCGTAACGACTGTCTATAAACAGGAATTCCGAATCACCATGTAATAAGTGTTTCTCTTTACCTCAAGACGACTGCCTTTGTCTAACCTGCATGGTAAATAGGGGAAAAAGAGAAAACCCTTTTTTCTGTTTCCTAAGCTAAAACATTACTTGAAACTCTTAACCCTAATGAAACTCTACTGTATTCTGTAAGTTAATAACCCCATCCCTTGGAATCTAACAATCGCTGCCACTAAAACATTTCATTACACACACCTTAGTAGTGGAATCTTTAGCCTCCAGTTCCTAACTTCACATGCTAACTGCCTAACAGTCATCATTAAACATCTATATATTTGTACCTCTTATCCGATGTGGTACTTATCAGCCAAAGTATGCATTCAGATGCAAAGCGATATTCTTTACATAACAATGCTTCTTCCTAGATTGTTTTGCAACGATTAATACAAAACCAAATCCGATACTCCCTGTTATGCAACACGCTCGATGACTCTTAAATGAAAACTGAAATTATTTTCATTCAATAGTAGAAACACACTAACACCTACAACTTATATCTATTCGCATCTACGGAAAAATTGCCCAAATATCTATTTACTTAATTATGCATACGGAATACGCCATGACGTAAAATTTACCTCAAGCAATACCCGAACTTTACTGCACCTACATCTTACCCCTTCTGTAATCAAAAATATACAGTGACTGGACAAAATTCTTAGCTCAATTCCTAATACCTACTCACAACGTAACGTTATCTTGTACCTAAGCGAAGATATAAATTTTAAAAAATGTAAAAATTTAAAGGTAAACGTATGAATCCATACTAATGCTTTTCGAACTAGCCTGCTTACAAAGTTGCTTCGAATGCATGAGATTTGTTCTCCTTAGTAACAATGAAATAGCAATGCCCCTTAATCACTTCGAGGAGGGTAACTATCTATTAGACATATAACCTCTACAACCTAACCCTATAACATTAACAAGCCATGCGGGGTCGCAGAAATATCTGGAATAGAACCCAGGCGCAGAGCAACCCCTCTCACGGCTGATGGGCACAGTAGATCTTTCCAGATAAGCCGTCTAGGAGTAGAAAAGCTCTAAAACTTAACCTAAGGTGAGAGAGGCGTCTCTAGTCTTGGATGACAAGCTTTCTAGAGCAGGTGACTCAAACAAATTACCATTCTGCAAACCTAAACTGCTTAAGGAGTAGATAGGCTCTGTCTATCGCCCGGCTTACATACTCCTTCTTTGCCTATTTGTCAGACGCAGATACGCTATCACAGTGATTCGACAAAACACTCAGTCGTAGATCTTGTTTCTGTCAAGGGAAATGACCGCCGTTTTCCCCACTTCCGACACATCCCACACCTCAAAACTGGGCATTTGGGAGTTCTTGAGTAGCACATATCCCTGTGCAATTAGATTGGGTTGACCTTCTTCTGATTGGTTGAGGGTACCGGATTGAGAGTTCCTGGATGCTGTTTCCGACGGGTAGTACAGGACCCGTAACTCTTTGGTAGCGCTTAGAGCGGGTGCTCCAACGACAGTTTTATAATACCGAGATGTTTGTAGTAGAATGTCGCGCGTAGAAAGGGGTCCTGCGCACACACCCAACGGTTTTCCTGAGGCTATAATCCTAGTTGAAGACAGGTAAGCTGATGGTCTACGTATGTTTTTTTTACAAGGTAGTCACCACTTATCAAGGCCCGGAAACCAGTCGGAGATAAGGGTTTTCGTGTGTACAGTACGTTAGTGGATGACCTTTTATAAAAGGTCTTACTTAAGGAGAGGGTTCATCAGGAATTTGTTCACATTTTACTCGAAGATATCCAGGTTGTAGTCAGGTGGGAAACAGGCAACCGGAACAGAGTTCCACAGGCGTGCACTACTAAGAAAGAAGGTTTGTTCATGGGATCTACGTTTTGATTTTGTCACAGATAAGAAGTGGGAACATTTTTGGCAGTGATTTAAGCTAGGCGGGTGTTTATCGTGAAAGTTTTGCGAGGAGGGACCAGAGATTGGATTTCAGGCGAGCACCTGTCATGGTAGTAACGATAAAACAAAGACAGGCTCGCAACGTCTCTTCTGTGGGAGAGATGTTGCAGGAGAGAGAAAAAGGCATCACCCACTAGGCCATGAAGTCTATTTTGTAATCTGTCAAGGCAGGATAGGCTGTTTTAGCAGCTCCTTCCTAGATGTGGCAGCAGTACTCTATCCTTGGACGTACTAGGCTTTTATACAGATAGAGAATTGCATCAGTAGTGACATAGCTCCTGGAGCGGTAGAAGGATCCTACCATTTTTCCAGCGATCGTGGCAACTGACTTGATGTACGTAGTCCATTTCAGGTCAGAGGTAAAGGACACAGAAGCTTATCAAAACATGGAGCTACCCCTAGAGTAGAGCCAACCATATCCATTGATTCCAGATGAGGATCAGAGCGTTGATGATATAAAGATAGGAGCTTGGTTTTAGATTCATTAAAAGTAACCAGCAACCTATTCCCCACTGTACCACGCGCTCAAGACCAGATTAGGGAGAATCTGAGAGAACTTTGTCATTTACGACCTTTGATGCGTTGCCATAGATGGTCGTGTCATCAGCATAGATCTCAACGAATTAATTATGTATGTGTTTTTGAGATCATTGATGTATATCAGGAAGAGAGGGTGGTCTAGGATGGACCTCTGAGGGACTCCAGCATTAATATTGATGGCCTCTTATTCCTGCCCATAAACTACTACTCTCATGAGCGTATCGGACAGAAATGATTGCATGATCGAGAAAATATTTCCAGTTATACCGTAGCTGTAAATCTTGTGAAGTGGGCCCTTATGCCATACCTCATCGAAGCCCTTTGATATGCCAAGAACAATTGCATGTCTGATACCCTGCATAACCTCTTGTTCAGCATCCCCTTACTTAATTGAATCTCTTGAAAAACATGATGGCAATACAATTAAAAAAATGCTTTACCCAGGTTTAGGGAGAAACAAATCCACTTTGCCTCCCGAATATCCGTGGGCTTAGAACTAATTTAGCTGACGTTGAATCATTTCTCCTAACAAATACCCGTATATCTTAACACTAATTGAGATTAACCAACACTCCTCTATCCCCTCTAAGAACTTTAACATGCCTGGCTATCTGCCACTCTGCCGTTTTCCTGGCCAGCGAGAACAACACGAATCACTTTTAGATCTGTTTCTGACCTCAGTTTCCGATGATTGTATGACAAATACTGACAACCTACTCGGGAACGCTGATCATGCAGTGATAAAGGTCAAAATCGCCCCAAACTCTGGACACAAAACCGAAGAGCCAGTGCTAAAAAAAACGAGATATTATAAAATGGCTGACAAGGAAACCATCAGAGATCTTATCAGAGATGCCCCATGGGGAAATGTTTTTCTCTTCCTGCTGAACAGTGCTAAAATGAGATTACTGAATGGTTCAAACCGGAAATTGAAGCACTACGGAAATTTTATAGCAAGCCCCGCTCTCACCAATAGTTTACCTCTACTTGCGCAACTGCCATTGCTCTAAGGCATGCATTACAGCTCATTCCTATCCAGTAAGGGACTTAACAGCCTATGCACACAAAGGCAGGTACTTAACAGCCAAAGTACCCAGAAACAAAGCGATATGCACTACACAACTGTCTCGAGTTTTGCAACGATTAATTACGTTATTGAAACGACACTCCTTGTTATGCAAAACGCCCCATGACTCTTACTAAAAAATACCTACAACTCCAACTCTATTCGCACCTACTGAAAACCTGCCCATATATATCTATTCACCTAATTACGCATGACTCAATACTTGCTGTCTTATCCATGCTATATTGCACTTACATCTTAACCCTCCTATCATCTAAAATAGCTCGGGCACAACTCGTAGCTCAATTCTTAATACCTACTCATACTGTAACACTATACTAGACCTAAGCTAACATTAATAAAAAAAAAAGGTACGACTAAAATCACATTATCTCCTCCCTAACAAGCCCTCTTACAAACATAGACGCTTACACTGCATGAACTTCACCCACCCCCTTTATCCATTAACAAGTAAATAGCATGTCCCTAAATCACTTTGAGGAGTGTAACTAATCAGTAGATATAATCCCCAACAAACTAACCCAGTAACACTAACAACGCGGGGTCGCAGAAATACCTGGATTAGAACCTAGGCGCGGAGAAAACCCTCTCAGGGCTGACGGACCCAGTAGGTCTTCCCAGATCATCCGTCTAGGAGAAGGAAAACTCTGAAACTAAACCAAAGGGGAGAGAGGCCTCTTCAGTCTTGGATGACAACCTTCCTAGAGCTGGTGACTCAAACAAATTCACCGGTTTGCAAACCTAAATTGCTTAAGGAGTAGATAGGCTCTGTCTATCGCCCGGCTTCCATACTCCTTCTTTTCCTATTAGTCAAGCGTAGAGACACTATCTCAGTGATTCGACAAAAACACCCAGCAGTAGATCTTGTTTCCTGGATAGGGCAATGAACACCGTTCTTCCCCATTCCCAGCATGCCCCACCCCCATAACTGAACATTTGGGAGTGCTTGAGTATAAGATATGCCTGAGCGGTTAGATTGGGTTGACCTTCTTCTAAAGGGTTGAGGGTACCGGATTGACAGTTCCTGGCTGCTGTTCCCGACTGGTAGTACAGGAGCCCTCACTCTTTGGTAGCGCTTAGAGCGGCTGCTCCATCAACAGTTGAATAATATCGGGTTGTTTGCAGTGCCATGACGCGCATGGAAAGGGACCCTGCACTCATCCCCGGTGGGCTTTCCTGAGGCCACAATCCTAATTGGAGAAAGGTCAGCTGATGGTCTACTTGTGATGCATGTCTGAAGCTCCGCATAACCTCTTGTTTAGCTCCCCCTTACCGAAACTCTTAAAAGAAAAATATGACGACAGTACAATCTAAAAATAAGCTTAAACCAGGATTAGGGACAAACAAATTCAACTTGCCTCCTCCCTTGAGGCTCTCATTCACAAATATCCGTGGGCTTAGAACTAACTTAGCTGATGTTGAAGCATTTCTCTTAACAAATACCCCGGATATCTTAGCACTAAGTGAGACTAACGTACACTCCTCCATTCCCTCTAACCACTTTAACATGCCTGGATATCTCCCACTCTGCCGTAAGGACTCTGACAGACATATGCACGGACTTGGAGTTTACATTCGTAATACCCTTCCCTTGACTAGAGAAACAAACCTAGAAACAGATGATCAAGCCTTTATGTGCTTTAGACTAAACGTGGAACACAGTATTAGCTACTATTATTTTCTCTACCGCTCTCCCTCGACTCAGGACTGCTCCATAATAAACAAAGTATCTGACAGCATAGACACGGCACTGCCCCTCGACACTAGCGCACAAATACATGTGTTTGGTGACTTTAATGTCCACCACAAAAACTGGCTTGGATTCTCTACTCACACAGATGCAGCGGGCAGCACAACCCATAGCTTCGCTATATCTCACTCCCTATCACAAATTGTTACGTTTCCAACCCGTTTCCCTGACCAGGAAGAACAACACGCATCACTTCTAGATCTGTTTTTGACCACAGTTCCCGATGACTGCATAGCGAAGGCCCACAGCCCACTCGGGAACGCTGATCATGCAGTGATAATGGTTGAAATCGCCCTAAACTCTAGTCCCAAAACTGAAGAGCCAGTGCTCAAAACAACGAGATATTATAATAAGGCTGACTGGGAAGCCATCAGGGAGCTAATTAGAGATGCTCCATGGAAAAATATTTTCTCTCTCCCTGCTGAACAGTGTGCAAACGAGACCACTGACTGGTTCAAAACTGCAATCGAAGCGCATGTTCCCATGCGGAAATTTTATAGTAAGCCCAACTCTCACCAATGGTTTACGTCGACTTGTGCAACTGCCATTACTCAAAAGCAGCATGCATACCGTAGGTTTAACCGACATAAGTCCAGTTCAAACAGACTGAAGTATATAGAAGCTAGAAATAACGTTAAGAAAGAAATAGCGACAGCTAAGACAGAATTTACGGAAACCACTAAAAAGCGCATCGAAGCACAAAAACTAGGAACTCGAGACTTCTGGAAAATCTACAACAGTGTAGTAAATAATGGGCAATCAACCATTCCCCCACTAACCAACAATCACGAGGTTGTCTCCTCAGCAACCGACAAGGCTAACATGCTTGCCAGTCGGTTTGCCTCAAACTCCACACTGGACCCTTCCAACCACCCCCTACCTGACTTTCCTATGCGGACAGACGCCACACTAGACGATCTGAAAACCACCCCTGCTCAGGTGCATGCTATCATAAAAAACCTTGACTCCTCAAAAGCATGTGGACCCGATCTTATCCCAGCTGTGCTATTAAAAAGTGCTCAGCCGAAGTAGCTCCAGTTCTCTCAAAACTCTACAACAAATGTCTTAATGAAGCTTGCTTTCCGGGCTGTTGGAAAACTGCTTCTGTTGTACCAGTATTCAAGAATTCTGGCGAAAGGACAGACCCATCAAATTATCGCCCCATTAGCCTCCTCCCACTTTTTGCCAAAATATTTGAGACCATAATTAACCATGCTCTAGTCCATCATCTTACAGATGCTAAACTACTGACTGACAAACAATATGGATTTAGACAAGCCCGTTCGACA
Organism: Euprymna scolopes; assembly: GCF_053919585.1. Classification (NCBI taxonomy): domain Eukaryota; kingdom Metazoa; phylum Mollusca; class Cephalopoda; order Sepiida; family Sepiolidae; genus Euprymna; species Euprymna scolopes. Next base: position 7,980,405 of record NC_136489.1, read on the forward strand.
GCAGACATCCTCACCGTGATCTCTGAACGTATATACCAATCACTGGACAAAGCGGGGGAAGGCAGAGCGGTAGCTCTAGATATATCTAAGGCTTTTGACAGGGTATGGCATGAGGGTCTCCTCAGGAAGATTAGATCTTACGGTATCACTGGTAGAATACTTAACATAATTAAATCCTTCTTAGATAAGAGAAAAATCCAGGTAGTCCTCGACGGTCGCACATCTAAACAATATGATATAAATGCGGGAGTGCCCCAGGGGTCTATCCTTGGACCTCTATTGTTCCTGATATTCATAAATGACCTCCCCGACAACATTGCCTCTGAGATGGGTATATATGCTGATGACACTACACTCTATGGCAGACACGACAGGAAGACGAATGAATACATTTCTAAAGAAATGGCAGAAACACTAGAGGAAGACCTCCAATCTGTAGTGGAATGGGGACAAAAGTGGTTGGTCGCGTTCAATGCTGCCAAGACTAAACTAGTTTCATTCAATAATTACAAGAAACCCTCTCTACCACCAATAGCAATGGCCAACGACCCTTTATCTGAGAGTCCATCTTTCAAACTCCTTGGCCTAACGTTCACAGGAAACATGAGTTGGAACAATTACATTGAAGGCATTGCCAGGGCCGCTGCAAGAAAGGTAGGCTCTTCTACCGTGCTAGAAAACTACTAACACCCGAAAGTATCCTGTACCTCTATAAGGCCACCATTCGCCCATGTATGGAGTATTGCTGCCACATTGGGCTGGTGCATCTGCTACTAGTCTCTCGCTCCTTGACAAGGTTCAAAAGAGAGTCGCAAATCTGATAGGCCCTGAACTGGCATCTAAGCTTCAGCCTCTGTCCCATCGACGAAATGTTGCATCCCTCTGCCTGTTCTACAAGTATTTTAGTGGTGAATGCTCTGATGAACTGCAATCACTTGTGCCCCCACGACGCGAGCACCCTCGACAAACCCGACAGGCTACTAGATCCCACCCCCACACTGTAGAAGTCCCTAGATGTAAAAGATCTTTTTACTCCAATAGTTTCTTCCCCAGAACCGCAAGACTCTGGAATTCCATTCCAGGTCCCTGCTTCCCCAACAGTACTGACGTGCAGAAGTTCAGGTGTAACGTGAACCGACACCTTGCTGCCCAAATCCCTACATAGTACCCCAGTAGTTGTTGCCCCTGATAGTAGCCCCCTACACCAAAGTGGCAATTTGCCTTGTTTGGGGTGAAAATGTAATAAAAAAAAAAAAAGGCAGCAGGCATACCACAAATTGAAGCATCATGGCTCCAGTTCAAACAGACAGAAGTATATAGAAGCTTGAAACAACGTTAGGAAGAAATAGCACAGCTAAGAAAGAATATTCTGAAACCACTAAAAAGCGCATCAAAGCATAAAAATTACGAACTCGTGATTTCTGGAAAATCTACAACAGTGTAGTAAATAATGGGCAATCAACAAAGCTAATATGCTTGCCAGTCGGTTTGCCTCAAACTCCACACTGGACCCTTCCAACCACCTCCCTGTCTGACTTTTCTTTGCGGGCATCTGCCACGCTAGATGATCTAAATATCACCCCTGCTCAGGTCTATGCTATCATAAAAAACCTTGACACTTCAAAAGCATGTGGACCCGATCTCATCCCAGCTTTTCTATTAAAAATGTGCTCAGCCGAAGTTGACCCAGTTCTCTCCAAATTCTACAACAAATGGCTAAATGAATATTGCATTCCGACCTGTTCGAAAACTGCTTCTGTGGTACCAGTATTCAAAAATTCTGGCGAGAGAACTGCCCAATCAAATTATCACCCAATTAGCCTCCTCCCACTTTTCGCCAAAATAGTTCAAACTATAATTAACCATGTTCTAGTCTATCACCTTAAAGATGCTAAACATCTGACTGACACACAATATGGATCAAGACAAGCCTGTTCAACAGCAGACATCCTCACTGTTATCTCTGAACGTATACTACTCACTGGCCAAAGCGGGGGAGGGCAGAGCGGTAGCTCTAGATATATCTAAGGCTTTTGACAGAGAATGGCATGAAAGTCTCCTCAGGAAAATTAGATCATAAGGTGTCACTGGTAGAATACTGGGCATAATTAAATCCTTCTTAGATAAGAGAACAATCGAGTTGTAACCGACGGTCGTACATCTAAACAATATGATATAACTGCGGGTGTGCCTCAGGGGTCTATCCTTGGATCTCTATTGTTCCTAATATTTATTAATGACCTCCCCGACAAAATTGCCTCTGAGATGGGTATATATGCTGATGACACAACACTCTATAACAGGCATGACAGGAAAACAAATTAACACATATCTAAAAAAAATGGCAAAACACTAGAGGATGGTCTCAAATCTGTAATGCAATGGGGACAAAAATAGATGGTCACAGTCAATGCTGCCAAGACTTAACTGGTTATCGTTCAATAATTACACAAAACGTTCTCTACCACCAATAGCAATGGTAAGTTACTCTTTATCTGAGAGTACATCTTTCAAACTGTTTGGCTTACATTCACAGGAAACATGAGTTGGAACAATTACATTGAAAGCATTGCCAGGGCCGCTGCGGACAAGGTAGGCTCTCTCTACCGTGCTAGAAAACTACTAACACCGGAAAGTATCCTGTATCTCTATAAGGCCAACAAGGTTCAAAAGATAGTCGTCAATCTGATAGACCCTGAACAGGCATCTAAGCTTCAGCCTCTGCCTGTTCTACAACTATTTTAGTGGTGAATGCTCTGCCAAACTGCAGACACTTGTGTCCCCACGACGGGGAAACCCTCGACAAAACCGACAGGCAGCTAAATCCCTCCCCACACAGTAGAGATCCCTAAATGTAAAAGATCTTTCTACTCCAGTAGTTTCTTCCACAGAACCACTAGACTCTGGAATTCCATTCCAGGTCCCTGCTTCCCCAAATGTACTGACATGCAGAAGACTAAGTGTAACGTGAATCGACAGCTTTCTGCCCAAATCCAAACATAGTACCCCAGTAGTTGCTGCCCCCTATAGTAACCCCCTACTCCAAAGTGGCAATGTGGCTTTTTTGAGGTGAAATTATTTTTTTTTTAAATTACAGCGTTGGAATATTTTTAAAAAGTAAGCAGAGATTATTCACTCGATAAGATTTCAGCACACCACTTTGACCTCCCTCCCCCGACTTGACAGCTTTCTTTTCATGAGAGCAAACACATTTTTTAGAAAAATTCTGCTATATATTACGAAAACAAACAGGTGCCATTGACGTTTTTTTTTTCAACAATATCTATCTATTAATCTATCTATCTCTCTCTCTCTATATATATATATACAGTATATATGCATGCTTTTATATACAACTAGCGGGGGTACCCGGCGTTGCCCGAGTGTTTGTTTCCGGGACGGTGGGGAGTTTTAAAAAATGTTATGGTAGGTAAGTAGGAAGGATCAAACCTGGAGTCATGAGTAAAAGTAGGAAAATAAAGTGTGAAAAAAAAACACATCTGCAACGTTAACAGTTCGGCCACCAAGAAAAGTCCATTCCAGTTGTTTCGGAAAAAAAACGACTACGGTAGGTCGGAGCGAACGTTAAAATATAACGTGAATTGTCCAGCACGCTAACCACTACGCCACAGAGCACTGCAGCTTAGTTTAGTGATTTTAAATAACTTGACATGAAAACTACGAAGCCAAACTGGTGTTCACTTCTCGACTGTCCCTTGTGAACGATCCTCAAACGGTGTTAAGTGGTGGCAGGGGGAGGAGGAATTTATTAGAGAGAAATATTTTACCACTTCCATTGATCTTAACAAATTTTGGCCGTGACTTCTCAGCAGAAAAAGTATAGAAATCTAAGATTATCGAGGAATTTGAGAAATAATAAGCCTATAACACACGTCAGATATTGTTCTGCCGTTTGTGCATATTATATTTGCTTGAAATATCTTGATTTTTAATCCTATTAATGTCAAAATGAGACGGGAAAACTGAGTTCATTTTATTTATATAGAGAAGAGAAGAAGATATGTATGCGTATATCTGCATGACTGTGTGAGCGTTTGTTTTTGTGTGTGTCACCGCAAATCAGTATAAGGTGGATGCATATTATGACATTAAGGCGCTTCATATATTGCTTTTAAACATGTGAATTTCAGGAAGTCCTTACTTTAACACTTCGATGATCTAAGAAAAAGAAAACATTTCTTTAAAACATGGTTCTAGTTTCTTCTATCTCCAAAGCAATCTATGTATCAAGAAAAATTGTAAATTATTCGTAAAAAGTTGTCTTTCCAATAACATACAGCAAAAGGGCATTTTTGTGTGTTTCACGCCCCGACTTGCATTTTTTTACATGGAGTTCACCACTTATCAAGGCCCAATGGCCACTCAGGGATAAGGGTTATTGTGTGAACAGTAATCAGAGGTATAGTGTAGCAATAGTATTGGAAAGTCTTTAAGGTTTCATTACTTAGGGGGGGGCGGTTCATCAAGAATTTGTGTTGGACTTGAAGACATCAATATTGCAGTCGGGAGGGAAACAGGCAAGCGAAACAGAGTACCACAGGCGTGCAGTTCTAAGAAAGAAGCTTTGTTCATGGTATCTACGTTTTTGTTTAGGCACAGATAGGGAGTGGAGAAAATTATTGACGGTGGTTTCAGCAAGTCGGGAGTTCTTTTAAAAAGATTGTGGAGAAGGGACGAGAGAAGAGCTCAGACGAGCACCTGCCATGGAAATAACGATAGAACAAGTCCAGGCTCGATACGTCTCTTCTGTCGGAAAAAGGTTGCAGGGTAGAGAAAAGGGTATCCCCCACCAAGCCACGGAGTCTATTTTGTACCCTGTCAAGGCAGGATAGGCTGTTTTAGCAGCCCCCGCCCAGATGTGGCAGCAGTACTTCATCTTTGGACGTACTAGGCTCTTATATAGATAGAGAATTGCATCATTTGTGAGATATCTTCTGGAGCGGAAGAAGGATCCAACCATTTTCCCAGCGACCTTTGCCACAGACTAGAGGTATGTGTTCTATTTAAGATCAGGTGTAATGGTAATACCCAGGAGCTTATCAAAGCCTGGTGCCTTCCATAGACACCCATTTCAATTGATGCCAGATGTGGGTCAGAGCGTTTATGATGTAGAGATAGGAGCTTGGTCTTAAGGGCATTATAGGTAACCACCCACCGCTTTCCCTACTGTACCACGCGCTCAAGATCATAGGAGAGTGAATCAGAGAAAACACCATCATTTACAGACTTTGATGCGTTGTCATATATGGCCGTGTCATCAGCATAGATGTCAACGAAAGATTGTAGTATGTGTTTTGGGAGATCATTGATGTAGATCAGGAAAAGAGTTGGGCCCAGTATGGACACCGAGGGCCTCCAGCATTAATACTGTGGGCCTCTGATTTCTGCCCATCAACAACTACTCTTATGAGCCTATCTGAGAGAAATGACTTAATGATAGAGAAAACCTTTCCAGTTATACCGTAGCTGGGCATCTTGTGTAGTTGGCCTTTATGCCAAATCTTATCGAAGGCCCTTTATATATCGAGAGCAATGGCCCTTAAAATTAACCCTTTGTCGAGAGAGTCGCTAATCCTATGAGATATAACGGTTAGCACATCTGATGTAGATCAAGCAGAGCGGAAACCATATTGTGTGTCGCTAAGAAGGTAATTTCTCCTGAGGTGGTTGACTACTTCTCTATTCATCGTTGATTTCAGCAACTTACTTATGACACACAGGATACTTATTGGTCTGTACTGAGAGTGGAATGACTTATCTCCTGAATTCTTTAATACAGGGCATACTGATGAGGTTTCCAGGGTGTTGGGAAGCACTTTTACTCAAGGCAACGCTTAAACAGTTTGGAAAGTATGGGGGGAAAGGGCTGGTTGTAATTTTTTAACACTATGATCGGAATACCGTCGGGACCAGTTGTGTTACTGGAGTCAAGGTTCTTGATTAGCTGGGCGAACCCACCCACAGATAGTTGTATGTGGCATGGCGTGTTGTCTGTTATAGGAGGGAATATGAGGACGTGATTGCCTTCGTCACACAGGGTAGAATTTGCCGCAAAGTTTTTGGCAAATAGTTTTGCCTTGTCGGATGCTGTCGAGATGACCTCTGGTCCATTGATAATGGTTGGGATAGAACGCACGTTTCTGTTCAGGATCCTATTTGCTATTTGCCAGAACTGGTTGGAACCTAGCCGCTGCTCAGCTACTTTGGACTTAACAGATTGCGCATATAGTTCTCTTGCATTTTTTATTACTCTTTTACAGTGGTTGCTGGCGGTTCTGAAAGCAGCTTTAGTTTCAGTGCATCTATTACGTTGGTAGCTATGGAAGAAGCACAATCGGGGGAGAACGGAGGCTGGCTGTTAGGTTTTTGTTGGAATTTTTTTGGATGGTATGAATTAGTCTCTTCAGGTCTGATACTATAGACGGCACATCCTTTTTAAACAGGGAATTGAGAGTGAGATCAGATAGGACTGTACGGAACCTATCCGAGTCCGCCATAACGTATCGGTATACAGTACGGTGAAGAGGTGCGTCTGAAGATTTATAATATTTCATTATTATCTTAACTGATACGACGCAGTTGTCGAAGGATCCCAGAGGAGATAGAACGGAACAGGAGCATAGCTCAGGAGAAGTGGATAGAGAAAGGTATTGGAGGCTTGCGTAGTGACCGGTACTATCGGGCACACGGGTGGGCTCGCGAACAATCTCAGTGAGGTCAATGGCAAAATCATGACAGAACCTCTCCTCATTATCAGTTTTTTTTTGAGTGGCTCAGCCATTCCACATTATGGACATTGAAGCCACCGCAAATGTGAATGTTAGCTGAGGGATGAACAGACATGATGTGGTCAATTTTTTTCTGATATACTCTTAAAGACAGTTACTCCACTGTTGTGGGGATGATAGAGGGCAAATATAAATGCAGTGGTGTAAGCAAGTGCATTCCGGAAGAACATATAAGGTAGATTAGGGTCTTCTCTGGAGATATAACTGCCACATGGGACACCATCTTTAATGTAGGCACATATTCCATGCCCGTGGCGATCCTGAGGGGGTCAGATTTAGATGTGAGGTTAGAGTATTGTTTAATTATGAACTCATCTAGGGAGGTAGTCGGCCCTATTCTAGTTTCTATTAGGAAGAATTGGTCAGGTTTCGTCTCCTGTAATTAGGTTTCAACCTCTGGAAGGTTAGAACGTAGACCCCTGATGTTGCAGAAGGAGACATGGTAGTAGGGGTCTACGTAGAAGGATGTGGGTCTAGGTTTATTCGTGTTTTTTTTTAGATATTTCATGTTGAGGATTTGGGGAGTTGTGGAACAGGTAAGTATACTTGCTTTGAGCAGAGCAGAGAGGGAAACTAAGAGAGAAAAGATAGGAAATGTTTGTAGCACATGATAAAGTAAAATCGTAACAATTACCCACTAGTATGGCATCGAGAGGCCCCACCAGAGACTATTGCATGATCCAAAATCCATTCACCAAATGGCAATACATCAGCCCAGTACTTTGTACCTGCTGATAGGACAGCCTCCTTAGTGGTTATTCCAAGGTTCGTGTTCCTGACTATCAGGCGGTTACTGTCAGCCCAGATTAAAACGTTTACCTTCAGAACCCTTACTAGTGACATTGCCGTAAGGATAGACATAGAGACAGAAAATTTCCGACATCTCAGACTACTGTTCACGAAGTACTACCGATCTGGGTAGCAGCTTTTTCTTCACCCTTTGTCAGACACATCATTCATTAGAAATGAGGACTGATGGACAAAAAAAGGAAGAGCCATTAAAAAAAAGAAAAACGGTAAGAGGGACTTATTTATATCTACTTAGTATAAGTGCTTTGCCCATTCCCAGTTTAGAATAGAATTTGAAGATAGTCTGCCCTCCCATATTAATCCGTGGAAGTGTGTTTTCTTTTTGTTTTATTTAGGTACCTCGCGATAGAACCTTCGAGATTAAACTTATAATAACGTTTCAATAATGAAACTTGTTAGGTCAGCTTTTCTTTTTAGATGGGGGGCATCTGATTTAAATGCTAGTTTACGGTTAATGCCAGACGTATTTAACAAAAAAAAGGTAAAAAGACGATTAATAAGATATGATAGGTAATGTTAAGGAGTTTCAATTTTTAGTAAGACTGCAATAAGGGAACAAAGATAAATAAATAAAATATATATAATATACAAAAATGGGCAAAATTAAGACATTCCTATGAACCTTCAGACAGAGGAGCCTATTTTTGTTTAAACACCGACTATTCTTTCTGTGATCATTCAATTAGAGAAACTCCTTCTGTTTTACGCTTCGACTTGTCTTTTGATCAACACTCGGCTATAGGAGCTTCTTGTTTTTCAGCCCTGACTAGTCAACAAATAAAGCAGATCTCCCAGAAAGCCAGAGGAGTATATTATCTTTCAATCCCTGACTGATCTTACAATGACATTCAGCAAGAAAGCTTTATTGGGTTTGTAGCCCGGTAGGTCTGCTGCTGAACATTAGAACTAGTTTTTAATACTTACGTAATTATCCGCGTGCGTAATATTTTCATATTTATATGTATATATATATATATATATATATATATATATATATATATATATATATATATATATAAATATTACGCATATATATATATATGAAAATATTACGTATATATATATATATGCGTAATATTTTCATATATATATATATATATATATATATATGAAAATATTACGCATATATATATATATATATATATATATATATATATATATATATATATATATATATATATATATATATACAGATTTTAATAAAATGTGCGGACATTTCTTGAGAGATCTTTCGGCGATCATCTCGTCAGGAAGAATTCGTAGCATAAAAACCAATATTATTGGAATTAAAGATCACTACATGGGGAGTTGGCCCCAGCTTTAGCTGATATTTTTCACGTAAGGTCGGCCTAATTAATACCCTGGTACATCGAGCTCTCATTATATGTACACCTAATAGATAAGGCTCCGAACTTGATGAGATCTGAGAAATATTTATCAATAATAGTTATCCCTTACACCTTAGTGAAAACTGCATTGAAAATAAGGTCGATGATTTTAAATCCCCTAAAACGTTTTCGTCTGCCAAGTGCCCGATTTATTTAAAATCACGTTGATTGGTTACAAGAGTAAGAAATTATTGAATCAGACTGTCAGAAGTGTTTATAAATGCTTCTACACTGTTTTCATTGCGTTTGGTATACACTACGAGACCTGCCTTTCCTTATTTTCGATAGTTTTCCTTACACCCAAATTGGTAATATTGTTTATCAATTTAAATGTCAGAGCGAGGCTAGAAATGTCGGGCGAACGTATTTTTATTTGAAAACTTGTATAAACCAACACGTTCCATCTAAAATCAGACAAGGGAGGGGAGGATCCGGTAGTCTCTCTCCTCCCGTAGCCTTGGGCTCTGCTATTGCCCATCATTTGTTTGGCAATGTATGCTGTGCTGCTAAATATAAAATATAGTGGATCGATGTGTTACACAGAGCAGACTTCAAAAAACATTTAAAGATATCGGAGTCTGTCTCTATTGCGTTTCGAAAACCTTCTTTATGACAGCAAAAGGTGACCATGATAACATTATTTCCCTTTGGCGAACTTTGACCCTTTTCTCCCTCGTTTTTTTTTTCTCCCTCATTGTGCCAAGTTTTAGTCGCTTTAAACGGCGTATTTACAGATTATATCTTTCTTTCAATCGTTTGTTTATTAATTCTGGCACGTCCAAATTCCCCCGTAGCGCTCTTAATTTCGCTAATAATATTGTTTAGTATGCTATCGTTTTTTTCCTGACGAGATGATAGCCGAAAGAGTTCCCGAGAAACTTCCGCACATTCTATTTAAATCTTTACATAAATAATTTACCTCTTAACATCTATCTATCTATCTATCTATCTATCTATCTATCTATCAACGTCAAAGTGTCTGTCTGTGTGTTTGTCTGTCTGTCTACATTTCCCAACACAATAACTCTGTCAATTTGCAGTCTACAGACTCGAAATTTCATATACAGTTTTTGGAGATTGGGGAACATATTTGTAATCGGTTTTCGGCTATAAATTTTGCTGTAATGGGGGAAAAGATCAACGATTAAACTTTTGGGAACTATACGAAATTCCTCCGCCAATTAAGAGTCTTAACACTTAAACATTTTTATATAGGTTCCTTGGACATGGATATAAATTGATAACTTTATTTGAGCCCAAAGAAATAAATGTTATGGGGCCATAATAGGGGTCAACATTTTACAAAAATAGACCTCTGCGGTCTCTACCAAATTACTCAGACAATTTCTGGTCTAAACATTTGAAATTTTACATAAAGGGTATTTAGAGATAGGGAAAGCTTTTTTTTTAATCGGTTTGGGGTGAAAATTTGACATTCCTATATATAAATGTAAGTATGCATGTTTGCATGCCGGTCTAAAACTTTTCACAGTTCAGTATCGTTTTAAAACTCGACATTTCAAACGACAAATATCGAAGTATTGGCTATAAATATTAATTTCTTCACCTTCAACTGGGCACTTTTCTACAGGGAGGAGTCGCTTTTTTCGCCGATATTGTCGAAACTCATCCCCTCATTTCGATTTTCTAGCCGTAATTTAAACCTACGCCACTTCCGGTTTGGCGGTGATCGTAACAGCAAAGACGTCACGTGTTCTCGCATTCTTTTCCTCCTTCGTGGAACAGGTTCGAGCATGCCTTCCTACTACCATTTTTTTTTTGCTCAACATACACCTTGCAAACACCATGGCAACACCGGGGTAAAATGCTAGCATACAATAATTATGAATTTCGATTTACATACACTGGTGTTTAATGCCTATGCAATCGTCAGTGTCGGATAACATTTCCTGCTGGTAATATATACGTTTTATTTTAAGTATATGCACATATATATTAAAATAACAATTAATAATTATACCTACATTCACGAGTATTTCATGCGTACACAATTATCAGTAAACGAATACAATTTGTGCCAGTAATAAATATACGTATATGTTTTTACTAAATTATATATATATATATATATATATATATATATATATATACATACTTTTTTTTTTCTTTTATTATATGGACCTATACGTTTTCTTTTCTTTTATTATATGTACCTAAAATAATAATTAATGGAGACCAATACACATTAGTAGGGTAACAATTTCTGCCGGTAATATGAGATGAGTTCGAACAGAAAAATATAATATTATTTCAAACAAAGCCTGGAAAATCATTTGAGCATTTAAAGTAACATACTTAAGATGAAACAAGGAAAAGTAATACTTAAGATAAAACTAGGAAACGTAATACTCCAGATGAAGCTAGGAAAAATAATACTTAAGATGAAACTAGGAAAAATAATACTTAAGATGAAACTAGGAAAAATAATACTTAAGATGAAACTAGGAAAAGTAATACTTAAGATGAAACTAGGAAAAATAATACTTAAGATGAAACTAGGAAAAATAATACTTAAGATGAAACTAGGAAAAATAATACTTAAGATGAAACTAGGAAAAGTAATACTTAAGATGAAAGTAGGAAAAATAATACTTAAGATGAAACTAGGAAAAATAATACTTAAGATGAAACTAGGAAAAATAATACTTAAGATGAAACTAGGAAAAATAATACTTAAGAAGGAACTAGGAAAAAATACTTCAGATGAAACTAGGAAAAATAATACTTAAGATGAAACTAGGAAAAATAATACTTAAGATGAAACTAGGAAAAATAATACTTAAGATGAAACTAGGAAAAAATACTTCAGATTAAACTAGGAAAAGTAATACTTAAGATGAAACTAGGAAAAGAAAAACTACTAGTTTTTTTTTTAAGTGGAAAGAAAAGACTAGATATTCTAGTAAAAAAAAGCTTAGATGGCATTTCAGGACCTGTAAGGTTGGGGAATCCCTTTTAAAAAAATCTACCCAATAGTAAAAGACAAGCAGCAGATGCACTAGTCGAAATGTGAAAAGAGTACTTCATACATGAAAGAATGGTGGCCTTGTAAAGGTACACCAAACTTTCAAGCATAAGTAACTTTCTAACACATTTGATAGAGCCAAGCTTTTTCGCAGCAGGTTTGGCCATGCGTTCAGGTTCTCCGTAGAAAGTTAAGCCGAGGAATTTAAATGAAGTAAATTAAGCTAATGTGTTTTGGCAATTGGTGGTAGATAAGCTTTCTTCTAATTATTGAAGTGAAACACGCTTGCTCATGACAACATTGAATGTAGCCGTCAATAATTGTTCCCATTTCACAACGGTTGGAAGTTTCCTCAAGTGTTTCCTCAATTTCCTTAGATGTGTTTTCATTTGCTTTTCCCTCGTGGCTGTTATAAAGACTCCTGGCATCAGCAAATGTACCCTGCTTAGAAACAGTTTTATCAGGGAGGTAATTTATGAATATTAGGAATATTACATGTCCAAGGATTGGATTACATAAGAAGGATTTTGTTACGTATTGTATTCCTCCAGTGATAACATTTGATTGATTTTGCTGGGATGACCTTCGTGCTATACTCTGCAAAAAGTATTAGGTAAATCTTGAGTATTTTATCTTAAATTGTTTAAATACAGGTTAAATATCGATACACCACTTTTAAAGTTAAATGCCTTACGATATATAAAAAAACTAGTTATTTTAAACGATTTTTCATAATATTGAATCCATTTCTATACCTTATGTTATTGTCATTTTATT
>NC_136489.1:7998174-8015674 GCF_053919585.1 Euprymna scolopes
AGACGGTCACCTCTATGAACCTTCTATAGTCCAGCAAATCCACTGATTACCGAGTCCAAGCTGGGGTGTCTCGAACACCTACCAGGCCAGACAGTGGAGGTTCCAGAGCCTTTATTGGCATTCACGCCCCTATCTGAATGTACGTTTGCCGGCCTTTTTGTTATTGAGATACATACTGATTGCAAAGCGTGTATTCCATTGCATATCAAGTAATGTTTGTGTTTGAAGCGTTTTATAGTGGGAAGACTTTGCACTGAGACACTCCCACTGTCTAAACAACTGAGATATTGAATCAAAAGAAGAGCAAGTCAACAGCATTTCAAGCAGCAGTCGCCGCAGGTTTTATATCAGGGTTTTCCTTCTCCTAGAGAGGTTTCCTTCACCACGGCTTACGCGAGCTCTCTCCGCCCATCATGCCATTTGATCCATGACTGGGACTTAGGCACCAGAGCATACTCCACACGGCAGTGACTCAGGTATGCCGCAGCTGACAGGGCTTAAGCTCGGCTGGAGGTTTCTGCCAGGGGTATCTCACTCTTAGCCTTTCATCACAGCCCCATCTGCATGGAAATGCCCACGTCGTGCACGTGGGGTTGGCTCGTCTGAGAGAAGCACCGTATGACGCTAAGACACCTGCATGCTTTTAATACCGTCCACACAAGACCTTGACCACCATACATACATACATACATACATAAATACACACATTCATACATACATATAATAATGGCATATAAATTATTACATGCTCCCTGCATTTAAAGCCTGCACGCGTCAGAAATATTCCATCGCGACAGGACAATTTTTATAGTCAAATGCCTGAAGGAGTAGCTATACAAAGATGATGTAATATACACATGCAAATAAACACATACAGTCATACATACAGATGCACACAAACATAAATACGCATGTACACACATACAAACATACACATATTGTGTAACACATATACGTATGCACATAATATGCATATACATACGTAGTGCATACACATACATGTAAAATACACATAAAGGAGCGTTCCGAAAGTCAATGATAACGAGGACAATTATGGTGATGGGTAGGATTAAACGAGATTGACATGAATAAAAAAGGAAACACAATCCAATACAGACTATTTGTAGAAGAGACAGACACTCGTTAAATACATATATATATATATATATATATATATATATATATATATATATATATATATATATATATGTATATGAGAAATGTCAACAACAATAGGTATGTATTTTTAACATGATTTTATTATTCCACGTTTTGATCTTTCATTTAAAAAATGTATCATATTTAGCTCATTTTTATAATGTTTTTAAATAGTTGAAATATATTTTTTCCGGTTTTCAGACGTTCTGTGAAGAGTTTTTTTTTTGTTGTTTCAGAAAGTATTAAAAGTGTGAAATATTTAAAATGTGTTCAGAATGTATAAAAGAAATTTCGCAGTCCATTTTTGTGACATGTTTCCGAGCGGTGGAAATGTCTCTAAATGATTCTAAAGGTCTCTTCACGGTTGTGTTCCATCGCTACCCCTCTTTATTGCAGGCCAGACCATGCCCATTGCTGTCTTTTCATTTTCTCTGTTTTTCTTGTTTCTCCTTTTACTATTTTTTATTACTTGGGTGGAGTGAAGGCCACGTTGGTACTTGGTCAAATGAGTGCGTAGGGGAGGGTGTGTGTGTGTGTGTGTGTTTCCTTGTATTTATTTGTAGAATGTGTGCCATATGTATAATAGTTTTATTACATTTTAAATTTATTTGCTTGCTAAGAAAGTAAATGTGATACAAGTTCGTTTTTAATATGTATGGTGTATGGGGAGATAACCAGCTCCTCTGAAACAAGGGGAATTGATAGGGATATTTTCATTAAATTTTGATTTTGTGTTCTTTGATTTTTAGATTGCAGTTTCTGTCCATGGTGATTTTCGTTTTAATCTTAATCAGTTGGAGGATTCATAATATTATATTTGTTTAAATAAAAAGGTTTATTCATATGTAGACATCGGGGATTTTCTGATTTTCCTATTTACTTGTCTCCCCATGGTTGTAGGGTCAGATCCAGGATCGCTTTTAATTGTGGGGAAGACCTCGCTCCCCAGAATGGAGGCGCCAGCTGGAAAGTCAGAAGTATAAGAATAAGAATTATCTCAGTTATGAAGGATTCCTCCTTCACTGAATAAGGGTAGGAGGGGTTGATGCAGTGTGGGAACAGATACTACACTGTGCTTCTAGGTATTTCCTAATGTATGTTTCGGGGTAAGGTTAGTATTGGTTATACTAGAGATAGCGTTGTTGTGCCTGTGTTTGGGTATATGCATGTGTGTGTGTGTGTGTGGGTGGATGTGTGTTTTAATGTATCAATTACGATTCATGTGTGGAAGTTTACATGTATATAAACATGCGTGCGAGTGTGCTTTGCATTTCATTTGTTTGTGTGTTGATATTAAACTCTTGTTATGAAATTTTTCCCTCACGAGTAAAATAGAGGTTAATATCAACACCCAAATAAATGAAATGCTAAGCACACTCGCAGGCACGTTCATATACATGTATACCCTCACACATAAATCAAAATCGATGAATTAAAAACACACACACATGCATACAGGCACTCACATATATTTATATACAAGGTGCCCACAAGGTCTGGCTACATAATCTACACGATGCTTCCACAAAGTCTGGCTAAATACTGTAGACAGACTTTGTGGACACCCTGTATCTATACACCCCCCCCCACACACACAGATATATATATATATATATATATATATATATATATATATATATATATATATATATAATCCAATACGCTTCACTAGGTCTAGAAATTTAAATATAATCTGAATAAAACGCCCTGAAGACGATTGTTTAAACGCTAGTCAAAACAAGTGTTTAAACGCTAGTCAAAACAGCGGAACAAGGACACGGCTATGGAACTTTCTTACACAGATTAAACTGCGGAGCAAGAAAGACAAATAAAAAAAATTGAAAAAAATCAAGAAAGCCTATTAAGCAAGAAGACTTCGTGCTATTTTACAATAACACACCCCGCTTAAATACATGGTTCATATATATATATATATATATATATATATATATATATATATATATATATATATATATACGTGTATTTAAGCAATATATATATACATATATATTATATATATATATATATATATATATATATATATATATATATATATATATATATATTTGAAACAACATGTATCTATCACTCTCGTAAGTTTCTTTGGATTTATATGTTAAGAGTGAATCAGTGTTAATAGTTTACGAAAAAAACTCACAAATGTTGATGATACGGCTATTATTGTTGATTTTTCGCAACACATGTTGTGCGGAAGTAAATTAAAATATTCGGAAAACAAAGAGAAATTGTAATTTATCGTGATCTCTAATGGAAAGAAAAGGAACGATAGATTTAATGAAATCCATGTATCTATTATATATATATATATATATATATATATATATATATATATATATATATTTATATATGTTTGTGGGGGCGTGTATATATGTACATAAACATATGTGTATGTGCGTGTGTGTGTGTGTATGCGTGTGTGTTTGCTGACTTTTAAGATCACGGTTCGATAAGTATAATTATTCCTTACAACTTACTCCCCACGTGTGAACATAGCAATATTTAATATCTTACGTGCTCACGCCATATGTTTTCTGATTATTTTTTCTTAATACATAATGGTCTTATCCCTCTTGAAGCCCAGGACTTTAGCACCAGCAGGAGAAACATGAGTCTTGAAATTCACCCCTGTGCCATGACATGCAAGATAATGAAGCTGTGACGCCATACTTTTTTGAACTTCAGACTTTAACTTTACGGCATCAATACGGCTAGGTACCTTAACGACACTATGGCGAACTTTCTTACGGATTCGTAGATTAAACTTTCCTTGCGGTGTCACATTCAGCACTTCGCATGACTTCAAGAGTATATGCATCTTGAAGGTCACATTGTCGAGTTATGATGGAGTGAATTAGGTGGCCATGCTTTGAACCTATGTGTATCCAAGTAGCTTTGTGCTTCAGGTTACGGCGAAAAAATGTTATAGCCAAATTAAATTCGTAACAGAGATCTAGTTGCTTAAGGGCATAAGCATTCATGGTACCGATACCATATCGGCCAAGAGCTCTCCATGTTTCATAGTCCTTCCCAACACGGGCATTGACATACCCAAGAATAACAAGTCTTTCATTAATTTGTGTAGACGCAACAACTGAGCGCAGATTCATAGAAACACACGATGTTATCTTCACTCGGTAAAAAAGTTCGGTATTCAAAAGAATAGTGATAAATCTGTTGTGTGAGAGAGGAACAGGAAGTCTCATGATGCGGTCACAGGTACTGTGAGGGAATTCCATAGGATCCACCAAGGATGTTTTATTCACAAAACTTACTCCACCATTTCTACGTATACCCTCTGGTTTACCACTCCAGAATAGAATGTATCCCGATGATACCGCTGTCATTTGATCTTTTGCTGAGAACGGTTCTCTGATAGTGCTGCAATATCTATATCGAATCTCCGTAACTGCAGTGACAAGCGCTGGACTGCGCTCTGGACGGATGTCGTGACACTTTATCAAGAAAGGTGCATACATTTCAACAGCATGAGTTGAGTTTTGCTCCTTTTTGAAGATATATTTATGTTTTATTCCTGCTTACATGAACCGCAGTTATCCGCAGAAAACTAACTAGTGAAAGAATGACAGAAAATATTTAGTGCACCTATATTAGCACTTTCCCAACACACTCTGTTAGCAGTTCTCTTTCTTGATAGGGCTGCTCCGTCACAGAAACCCCCACCAAAGTTGACCTATGTCATGTGAAGGCAAAACAATGATGCTAAGGTAGAGTTTCTGTCGCCTCTGTGCAGATTTGTGACTGTGTCACTCCAACTGGTCAAAGCTGTACACCTTTCAACTCTTCCATCGCCATAGGAATTGTAATAGAAATTAAAAGCCGGATAAAGATTAGATAGAAAAGATGACTGATAAAAGATAGGTCTAAATCATATCTGTACATCGTTGTATTAAAGTGAAAAGCGCTTGTACGACACGAGTGCTTCTCTCTAAGTCTCCGCAACAATAACCTAGTGACAAGAATTACAAGATCGGTGTCACATTCAGTACTTCGCATAACACCAACAGTATATGCCTCTAGAAGGTCGCATTTTGGGTGTAATGATGAAGTCAATTAAATGACGATGCGTTGAACGTACCCACGAAGCTTTGTGCATCAGTTCTCGGCGAAACAATGTTACAGATAGCAAGATTTAATTCGGAACAGAGCTCTAGTCACTTAAGGCAATTATCATACATGGTACCGATATCATAGCGGCCAAGTCCACTGCAGGTATCATAGTCTTTCCCAACAGGGTCATTGACATCACCAAGAATAACAAGTGTTTCATTGATTAACGTAGATGCAACAACGGAGCGCAGAGACTAATAGAAACACAAGATAGCATCTTCACTCGCTTGAAGGGTTGATGCATAGACATTATATATATATATATATATATATATATATATATATATATATATATATATATACATATGGCAATGAATCATCCTGTGAAAGTGTGAGTATTAAGAGCTTTTTTTGAGAAACTTCCTAAGTTTAAAACAGGATGGACCATTGTATTTTCCCCAGAGCACGAGTTAAATTTTCTCTATGAACTTAGGCGAAGAACTAATCATATATTAAATTGTAATAGGAACACGCGACATATTTTACAAAGAAATACACGTACAGATACACACAGAAACCCACACGCATACGCCCACACACACACACATATATATATTATGTATATATGTGTGTGTGTATATATATATATATATATATATGTGGGTGTATATATATATATATATATATATATATATATATATATATATATATATATATATGAAAATTTTGTTCGTTCCAAACGAATAAAACCATATTTCTACGTTACCAATTAATTTGAAATTTTAAGACAACCCATCTTTAGAGTCGAGACATGTTTTTATGTTATTAAAATAAATTTACCTCGCGAATTATTAAAATATTAAATAAAATAAATATATTTTTGAACCGTGGTGCGAATCTGTTCTGTTGATAAAACTGAACTTCCGGTTCGATTCATTTCACAGCCACGAATTGACGAAACATTTCATTTTCTGTTTAGTAAGTAAAAAAAAAACAAAAAAAAACATAATGCATTTGTTTATCTTCCAAATTTTTTAATTTAAACATTTTTTTCTGTATTATACAAGGCCAAAAAAAGTTTGTCACTTGCTTTTTGAGTTTTTTTTTTTGTTTTTCGATATAAGAATGGTTGGAATAAAAAACACGATTAAAAAAATAGCGCGGATAACTCTCTGCATTAGCACCGAAAAATGTTACTAAACATTTATTAATAATTATTAAATTGATAATTTCTCACTTTTACAAACATGCGATTTTATATTTCTTTTTAAATGACGACTTTTATCGACTTTTTTAAAAAATACCCCCCAAATGGTGTTTATTCCGAAATCCGTTGTTAACATGGAGAGGTTGAGGGTGTTTGTTCTGAAAGTCGTTCTTAACATTTGTGGAGGTGGACCGAAATAAATAAATACATTAATAAAAAAAAACTAAATCATTTACTGATAACTTCTGATAACTTCTCACTTTTACAAAGATTTTTTTAATTTATATGCGCGGATGTACAAATTGTTGAATAGTTCGAAAACAAAACGTTTTTGCAATAAACTTCGGGATTATATTTTAGGTAAATATTTACATTTAGGTCAACCTCCACAATTTCATTTTTAAATGACGACTTTAATCGATAAATAAATTTACTTCTCCGCAGTTTTATTGATAAATACATCTACTTCTCTACCAGTGGCACTGAAGCCCACTTTGTTTTTTAATAGTATTTTCGAGTGGGTATACTGACAACAAATATGAGTTAAATTTTGCAAATATCCCCCCTCCAAAAGTGGTGTTTATTCCGGAAGCTGTTCTTAAGATTTGGAGGTTGAGGGGGGTGATTCCAAGGTGGACCTAATCTAAAAAAAAACAAGAAAAGTTTTGTATGCGCACATAAGCAATTGTTTTTTATTAACTTTTTTTTTACTTTTTTATTTAAAAATTAGTAAATTTCAATGAATACAATAATAAATCATTTATCATTAATATGTGCTTTTGGTTTTGTGTTGAATGAAACTTTTTTTTATTACAACAATAATGAACCAATTTAAATCTTCCAGCATGCGTTTCAGGTTTACGAAATTATCAATAAATCGTTTAGTTACTAAGCCAACGTCAGTAAATAAAAAAAAAATGTTACGTGCGCATGTGCGCATTGACTAGGGGGGGCTAAAGGAGCGGCCATTAAATAATTATGCTGGCCGCCATGGAACTCAACGCCCAAGGAGTACCTAAAGTGGCACTTATGCACTTATGTTATCGTGCTATTTTTTAACATAGTATTTTCATGTTAAATTCAAATTTTACAAATGTTTTTCTTTTATTAATTTGTTAAGTGAAAGTACATATAACCCGGTCGGTTTCTAATGTGAGGAAAATCTAGCCCCCCCCCCAAAAAAAAGGGGTACTCTGGATAATAACAAAACATTAAAATTGCCTCAGTCTCGAAAGATTTCTTCTCTACTGAACGAGGAAACAAACGGTGAAGTGTAGTTCACCTTTTGTTTCTTTCCCCCTCTCTCTTCCTCTCTTAATACCTCTCTCTATCCATCTCTCCCCTTCCCTCTCTCAATCTATATTTCTCTCTATATCACCCTCTCCATCTCTCTTTGGGCCCCTTTCTCTCTCTAATTCCCTCTATCTCTCTCCTGTCCTCTGTCTTATCCCTCTCTGTTTCTAACTCTCCCCCTCTCTCTGTTTATCTATCAATACCTTTATCTCTCTATCTCCTTCTCTTTCTCCATTTTCCTCTCACTTTCTCTTTCCTCTCTATATATCTTCCTCTCTATCTGTCCATCTCTCATCCCTCATCCTATTTTAGTCTCCTAAATTAATTACAGTGAATAAGGCATTGCCAAAACATGGATAAATCCTATTTTAGTCCACTAATTTACTGACTGTGAGAATAAAAGTTATTTGGAAATCACTGCTACCTTGAACAGGACTAGAAGTAACTGGTAAAACGTTTCTAATTGAATTGATTTTGGCAGCCATTTGGTAACAAAATGACATAGCCTTAGCCCTTGCTGCCTGAGGAATACCTGCGACCTTGCTGCCAAGTAGAATAATTATTTATTTTATTTTAAAACAGTCAATTTTTCAAAAATCTCATCTTCGACATCTCCAAAACATCCAATATGGGGAAAAATATTGCAGAAATGCAAACTTATTGTTTAGGATGAATGCACAATGGTACGCAAAAAATCACTTGAGGCTCTTGGTCGATCCTTACAAGATTTGCGTTGCAATGTCAGGCAATTTGGGAATGCAGTAATATTGCTTGCAGGAGATTTCAGACAAATGTTACCTGTTATTCTTCAATCAACACCAGCAGATGAAATAAATGCTTGCCTCAAATAATCTACTTTTTTGTTCCATGTGAAGCTATTACACTTAACTCCAAATATGCATGTCCAGTTGCCGACTGTTCGATCCGCACAAAAATTTTTGCATCACTTGTGGGAAATTGGGTACGAAAAAGTGCCAGCTGATCAGAGTTAAGGGCAAAATTCTTTGACTATTAACTTTTGTAATTTCTGTAATTTTATTTCATCAAAAGAATAGTAAGTTTAAAAGGTTTTTGCAGATATTCAAATTATAAGAATTCCATTTGACTGAGTGAATGAGCTATTCTTGCAGGTCAATACACAGATGCCCATAAACTTAACGTTTTTAATCAATCTAAAATTCCAAGTGAAGTAGTCAAATACAAATCCATCGACACTGTTGTGCAAGCAGATAAAGTGGTTAATTACCCAACAGCTATATTTGCCAGGGATGACACAGCATGTATTGCAACTGAAATTTGGTGTACTAAGTATCATGTTGTGAAATATAACCAATCCACGTTTTGCAATGGCACATAGCTTGCAGTAAAAAAAAAATAACAAACAATATCATAGAAACAACAATCTTAACAGGACCTTCACAGATGAATATATCTTCATTCCATGCATTCCTATGATTCCACCGGATACATCATTACACTTTAGGAAATTGAACTTTCCAAGTTTATTGGCATTTGCAATAACCATCAACAAAGCACAGGGAACAATCTTTACAATTGCGATCCTTACAGTTACACACTGACTGTTTTTTCACATCGACAGTTTATATTACGTATTCAAGAGTCACCAAACCGGAAAATATTTATATCAGCAAAGAAAATGGAACAAACAAAACTGTGTACCCATGCAAAATAGAAAATTAAACTAATAAGAAACATGCTTTTTCTCATTTTGGAACTTTTTCCATTGCGCCAATTTGAGCCACAGCAACGCGTGGCAGGGAACAGCTAGGATATATATATATATATATATATATATATATATATATATATATATATATATTTATATATATATATATATATATATATATATATATGTATATATATGAATGTGGAAGATTATGCAATTATTTCCACCTCCAAAAAATCGGTCCAGCTAACAAGAGCCATAGCATTCGACAAATCGGATGTCTAAGATTCGGTTTCACCCTTATTTGAGCTCATCAGTGAAACATATCTTATATATACATATATATATATATATATATATATATGCATATATATCAGTATTCTATGGGATAATTATAATGCTCCTCATCTTGAGTTGAGCATACTGAGAAGTGATACACGAATTACAATTAGCGTCTAAAGCGATACCCTTTGTGTAATGAAATCGAGCTTAGGTATTTCGGACGATGTAAAAACGTCGTTAATTCACAACTAACACAGCAGCTGCTGATTAGCGTAATGGGAAGGAGCATTTACCAATCCGCCCTGGAGGTAGTTGCCTTTCTAGCCGCTGTGATGAGCTGTGAAACAGTGATGTATATGGATGAGTATATATATATATATATATATATATATATATATATATATATATATATATATATATATATATATATATATATATATATATATAATTTTAGCGTGCATTGCTAGATTTACAAATAATTTACGGGTTCGTTGGTAGTTCATTTAGCTAAAGCAACATGCCACATAGTACGCAATATTATTAATTTTCTAAGAGCAACATTTTCTGAACAAATCATTTCACGAAATGTGCTGTCAGCAAGTCACCTCTTTTGTGCGGTTTAATCTGTTATTTATAATTTTTTGATATGTGTGGTTTAATACCCACGATACAAGACACAACTTTAAAAATAACATTACATGTTTTAATACAACCTGAATTATTGAGTAAGTGTGTATTAATTGTACATTTTTATATCACCATATACACGTGGGCCATGTGTGAAACATTGTATTGTAATATTTAGAATTAAGAAAAAGTTTGTAAAATATGTGTTTGCTTGTTATTTGAATTTATTTTATACATATTTTATATTTCGTTATTTCTAAACCACACTATATTAAGATAACCCCTTCGATTTAAAACCTGTTTTACCCATGTTTTGACGCGTACTCTCGTAGACTAAATAGTAAATGTATGTATGTATATATATATACATATATATATATATACATATGTATATATAATATATACATATATATATATATATATATATATATATATATATGTAAGTAAATTCTTGGTACAGCAAAATAGAAGGAGAAATTTCAGAGGAAACATAATTTCATTTTAATCAGAAAGATCAAAGAAACAAAAAAAAACGAGCAGGTGGAATTGTTAAATTTCCTTAAGGCCTTATCGTCTGACCCTCTAAGAGGAAACGTCAGAATGATAAATTAAAACTAAGAATCGAATGAGGAAAGAGGGAAATTGGTTTCAGTTGGAAAACCAGTGAGAGAAACAATATATATATATATATATATATATATATATATATATATATATATATATATATATATATATAATTCTCACTGTTCAGAAGGCTTTAAATCAGTAAATATTTCCAACTGATGTTTCAAAATCTTTTGTCTACACAGGCTAGGTCGAGAGTTATTAATGACTAACGCCTCAATGATATTGAGATGATAGTTCGACCTAGCACTGTATAAAGCAGAAAACCAACCATCGGAATATTGGTTAGAACACCTATTTATACTAATCAGGTTATTACCGATGGCGGACTCATGAGCTTGGGAGTGCCCGACTGTTCTCGAAACCTGGTGTAATCGAATATCCCGAGGGATGTGTTGGGATATTCTCATTTCCAATCTTTGGGATGTCTTGCCAACGTAGTCAGCTCCACACTGAGAAACAAATTTATAAAAAACAGAATTCTTTTGAATTGTTGGCAAACATCTTTACGAAAAGAAGAGAAAAAGGTTCGAGTTGTGTAAACTACTCTAAGCATCGTAGCTGGAAAACAACGTTGAGTAACAGAAGAAAGCCTGTCAACAATATGAAGGCCATCAGGACCTTAACACGGTAATTTTAAATAAATAGGAAAACGGGATGGACCAATACGTTTAACACTATTAAATGTAGCAATTTTACGTTCAATCTCAGTTTTTATTATATTCATGGGATATCCATTGCTGAGAAAAATATTAGTGATTTCACCAAGTTCCGCATCAAGAGGGTTTGGTGAACAAATAATGAGTGCACGATTTGTAAGAACGTTAATGAGGTTTATTTTTCTAGACTGAGGGCAAAGGAAAACCAATTAAGATAGAACCCTGTAAATGTAGGTTTTCTGTATACAGAGGTCTCAACCGTAGAAACAACTTTAGAAACACGAACATCGAGGAATGGAAGAGAGCCACAGTCCTCGACCTCCATAGTAAATTGTAACGATGGGTGTAAGTTACAGAGAAGACGAAGAAACTGTTCAGCTTGACTCCGTGAGGGAAAGCATGCAAAAGTGTCATCAACGTAGCGTGTATAGAATGTTGGTCTAGTAATTTTGGAAAATAATTCGTTTTCCAAAAATCCAACGAAAATGTTGGCTAGCGAAGGACCAAGAGAGCTACCCATAGATATCTCATCAATTTGCCGGTACATAATGTTGTTGAAACTGAAGGAAACTGATTTAGCGGCAAGTTCCCTCAGTTCAACGAAAATTCGTTCAGGAAATTGTGGAGATTTTGAGGGACCACGGTATAGATAGTCAGCACAAATACCAATGGTTTAATCCAAAGGTATATTAGTAAAAAGACTATTAATGTCAAAGGAAGTCAAGAACTCGGTATTCTTAGATAAAGATAATTTGTGTATATGAGACACAAATTGAAAAGGATCAGAGATACAATGGACCGAATAAAAAGAAAGCACAGGTTTAATAAGATCAACTAACCATTTCCCAAGTTCGTGTTGCGCAGAACCCAACATAGATGAAATGGGTCGCAAAGGAATGTTAGGTTTATGAACCTTGGGTAAACCGTACATTCTAGGCATGTGAGAGCCAATATATATATATATATATATATATATATATATATATATATATATATATATATATATATCAGGTTTTATATATTAGGTTATTGCAAGATAATGTCGTTTTTTATATAGTCAAATATAAAAAAATTGCATTATTTCGTACGAAACCCAATATATATATATATATATATATATATATATGTATATATATATATATATATATATATATATATATATATATATATATATATGAGAAAGAGAGAGACAGAGACAGAGAGGAATGGAGGGAGTTTAGACTTTCCACATTCTATCTTCATCTAGAATGGAGAAATTTTAGCTTAAATTAATTGCCATTTATTTGCATAAATATTTATCAAGATCTACTCACGTAATATACACACACACATATATATATATGTGTTTGTGTGTATATATATATATATATATATATATATATATATATATTATAATAAGATACAGTGAACACATAGAGAAGTGACGAAGCAAAAGAAAATGTAAAATACATCATGATAATGGGAAGATATTGTTTGAAGAAAGAGACACAGAAAGGGGAGTCCGCCGTCAGGAAGACAGACATATAACCGCGCATCAGA
Organism: Euprymna scolopes; assembly: GCF_053919585.1. NCBI lineage: Eukaryota > Metazoa > Mollusca > Cephalopoda > Sepiida > Sepiolidae > Euprymna > Euprymna scolopes. Next base: position 8,011,340 of record NC_136489.1, read on the forward strand.
TACATATGTTTACTGCAATCCTAGTGATTGCAAAGAATGCGTGTCAAGTTTTTTAGGCGATAAGAAAGCAGACAATTAATAGGTAAAGGGTTTTACATTCATGAATAGGGAGTGGACGAATTGTCTGCAGAAGAAGAAAATAAGATCGGAAAATTGTTTTTGTCATTTGAAGAAAAATATGAGATTTCAGAAAATAAATTATTTGTCATCGACTCTATTGATGCCTTTAAGAATAGCTGAGAGCAGAGTGGGGAAACACTACTGGACAGAAACTGTGATAACACAGTTGATGTGGCCTTTTATATATTTAAAGGAAACTATATCGTTGTATATATCATTTGTTTTCATATAAACTGTGTACATTCCTGATATGAAAATAGTTTAGATTAAACATCGGAAATATAATTCGGTTAAGTTAAATATCTGGTAATATAATCGGATGCTGTTGTGTCACACATATAATTGCAGATTGTAAATATCTATGTAAGGTTGTAGAGATTAAAAGAAATTAAAAATCTAAATAGCGAACGATATTTTTTGTCTGTAAATGAATTATGGGTAATTGACACGTTTCATCCATCACATGAGAAAGATATGTTTATACGAGTATAGAAACATAATGTGAGGAACATATACACCCTCGGAGAGAATGTTGTTCTTTTTATAGTAACGTTGATGAGAGCGGTTGTTTGAGAGATGAGATATACAATGGAAGATAGACGACTAATAAAAGTTTAGCTACATCTGTACTGCAGTTTCAGAGTTGCGGCCAGTCGGGTATAAATAATTATTGCTGAATGATCAGACTCTTAACAAGTACGAACAGAATATCTTTATTAACAACTAGCATGACGGGTTAACCGGAGTTGTTCGGTGGTAGCATCCTTCCATGCTTAAAAATTGATGTATGGTTGATGTTTTGTTGCAGTCTAATAACCAAATTCCTCATGTAAAAAACGGCAACCGGAGTGCAAAACCTCAACTTTTCTATGTTAACCACAGACACTAAATTTTGTGAGTGTGAGTGTGGGTGTGGGGTTAGTGTAGTTGTGGGTATGGCTAGCAAAAAATTAGCCAGATCTGTAAGGTATGTAATAATAAAAAAAAAACAATATATTTTACTTTGCGACCGGTTTGGGTCAGAAAATTAATAACAGCACATTCAATATTAGTTATAATAGATAAAGTACGTACAAATAAGTTGTACCTGTAATGGTGCGTTGCATTATGACCTATTTGTGGTAAAAATAAAAAAGGAAACATTTAATAATAGTTAATGTCAGTGAGAATTTTCCGAAAGAAATCTATATATAAATGGAAATGTCAGTGCTTAACGTTTTGAGTGCTTCCCTAAAAATAAAAAAAATAAAAAAATTAGGGGAATAAGAAAAAGAACATTACCTGCATTAACTAGGGAACCACATTTGATGGAAGAAGGCTCTCTCTCTCTCTCTCTCTCTCTATATATATATATATATATATATATATATATATATATATATATATATATATATATATATATATATGGAGAGTAGATAATACAGTGGATGTGTTATCGGCAGCTCCAGTAACTCTCGCTTCTCCTATTTTGTCATTCAGTCCTCATTCAATGAGTGATGTTTCTGACAAAGGGTGAAGAAAAAGCTGCTTAAAGGTCGGTACTACTTGGTGCCCAGTAGTCTGAGATGTCGGATATTTTTCTGTCTTTGTCTGTCCTTGTTGCCATGTCACTAGTAAGGGTGCTGGAGGTAAACGTTTTGTCTGGGCTGACGTTATCCGCCTGATAGTCAGGGACCCGAACCTTGGATTAACCGCTAAGGAGGCTGTCCTATCAGCAGGCGCAAAGTACTGGGACTGCTGTATTGCCATTTGGTGAGTGGATCTGGACATGCAGTAGTCTCTGGTGGGGCCTCTCGATGCCATACTAGTGGGTAATTGTTACGGCTTTACCTTTTCGTGTGCTAAAAAAAAATTCCTGTCTTTTTCTCTCTTACTTTCCCTCTCTGTACTGCTCTAACCAAGTATGCCGACCTATTCCACAAATCCCCAAACCTCAACATGAAATATCTCCAGAATAAAAACTCGATTAAACCTAGAACCCCATCTTCCAGCGTAGTCCCCTACTACCAGGTCTCCTTCTCCAATATCAGGGGTCTACGTTCCAACCTTCCAGAGGTTGAAACCCAATTACAGGAGACGAAACCGGACATATTATTTCTATGTGAAACTGGAATAGGGCCGACCACTCCCCTAGATGAGTTCATAATTAATGGATACTCAAATTTAACAGCTAAATCTGACTCCCAAGATCGCCATGGGCATGGAATAGGTGCCTACATTAAGGATGGCTTCCCATGTGGCAGGGATATCTCCAGAGAAGATCCTAATTTACCCTATATGTGCTTCAGGGTTGCACTTGCTTACACCACTGCATTTATATTTGCCCTCTATAGGGCCCACAACAGCGGAGTTACTATCTTTAAGAGCATATCTGAGAAAATAGACCACATACTGTCTTCACATCCCTCGGCTAACATCCACATCTGTGGTGACTTCAACGTCCATAACGTGGAATGGCTGACCCATTCAAATAGGACAGATGATGAGGGGAGGTTTTGTCATGATTTTGCCATTGCTTATGACCTCACTCAGATTGTTCGCGAACCCACCCGTGTGCCCGATACACCCAATCAATATGCAATCCTCTTAGACCTTTTTCTTTCAACTTCCCCTGGGCTATGTTCATGTACCGTTCATTCTCCTTTAGGATCCTCCGACCACTCCGTCGTATCAGTTAAGATAAAAACAAAATGTAAGAAGCCATCAGACGTACCCCTCCACCGTACTGTATACCGGTACTCTATGGCTGACTGGGATAGCTTCCGTACATTTATATCTGATTTACCTCTGCACTCCATGTTTAAAAAGGAAGTGTCCTCTATAGTATCAGATCTGACCGAATTGTTAATTGTAGGCATAGACCAATTCATACCATCAAAAAAATTCCAACAAAAACCTAACAGCCAGCCATGGTTCTCCCCAGAATGTGCTGCTGCTATCGCGCACAGAAATCACTTTTTCCATAACTACCAACGTAATAGATGCACTGAGACTAAAGCTGCTTTCAGGACTGCCAGCAACCACTGTAAAAGAGTAATAAAAAATGCAAGAGAGCTATATGCCCAGTCTGTTAAATCCAAGGTAGCTGATCAGCGGCTTGGTTCCCACCAGTTTTGGCAAATAACAAATAGGATCCTGAACAGAGGTGTGCGTTCTATCCCAACCATTATCAATGGACCAGAGGTTATCTCGTCAGCGTCAGACAAGGCCAAACTATTTGCAAAGAACTTTGCAGCTAATTCTACCCTATGCGACGAAGGCCATCAACTCCCCATATTTCCTCCTATAACACAGAACAAGCTAGGTAATATACAAATATCCGTGCATGAGTTCGCCAAGCTAATAAAAAAACTAGATACCAGTAAAGCAACTGGCCCTGATGGCATCCCAATTATAGTGTTAAAAAAGCTTCAACCAGAACTTGCTCCCATACTTACGAAACTATTTAAGCGCTGCCTTAAGGAGAAGTGCTTTCCGACCCCCTGGAAGACCTCATCAGTTTGCCCTGTATTTAAGAATTCAGGTGATAAGTCATCTCCCTCTCAATACAGACCAATAAGTCTTCTCTGTGTTATGAGTAAGTTACTGAAATCAATATTAAATAGAGAAATAGTCAACCACCTCAGCAGAAACAGCCTTCTTAGTGACACACAATATGGTTTCCGCTCTGCAAGATCTACTGCAGATGTGCTGACGGTTATATGTCACAGGATTAGTGCATCTCTTGACAAAGGCTTCCTTTCTAGGGCAATTGCTCTTGACATATCAAAGAGCTTTGACAAAGTATGGCATAAGGGTCTACTTCACAAGATTTCCAGCTACGGTATAACTGGAAATGTTTTCTCAATCATTAAATCATTTCTCTCCGAAAGGCTCATAAGAGTAGTGGTAGATGGACAAAAATCGGAGGCCTGCAATATAAATGCTGGAGTCCCTCAGGGGTCAATCCTCGGCCCAACTCTCTTCCTGATCTACATATTCTTGGCCTTCGGGACAAGATCAAAGTGTAGTATCTGTTCTTCAGATGCTGCACTTCTATTTCTTGTTCTCTTTCGGTGGAGGAGAAATCCTTCACGACTGAGACAATTTTTATTTTGTACCTTTTCTCCACGTTAAAAAACGACCCTGGTGTCTAACTCTGTCCTGTGGGGAGGCATAGTAAATAGGTACATCAATGACCTCCCTAAACACATACTTAAATCATTCGTTGACATC
>NC_136489.1:8020674-8060674 GCF_053919585.1 Euprymna scolopes
ACATGACATATTTTCAATTCAATAACAATTTCTATAAACAAAATGTTGGTCTTCCTATGGGTAACCCTCTTAGTTGAGTATTAGCTTGCCTTTTTTTAGAATTCCTATAATCTGGTCCTTTCAAAGTAAGATTACCTCCAAACACAGAATATTTCAGATACATTGACGACATTTTAATTTTTCTTCCTGAAAATACAAGCTTAAATATCATTAGAGACAAATTATACTCAGTCAAACCTTCCATAAAGGTTACCTGTGAAACAGAAAACAATAACTCATTACCTTTTCTTGACATACTTATAATAAGATCCAATAATAAACTATCCTTCAAAGTTCACCGCAAAACCACACACAAGAATGATTACATACATTTCTATTCACACCATGATAATAAAATAAAAACAGGAATGATAATTGGTTTCCTCTTTACGCGCTTTCAGAATTTGCAGTCCTGAATATCTGGACGAAGAATTAAAATACCTCACAAACATTTTGAAAACCTTGCAATATCCGACCTATTTCATATTGAATGCTAAGAGAAAAGCCACACAAATATTTTCCAGAAGAAATAATAATAAACAATCATACACACCAGACCTTTCTTTCATAAACAGACATCTTCTTTTACCTACACACACCAATAATACAATAATCTATAACACACTAAACAAACTAAAAATTCCTATCGTACAAACAACATCACTAACCATAAGACATATATTAAAAACCACGAAACATCTCTATAACAAACCAGTTTCCGATGGAGGTATATACAGTATTCCTTGCCATAATTGCCATCATAAATACGTTTGTGAAACTCAGCGTAAATTGGAAAAAAGGCTCAATGAACATTAAAGAGATATAAAAAATAGCAATTCTCTAAGTGCATTATTCTCTCATTCATTGCAACATAACCACTCCTTTGACTTTAAACAAGCAAAAGTAGTTAAATTTCTTTCAATTAAACCACGCCGGAGACTTCTTGAATCCGCGCTTATCGCAATTTCAAGCACTATTAAACCACGTGGAGGCTTCTATAACATAGCGCCATTAATAAGTAAACTTTTATTAAAAGAACATTATTTAAATGTAGACAAAGGTTAACTTTCTCACACTATTCATACACCCCCTGTAATAATGAGCACATAATCTCAATCAATAAATTACATAAAAAACACTCTTTTCATTTCTGTTACAAACTTATATTTGAATTTCAACAGTTATATATTTATAAATATGTATATATGTTTGTGTGTGTGACTAGCAGTGAGTGCTCGTGTATATATATTGATATACATAGTCATGTATAGGTACACATATACATGTGCATGTATGTATATTTATATGAAGACACGAACGCGTACATGTATATGTATATATGTATACATACGTATGTATGCATATATGCATATATATATATATGTATATATATATATACGTATGTATACATATATACAGAATTTAAAAGCGAGAAATGCAGAGTCAATAGTTATTCATTTTTTTCATATATAGAAATACAGCACAACCCACCCATACTAATGCATATATATATATATATATATATATATATATATATATATATATATATATATATATATATAAACACAGGTATTCAGGCAATCAGTTACTCAGACACACAGATACACCAAGACTCACAAACACACATACCCACATACACACACAGACACACAGACACACACAGACACACGCAGACACACAGGCACACACAGGCACACACACACACACACACATATATATATATATATATATATATATATATATATATATATATATATGTATATATATATATATACTATGTGCGTCTCTTTGGTGTGTCTGTTTTAGCTGTAGGGAAAATCATAATTCGTACATTTCCCAGCGTCATTCATGCTTATTATAAGTAATAAAATCCTGTGGGAATTGCAGACGTCTTGCTCATCCAATAGTTAGTGTTTGTATAAACTAAGGCGGTTTTGTAGGAACACTGTAGAAACTAGATACACAAAGGAAGGGAAGAAAATAAGCTGGCTGTATTTGACAGCTCAGATTAAGCGAAACATGATGCTGTAATCTGCTTCCGGTCTTGGGAATGGTGTTAATGTTTGCCCCATTGTCTATCACGCCATTACCGCCTGGGGTTATCATTTTTCGGGAATTTATCCAAAGGCAGTGTATCTAATCAACAGCATCTTCACCGATATAATTTGTATGTTTACTGTTCTTATTTGTTATTATTAAATTGGTTACACCAACTTAGAAAATGATCCGTATTAATTGACAGCATATGCAAAAACTCGAACACTTAAGTATCATTTTAGGAATATCAAAAAAATATTATTATATTTATGTTATTTTCACTTGCCTTAATATATTTTATGTAAACATAACGATAGAGCAGAGACTGTTTTGCAATGTCTGTTCTGTAAGTGTTCGCACCCCTCCCCAACGTATGCTCCTTGGACAATATTTCACAAATACACTCGGCTAGCCTGAATCACTATTACTAATGGCCCCCACTCTCTGTCGGTAATAAAACTTATACGAAGGTCTCCATGAGAAAAGCTTATTTCCTACAACTGCGCGTCTGTGGGAATCTGTTCTGCTGATTTGCTATCCCGCTTACTAAAATATTTTCGTCTTAAAGTAAAACGTAAACAAGTTATTTTTATTTATTTTTTCTTTACATGGGGGTCACCACTTATCAAGCCCGGAGGTCACTCAGGCCTTAGGATTACTGCCTGTAAAGTTGTCAATGAGATAGTATAATCATTAGTATTGGAGATTTGATATAGGGTCTTACCTAAGGGGGCGGTTAGTCAGGAATTTGTTTAAGTTAAGCTTGGAGACATTAAAGTTGTAGCCAGGTGGGACACAGGCAAACAGAAGAGAATTCTACAGTCGTGAACTTCTGAAAAAGAAGCTCTGCTCACTGAATCTACGTTTGGATTTAGGCACAGATAAAGACTCAGGAAAATTAATGACAGTAGTTTTCGCCAAACGGGTGTTTCTCGTGAAAGACTTGCTAGGTGAGGGCCAGAGATTGGATCTGATACGAGCACTTGCCATAGAAATAACGATAAAACAAATAGAGGCTCGCAACGTCTCTTCTGTGGAAGAGAGGCTGCAGGAAAGAGAAAAGGGCACCCTCAACTAAGATACGAAGTCTATTTTGTACTCTGTCAAGGCAGAATAAACTGTTTTAACGGTTTCTGCCCAGATGTGGCAGCAGTACTCCATACTAAGACGTACGTGGCTTTTATACAGATAGGGAATTGCAGCAGTAGTAACATATATTCGGAGCGGTAGAAGCATTTCACCATTTTCTCAGCGTCCTTGGAAACATACCTGATGTACGTGTTCTATTTTAGAGCAGGAGTAAAGGTCACATCCAGAATCTTGTCAAAACATGGAGCTTCCCAAGACGAGAACAATCCATTTTAATTGATGCCAGATGGGGATCAGGGCGTTGATGATGTAACGATAGAATCTTTTTTAAAAGAAGTTTTGGATGCATTAAAAGCACTGTACCATGCGTTCAAGACCAGAAGAGAGAGAATTATAGAGAACCTTGTCATTTACGGCCTTTGATGTGTTTCTATAGATGGTCCTGTCATCAGCATAGATGCCAACGAATGATTTTAGTATGTGTATTGGGGAGATAATTAATGTAGATAAGGAAGAGAGTTGGGCCCAGGATGGACCCCTGAGGGACTCCAGCATTAATATTGTGGGCCTCTGATTTCTGCCCATCAACCACTACTCTAATGAACGAAATGATTTAATGGTTGAGAAAATATTTCCACTGATACTGTAGCCGGAATCTTATAAAGTAGGCCCTTATTGCATACCTTATCGAAGGTCTTCGATATGTCAATAGCAATTGCTCTATAAAGGAATATAACCTTTTGCACATCTGCTGTATATCTTGCGGGGCGGAAACCATACTCCATGCCATTAAGAAGGTTGCTTCTGCTGAGGTGGTTGATTAGTTATTTATTTAATATGAATTTAAACAATTTACTCATGACACACAGGAGATGAATTGGTCTCTTCTTAGAGGCAGATGAGTTTCACCTGAATTCTAAAATACAGGGTATACTGATGAGGTTTTCCAGGGTGTTGGAAATCACTTTTCCTTAAGGCAACACGTAAACAGTTTTGTAAGTATTGGGGTCAGTTCTTGTTGGAGCATTTCAGCACTACAATGCCGTCAGGACCAGTTGCTTTACTGGGATAAACGTTCTGGATTTGCTTGGCGACCACACGCACAGATATTCGTATGTTGCATAGCGTGGTGTCTGTTATAGGAGGAAATACAGTGAGTTGATGGCCTTCGTCGCATGGGGTAAAATTAGCTGCAAAGTTATTGGCAAATAGTCAGGACTTGTCTGATGCTGATGAGATTATTTCAGATCCATTGTTGATATTTGGGATAGAAGCACGCTTTTGTTAAGGATCCTGTTTGCTATTTGGATAAACTTGTGGAAACTAAGGCGCTGCTCAGCTACTTTGGACTTAACGGATTGCGCATATAGCTCTCTTGCTGTTTTTTACTCTTTTACAGTGGTTGCTGGTGTTCATGAAAGCAGGTTTAGACTCAGTACATCTATTACGTTGGTAGCTATGTAAAAAGGGATTTCTCTGCGCGGTGGCAGCGGCACATTCTGGGGAGAACTATGGTTGGATGGTTTGTTTTTGTTGGAATATTGTGCATTGCATGAATCGGCCTATGCCTACAATTAACCATTAGGTCAGGTCTGATAATATAGAGGACAACTCCTTTTTAAACAATGAATGCAGTGGTAGATCAGATATGAATCTACGGAAGCTATCCCAGTCAGCCCTAGAGTATCGATATAGAGTACGGTAGAGAGGAACGTCTGAAGACTTATTACATTTCATTTTTATGTTAACTGATGCAACAGAGTAGTCGGATGATCCCAGAGAAGATAGCACCGAGCATGAACATAGCTCAGGGGAAGTTATGAGGAAAAGTTCTGAAAGGCTTGCATATTGACCGGTACTCATCAGTTTGCCCTGTATTTAAGAATTCAGGTGATAAGTCATCTCCCTCTCAATACAGACCAATAAGTCTCCTGTGTGTTATGAGTAAGTTGCTTGAATCCATATTAAATAGAGAAATAGTCAACCACCTCAGCAGGAATAACCTTCTTAGTGACACACAATATGGTTTCCGCTCTGCAAGATCTACCGCAGATGTGCTGACGGTTATATCTCACAGGATTAATGAATCTCTTGACAAAGGCTTCCTTTCTAGGGAAATTGCTCTCGACATATCAAAGGCCTTCGACAAGGTATGGCATAAGGGTCTACTTCACAAGATTTCCAGCTACGGTATAACTGGAAATGTTTTCTCAATCATTAAATCATTTCTCTCTGATAGGCTCATCAGAGTAGTGGTAGATGGACAAAAATCGGAGGCCTGACATATAAATGCTGGAGTCCCTCAGGGGTCAATCCTGGGCCCAACTCTCTTCCTGATCTACATCAATGACCTCCCTAAACACATACTAAAATCATTCGTTGACATCTATGCTGATGGCACGACCATCTACGGCAACACATCAAAGGCTGTAAATGACAAAGTTCTCTCTGATTCTCTCTTCTCTGATCTCGAGCGCGTGGTTCAGTGGGGGAAGATGTGTCTGGGTACCTTTAATGCATCCAAAACCAAACTGCTATCCTTACATCATCAACGCTCTGATCCCCATCTGGCATCAATTGTGATGGATGGCTCTCGTCTGGGTAAGGCCCCGTGTTTTGACAGGCTTCTGGGTTTGACCTTTACTCCTGATCTGAAATGGAACACGTACATCAAGTCTGTTGCCAAGGTCGCTGGAAAGATGGTGGGATCCTTCTACAGCTCCAGAAGATATCTCACTACTGATGCAATTCTCTATCTATATAAAAGCCAAGTACGTCCAAGGATGGAATACTGTTGCCATATCTCGGCAGGAGCTGCTAAAAACAGCGTATCCTGCCTTGACAGAGTGCAAGATGGACTTCGTGGCTTAGTGGGGGATGCCCTTTTCTCTACCCTGCGGCCTCTCTCCCACAGAAGAGACGTTGCGAGCCTGTCCTTGATTTATCGTTGTTTCCATGGCAGATGCTCGTCTGAGCTCCAATCTCTGGTCCCCCCTCGCCAATCTTTCACGAAAAACACCCGTCTAGCTGAATCCACTGTGGAGGATTTCCCCCGCTCTGTGTCTGTGCCTAAATCAAAACGCAGATTCCATGAACGGAGCTTCTTTCTTGGAGCTGCACGCCTGTGGATCTCAGTTCCGTCTGTCTGCTTCCCTCCGGACTACAACTTGGATGTCTTCAAGTCCAATGTTAACAAATTCCTAATGAACCGCCCCCTTAAGTAAACATTTCAGCAAATCTCCTCACTAACTTAATGTACTTGCAATAACCCCTATCCCTGAGTGGCTTCCGGGCCTTGATAAGTTGTGATCACTGTGTAAAAAAAAAAAGTATCCGGCACGCAGATGGGTTCGTGAACAATCTGAGTGAGGTCAATGGCAGTGGCAAAATCATGACAGAACCTCCCATCGTCATCGGTCCTGTTTGAGTGGTTCAGCCATTCCACATTATGGGCATTGAAGCACCCTAAATGTTACTGTTAGCCGAAGGATGAGCAGACATGACGTGGTCAATTTTCTCCAATATTCTCTTAAAGACAGGGTCCCCACTGTTATGGCGGCGATAGAGTGCAAATATAAATGCAGTGGTATAAGCTAGTGCACCCAGGAAGCATATAAGGCAAAGTAGCGTATTCTCTGGAGATATATCCCAACCACATGGAAAGCCCTCTTTAATGTAGGCACATATTCCAGGTCCATGGCGATCTTGGGGGTCAGATTTAGATGTTAAGTTAGAGTATCCTTTAATCATAAATTCGTCTAAAGAAGTGGTTGTCCTCATGACAGTTTCACTTAAAAGAATACGCCCGGTTTTGTCTCCTGTAATTGTTTTTCAACCTTTGGAAGATTGGGACGTATACTACTGATGTTGGAGAAGGAGACTTGGTAGTACAGCTTTACGTTGGAGTATAGGGTTCTAGGTTTATTCGTGTGTTTTTTTATAGATTTGCCATGTTGAGGTTTTTGGGATTTGTTGAACAGGCCGATAGCCTTGGTTGGAGCAGGGCAGAGAGGGAAAGTAAGAGAGAAAAAGACGAGATTCTTTTGTAGGACATGACAAGGAAAAGTCGTAACAATTACCCATTAGTATGGCATCGAGAGGTCCCACCAGAAGCTACTTTATGGTCCGAAATCCATTCACCAAATGGCAATACAGCAGTCTCGGTGGTTTTCACCTGCTGAAAGGACAGCCTCCTTAGTGATTAATCCAAGGTTCGGGTTCCTGACTATCAGGCGGATAACGTCAGCCCAGATGAAAGGCTTACTTCTAGTACCTTTACCTTACTAGTGACATGACCACAAGGATAGCCATAGAAACAGAAATTTTCGGACATCGCAGGTTACTGTTCACAAAGTACTGCTGACCTGGAAAGCAGCTTTTTCTTCACTCTTTGTCAGAAACATTACTCATTGGAAATGAGGACTGAAGGACAAAAAGGAGCAGCGAGAGTTTCTGGAGCTACTGATAACACATCCACATGCATTATCTATTTTCCTTTTAAAAATAAGAAGGTTAAAATGACTTATTAATATTTACTTAGTAAAAGTCCGTTGCCCGATTCCCGGCTTAGCATAGTACTTGAAGATATTCTCCCCTCCCATATTAATGCATGGCTACTTTTAGCCTTTATATACCTGAAGCTAGAATGTTCGAACATTCCAACCCCACTCTATAATAAATATGTTATAATGAAACTTTAATCAAATTAGAAAGTCTGGTTATTTTAACTCGTTTAAAAACTGATTAAGAAGTAATACCTTTAGGGTTACGTATTAAGTTTCGACTAGCTAAAATAATACATACTTTAGAAAGTAAAAATGCCGCGTTTTTTTGAGTTCATATAATTTGCAGGTATAATATGGGAAATGTGAATGAGATACTTTTTTTCTCGTTTTAAGGATAAGAAAACAGTATTGGTTAATGAGAATATATTTGACATCAAAGATTTAGGGAAATAAATATATATAAAAAGAAAACAAGAGAAATATTCAGGATTAAAGTCAAAGCTTGAATGAGGGAAAAATAAAAAAAAAGTTGGCAATTACACAGATTTTAGTGCGTTTCGATTAGTAGACTTCACAAGTTACGGATAGAAAATTTTCTTAGCTTTGAGTCCGCGGATTTTGAATTAGCTTTCTTGAGTTCATAGCGTAAAAGTAGGGGATGCTAGCCAGTCAGTCTGGTTTTATGCCGATATTTAAAGGGTATGTTTGTGGCGGTGGTGGGGGGATCGTATCTCAAGAATTATCTTTATACGAATGTATTACATAGTGGGCGAATAACTATCACCCATTAAGATGACCGGTTCCAGTGGGAATAGCATGAGAAGAAAATAAAAATACAGTATATATATATATATATATATATATATATATATATATATATATATATATATATATTAAGTTATCATTCTGCTGCGCTTCATTGCTTCTGATTAGAAGCGTTAAGATGAGAGATTTTATGACTCAAAGGGGTTAATTATTTATATTTTCTTTTTTTATTTTGATTTCCGTATTGTCAATATATAATATGTTATATATATATATATATATATATATATATAATTTAAAAATTAGTTCTATTCCTCCCCTTTCTTATTTGTTTAATATATATTTATATATATATATATATATATATATATATATATATATATATATATATATATATATATATATATATATATATATATGGGGGTACCAAATTGGTTAAAGGGAAAATTATTCCCAGCCGGCATTCAGCTAAAACTGCGCTTTCGTATATAATGGAATTAATTCAAAACATATCGCTAAAATCAAAACAAAAACAACATTTAAGTAAATCGCGATATATCCAGACAGTTTGGGAGATGCGTCAGAGGTAAGGGGCTTAGCCTCATTTCCGTGGGGTCCCCATTTCGAATCTCGCTATATTCAGCCATTCTGATGAGTCGTAGAACACGAAACACGTGTCAGTGGATAATTAAATTTTAAAAATTATATATATATATATATATATATATATATAGAGAGAGAGAGAGAGAGACAGACAGACAGACAGACAGACAGAGAGAGACATACACCCATATGTAGAGAGAGCTAGAGAGTGTTACTGAGAGGAACAGAGGGGGAATATATTAATAGCAAAATATAACATAGCTTCATAGCTATAGTTTATTAGACCTACTATTCGCGCGCCAAAATTGTAAATCCACATCGAATCGAACGGAGAACTACAACGTCATTAATTTCAAGTCAGGCATATGCTAAATCTGTGAAGAGGATATCTGATTTTCTTAATGAGCTGTCTTAGCTTCTTGTTTGGTTCATTCTGTAGCAGGTCCTTAGTATCTTACCAGTGACATTATCCATATGTGTATGTCTTTTATTAGGTTTCTACTATATAGTTTAATTTCTGAGTGTTTTACTGTACTTCTGATATATTTCGTTCGGCTTTTCTCATTCATTTCTATTGCTTTGATGCTGTGTGTTCCTGATCTCTCAAATAATTGCGACTTATTTGTGCCTTCCGTTGTTTTCAAGTGTCTCTTTTCGATGATCAGTAGTACGCACTTATTCATTCGAATATGCTAGGGGTGACATGTGCTTGCGTTTAATAGCTTATCTTGTTCTTCTTGGGATTTGTAAAAACAGTTTTAAGGTATCCATGTATATTAGGTGATTCCTTCATTTGTTTTCCTTAATGAAATTGTAATCGACGTGGGTTTTTATGGATATTTTAAGGGCATCATATCTATCATGGTGAATCATTGGTAAAATACCTCTTTTTTATGTTTACCTTATGAACGTATCGTACATGACGTTAAACCATAGCCATCTTAATAGACGGCGTATCTGCTGAAAAATTACTTCATCGCGAGGTTCTTTTAAACAAGATGTGTGTAACACTTAGATTGACGATAATGAGCAGAAAGTTTTACAGAAAGCGTTAACAAATTTCAAAATAGAATTTTAAAATGAAGTAAAGAATACGATAATTTTTGCTAGAACTCATCTCATATTAATAATAAAATAAACTGAAAAGGTAAAAAGTTGTCAATATATGTGATAAAATAATTGAATATGTCGTTGTATTATGCATTATAGTGCATGGAATACGTTCATTATTTAATTATAAATTACATTTACAAAGTAGAAAAGTAAGGAACATGCTTTGATTTGTAGTAAATCTGTAGGTTATTCAATATCCAAAAATCATGCATGTGAGATATTCAATGTTAAAGCAGAAGACAATCTAATGTTGCAAAACTTTAAATACAATGTTACAATATTTTGGAGTATAATTTGGTAGATATTTATTCGCTGCACACCACAGCAAAATGTTGCTCAAGGCCGGAAGTGAAGAACAGGCGAGCTTCCCTAAAGAATGCGCCACTCTCCCCTCAACAAAAAAATGCCTGCGCCCCTCCGTCGGAATTTCCCGAAAGGGTCGCTTCAGGGGGCACGCAATTCACTTGCCCCACTGCAAACCCCGATGGCAAAGACCTCCTTGCTAGTACTCAAGCGGTTTACCTCAATGCGAAAAGTTCTGGTCCGGTTCCTGGCGCCTCACAATTCAGGCTTAGTGTCAAGAACGGATCCTTGAGGAGTAGGACTACCCTGTCTCCCTACAGAAGAAGCCGCTAGGAGACACATCCCATCATCCCGGAGGATTGATAATGGGGTATGATCACTCATAGTCGGGATATTCTATTTATAAACGATGCTGCTGAGAACTGACGAATCGAAGTAATTCCCATTCGTCTACCAACCAATTATACACCAGAAGTACTCCGTAAATATTAAACATTTCTGTACAAATTTCGCACATGCCTTTTCCGCTCAACACCGGAAGGCTCTTTTGCTCTATGGAGAACTGTCTACTGCAAACCACTCAACTCCCAAGAATTGTAGAACAACGAACCATCAGAAACTGTTCTGTCTACTGCAAACCTCTCAGGACTTGTGTAGAACAACGAACCATCGGAAACTCTTCTGAATCTAAACATGGCTTACACTTCTAGATGAATTAAGGTAATAAGCAACTATTAAAATTAAAGGATATTTTAAAATGAATAATTGGCACAGTTTAAAACGAGATGAACAATATATATTTTTTAAATAAAAGGGAACGACTAGATTTTTAAAATCAAACCGAACAACTATTTTTTAAATAAAAGCGAGCACTATCTTTATAACCAAAACGAACAATAACATTTTTAAAAATAAATACTGAAAATCGAACGATATATTAGTTGTACTGAAAACGAGCGATGAGATAACAAATAAAATCCTAGTATAAACAATGTTACGAATGCAGACATACTTAAAACATTAAATATCAAAAGATTTCAAGTGTCGTCTTTAGAATTTTATTACCAGTTGTAAATTTTCTGTTTCTGGTATTTTTGATTAATATTGTAATTCTCTTTGCAACAAAAACTGTGTATATGGGGATTTAATTACATCGATATCAGCTTTTGTTCAATTTGCTGACTATTGTGACACTCATCACAAGATTTGACATGGAAAAAAAGAATGTGTTTAGCAAAAACATTTAAAGTTACATATATGGCTAATTATTCTCAAGCATTTTACAAACACAATTTGCTATATCGATATGGAGTGATTTTTTTTTTCATTTTATCGTTTTCATCCGCACGTAATTCAATCGATCATCTTTCGGAACTGAAGAAAACAGTAACTTTCAGACAGTTCTCGTAGTTCCATTTGCGATATGGAATGATGCATCGTGCAGGCATGATGCAAATTTAACGCCCGCACACACACACACATACCCCCCCACACACACATATATATATATATATATATATATATATATATATATATTCCTACTTCCGGTTAATCAGTTGGACACGTTACCAGATTTCACAAGTTAAAGGTTCATGGCGCAGGCGGACTAAATTACATTAGTTAATAGGCGATATATTACGATAGTTATTTTCAAACTGCCCATGATGTTATTGTATTTTTAATGAATTGATAAACTTTGCTGGGAGTTTGTACATTCTCGGGCATTCTATTATTCATGCCGTATGCTTACTTTTATTAGATCCATATCATGGCTATATTCTTTTACCGCTTTTTACCTTATTCAGGATCCCTTTATCTATGCGCAATAAGCCATCCATCCCCTCTGTAATGTGATATTTCCCATATCAAACTATATTTAGATATTCTGGCTGAAGATCCTGGTAGTGCTTATAAGTGTCACTTGTTCATGTTCAGTCCTTGTCCATGCACATCAGATGGTTCACATTTTCTTCGTGTAAGAGAACTTATATTTGGCTTTGCACTTTCTCAGTATATTGTTGAGTGGCATCATCGCTATGATGAACAGTAAGGTGATAGTAAATCTCCTTGGAAAATGCCTCTTTGTATGCTAATTTCTGTTATGCTTTGTCTAGCAGCTTTCGGTTCCCATCTCCATGTTTTTTTTGCATTTTCTGTCACGTTTATGATCCTGTATAATACTTTATACATTTGTAAGCATTCTATCATACATGCTTGGGGGATCCTGTAGGTTGTTTTTGTAATCGCTCAACGCTATGGTGAGATATTTGCCCTTCTTCTTAACCTCTTTAAGATGTTGTAGATTTTTGTTTGTTTTGTTTTTTGGCCTTCTTTTCTATTCTTTAGGAAGAAGTCAACGATTATCCGGAGAGTGGAAGATTTGTTCCCTCAATTGTCGTCTACATATTTTCCACAGCAAGTGACGAGCCTATATTTGCGACATTATTTCTCTGTGTCTGTCTATATCAGTGCGATGCTACATTTGTCATCAAAACGTGGGCGTTTTTTTTTAGATATATATTCTCAGGTTTTAGCTAGCCTTTAGTGTTCGGTTGTCAATGTTATACTAGTATGCATGTATCCAGTCGTGGCTTGTGCTCTTCAGTTCGTCATTTTTCCTATGGTCTCATTCAGGGTCTCCTTGCTAATTTCGCTCACTTTTTCTCTGATGTGCTGTTACGTTTCTTTCATATTATTCAACCATTATTATTATGCATTTCTATTGTGATACCGTATATCTTACAGCTGTAAAGTTGCGTTTCTATCGTGTTTGGTCGTTCTGTCATTGTATTTCCTTCGTTCACATTTTGTTAGAATTGGCTTCCAATGTTTTCAATTTATTAAGCTTTTCCCTGTTTGCCATATTTGTAATTTTCCATTATACCTACGTCGTTTCTTCATCTTTAAAGATTTCTCTTTTTTATGTTTGTTTATTTGGATCCCCAGCCTTATTTCCCATTCAGGTTTTGTCGATGCATATTTTCCCAGCTGTTTTTATGATACGAATTTATACTTACAATCTTGGCTCCTACATGAATTAAATCATTTAGGTATGTGATTTGATACAGTGTCATATCCGGGAGTCGCTTGTTCACCTCCTCAGTTCCTTTCTATTTATTTTTTCTTGATTCCTTTAAGATGGGAGCTTTGCATTTTCTTCGTTCATGAACTGTATTGTTTTTTTTTTCTATTTTATCTGCTTTATCCTCTGTTGTTCTTGATTTCCAGGTTTGTAGGTGCCAGTTTTCGCAGTTTCTCCGTGTTTTTTTTTTACATGTGGAGCTTCAACTTGTGGGGCGTGTGACGTCCGGTTTCATTAGGGGCTGCTTGATGCCCCATTTCCTAATTTATTGTCCTTGTATTTCTGTTAGTTCCGGTCGACAGTAATACGTGAGAATAGTACTATCTATGTTATGATATACTGGACTATTGCTCTGATATGCTGTATTAGTTTTACAACGTTTCCTTTGATTTAAAGCACGATCTTTTGCACGTCTGTAAATAAATATTTGTGTCGAACTAAACCCCATGTCCGAGTTCGACCTAAACAGATTCGAAAGATATCCAAGTTTGATTAGATACATTGGAAGAAGGTCTAAGTTTACATCGACTGATACCTTGTGAAAATATTACTGCAGATAAGAACAATGGCTCGTGAAATCCAAATCATACCCTTGGTTATAAAGATAGTACGCAAAATGAAATTAATTATGTAATAAAATATGTAGCGAATACAAATCGTGGTTGAGCAAATATTTACACTCCAAAACCTACCATCCGATTGTAATTGGAGGCATTGCCAGGACCGCTGCAAGAAAGGTGGGCTCTCTCCACCGTGCTAGACAACTACTAACACTCGAAAGTATCCTGTACCTCTATAATGCCACCATTCGCCCATGTATTGAGTATTGCTGTCACATTTGTGCTGGTGCATCTGCTACTAATCTCTCGTTCCTTGACAAGGTTCAAAAGAGAGTCGCAAATCTGATAGGCCATGAACTGGCATCTAAGCTTCTGCCTCTGTCCCATCGACGAAATGTTGCATCCCTCTGCCTTTTCTACAAGTATTTCAGTGGTGAATGCTCTGACGAACTGAAAGCACTTGTGCCGCCACGACGTGAGCACCCTCGACAAACCCGACAGGCGGTTAATCCCACCCCCACACTGTAGAGATCCCTATATATAAAATATCTTTTTACTCCAATAGTTTCTTCCCCAGAACCGCTAGACACTGGAATTCCATTCCAGGTCCCTGCTTCCCCAACAGTACTGACGTGCAGAAGTTCAAGTATAACGTGACCAACATCTTGCTGCCCAAATCCCTACATAGTACCCCAGTAGTTGTTGCCCCTGATAGTAGCCTCCTACCCTAAAGTGACAATTTTGCCTTGTTTGGGGTGAAAATGTAATATAAAAAAATAACTAGGAAATATGTGGCACGTTTCACAAGTTTTATTCCGATGATTAATAGAAAAATATTGAATTAAAAAACGCATTCTAGTTATTAATAATAAATCTGTTTTCGACAATTTTTATTTTCATTTTCTACATTTGTCTCTAATCAAAAGACGAAAAAGTGATAGAAAAAATAAATTCACTTGCATTCATTTTATTCTGTAAAATGATTTATTTTAAGTGAAGTCGCATGATAAAATTTAAAATATTAAATATTTAGGAAGAGAAATCATGGTACTTTTGAAAAAGCTTCTTGATTTGAGTAAACAATAATATAGTATAGGTAAGCTTTAGACATGTCATTGCACAATGATAGTAGGCTTTTTCGGAACGAGTAATGTGATAAAAAGTGAATAATTTTCGCGATTTTTTAATATGCAAGTATTATGACAGTGCAGTCCTTCTTTTAATAATAAAAATCGTCCTAAGGTATGATTGCGGAACCTTATTGTTAGAAACTAAAAATAGCAAAATACTATTTGGAAATGAACCGCTAACTCATAAAAATCATTTAACATTTTCGCCATTCTCTTAACCACCACTTCATCTTTTGAGGGCGCTATGGAAGATAACAGCGGAAGTACATTAATTGGTTGGGCGTATCTCTGTAGCAATACTTACGGTTTACGCTTTGAATCACATGTTAATAAAAGCATGTTTGCGAGGCGTGTAAGTTCCGTTACGGAAAAGATAAAAAGACAGACCCGGACGGAGTATGAGAAATGAACTGTTCAAATATTTAGAAAAAATGTATTTTTGGAAATATCATACATAAAAGCTTTTGTTGTTAAAAATGTGTCGCGATGTTTTTTGTCAACTATTTCTTATATATAAGGATCACTTAAATGCGTACTGAGGCACACCTGTTTTTAATGAAATAAAAGTTCTGGATCCTAAAAAATCGGGAATGAAAAAAATCGTGTAAATTCCTCAGTAAAATGCGGCCTCTTTTTCAATGCTTTCTTATAAGCCACGTTGATAACTTTACAAACAGTATCTATCTGCTACGATCGATACTTTGATGTCTGGTCATTTTTTTCCTCACCCCTACATTCCAGACTGTTTCAAACAATCTGGTGTCATTAAAATTTACCGTTCTTTTGCTTATATTTCATTGCATGTGTCTTTATAATAAACATACGACTCTGTGTCTTGTATGCTGCTTGCTATCTGTGTGAAGATAATGAAATGCATTAGATTCTGCAGGGCGTTTATGTGGATGTACATATTCAATGTGTACATGTACTGTACTTTATCTTTTTATTACATGGAGGTCACCACGTATCAAGACCTGAACACCACTCGGGGATAAGGGTTATTGCGTGTAAAGTAATCAATGAGATAATATCGTAGTAATCATTAGTATTGGGTATTTGATAGGGGGTCTTACATAAGAAAGCGGTTTGACAGAAATTTGTTTATGTTCGCCTTGAAGACATCCAAATTGTAGTCAGGTCGGAAACAAGCAAACGGAAGAGAGTTCATCAGTCGTGCACTTCTAAGAAAGAATCTCTGCCCATGGAATCTACGTTTTGATTTAGGAACAGATAAAGAGTGGGGAAAATAAATTACATTAGTTTCAGCTAGACGGGTGTTTTTCGTGAAAGATTAGTGAGAGGGGACCAGAGTGGCGCTCAAAAAGGCACTTGCCATGGAAATAACGATAAAAAAGATAGGCTCGCAACGTCTCTTCTGATGGAGAGGAGCTGTTGGAAAGACAAAAAAAGCATCCTCCAGAAAGCTACGAAGTCTATTTTATACTCTGTACATGGCAGTATAGGCTGTTTTAGCAGCTCCTGCCCAGATGTGAAAGCAGTACCGCATCCTTGGACGTACTTGGCTTTTTCTTTCTTTTTTTACACAGTTATCACCACTTATCAAGGCTTGGAAGCCACTCAGGGATAAGGGTTATTGCAAGTACATTACGTTAGGTTTCATACATATAGAGAATTGCAGCTATAGAGACATATCTTCTGGAGCGGAAGAAGGATCCCACCATTTTCTCAGCGTCATTGGCAAGATACCTGATGTACGTGTTCTATTTCAGACCTGGAGTAAATGTCAAACCCAGCGGCTTGTCAAAACATGGAGCCTCCCTAAGACGAGATCCATTTCAATTTAAGCCAGATTGGGATAAGAGCGTCGATGATGTACAGATAGCAGCTTGGTTTTAGATGCAATAAAATTGACCAGTCACCTTTCCCCCACTGTACTATGCGCTCAAGATCAGAGGAGAGAGAATCAGAGCGAACTTTCTCATTTACGGCCTTTGATATGTTGCCATAGATTGGCGCGTCATCAACATAGATGTCAACGAATGATTAAAGCATATGTTTTGGAAAATTATTGATGTAGATCAGGAAGAGAGTTGGACCCAGGATAGACCCCTGAGGGACTTCAGCATTAATACTGCGGGCCTCTGATTTCTGCTCATCAACCACTATCCTTATGAACCTATCGGAGAGAAATGATTTAATAATTGAGAAAAGATTTCCAGTAATACCGGAGGTGGAAATCTTGTGAAGTAGCCCCTTATGCCATACCTTATCGAAGGCCTTCCATATGTCAAGAGAATTTGCCTTGGAAAAAAATCCTTTGTCAACGAATTCACTAAGTCTATGATATATAACCATTAGCAAATCTGCTGTGGATCTTGCGGAGCGGAAACCATATTGCATGTTTTTATTTAATATGGATTCCAACAACTTATAACACACAGGAGACTTAATGGTCTGTACTGAGAGGGAGATGACTATTCGCCAGAATTTTTAAATACAGGGGATCCTGATGAGGTTTTCCAGGTTGCAGGAAATCACTTTTCCTTAAGAAAATGCTTAAACAGATTTGTAAGTTGGGAGGTAAGTTCTGGTTGAAGCTTTTTCAGAACTATAACTGAAATGCCGTCAGGGCCAGTTAATTTACTGGAATCAAGGTTCTTGATAAGCTTTGCGACCTCACGCACAGATAGTGCATGTTGCATAACGTGTTATCTGTTATATGAGGAAATTCTTGGACTTTATGGCCTTCATCCCTTAGGATAGAATTATAAAATATATATATTTGGTTGCTGGAGTAGGTGTAAAATTAGTATGATAGTATGCTTGTACACAGTTGTTATGTGTATTTACAACTAAGAATTCAACCCTCAGAGTAGAGATTAATACATATCTACAATAGTTACCACAGAGACACGCCCAAGCAATTAATGTATATCCGTTGGTATCTGCCAGAGCGCGTCCAAAAGAAGTGATGCTCGATTGAATTAACATCCTAAAATCGTCTGGGGATACAATGTTCATTTCCGAGTTCAATTGTCCGCCTAAGGTCTCTATTATCTCTAATCGCAATATTAATCAATATTACAGTAGTTATAGTATGTACTTTAGTCAAATAAGGGCAGGATTCTAACAACCACGGTTATAATAGAGTGGAGAACAATAATTATTTCACTAAAGTATTATTGCAAATATATATCTGTATATATATATATATATATATATATATATATATATATATATATATATATATACATTTGCAATATATAAATATATATATATATATATATATATATATATATATATATATATAAAGAGAGAGAGCAAGAGAGAGACAGGGAGAGAGAGATAACAAGATAGATATTCTCACGTAATCATTTCACGCATGTAATCCTGTCCAACTGAAAATGCAATGCAAGATAAAACTATTTCGAGGATTAAAAAACATGCCACAAAAGCTGTGCCGCTTACTGAAAATAAATCGTAGCGTATTTTTAATGTTGTTAGTATTTTTTCCTTTTAGTAAATATTTATGAATTATATTGAAAATGAATGTATGTTAATGCTAATTACTTACCTTCTGAAGATTCCATTCTTTTCGCAGTCACCCGGCTGGGTCTAGCTAGTGTTTTCTCTCCATGGTATTTCCTCTTCTTTGAACCTTCACGGCTCTACATTGTCTGTAGTTCTCTTATATCGTCTTTTTCTTGCTTATGTTGCGGTGGTTCTCTGTCATGATAGCGTTATATGTTCATGTGAACCATTCTCTGCATTTTACCTGTTTTAATTGTTGCTATTCTTTATATCTTTTTTTACGATTTCGATGTTTTGGTTTTCTCCCATTCTTATTTCGAAGTTTTTCGCGTTTGTTATTCCTGCTTTCTTTGTGTAAATGTTATCTAAAATTTCTTGATTTGGCATTTTCTTCGCTGTCCCGTCAGTGTGATATTCGATCCGGCAAAATTTTGTGACATCCATTTTCACATAAGGTTGGCGACTGCTCCGTGTCTCGATCTATGTGATTTCTATTTTGCTGCATTAGCTTATTTTGTGGTTTACCGTGTAGTTTCTGACGTTTTTTTCTAGTGTATTATTATTAGTATTATTATTAGTAACGTTTCTGAAATTTTGAGAATTTCTATTATTTGACTCTTTCGGACGACCGTTCTCATCTTGAGCGTAATTTTCACATCGTTTCGGTCGATGTAACCACCGACCTACTTCAGGTGTCTCTTATAAAACTCGGGAATGTTTCTGGCGATCTCGGGAATTTGGACAGATTGTCGAAGGGAACCCTTCATCTGCATCACGGGGTAACATGCTGTTGGTCCGTCAGCCATGAGTAATGACTAAGTAATTCGCAATTGTATTTTTCGTTCGCACACTGACCATTTAACCTTCAACCTTCAGGAGAATATCACTTTTTACAATTGATTTTTATTCAAATACTCTAACCACTGCGTCACTGGGCCTTGACAACTATTATATTACGAATTTTTGGGGCCTTGAATCTAATTTTATGCCTAGTTGTAAATATCTATATTTGTTACTAATTGTTACTATATATGAATATATATATATATACATATATATATATACATATATATATATATATATATATATATATATATATAGGTGTGTGTGTTCGTGTGTGTGTGTCTATGTCTATGTGTGTGTGTGTTTACTTATTACTTGTCGGTATTTCCTATTGGTTATAATTCCTGAATCCCGTGTCTTATTAAATTTTATACTAGCTCTACTTGTTGTTATTCCCCAGCATATGTGCTGCTTCTTTCAGTCGCCTTTCGCTCTACGGTTCCTCTCTTTTATTAAGTTTTACTTCGTCACATATTGGAAGACAGTTTCCCTTTTGTATTCCAGATATAGTCAGCTATGACTGACTTTTCAGTCTCTCTACGTACTACGGAATGTATGTTCTTCTAACAGTACTTTTAATGGATAACACGTTTAACCATTGTATAGTTTTCACATTTACATATTTCATATATACATTTTGCAACGCATTATCTTATTCCTAAGCAAACATAAAAATAAGAAAATTATTTTTTTAACCTAAACGAAAAAAACAAACCATGTTAACTCCTTCCAACATACCTGTTTGCAAATAAAACTGGCCCATTGCATGAACTCTTACTCAGTCCCTCCTCCAAAAAATGAAATAACAATGCCCTGTAATCAATTTGAGGAGTATAATTTATCAGTTAATATATAAACATTATCAACTAACCCGTTAACATTAACCACCAACGCGGGGGCCCAGAACTACCTGGATAAGGACCCAGGCGAGGGGAACACCCTCTCGGTGCTGATGAACCCGTAGATTTTCCCAGGTCATCAGTCTAGGAGAAGGAAAACTCTGAAGCTAAACCTAAGGGGAGGAAGGCCTCTCAAGTCTTGGATGACAACCTTCCTAGAGCTGGTGACTCAAACAAATTACCGGTCTGCAAACCTACACTGCTTAAGACAGAGATAGGCACTGTCTATCGCCCGGCTTCCATACTCCTTCTTTGCCTATTAGCTAGTCGTAGCGGTCAAATCACAGGGAGTCTACAGACCTTCAGTGGTCGATCTTGTTTCCTGACTAGGGCAATGAACGCCGTTTCCCAACTCACAAAACATCCCACCCCTCAAAACTGGACACTTGGGGAGTGCTTGAATGCCACAATGGCAGTACAAGTAGATTGGGCTGAATATCATCTGATTGGTTGAGTGTACCGGATAGACAGTTCCCGGTTGCTGTTCCCGACTGGTAGTACAGGACCCCCTAACTATTTGGTAGCGCTTAGAGCGCCTGCTCTATCAACAGTTGTATAAGGTCGGGTTGTTTGTAGTGCCATGTCGCGCATGGAAAGGGACCCTGCACTTATCCTCGATGAGCTATCCCGAGGCCACACTCCTAGTAGATGGCAGGACACTTCTGACTGACCAACAATAGGAATTAAGACAAGCCCATTCAACAGCAGACATCTTAACTGTTATCTTAGAACGTATATACCAGTCACTAGACAAAGAGGGGAAGCGTAGAGTGGTAGCTCTCTATATATATATCTAAGGCTTTTGACATGGTATGGCATAAAGGTCTTCTCTGGAAATCAGATCATATAGTATCACGAGCAGAATACATGAAATAATTAAATGCTTCTTAGATAACAGAAAACTTCAGGTTGTCTTCGACGGTCGTACATCTAAACAATAAAATGCGGGAGTGTCTCAGGAATATATCCTGGGACTCTGTTATTCCTAATATTCATGAATGACTTCCCTGACAAAATTGCCTGTGAGATGGGTATATATGCTGACGATACAACACTCTATAACAGACATGACAGGAAAACAAATGATCACATATCCAAAGAAATGGCAGAAGCACCAGGGGATGCCATCCGATCTGTAGTGGAATACGGACAAAAATGTATGGTCACCTTCAATGCTACCAAGATTAAACTCGTTTCCTTCACTAATTACAAGAAATCTTCTCTACCACCAATAGCAATGATCAATGACCTTTTATCTGAAAGTACACCCTTTAAACTCCACGGCCTAATGCTTTCAGAAAACATGAGTTGGAACAATTACATCGAGAGTATCGCAAGGACCGCTGCGAAAAAAATAGGTTCTCTCTACCATGCTAGAAGATACTAACGCCCGAAAGTATCGAATACATCTATAAGGCCACCATTCGCCCATGTGTGGAGTATGGTAATCATATTTGGGTTGGTGCATCTACCACTAGTCTTTCGCTACTAGACAAGGTTCAGAAGAGAGTCGCCAATCTGATAGGTCCTGAACTGTCATCTAAACATCAGCCTTGTCCCATCGACGAAATGTTGCATGCCTCTACTTTTTCTACAAGTGCTTTAACGGTGAATGCTCTCACCAACTACAAGCGCTTGTGCGCCCTCGACGAAAATACCCCCGACAAACCCCACAAGCCGCTAAATCCAACCCCTTTACAGTAGAGATCCCTAGATGTTAGAGATATTTCTACTCCAGTAGTTTCTTTCTCAGGACAGCTAGGCTTGTGAATTCCCTGCCGGGCCCTTGTTCCACAACTGTACTGCCATGTAGAAGTTCAAGTGCAACGTGAACCGACATCCTGCTGCCCAACTCCGTACACAGTACCCCTGATGCCCATGTCCCTGATAGTAGCCCCCTACAAACAATTGGCAATATGCCTTGTTTAGGGTGAAAATGTAATAATAAAAAAGATGGACAGTTATAGAAAATTCCTACACCAAAAAAAACAATCC
The DNA here is from genome assembly GCF_053919585.1 of Euprymna scolopes. Classification (NCBI taxonomy): domain Eukaryota; kingdom Metazoa; phylum Mollusca; class Cephalopoda; order Sepiida; family Sepiolidae; genus Euprymna; species Euprymna scolopes. The sequence continues at coordinate 8,043,130 of NC_136489.1, forward strand.
AGAAAGCATGAGTGCAGCTCCAAGATATCAAGACCAGACACAACAAGACACCACTAAAAACGCACCACTGTGGGTATAACATACATGAAGGGCGAAAGACTTCAACGAATATGTACTCCATATGACATCAGTACAGTAGTAAGGAGGGATAAACTCTCCGGAAAAAGAAACAAAAATCAACTGAGTATATGAAATCCCAAGTAAAAGGGCAACCAGCTGCAATTATGCGAGGAACGGTGGGGAATAAGACAACTGAAAGAGGATAGTAGTATGAAATAACCCAAATAATTATTATTAGTTGTATTAATTTTATTGATATCAGTATTATGTGTCTGTTATTTATTTGTACCGTGTTCCAACTTTATGTATAAGGACGTAGCCCTGGCCTTAAAAGTTTTTTTTTCATATCTAAACTGATAAATCGAAAATTATCCTGAGAACTGATAAGTAAGAATCAAGTCTTGCATGAATTAAACATGTTTTGTGTTGAAAAAAAATGCAATACTGTGTTTTCTTTTTTATATAACTGTGCAACTTTAATCAATTAGCATGGCATAGAAATTTCTACGATTTTTTTGTTTAATGTAATACGATTAGATGCAATAATATCTTTGTTTTTTTAATACTTTAAGATTACAGGAAATATATTTAAAACACTGCGTTTTCGATATAAGATAAAAGAAGAGGAATATTTAAATACAAGTTAACGGTTGAGATTAAGCGCAAACTGAAAGATAATTCCCACGGGAGATGAATTCGCCAGAACCACCTAACTAATAGAATAAGAAAATATCTCATAGCATATATTCCTATGATGATTTGCTGAATATTATGTATGTGTGCTGTCGATTTTAAATTATACTGGGCCAAACAGACAGCAGTAAAAACCCCGTAAAATGTTGTCATTATTAAGAATTTATGATATAACAAACACTGAAAATGAAAACTTTGAGTGCTAATTAACTGTTGCTACTTTTTATTAAACCAACCTGGATTTTAAAAAAAAATCCCGTAGAGCTGTCGTACGGCTAACCCTCTTAACGACAAGGGTAAATCCATGATAAGTGTCTAAGGGGATCCCTCCACCACGATTATGAAAATGGCTGCACGTGACCAGGAATTGATTGCCAATGCATTCAATAAGATTGCAGGTTTCACTGATGACAACAAATGTAGATTCTTCCACATGGAATTGGAAAGTGTTAGTCATCTAGTTTCAAGTGGCAATGTTCTTTTAGGGGATGGCAGCTACACATCAACTGGACGATCTGTAAAAAAAAAAAAATCCAATGTAGCACCAACTATTTTTTTTCGTTTTTTTTAAAGTATTATAACGTTTAAATGTCTGGCAAATAAGTAGTTATAAAAATATTATAAAATGTTAAAAAAAATAGGGGATTATTGTACCTAATAATTTGTTGTACAATAAGTACCAACTTTATGACTACCTTCTTTCTGGAAGTGAGGGGTCGGCGTACAATGAACACAATTTCACGTTAACTGCGCACCAACCTTTTTGCAAGCATTAATAATCAATTTGACGTGCACCAACCCCAAACAAAAATATTGGGTTCTCATTTTACGTTACATTGTGTGCAATGTACGTTAATCACCGCAACTCCCGAAAAAAAATTTGGTCTTACATGTGTGCTCATTTCGTGTTATATTATTATAGAAAAGTCATCGCCAACTTTTAGAAATAAAAATTTATTCAGATCTTGGAATCTACCCTTATACCAAATGTTTTAAAAGTTGCAATTTTAAGTTGAAGTTTTACAATATTTAATGTGTATGACTTTATAATTTATAATTAAAAGCGTTGAGCAAGAAAAAATCGGATCTTGGGTAATTATTAATATATTGTGATTGTGAGGGTATTTTGTACATATTCTTCCACCTTACGATTGAATAAAAAACATTCGTGAAAGTTGAATTTTACATGAACACATTAATTACAAATAGCGCGGTACTCCAAATTCATAAGCACCACGTATTAAAGTAGACATTGATCTAAGATGCATACAACGGCAGAGCGCGGTATCATCGCGCAATTTTTAAATAGTTTTGTCATGTTAAATTCATGATTTATGATATTTTCATTTAGATTGTAAGACTGAAGCACAGATTAGTTACTAAAGAACATCCCAAATGTGAACATCAATTCCAGAATAATAACATTATTATTCCAGCTTTTCGCATGATTACATTTTACTTATTAACTTGATTAAATGCAATCCATTTAAAGTTTAAGAACCAGCTTCACCAGTGTTTGCTATTTTTACATTTTATTTTATAGTTTAATACATTTTCACCCCAAACAAGCACATTGCCACTTTAGTGTAGAGGGCTACCATCAGGGGTAAAATCTACTGGGGTACTATGTCGGGGATTTGGGCATCAAGATTTCCGTTCACGTTATATTTGAACTTCTGCATGTCAGTACAATTGGAGCAGCAATGACCTGGAATGGAATTCCAAAGTCTAGCGGTTCTGGGGAATAAACTACTAGAGTAGAAAGATATTTTACATCTAGTGATCTCTACTGTGAATGAGTTGGATTTAGCTGCCTGCGGGTTTGTTGAGGGTGTTTACGTTGTGGGGGCACAAGTGGCTGCAGTCCGTCAGAGCATTCTCCATTAAAATACTGTTAGAACAGGCAGAGGGATGCAAAATTTTATCGATGGGACAGAGCCTGATGCTTACATGCCAGTTCAGGGCCTATCAGATTTGCGACTCTCTTTTGAACCTTGTTTAGTTTCGAGAGACTAGTAGCGATAATTTAGTGGGTCCTTTCTCTCGCCAGAATTTTTGGATACTGGTACAAAGGAAGCAGTTTTCCAACCGCCCGGAAAGCAAAATTCATTAAGGCATTTGTTGTAGAGTTTTGAAAGGACTGGAGATATTTCAGCTTAGCACATTTTTAATAGCACAGCTCGGATGAGATCGGGTCCACATGCTTTTGAAGTGTCAAGGTTTTTTTTATGATAGCATGCATCTAAGCAGGAGTGATTTTCAGATCGTCTAGCCTGACATCTCTCTGCATAGGAAATCAGGTTGAGAGGGTCCAGTGTGGAGATTTGGGTAAACGGACTGGCAAGCATGTTAGCCCTCTCGGTTGCTGAGCAAACAACCTGGTGATTATTGGTTAGTGCGGGAATTGATGATTGCCTATCATTTACTGATTCCCATTCAGCCATTTTAATACATTTAAATAAAACGTTCTTTTTATAAAGTTTAGTTTTACATCTTAATTAAAACGGTAAGTTTCTTAAATGGCGTTTACATTTATATTTGGTAACGTAAGGTGCCTATAATAATTAAGTTACTTTTAAGGTACACAGCGTCCGATAGCTTTTGCCACCATAACTATAGTCTTTACCCTGAATTATACTCTGAAAATGCCCTGAACCTTCCAGCAAATTTTGTGACAACGATACCCTCAGGCAAAAAATATGGTGTTTATTCTGAAAACCAGTTTTAACAAGAGCAGTTTGGGGTTGGCAAACGACAAAAACAACAGCCGCATTTTACATTTTTACGCAGAAGTGGGGTATGCATGTTACCTTCAGACAAAGCGGATTAACAGGTCCTGCTAATAATTTTTATAAAGATGAGGGTGCGGAGCCGATATAAAATCAAGAAATGATAAATACTAAACTCCATCGAGAGCCGATCTTAATTGTACACAGGCTTCTGATTCCTATTATATAATACAGGTTGGTGACTTATGTGGGTTTGTAATTGGATGTTATGGTTTTAAATTTAACTTATTGACAGATATATTTTTTTTGTATGTATATGCATTGACTCTTGAGTAAAATGCTTAGCTATTATCAATTATGGTAATTTAATATCTAAACTAGCACTCTATATGTAGTTGTTGAAACTTATCACTCTCTCTCTCTTTCTCTCTCTCTTATTATTTCCCTCTCTCTCTCTCTCTCTATATATATATATATATGTGTGTATGTGTGTTAGTATGTGTTTATATACGCATACCCACAGATATATATATATATATATATATATATATATATATATATTATTTCAGGAAATGTATGTTCAAATATAAAATATAAAAAAAATATGTCGAGGTTCCAATAAGTTTTAACATAATTACTAGAAAGAAAGTATGTTTTTATTGAAATACATATTTTTATGTCACTATATTATCTTGGCAATGCTCGATCAGTTGTAAATTAAAAATAACTCGTCATACGACGAAAGACTGTACTCATGAAATGATATTTGGGATTAAACATAAAAAAAGACTTGCATCAACTGCCAAGATATGTTAGTCTTTTATAATTAATTCAGCGAATCTTTGCCATAATTGTTTATTTAAACAATGTGTGTGTGTATGTGTGTGGGTGTGTGTCTGTGTGTGTGTGTAGCGTATTTAATTTAAGCGTAGCTACATCCCGGCCATTAATCTTCTACGTAAGTTGAATTCAGACCTTGTATTTTGTAATATAGTTATCGGAAAATCTAATCACGTTTATCATTAACGTTTGCAGGCATTTGCTTTTGATAGTAACGAAGATTACCAGGGGATTATGCCCATAAACTAAAACGTATCTATGGTTAATCTTTTTCTTTCTTATTTCATCCCAAACAATGAACAGTGCCACTTTGAAGTAGGGGATACTATCAGGTGCATTAACTTGCATGGATAATATGAAGTGAGATAAACAGCAAGATGTCTGTTCACATTACACCTGGACTTCTGCATGTCAGTGCAGTTGGGGAAGTAGAATCCTAGAACGGAGTTCCAAAGGCTAACATTTCTGTGTAAGAAAGTAATATAGTAGAGGGTTTTCTTACACCTCGGGATCTCTACTAGGGGTGGGATTTAGCTGGTTTCGGGTTTGTCGGGGGTATTTACGACGAGGGGTTCAAGTGATTGTAGTTCATCAGAGCATTCACCATTACAATACTTACAGAACAGGTAGAGCGGTGCAAAATTTGATCGATGGGGCAGAGACTGATTCTAAGATAATACTTCAGGACCTATCAGTTTGGCGACTCTCTTTTAAAACTTTGTCCAGGAGTAAGAAGCTAGTAGCAGATGTGTCAGCCTAAATATGACAACTACTCCATACATGAGCGAATGGTAATCTTATAGAAGTACATGATACATGTTAGAGAGAGTCCACCTTTTTCGAAGCAGCGTTGCCAATGCTTTTATTGTATCTTTTCCAACTCATGTTCCCGTTAGGCCGAAGTATTTAAAAGAAGTGCTGTGAGGTAATGTCGTTTTGGTCATTGCTATTGGTCTTACTCTAGTTTTTTCCCCACCATTTCCTTAGATATGTGTTCATTCGTGTAATCCTTGTGCCTGTTATTGAGCGAATGTTTATAATTCTACTATAGAACATATATTTCCGTTATATGTTAGGGTATCAATTTCTAAGTGCGGGTTTTAGTTTAACCCCTATTCGATATTATTAAATCCGATTGGAGCACCTTCACTAATGTATCAATGGACAATATATATATATATATATATATATATATATATATATATATATATATATATATATATATATATATATACGCTTACAAGAATGCTTACCGCAACAACTGCGTTAACCAGCAGATATAGCTGTAAGTCCCGTGTTTGTACATTAATACACACGCACAGTAATACTTTTCATTTTATTTCACTTCGTGCATCTTTATAAATACCAGCCACTTGTACAAGCATATTGTACACATATGTCCACGCAAACATCTATTCTACACATGCACGTTCATACATATCTATATTTACGTTACTTATGATGAATAACTATGCATATTTTTCATTACAGTAGCCTAAATTTAAATATGAAATTTGATTTAAAACTGTTTTCATATTAGTACAAGCTTATATTATATCTGTGGCATATTGTTATTCATATTTGTGATATGATAATTAAATATGGAAAAATGATATTTCTCTTTAATAATTAGAAACACAATTACGAAACATACTTGTAAGAAAAACGAAACAAACTAGTCAGAATCTTCTGGCAAGATTGGAAGTTCTGTTTAGTTTCAACAGGTTACGGTCTCATATATTACTTTCTTTTTACGGAGACGAATATGTAAATTGCTTAAAACATTACCCGCTTTAGTGAGAATCATTATTTTACCGACACGTGCTGTAACGCCCACAGTTGCAATCAGATTCGAGTGCCCAATCTAAGTATTGCTGCATTTTCTTGCTTTAAATTCAATAAAATATAACTCCACGTGCTCGAACCGACATGCTTTTCAGCGCAAATTGTTGCGAAGATTCTATTAAGATCACTATATTAATAGTAGGGAAACACGCTAAATACTAATTACGATAAAAATAATGTATGAAGGAAAAGCTGAAGATTTAAAATAGGCAATAACCAGATTAGGCAATCGAGTCATCAGTGCTGGGATCTGTTTTACTTTAATATAATTAAGACAAGATTCAAATCGCCTACGAAGGCATTTTATTATAATTGTTTATTGCATTATGCATTTTACATTATAAATGAGTTGGACAAATCAAAATGAAAGAATAATATCTATCATGAGATAATATAAGCAATGCCTAATTTATTCAAATATTGTTCGTGTTAATAGAACCCGGCTCCTATATTAGTATTTATGAACTTTCTGTTGTATTTCCCTTGTTTTTTCTTCATGGGAAGCTTGTAGGTGTGTCCCAAAGGCAATAATTTCTGTTTGTATCCCGCCATAATTAAGCAGAAAGATAGAACATAACATTGTGATGATAATTTTCTTCATGCTCTGAGGATCGGAAAGCTGCATGTCCTATCTCTCATCTGTTCAGAAAGAAAATGAGACATCCATAAAAACGTTGCATTTTTTTAGGAATTCCCCAAAACAATCACACCCCCCTCTGATAATTTCTCCCATGCACCTTGTATTATTTTATTAAATATTATTGTTGATTTTAATCGGCGTTTGTCACCTTAAATATCATAAGAAATCCCGCATTGCTCTTTATTCCTCCCATCAATACAATTTTTCCTTTTTTTATTATCGATTCTTCCTGATATGATCGTATCAGAAAGAGCTCTAGAAAGATGGTTGTTTATGTTTCTTTATATATATATATATATATATTATATTATATTATATTATATTATATCGTATTTGCAAGCGTTAGTAAATAAAGTTTGGACAAATACATCAGTATTGTTTAAAATGTATATTATTAAGTGTAAACTATCCCTCCCATAATTCAGTTAACCATCTCTTTCTCTACTTTATCAGTTATATTTCCAGTTTCGGATGTTCTATTTTCTTTTCTATTTATTTTATATCTATCTTGACATATAGACACAGCCATGTCTTTATCTAACAGTCATACTGCAATGCCAATTCATCTCAACCTATTAAGAGCGAGGGCATAATTAAATGATGCAATTTACATTGTTGATGTCCCAACGTAAAATAATTGGTTTAAGCTATTTATTATTTTGAAATTCCAATTATTCTATTTATTTTATTCAGTATATCATTTACAGAAAATGATACTGACTATGCGTACGACGTGAACATTTATCAATGAAAACCATCTTATACATATTATGTAGTGGTCGATATATTTACGGTCATTTTTACAAGTCGCATTAAATTTTGAACCAATTGAGTATAGGCGAAAGGTTATATCAGTTGAAGGATGCTTCTAATTAAACCCACTAATAGAGTGGATTAGGAGATGCATTGATAAACTGGCTTCAACAGAAAATTGAGATGTTGACATAGCGTTTTGTGTGACAGTATTTTATACGTGCACAAAACTTATTTTATATATATATATGTATCTATATATATATATATATATATATATATATATATATATATATATATATATATATATATGGATACATGATGGCACCGCATGGAACAGTATATATACAGGGTGGAACAGTATATATATATATATATATATAATTATATATATATATATATATATATATATATGTATATATACAAGGTGGAAGGATAAATTTATCTTCATAAAAAACAACACTACAGTATTTCCTTAAAGCCTTTATTGAAAAAAATAAATTCAGGAAACTTTATTAAGATATTAAGACCCTCGTCGAATGATATCCACATGTGATATTTACATAATTGATATTGCTATTAGATATTTACATAATAAATCAATTCACAATAAATCTTACACATTATGTACCTTGATATCAGTAGACAATTTAGTGTGGAAATCATGTCGTTTAACAAACAGTGATAGAGATTGGATCATAAAAGGCCAGTAAATTAAAATACATATGAGTTGTTAGTTGAACAAAGATAATGCGTTATGAATTCTATAGCAGAATTACACGGAATAAGAGTCATGCACCTAGTCACCTAAAACTGCTTACGATAGGACGTGGATGTTTATAAAATAAGTGTCTAATGCAACGATGTAAGATGCCTTGAATGTGAGAGAATAACATAACCTAATATTTTATGTAATTATAGACGTAGTAGTAACGTGTAACCGATTGCAGAATTATTGAGTAGACTACTTAGCTTATTAAACGCCAGCATTTAAAAGTTTATTATAATCCAGTTTTTATCCGAATATTTTTTGAATATTTTTCAAAGAAAATAAGACGAAGCAATAATTGTCTATAACAATGCTAAGGAAAGACGTAAGTGGGTCTACTGCAACTTCTGACGATTGTATACACGTAAACTTTTCCTGAGGAATATTTATACATCTTTTTCGAAAAGAAAATCGATTCCTTCAACATGTTTAAACAACGATGGTTTTCAAGGATGTTTTTAAAACACGGTTCGAAAATGCTTTTAAGTGAATCTAATGTGATCTATGTGTGAAATCTAGTTATGTAAAGTGTTGTTCTCAGATAAGAGATATGGGACAGATATCGCTTCAGGTTAAAAAGTGCAAAATAAGAATTGGGAGAATATATACAAGCAGTAAAAGGAAGGGCTGGTTAAAAAGTTAAGGGAAATAAGAAAAGGAGAGAAAATGTTTCACATTCTGGAGTAATGAATGGAATACCTGGGGACTGAGTAACGAATAATTAGTGAGGAAGACTATGTAAAAAGAGTAGGCAATACATTACAGAGAAAGAAGGGGGTAGCTTTTATCTCATTAAAAAGAAAAACATTCAGGGTAGCCGATGTAGCGAAATAAAAGACAAATTAGAAATGCAACATAATATGTTAGTATAACGTAAAAAGGAACAAATAACTTCTAAATACTTATAAAACACGCGGTGTTTTATTTTATGTTACATGCTTACCTGTTTGTGACCCTGATTAATGGTGATATCCTCGCGCGTTATTGTCATCCATAAGGCTCCATAAAAGAGTATATTGTTTATTTGTATCTTTGCACATTTAATGGTTCCAAATAATATGTCCTGTAACACTAATCGCATCATAAAAATATGAAACCATCTATTGTTTTTTTTTCTTTATTCTCAATTCATTGAATAACTTTGTCTAAAAAATGTATGACTTTATTTATTTATTAGATATATATTTGAAAATAATGATTGACTTATTTCCTGTGTATACCTCTTTTCCTACTGATTTCTTGAATTTACGGACTAATATTGTTGCATAATATATTCCGAGAAAGATATGCCTTTTTAAATGTATGCTGTTCCAAAACTTGAGATTGAACAGTGACGCAGAAAATATTTCAGCAGTGAATAGAAATATCTTTATATATTCAAAGTTGATAATGAATTACTATGGGTTATTTTTTTTAAATTTTAATTTATTTATTTAAAAAAAAATGTTTGTTATATATGGATAATGTAGTCACTGCTTAAAAAGAAAAAAAACACACTAACAAATGCAAAGTTAACAGTAATAAGGGCATAACATTAATTAAGATCAAAGCCACCGTTAAGACAGATAAACAACTGCCAGATTAAAATAATACTAATACACTCACTGCTCCAGCTTGATTACATGAGATCGTATTCCCTCCTCTTCCCTCAATCCTCACACCCTCCTCTCTTCTTTCACTACACGCCCCCTAAAACAATTACTGCTTAAAATCACAAAGCAGACACCCCATTTTATCCAAAGTGGAATCCACACCGGAACAGCTTTTAATAGATACTAATGTAATTTTAACACTTTTTTTTTGGTCTGATGGAGTGGTTTCTTTGTAATTAGGAGTTCACTAAAACATTTTTGCACATTTATACTCAAGTCTGTCTGTATAAAAAACAAACTTTATGTGAGCTTTATCTTCCATTAAGCAATCTTAAATAATCACAGGTTTTTATTGAATTTACCTCTAATAAACCAATCTATACAATCACACGCACACATACACACACTCAACCACCACACACACATGCATATATATAATTATTGTGATACATTTTACCTACCTGCATACACTATTATTTCCCCTTTTCGGGGATTATAGGTGTATAATCACATGATTACTGCAAGTCGGGAGATTTAAACCCGACGAAAAAGCCGTTTTTGACTTTTTTAGCACGACACAAACAACGCAGATAAATCAAACTGCGAAAAATTTCGTAAAAATATAAACATTTATTTTGAAATGTCAAGCCGTATGTCTATATATCTAAATATTATAATATTTTATCTACGGATGCGATCTTCACGGACCAACGTAAGGGATGAACAATAAGAAACGAGTTCTTTATGCAGCTGACATAATCTATATATCTATAAAAGTGAACGTGTCTGTCTGTCTGTCTGTGTACATTTCCCTACCCAATAACTCTGCCAATTTTTAGTCTATAGACTCGAAATTTGAAATACCGGGTGCTGAGATTTGGGAAAATCGATGTGACGGGGGTCAGCCAGAAATTTGGCTGTTAAGCGTCAAATTTCAACGATTTGACCTTTAAGAACTCTACCAAACTCCTCCGACAATTTTGGGTCTAGACACTTGAAATTTTAGATATAGGTTCCTTGAACCTGGATCAAACTTAATAAAGTGATTTGAGCCCGAAACTATAAATTTTAAGGGGTCATAATAGGGGTCAAATTAAAAAAAAAATTACCCTTTTTTTTTGCTCAGCATACACCTCCAAACACCCGGACAACGCCGGGCTGAAATGCTAGTTGTTAATAAAATTGAAATACCTACATCCATAAAACTAATTGTTCTTATATATATATATATATATATATATATATATATATATATATATATATATATATGTGTGTGTGTGTGTGTGTGTGTGTGTGTGTGTATATATATATATATATATATATATATATATAAATATATATATATATATATATAAGAACAAGTAGTTTTATGGATCTAGGTATATATATATATATATATATATATATATATATATATATATATATATATATATATTATTTCAATAGTTTTGGTATAATGAATTATGGTATGAGTACCAAAAAAACTGATAATCAAATTGAACGACGATCTGCTATGGACCCATCAGTAACCAGACTTACTCGGAAAATTAGTTTGATATTAAAGAATTTCCATGTGCACGCAATATTGATAATATTGATCATTAAGATAATAGTAGTAATATCGATTACATGGGTAATATTGATCATACTGATAATAGCGATTATATTGATGAAATTTACTACATTGATAATAGTGATGATATTGATAATATTTGTAAATCGAAAATCTTGGTAATATTTACAATATTGATGATATTGATAATAATGATTATATTGATGATATTGATAATATTGATTATATTTATTATATTGATATATTGATAAAATTTTTAATATATATATATAATATTGATAATATTGATAATATTGGTGGTATTAATGTAATGGATTATATTGATAATAATGATGTATTTTATATTTTGATAATATTGATAATATTTATGTAATTCATAATATTGACAATATTGATGAAATTGATAATATTGATAAAATTGATTATATTAATATTGATGAAATTGATAAAATTGATGAAATTGATAAAATTGATAATATTGAAAATATTGATAATATTAATGAATTTGTATATTTTGATTATATTTATAACATTATATAATATTATTATTATTATTATTTTTATTAATATTATTATTATTATAATAATAATAATAATAATAATAATAATATTTAGAATAAAAGTAGTATTGCTATTATTGATATTGCTAAAATTGATATTTATACTATTGATTATGTTGATAAAATTGATCATATTGGTAATATTGATGCAATTTTATGATATTCATAATATCGATAATACTGAAAATATTAGTGATATTGATAAATTGGTGATATTTGATGATATTGATAATATTGAGTATATTGATAATATGTATGCTATTGATGATATTCATAATATTGATAATATTGATGGTATTTAAAATATGGATAATATTGATGATATTAATAATATTGATAATACCGATGATAATGATTATATTAATAAAATTGGTGATATTTATAATATTGATACTATTGATTATATTGATAATATATATTTATATATATATATATATATATATATATATATATATAATACTGATGATATTGAAGACATTGATCATATCAGTAATATTTATGATATTGATGATGTTTATATTATCGACATTTTTTTTATAATATTGATAATTTTGATAGTATATATACAAATGATTATACTGATTGTATTCGTACAATTTATAATATTAATATTGCTCAGCATATTGATACTATTGATAACATTGATTATATTTATACTTCCAATTTTACTCTTCTTTTTTACGTATAAACAAAAATGAATTACAACACAAAATTGGAATTCAAAATTGAATATCACTTTTTTATTTAATCACTTACATAAAATTCAATTTGTAAACCAAGTGCAATGTATGTCTTGTAATAAATAAGAAAATATATATATATATATATATATATATATATATATATATAATAAACACTTATCCATGGATGGGATCATTTGCGTAGAAATATATGCATACGTGTATATGTATTGTAATTTCTCTCAAAATCTGTTTTAATATTATTATTATATGTGTAATTTGAGACAAAGAAGTAAGCGAATCAGTATACGAGAATAAAAGTAGACTAGAGCTTTATGGAAAGGATTGGCTTAAATGGAGGTCAAAAATAATAACACCTGTTCAGTTGGTCGTACAAAAAGTAAACATGCCCATAAGGCTCGAAGCAAGAAACTATTCTCTGTGATTCATAGATAATACCAAATTATTTGTAAGGCAAATGTTATAATTATCTCTCACCCGTCAAATTACATATATTTTATGCACAGACAAACGTTGGTCTAAGCATTTTAGATTTGCATATGTCAATTTAAAATCATATCAGAATCAGTATGATACGTTACAAACTAACTGCATACACGTAGGATGTAAATTCAATACCATGTGATTTGTAAAACGTTAGCATCATTTTTATTTTTGTTTTTATATAGCATTACATTGATATACTGCAAACTCATAAAAATTATGAAAAAAAACAATGATAATATAAAATAATCTCATCTGAGAAATGGATTATATTTTGCTTTTCTTTTTAATAGGAGGATACATCGCCAGTTGAGAATGAACAGGGATGTTGTCAACACTTGTTTTCTTCTTCATGTCTTAATGCACTAAATAGAATAGGAATATAATTCTCCGAATATTAAGCAGAAAACAAGAGATAAAATGTGAAAATTTCAAAAAAATATATATGAAAAATATCCAACCACATTTCAATCGTGTTGATCAAAGCTAAATCTATTTTTCTCAGTACGATGCTTATTATGTTTCTTTCAACGGTTTTATTAACGTATATTCTCTTTATTTTGCTTTTGTTCTGAAATGTACGGAAGCCGAAATTCTAGCGCATGAAACTAATTTAAACGTGCCTTTAAGGCAAAATTCGTAAATCTTGACGTTTTTTTTAAATCCCATTTCTAATGAGGCGCTGTGCATGTCAGCGGGTCAGGAGGTAATCATTTGGGAGAATTGAGCAAAAAACAGCAAATAAAAATATACCATGCACATGCAATCTTGAGATTACACATTTAATCGCTTAAGAACATAGACACAAAATGGCTTATCATCAATTTTACTGATGACTTACGGATAAATAAGATAATCTAAAATATAAAATACTATTTTACAAATTACATGTTAACTAGGCGATTAGTAATATAGTAGTGTTCATTAAATATTACTCTTACGCCGTTAAAGATAAAAATTTGTCTTTTATAGTTAAAAATGAATCGTTACAAAATTAATATTTTAATTACGATAAAAATAAAGCAATTTAAATAAGATTACAAAAATCTAGTGGCATCGTGCTGATTAAGTGTGTTATATTTTTGATTAGACGATATTTCTTGTATAAATATAATTACTTTTACTTAATTCCAAATATTTACATAAATGAGTACGAAATTTGAATCTGGGACTTCCAGTTTGATTACTTTCACTGCTCTAGTTAGCTGCGACGTAGGTTGGCTTTTGAAATAATATATATATATATATATATATATATATATATATATATATATATATGTATATATATATACATGTATATATATATATAATTCTGTTATGTTTCATCCACAAAGTGGTGCACCTTAAAGTAATCAATCTCTTTAATCTTTCTCTTTACGAATTACTGACACCAAAATGAAAATGTAATCCTTTTCCAACAATATAGTATGCCACACATCTCACATATCACTGACAAAGGTTCATGACATGCTTACGTAAGAGAGAACAATAAGCAAAATAGTATGGCCACCAGGGCCCCCTGACTCGTTCTCATGTGAGGTTTATCTTTGGTGAGTTTAAAACGAAAATCACAATCAAGACGAACAAAGAGAATATTACCAATAAGGATCAAATGAATAACCTGGGAAGATCTACAAGTAATACCTGCAAACGATGTTAAAAGTGCCCAGAAATGTGTAAATGTCAACAGCAGGCACTTACATCACCTTTTATAACACTTCACGTAACATAAACAATAATAAAATGTACCTCATTTTTGCTACATGATCTGGGATAATTTTAAATTGGGCACTCTGTATAAAGACCATATAAACCTCATAAAAACGATTATTCAAATCCGATTTCTGCCCGCTTAATTTTGTAATTACCTCAAACATATTATGCAACCGGGAATGTGTTAGTAAAGAATATACAATAACACATGGAATAAAGAATTTGTCCGTTATCATAAACCTTATATAATACAACAGTAATAAGCAAAGCTTACTAATGTACTTAATATGTATAAAGAAAATTATTTTGTTTTTGCAACTCATGAAATATTTTAAACCAATTTTCGAAAAACGATTTCCTAAACTTTATTAAGCTACATTTCAACTCTTCTATTACCCTTCAGAAATATGTAATAAGACACCATTTAGCTCAATTATAGTTCGAAGTTATAGATTAGAAAACTAATTAAAGCAATAATAAAATATTACGCCATAAACTGGGCCATTACCAAAAAATCAAATAAAACTCAACTTCAGTTTAACAACTAATTTAAAATGGCCCCACACAGAAAACTTTTAAGAAGATACATAGTGTGCAAAGCAAAAAATAAGAGTTATAAAATGATATTGATATTGTGTACCTATTTAATATGCCTCCCCACGTCAAAGTCGTTTTTTAACGTGGAGAAAAGGTACAAAAAATTGTCTCAGTCGTGAAGGACTACTCCTCGACCGAAAGAGAACAAAAAATGGAAGTGCGGCATCTGAAGACAGATACTACACTTTGATCTTGGCCAAAAATCAAAGAAGGCGTTTTTTAAAATTCACCAACATATGTAGGCTTGTGCGGATAAAATCAAATAAAAATTATATATTTGCTGGGCTGTAAGCAATAGCCATACTATTGTATATCTATGATATGCTTCTTTACTTTTCACATATGTTCAACCAATTTGTAAAATAAAAGTTTAATAAAGCATTTGTGAAATTCAACGCTTCTGTTAAATAGTATGTTAATTTAAATAACTATTGGAAGTTATTCTCCACGGTATCGTATATATCACTTTGTGGTTACTCATACTAAAGAAATGCTAAATTATATTCTGTAGAGCTTAGGATACACAAAGAAAATTACAAATTAGATTATATTTCGCACAGAATAAGGACTACGTAATCACGTGTCAGGCTTGAATAATAGCATAAAAAGTCGCGCATGAGGAAAAGCTGATTATTAGCAAATCACTGTTCATTCCTTATATTTTTTCTAGCGAATTAAAATTATTTGCGCCGAACACACAGATAATATTAAGTTGCGAGATACAAAACGCAATAACAGTTCTGAATGATATAGGACCATAAGTGGATGCATTTGCCACTAATAATAAACGTGTGTCCTTTAACAGCTACAAAATATAATCCGTATCCAGTTATTGTCATGACATATAACATCCTACCTGAAAGTCCATACGTTAAAATCCTTGGTGCATGAATCGGAAAACATAATATATATGGCCAACGATACTGCAGGCGGTCTATAGTGCTAGAGAATTACTGATATTGTGGAAAACCCAAAACAATTGGAATATAGCGATTTCTTTATACCTGAAGTAGTGTTGCAACATACGGGCAGCAATAGTTACAACTAACCTCTCGCATTTATGTAGCGAAATAATCTTAAATCTCATAGGCTCTGTTCTACCGGTCAATTCCAAAAGTCCGTCAGAGTGATCCCTTCTAGGATCCGTGTGATTTTTGTTTTACAAATACTTTACTGTAATGTTTCTGAAGAATGAGTAGTACTTGTCATCCCTAAACGTACATCCTGCCGATAAACTCAACCATCCATATTTAACCCCTTCCTTGTTGAAATGTTTATAGTCTGAAAATAGTTGTACTTAAATAGTTGATTTCCTCGCATTGCAAAGCGTTAGCATTACCTACCAGTTTCCTACTACTTGGACTGTCCTAATCTACACATGTTTGTATGCAATGGAAACAGTCACACCTCTTCTCAATATCTCACATTCTCATGTTCGTAACGATCTCAAACAGGAGCTACAGTAAGTCAGATCGCAGAAGGTGAGGCAGAACAGTTGAGTCTGCTAGCCAGCAGAGATCAGGAGAGTCCGTCAGTGGTCAGCTGCCAACTTGGAAGCGAAGGGTAAAAAGATTAAACTATGTAGAACAAATGTAAATTCCTGACGTCATTATTCGACCAGTTCAATGAATCACCATCAATTTTTGTAGCTGTTGTCTTCATGTCACCATCAATTTTTGTAACTTCAGATATATCAACATCAATTTTTGTAACTTCAGATATATCACCATCAATTTTTGTAACTGTCTTCATGTCGTCATGCCACAAATTAAATGTAATGCGTAAAACATCTTAATATGAAGTTTATGCAACCCTTACACAATATGTATCTCTAAAATGTATTACAAGAAATATAAAAACTGTGCATCTATATGTTATAAGAAGAAACGCCCCAGTACTGTATAAATGTCTAACCCCACACATCACACACACACACACACACACACACATATATATATAAATATATATATATATATATATATATATATATATATATA
>NC_136489.1:8063174-8250674 GCF_053919585.1 Euprymna scolopes
AAAAAAAACATCACGTCTAATGTGGAATAGACATATACTTAAATTAAGACTAGTCGAAGTAAAATTTGGATGATTATCGAAAATATAGTCGAAATAAGCGACCCCTTTCCTGTAATAAAGTGCACATCTGAGGTTGAAGGGATTAATGTTTATAAACAATGTTTTCGTATTTGTCGGCCGAAAGGTCTAGCTTTAAACAGATACTTATCTTTTGAAAATCCGTGTTTCTCTCGAAATTTTTAGGCGTGCATACGTACATACATACATACATACATACATACACACATACATACAAACATACATGCATATATACATTCAGAAATTTAAAGAGAGAGGTGAGATGTATATTATAGACGCTACGCAATTACATGGACCTTTATAAATTATAGCATTAGTAATAATAAAATGTCGCAATATTAATGAATGAGAATACATTCCATAAATATATGTATATATATATATATATATATATATATATATATGTATATATACATTCATATATATATATGTGTATACATATATATATATATGTATCTCTATATATATTATATATACACATGTAAATGCATACTGTATAGTCGCCTTAGTGTTAATATATATATACATATATATACACACACACACACATATATATATATATATATATATATAGATATATATATATGAGAAAGGAGTTTGTTAGAGGACATTAGTAAGGTAGACAGAAAACATTATATACACACGCATACACATATATATATATATATATGTATATATAAATGTATGTATATGTGTGCGTGTGTATATGATGTTTTCTGTCTACCTAAGAAATTGCTTCTAACACACTCCTTTCTCATTTCTGCTTTGCTTGACACTAAGTACAGAGGATGTAAGTTTCGTTCTGAACACTAGAAGCTAATTAATCAATTAAACAATTAATGTATCTAACATAAATCGACGCAACCTGTAGTTTCCTGCTAAAAATATATATTTTTACATTCACCAATACTGTACTTTTATTTCTTTAGGCGTAAAGACATACAACTGATAACAAGTAGGCATGTTTTGATTTCGATTCTAGCTGGTGGAACGAAATTTTTTATTTTAACTTAAACACTCACTAATATATATTGGGTAAAATAAAATATATCCACAGAAAATTGTGTTTAAAATTAAAATACGGAATTTGCAATAACTAAATTTCATGTTTTTGCCTAAATATATGATTTAACAATTTTCTACACAAACGGTGGTTTATTAACTTACTTGTCACGTGTTTTTCCATGAGGTACCATAGGGAAGGTGAAACATACATGATTGACGATCCCCAGATGCAACCATTCGTCAGAGATTCACAGTTGCAAACGCAAGGACCGAAGTATTACAGAAAGATTGGAAGGTATTAATTCTGATAGTGAATAAGGTTCTCGGACACAATAAGGCCAGAATCTATGTATTGCGTTTTAACAACATTCTGACTGCTTTGAGAAAACATGGGCTAAAATATGTGCGTCAAAATGCTCTTATATTTTCATAGATTAACCTGCTTTCAATGAGTGACGATCGAGGGGGGGGAGATAAAACCAATCTCTGAAATCGATGAAGACAAAGTGTCAGAGTCACGGGATCTGACTACTTTTTGAAAACAAAAAAAAACCCTTTTTGCTGCTGACCATTCCTGGATATTAGAAACGGACGTTCAATCCCTGCGGTTTTACGCAACATACAATTTACGTGTACTTAGCTTCATCGATGATAACTATTCATTTTACAGTAACTAAGGGTACTATCTGATAATCAATATATATGTTGACAATAATTTTTACTCATACTCTCATAGAGAACTATACGTCGCCGACAAATATCACCTGATAATGCCACAAAAATCTAATTAATTCTGTGATTAAATCTTATTGTTTAATTATATTTTTTAAAGTTAGCATAAAACCCCGACTTCATGGAGCAGAAAAGGTGCAATTTCCTGCATGAAAATATTACATAAATTCATTGTTGAAAAATCCAGATTACGTTACATCAAGTGTTGAAAGGCAAAAATCAAACAGTAAAAAACAATCTGGTGTGTTAAAAGCGAGGGAAACCAACTTTTTAAGATAAATTACTCCTGATAATATTAAGCGATCGAACGCTTTAGAGGCAATAGTGGACAAAAACACGCGACTAAATAATACAAAATTAACAAACTGAGAATAAAAGATATACTGGACGGATCGAGAAAATTAACAGAAAATTAAAACACACACACACCATATATATTTATAAATAATTATTTACTATAATAAACTACTGTTGCATTCTTTATAAAAAACATCAGTGCGGGGTGTCAGGATAAACAACAGTCGATAGTTTGGAACTCGGCAGACGCGTGAAATATTGTTGAAACTTAAACATTTTAAAATAATTTTAACGTCTGCCAGAGTGAACTAATTATTACATGATGATCTCCACATGGGAGATAAATTGGTTGACTTTTTATTTAAATTGGCAGCCATAAGAAACGAGTTTCTTAAAGGAACGGCGATAATTGTTTACTACATTAATTGTTAAATACCTACATATACTAGCGTTTCCTCCTTACGGAAATCATCAGTGGAGGGTGTAACGAAAAACGCCAGTCGACAGATTCGAACCAGGCAACAAAAACCATATCTGATTCATTAACAAGCACCTAATCCGTTCGACCCGCGAGAAATATTGGTAAAAATCACATATTGAAATATGCTCATGAGAGCTGAATTGACCGACTTTTATTTCTACTAAAATTGCTCAACGATAAGAAACGGGTTTCTTAAAGGGGTTGACGTAATTACTTACAATAATAATTATGTAATACATACAGACGATAGTGTTTAACACTTTTGGGAATCATTAGTGCAGGGTGTCACTATTATATATATATATATATATATATATATATATATATATATATATATATTAATAATAATAATCACATATTCCAAATGATTCCAACAATAAACATTGTAAGATTTGCATAAAATTTTATTGGATTAATGCCTATAACAATTTGAAATATAATTAGGGGTATCTAAACTTGAAGGCTATACACTATATGCATCCAATAATATATATATATATATATATATATATATATATATATATATATATAACGATATATATATATATATGTGTGGGTGTATGTATTGATGTGTATATATGCGTATATATATACACATACATATGTATGTATATACGAGTATATATATATGCATATGGATATATATATATATATTTATAAATATAAATCTCTCTCTCTCTCTCTATATATATATATATATATTTATATATATATATATATATATACATATATACCAATGTAATTGTCAATGTGTTTAACAGCGTACACTTCCAACGAAAAATGAATTTATTAACAGTTTATTTTGCAAATTGTAAAACACATCTAGTTTTTTTTCATCGAAGTAAATTACACAATAATACCGTCGAGTTTTCATGAGAGATCCCAATTGCAATCTAATGGTTTATTTTTTTATAAACAGATAAAAGGTCAAGGCATTTTTAAAGGAAAGCTATCAATTATGCGCATTAACTTTATTTAGGCTTCCTCGTAGTTTAGTTTTAAATTTCATTTTAACATAGAGACATAGCAAAAGCAATTAGTCACCCTTATTATCATTACTAATAAAGACTGCTATCAGAGATTTTTGATAAGCCCGTACACGACAAAACGATGTATTCATTTGCTAACGTGTTTAACATTATATTATGTTTACGTCGATAAATACACAATAAATGCGGGTCTTTAATACAAAATAGTCGTATATCTTACTTTTCAAAAAGTTGGTCGGTTCCCAAATGCTGCCCATGTAGATGAATGCACTCAAAATATGTGTGGGGTTATGTGTAAGACGTCTTTATGCGAAGACAAAACTTCATTGCCTTATGTTAACTCTAATGCCAATTAAGTAGAATTAACTAGTGTACCATGTTTTCTTTATATTAGTTTTGCAGCTGATTTGACATGAGGTAGTTCTCATCGGAATTCAACCTTGCAAAATATTCTAAAATATTGGGCGTAGTCTTCTCCATTCATCCATAACGTTTTACGTAGTAGAGGGCGGATTGCGATAATAAATTACAAGCTCTGGACAATGAACAATGTTTCAATAAAAAATGAATACGAAATGGATAAAAACGGCCTTCAATCCGCGTATACAGCAGAAAAGATGCGCGTATTAATTGATAGCTTATATACTCTGAAGTGGCATGTTAGTTATTACTTATATATGTAGTCATTAAAGATATCAACCAAAAGACATATCACATCTGTCACCATCAACTCTCGTAACCAATCACAGGGTAACAATAATAGACATATTCAGTTACAGAAGAGTATATCCAATTTTCGCTTTGATTATACTAATTTGAAAGGTGCTCAAAACTTCAAACGCGGTCTTTCCCGAGAAGAACTCACCAAAAGACGACAAAAATATAACAGTTGTTTGCCTACGATCGCTTTTGGCCCAAATTATATCTCAGAAGATAAAGTAACTTCAGAGGAAATGAAGCATTCATAGAGGCGAAAAAGGACGATCAATCTATTAAGGAAAATGACACCAGACATAATCATGAAGGGTAAATAGAAAAAAATAGAAAAGTATGCCCTTATATAAAATATTAAATATGCTGGCTAAACAAACCGAACAAGCATTAAACAGAAATCTAGATAGAAATATACTTTCACAGTTGTCCAGACAAGAAACGCATTCTATTCTGAAGAATAAACTTATACATCTTTAACAGCGGGAATTTGTTCAGTTCCCTAGAGGTAGCCAATATAAGAGCTGACAGAGGAACGCTCATAGCAAACATTATGTGTCCATTGGGAAAATTCTGTAATGGTGCAGCACTTGTCATCCCCTGTTGACACATCGCATCGCAAACACAGACAGAACCACATAAATTATTTGTTGATTTAGACGAACAGCGTGGGTCAATACAACCCCACTAAACATCCATTTAACAGGCAGTACCTTTTCTGTTAAGTGACTCCCTAACAAATCTTCTCTTAACATCTGAGATCTATTCACAAACATATGGTAAATCTTCACTAATATTTAGTTCATCCTTAAACCATTACCGTAATCTCCAGAACTACAGAAGGTATATGATAAAAGATGGGGAAAGACATTTCTAGCACCATTAAGGGAGTACTGTTAATGTATATGGTGGAAAAACGTCACATACCACAAATACAAGCTGTCAATGATTAAAAAAAAATATGAGATTGCTCAAATTTGCAGGGCTCTAAATTGTCAGAAAAAAAAAACTTCGTAAATTTCACAAAAAATTTGTGTCTAAAGCAAAGAGGATAACATTAGTATAGAAACAGAAATGCAAAACACAATTAAACTTTTGTCTCGGAGCATATATTCTTTGCTATTCTGTGCTGTGGCTGATAAATATATCATCGTCAGGATAAGTTCAAATCATATTATAATTTTAGAGGTTTACAACATAGCAAAGGAACTTAAATGTAAAATTCTAGCCCAAAGAAAACGGGCAACAGAGAATAAGATCTCTTTGATAAATTAATCAGTTATATGCCGTACGTATTTGTATGAGATCATATAACGTATAATCAGAAATCGATGACAATTATGATGAAGAAACGGTTAGCTTACAAAGTATTAGAGAGATTTTTGCCCAATGCTGAATGAAGATGTATTCGTGATTTATTTTAATATATCAAATTACCATGACCACTTTGTATATAGGAGTGAATATATAACACTTCTGTTTCATGGGAAAATACGATCCTACTGTATTTATTATCCGAGATTAGACAAATTCAACTAGAAGATACACATTTTAAAATGAGAATAAAAGATAGGTCAATCCAATGATTTATTTCTCAACTTTAGTGACATTTCAGTTGAAACAGTATATATAGAAACGAAATTGGGGGAAACATTTAGCTTGCAATTGTCCCCAATTCGCGTCCCCAATAAACGAGAAGGTCAGATTACGTAATTTGTCATCCCTTTTTAATTCACAGCAAGAGATTTTTTTGTATATTTTTTGTTTTGTTCTGTTTTTCTGCTTTGCATTTACTGTACATCCGTTAGCATTGGTGCCTATCATACAAAACAAAGTATCAGATTTGTATGTCATACGATGTGGTTAATTAAGAAAAAATACGTTTATTCCATTATAGTTCAACGCACGTTTAGATATACATACATCAAATATAATGTCGCACATACATATAAGTAAATATACCATATGTATTTTCCCAAGTTTTAAACTGAAAAAACCTGTCCTGAAAATATTAATGTCTGTTCGGGAGTATATTATCATGCCTTAGCAGGGCTCGTTAACCAAGGTTGAGCAGTGGAAACGTGCTTCCCTCGTAAAAAAAATTAACACCGGTTGTAGTAGTGGGCAATCACTAATCTCCTTATGTTAAGAACGGCTTTCGGAATAGGCACCATAACCTCGCCAAGTTTACATGTAAAACAGTTATTTTTGGAGCGTGTTTTTTTCAAAATATTTGTCTCCAAATGAACCTTAAAATTCGTTGTCGGCAGACTCACTCGCAAATACTATAGCCCAACAAAATTGGGGCTGGGGATAGCGTTGATTGGAAAAGGAGATTGTTTATACCGCGCGCAAAGAAACCTGGCGACAACGTAATTAGAGTGCATAATACAAGTCTTGATCACTATGTGCCTCTTACAAATTAATTCGAAACCCCATGTGGTCATTATTTGATCGTGGAAGTGGACCTAAGGTAAGGAAAATTGGGGGCTGTGCTAAGGTAAAAATTTACTTTGAAAAATACAAAACAAAAGTTAATGTTTGCGTAGTGTTGATAATTAGTCAAAAAGATAATTCAACAAAATTCTCCACAAAGTATAATTGTACAAAAATAAGTGTTTTCGTAGGTAAGGTATGCAGTGGTAAATAACCTAGACGTAATTCATTTTTATGAAAACCTACCATAGTTTGCTTCAGTGGGAGTGAAGAAAGTTCTAAGTGACCAGTAATAGCAAGGAAAAACTTGGGGTCGCAAGCTTTAATTCATTTCATTGTACAAAATCAGTGTTATTAAACTAACATTTGACATTGATGAACTTTGTTAAGGGGGCCAAAACAAATTAACGATGCAAATCTTACCACACTGAAGATTGGTGGGATAGCGAAACCGTCGATTTGTGAGTACCGTATTTCGAATTTGGATTGCGAGAAGTGATATCTCTAGCAATTATTAAAGAAACTACAAATATCTGTGTGAAAATGAACAATTATTTTCGAAATATGAATAAAGCAGCTCGATATGAGTTAATGACGGAGTTATTAATTTTCCCATTTCTTTGGATATCTCTTCAAGTTGCCGAGTGGTCTTTTTTATTTTAGCTGGAATTATCTATATTAAGGTGCCAAACAGTTGTTTTTAGCTATATACTTCTCAAGCGCTTCCTATTGCTGCCTCTGACTGTCGTTAGGAACGATTGCTGTTATCATCGTTTTCTGGTGCTTTGTTTGTGTGGCTTTTTGTATTTATCATTTTTTTTTTCATTCGTTATAAAATTTGATCCATGATGATAAGGGGCGAATTATTTTATTTTAAATTTCGATTTTGATTATATTATAATTTACTACTTTAGTGTCTTGTTAGTAATTTAATACATTTAAGAATATATCCAAAATAATATCGAAAGAGGGAATAACTCTGTAATTTTCAATTAGTTATGGTTGAATAATGGCCTGCTGACATATATATATATATATATATATATATATATATATATATATATATATATATACATACACATATACATATATATATATATATATATATATATATATATATATATATATATATATATACATGGTAAGTTATAAAATGTATATGGCGATTAAGCTACACTGAATATTCAGCGTTTCATCAACTCTATAATTATTCAGGGGCGTTTCATCCACTCTAGGATTGTTCAGGAGCCTGAAGAATCCTAGAGTGGATGAAACGCTGAATATTTAGTGTAGCTTAATCGCCATATACATTTTATAACTTACTAACTAGCTTTACCTACGTATTGAGCACTTTTGAAGTAAATACTTAAAGTTTACATATAAATCTATACTTTCGTATATAAATTTATGTGAGTATATTAAGTAGTAGTCTCAGTGATCTGATGAAATATCTAGCGTCTACAAGATTATATATTGACACAGTAAGGTTCAAAGAGGAGAGCCACTCATCTGTCAGATCTAGAAACATTTATCACGAATAATATTAAATAAAATATTATCATTATATTTCATTCTATCAGAATTCTGAAGAAGTTTTATTTGTATTAAGAATAACCACGTGCACTTGCTTAAAACGTAACACAATAACAAATGGTAAATATACCAGATAAAATCATGTGAAACTAATCGAGATAACAAATTACAGGCGAGAGAACCAACGCCGCTTAAAAAACAAGAGAAAGACAGTACTTTGCATTTGTTTAAAATCGCTTGATCATCAGAGGTTATTTAAGTTTAAAGTATTTATTTAATACGTACACTTTTTTCGCTTATCAAGTCTTACTTTTAACTTTCACTCTATTGTATCAGAATATTATAATAACACGTTTTCAAATAAGCGTATTTTTTTAAGTAAAAGCTTTTGCGCACCATTTTTGCTTTAACCGAGTCTCATAGCTTGTATACAGCATATTTTAAGTAAATAAATAATACGTCTGTATACATATTCATCAAGTAATATATATATATATATATATATATATATATATATATATATATATATGTATATATATATATATATATATACAGTCAAGAGCTTCATTATTTTATTTTCCTACTTTTTCCTATAATATTTCTGTGCCTCCATACTCTATGTCCCGTGTGTATCACGACCGTTTTCGATTTTTTTGTAAAGCATCATCGGTAAGAAAATAAGGAAAAAGTTTTAGAGATAGTAGTTGTTGTTAAATAATCATCCATTGACGCAAAAGAATATTTTCCTACTGTTAATGATGAGTATGACATGAACTAGAAGCTTATGCGAACTATGTGAGTTACCGTATCGTTACATCTGGATAAAACTTCTATTTATATCATAAATCTTTATTGCGTCTATCTATCAGCTATACTTCATTTAATGTTAAACGCATTTGCTATTCGGTCTTACTATTTACCTTGTATTCATGATTTAGTGACGCATAATACGTCACCCGAAAGTTTTGGACACAAATTTTATATCAATTTCCGCCCACCTCAAGCCGTTTCATATCGCTAGTAAAATTTATTAGCTTAAAATAGCATGTCTTTGTAACCAGCGTCGGCGGTAAAAAAAAAAGAAACCCCCCCCCCACACACACACACAGATCATAAACCTTTCTATTGAAAACAGAAATTCCCATGACAGGATTGGATAAAAAATGCGACAAGTTCACTTACACGAAAAGGACAAAAGTTCCATTTAACTGTTTATACTGACAAGCACGATGGCGTGTGAAATACAAATGTGATTATAGACGATTTTTTTGCTGTGAAAAACAAAGTGATCCCTATCACAATGTGGCAAAAAATATAAAGAGTTTTTTCTATTTATTTGTTATTGTATTCGTATAGTTGTGTATTTAATAACAATGCGATAATGCTTAAATAATTTTGACATCGTGTATTACATCACAAAATATTCAGGTCAAATTTGATATTCTCGTAGTGCATTTAACACGAGTATAACCTGTTCTATGTTTGAGCAGTACCGCCCACAATATAGTTTGCTTACGATATGAATGTGGTAATGTCTGATTAATGACTATTAGAGCATTTTAAATAAAATTAATGTTTAATATGCAGCTTTGTTTTCAGTTATGTTTTATATTTTCATTATCTTCCTGAAATTTGCTGGCTTAAGACTTGATTTATTTTAACGGAATTGCGCCTTATAAAAATACATACTTTTGGAACGGCATATGCTTCTTGGCTATACTAGCCCATACTTTTTAATATTGCACATTATCTGTAGAATAATTGTATGACGGGTTACTTAGTTTTTCGTTTGCAACAATATTACATATTTATCTTCTATTTCATAAACTATGTTTACTACACCTTGTGATTATTGTTGTTGAAACACAGTAATCAATAGTTTAAAAGTTATAAAATGTTGTAAAAACTTGAATTGATGCATAAAATGTCAAAAAATGTAGACACACAGGTAATTGTAACTATATAAATTATATGAGAAATTAAACACAATCAAACTAAAACAAATATCATATTCATCGCATTTTACAATTTATTTTCCTGATAAATTACCAAAATTAAAGCTTTTAATTTGTCTGCTTAATCAAGCATTTATTGTGAGGAGATTGGCTATTTATTCACCATATAAACCTTTTTTATTAACCGTCCAACTGATGTCTTAGTTACTTGAAATCATTCTGAAAGACATCGGGAGCCGTATATATTCTCATGGGCCAACAATTTAATTCCTGCAGCTTTTTCCTTGATTGCCTTAACTTTGTTCGTACACCTCATTAATGTAATTTTTCCTAGAGTAGTCTGATCTATATATATATATATATATATATATATATATATATATATATATATATATCTACGTGTTTACTTTGGTATGAATTATCCAAACACGTCGAAACCCACTTAATTGAATGGAATATCGGCGTGCATCGACGCTTTGCAAAAGACCGCATTTAATTAATAGATCGTAGTGGCCGCTTGCCAATCAAGATCATTTGCTTCAATATAAACTGCGCCTGATGTTTCCGTGTGTGTCTTCTTTTTCGACAGATGTTAGATTTCGAATGCTGCACATTTAATAATTTCTTGCAACGTTTAATCTGTCAACATAAAAATGTGTTATACGACGTTAATACGTAGCTTTATAAAAGTATGGAAAAAGTCATTGTAAGCGCACAGCATTTTGTAAACTCGCAAAGTTGACAAGACCGATACAAAATCTGAACATTCAACTTAATTATTATAGAACTACTTTTCACTTGGAAGGATTTGAAATACAAAGCTATTATTTAAGTAATTTGCATGACACTTCCTTTCTATAATACAACTATAGTGCAGATTGTTTGTTCTTTCCTGAATAGGTTATGCAATCGCCAATTAACTGGTAATCTCTAAAGTCATTCGCAATTTTTACCATCCGTTAATCAGAAATGCTAATCATATATTTCTCTGCATGTTTATATCTGCCTATAATGACTCACTTATTCTACGGACAACATTTTTGAAATATTTATGCAACTTCGCACTTGATTTATCTTTAAAAAATAAATAAAGGCTCGTATTCAAGAATTTGCTTTAGCATATTATCGGCACAGCAAGACATATGCCATGAGTTGTCATATTGTTTTAGGAAAAAATAATATTTTTAAAAGAATATTCTGCAACACAATATATAATGACAATGAATTTATATTAATGAATACGCTTCTGTCATCCTTAGTAATAAGAATAATTGAAGAAAACACGTACATTATAATGACCGTAGTTTGTTAAGGATAGGTGGCCTAGTATATACACACACACACACATATATATATTATAATAATAATAATAATAATAATAATAATAATAATATATATTATATTAAATAATAATAATAATAATAATAATAATAATAATAATAATAATAATATTTCTCTGAGTTTAAAATATCAAGTAATGTGAATTAGTCATTTATTATTAAATGTATCCGTTACAATTTTGTTTCGTATTGCGACTAATGTTAAAACAATTTCATATTTGCATATTCAATCACGTACGTAGCAGATGTGTACCTTAAAAAAAAAAAAAACTTGTAAAAACAACTTACATGGTTCGTGTCTCCGACAAGCTTTTCAGTTATTTTGCCATTCCCCCCTCTTTAATGTACATCCCTATGTAAGGTACCCTAATATATGTTAGTCGCAATACGAAACCGTATTGTTTGGATACCTTTTGAAAAAAGAATAAATCACCAACTGAGAGTACTTGATATCTATACTTTGGAGAATTGTAATATCGCACTATATATGATTTGGATTCCTTTAAAATTGAGGGTTTTTTTTCGAAATTTACACACTCTACATATTTTCTTATCATAAAAACTGTTTTATGAGAAAGTGTTTTCATTGATTACGATTGGTTTATACAGACCAATTACGTTTGAAGTAAATGAGTAACCTATTTATGTTTCTTATTTGTTTGTTTGCTTTCTACAGCAATCAACCATTTTGGGTAATTAAAAGCTGTTAGATTATTTGATATACCTTAGATGTTGCTAAGGTGTATTTTATCTTTTTTCTTATTTTTTCCTCATGTTTTGCTGTATATTTGTCTCAATATGTTGTCATGAGTCGATTTTTTTAAAATATCTCCCTTTAGTCTATTCTCCTGGCACTACTTTAATATCGCGTGTTTAAAGTCCACACAACCCATCAGTAGAGGCTTTACTGTGTAAGGATCCTGGCACATTATGCAAATAGGCCCCTCTTCTTTTAGTAGATGCGAGTCTGATCTATTCGCAATTTAGTCATTACTACCTCTCCTTTTATTGACATTTTTTGTATCTCTTATACGGATGTTTTACGTTATTTTGAATAGTGTATTCCCACTTCTAATTCATTTGTTTATGTATGCATTTATTTAAGGTTTTAGATGTGTATAATAGAATCTCTGCCGTATACTTGTGCTAAAGTGGCACTAATTCTGCTTCATTAAACATTTTCGTTAACGTAGATGTGACTTATTACCGAGTAGTCAATTATGAATTCATTCACTGTTATTAATTTAATTTAATGCGTCGTATTAATGTTAATTAACTATCATGATGCCTTAGGATGTATGTTAGTCAACAACTAGGACATTACTATTGTCCAAGCTCAGCTCATGATTTAACTTCGTAGTTTACATATATAAATATAAATATATATATATATGTGTGTGTGTGTATGTGTATATGTGTGTGTGTGTGAAAACTTCGTTTGCTCACATAAATTAATATAGGGATCTATAATTTATGCGTAAACTTTAAGTATTTACTTCAAAATTGCTCAATACATAGACAGAGCTAGGAAGTAAGCTATAAAAGTATATATGACAATATTCCATGCTTCATCCACGGAAGGATTCGTTAGGCTTATGCATAAGCCTAACAATCCTAGCGTGGATTGAACGCGGAATATGGTGTGTCGTTTACTTGGCATGTTTTATAACTTACTACTACTACTACTACTACGACTACTACTACTATTATAGATATTGTTTTCTGTTGTGAATATTTTAATCGACTTTTTATGTCCCATTTATGTATCTTATTTGGGAGGAGTTTGGATTTTGTGTTCGGCTGTTCGCAAATATTTTGATCGACAGTATATGAGTAGGTTGTCTACCTATAGCATATAGTAATTCCTGGATCTATTTGTTTATAATATTATTTATTTTTCTATTTAAATGAGTGAACAAGACTGGTCTTCCTTGGAAGAGCCCGAATTCAAATTCCTATTGAACGTGAAGTACACAATCAGTGCGTATCTCTAAGAGTCTATCATTTGAAAAGTTGCTGATAAATTGTGGCATCCTGTTTTATGTCCTAGTTCGTGCATGGCTAGTTTTATGCCGCACATCTAAATAGTGTCATATGCTTTATAGTAGTCAGAAACAATTTTTTTATGTGGTCCTTCTTGGGAAATGGCCCCCTTATACCTGTCTCAAGTTTAATTAAGTGGTCGGTGTGGCGTTTTCTTTTCCTGTAATATGACTAATGTTCTGTACTCAGCTTTTTGATTTTTAAAACCAAGTTTGTCATTAGTTAACCATATTTCAAATCCCTTTTATAGACATCTTGTGAAAGCAATGTGTAGATATTTTTGTGGACGTATGATTTTTTTTCGTTCAGTTATTTGGATCACCAAAGCCTGCGTTCATGTTTTTTTTAATACTGTTATTCCTCAATTATTATATTTTGTTAATCCTTATATATTTGTAGTAATTAGTCAAAAAATGATCTTGGTATTTGTTAAAGAAACTGATAATTGATTTAATCAGAGCACACTGCTGTATCCTGATATGTTTATGTTTCTACTTTCAGTTGTGTTGCTGCTTTTAGTTGTGTTGCTACTTTTAGTTGTGTTGCTATTTAGTTGTGTTGCTACCTAAAGATTACCGGTTTTACATTTTTTACATTTTGGGAGTTAAAGTTATGTTTTTTTTTTAACTTTTTTCTTACGTGAAGTTTGAAAAAAATTATTGAAAATTTGTTCTTTAAGTTTATCTGCACCGTGTTCGATGTTGCATATTAGGTGTTTCCTCTTGTTGTTGTCTACCCTGATATTTTCTCAACCATGTATCATACTTTTTTGTTTCATTTCTTTTCTTTTTTATTTTTAGTACATAGTTTTTCCATGTGTAAAATTTTTGCATAGATTTCCATGCTATTGCTTTGCTGTTTTGGTATATCGCAATTTTTTATCTGTTGGGTTATTTTTGAATTGTTTTAAGTTAGTATGTCTTATTGTTACATTGAAATGGCTGATCCCTTCCAAGGCAAATAAGAAGTATACTAGATAACTGTTAATTAGATTAGTATAAGCCTATAATCGACCGATGTAGGCATGGTTAAGAAATGGTAATGGGAAAGGAAATCAAGTCTAATTGTTTCCGAAATCAAATATTAAACATTTCAGTAAAAGTATAGACAATGCAAATTAAAAATGTATTGGTTAATAAACAGCTTAGATTTTAGAATTGAGGATTATTTGTTTTCCACAAGTGTGTTTGGACGAGCATATGTAAAGTCACGTTAAAATTAGTCACGTTTGAAAACACATTTCTGACGTCATAAACAAAGGATATTTCTCAATATAGGATTCTATGAGTTCGGAGTTGAAGAGAGTCAGAGGTGATCAGCCAATTGTTGACATAATCATTTTTAGAGGAGAGCCCATAGAGGCGAGGAGTAGAATGTTGGAAAATGGAGATACAAACTTAATTCTTAACTTCATCGACCGGTGGATCAGATTAATAAAGAAATAAACTTTATATTGCGATTGTTGCCTACTGTCATCTTTCATCACGATCTCATAATGAACATTGTGCAACACTTCGAAGATTATGTATCTCGCCTCCTCTAATATGTGTTAAAATAACTGTAATATATATAAAAATGTCTTCCCATCAGAAATGCCATCATAATCATTATACGTAGATATATGTATCCCGTATTACATGAACCGTTATGTGTATCTCCCGATATGAACCTCCTGCTATACAACATTATAATCGTATACATATATATATATATATATATATATATGTATATATATGTATATATTTACATATATATATATATATATATATATATATATATAACTATTACATTTACTCAAATAAATAATTATACGAAAGTATAAATTTTGCGTAAACTTTAAGTATTTACTTCCAAAGGGCTCAGTACTAGGTAGAGCTAGGTTGTAAGTTATAATTATGTTATTATTATGCTTTATCGCAGCATATGTTTTATAACTTACTATATATATATATATATATATATATATATATATATATATATATATATATATATATATACATCATAATTTTTGAATTTTAAATTTGTGATTTGCAAAAGTAAAACTACAAATATAGAAATTTGATTGTCTGCAAGCCAAAGAATACATCATAGTAAAATGCATTTCCTTTACCCATGAGTTTTCGATGTTTATGCATCACCTCGGAGGAAAAATATTAGCAAATATTATAAAACGGTTGTACCTTATTAGATAAATGTAACAAACATAGAACATTGAAGTAAATGTTTTTATATTTTTCAAAAATAATTTTAGCTACATAGAATAATAGAATAAGTGGAATTGGATATTGATGCAGCAAAAAAAAGTATATTGAACTTCAAATCGAAAGTGTCCGATAAATCTGGTAATGAAAGTTCTTTGTATTCGGCAAGTAGAAAGATACAACGCGTATTGTAATAAATCCAAGGAAACTGACAGCAATTCACTGTATACATATTTCCATCATTCCTGTTTATTCAGATTTGATATCCGGCAAATCAATCCGGTATTTGTTTTATATATCAGTTTCAAAATTCCGTTCAAGGTGTCAATCAATGTGTGAATAAATCCAAAAGATATCCTGCGACAGGCCAATAAAATTAAATTAAAATTTAAACAATTAAATAATAATACTTTAATGCTAATAAAAGTATGCTTATAAAACCAAAGCGAAATATTCTTAAAAAATAAAATATCACATCCAATAATAGTTTGCAAGACCTATAATCATTGGATTTGCACAACAGTAGATTTATTGTATTTAATTAATCTGAAGAATTATATATATATATATATATATATATATATATATATATGCGTGTGTTTATAATATATATATATATGTATATATATCAAAACGCAGATTCCATGAACAAAGCTTCTTTCTTAGAACTGCCCGCCTGTGGAACTCTGTTCCGTCTGTTTGCTTCCCTCCGGACTACAACTTGGATGTATTCAAGTCCAATGTTCACAAATTCTTAATGAACCGCCCAGTTAATTAAACACTTCATCAAATCTCCACACTAACGTAGTGTACTTGCAATAACCCTTATTCCTGAGTGACTTCCGGGCCTTGATAAGTAGTGATCACTGTGTAAAAAAATATATATGCATACGTATATGAATTCATGTGTATATATGTATATATTTCTTATTTCATGTTTATATATTTCTATGCATGTGTTGTAAAACTATTTTACTCACACACATATATATGTATTGTGACAACACAGCAGAAAAATATTTCTTCCACATTAAATGTAAATATTTGCTTAAGTTTAGAAGATTTTATGCCTTGTGTGTTGTTGGAAAATTTTACATGGTGGGAATATCAGAAAAAACTGGCAATAGCTTACAGATTTATTAAATATTTTTAAATACCATGTTTTAAAACTTTCCATATTTTTTAAAAATATATTTGTCGTCCAGATCTGTGTGTTGTTCTACAATTTTGTATTTGGTATGTAAGACACGAGGTTTTTCTCTGCATTCGAGCATTCGAATCCTCGTCGAATATCAGTTCGAATATTACATTGGTGATAAAACGTATTACACGAATAATTAATTAGCTGAGATTACTTTTCGCTTCATGTTGGCTACAGTAGTTTAAATGTATTGAAAAGTTCACTCTTAGGTAAGTCTCCACAAAATAAGGACAAGTTGAAAAGCGAGGAAAAGAAAAAAATTAAATTATTTTTGTAATATAAAAGATGAAAAGTTTAACAGAGCGCGCCGTGTGTATACTAATGCCCCCGGCATATCGCCATTGGTAAATATATAAAAAAGTGAAATAACATGTTAGAGAAGATGTTCACGTTAGAGACGTAACTTACGCTAGAGACTACGTAAGAGGGATCTGTGCTGTCAGAACAATAACGAGATGTCAATCCCTAAAACAATTTTCATGGTATTGTTCGTTCGGCTTGTTTTATAGCTTAACGGCGGTGATAAGTTACTTAATGCTAGAGTTAATAGTTGTTTTATAGTTGTGTGCTTGGAGTTCTTTATATCTCTAATAATTATTTGTAGTGTTTTGTTTAGCTGTTTTGGAAAAGAATGATTTTAGTGTGTTGGGGTTTGGGAAAATAAGTCTTTGTTTTAAAAGAAAAATAACTATTTATTACATGAATATATTGTGGATGCTTTTAAGCCAATATACTCAGCAAACATGATATGCAAGCACCAGTTCTTTAAACATTATTAAAAGTAAATCTACTAGAAGATGTCATTTTTATCCCTGCATAGTATTATTTAATATTTAACTTTTCATACTCAATTAGTAAGAATTGTATTAATTTACGACAATAGAAGTGTTCTAATCTTAGTTTACTAATACACAAAACAAAAAAGCACAATGTAGCTTGGATGTAGGGGTTACTATCTGAACAATAATTTTAAGTTTTACTATGTAGGTAGTTAAGTAGCAAGACGCATGCATACATTACACATCTCCATGTCAGTGCAGTTGGGAAATCAGAAAACCAGAAAGTAATTCTAAAGTTTACAATTTCGAGTGAATAAACTATTCGAGCAATAATGTGTAATGGTTTATCTGCTTGTCGAGTTTATCGTGTATATTTACGTCTACAGATATTTGAAGTTCTTCTTACCATTAAAATACGCGAGAAACAGGCATGTGGATGCAACAGTGTGTCGATGGAACAACACATGCGTCCTAGGTTATAGTGCAGGAGTAGACGGTTGACGCCTCTCTTTCGAAGCTTGTCTAGGAGTGGAAGACTTGTTACAAATGCACCAGTTTGTTAGTATATAAGATTCAAGGGCAACCTGGATTCTTTTCTTTTTCAATAAGGATTTAATTATGTGAGTATTTACCCACTATTTGTTTTTACATATGCATCAACTTATCAATGCCAAGAGGCGATTCCAGAATAGGGGTTAAACAGTGTGCAGTGGCAAATTGGACAATCGTAAGTAATCGTCACTTCGAAAATGTGTAAACGTAAGTAAAACGGCCAATCAAAAACTTGTTTATGTTGGACGGCGAGATTTGACATAGGGATTATTGAGATTTGGTAAACTTTTTTTAATCGGTTTTCGGCCAGAAATTTTGCTGTAAAAGGGCCAAACTTCAACGATTTTACCTTTAAAAACTCTACTAAACTGCTCTGCCAATTTTGAGTCTAAACACTTGAAATTTTAATTGTAGGTTATTTGGACATGGATCAAACATTTTAATTTGATTTGAGCTCCAAAAAATAAGTATCAGGGGTAAAATTTGAGTCTCAGTTTAAAAGGCAACCATATCATAGTCAACTGGAAAGCAAGCATACAGAAGCAAGTTCTATAGACGTGCAGTTCAAAGAAAATTTGTTCATTGAATCTACGTTTAGGTTTAGGCAGAAATAAACAGTGAGGGGAATATGAATAGTGTTTTCAGCAAGACAAGTTTTTTTCTCGTAGAAGTTTGACGAGGGAGGTCATTGGTTGGAGCTCAGACGAGAACTATAGATAAATTAGAGACAGGTTTGCTACATCTGATAGAAAGAGGTTGCATAGAAAAGAAAAGGACATCCCTACAAAGCAACACATTTTTTAAAAACTATATCAAGCAGGGTAAGTCATTTCTGACATCATCTCTTGCCCAGATGTGGCAACAGTACTACATCCTCTGATGTTCCTGGCTCATATAGGTAGAGAATTGCAGGAACAGGTAGATATTTACTGGATCGATAGACGGATCCCATCATTTTGCAGCGACCTTGGAAACGGATTTTATGTATGTATGCCATTTCAAACCAGAAGTAAAGGTGAAGCCCAGAAGCCTTGCAAAACATGAAGGCTCCCCAAGACGAGAAACATTCATGTCCATTGATTACAGTTGGTGATAGAAGTTTGGTTTTAGATGCATAAAAACAACATCTTTCCTCATTGTACCACATGCTCAAGATTAGAGGAAGTGTAAGCAAGGTTAATTTCAGAACAGTTTCCGATGGTTCGTTGTTCTAAACAAGTCTTGAGAGGTGACTAGTTTGCAGTAGAGAGTTCCACAGAGCAACATATACTTACCGTGTCGAGACGGAAAAAATACATGCGAAATTGCTACAGAAAAGGTTTAATATTTATGGATCAATTCTGGTGTCTGATTCGTTTGTAGCAGAACGTGAACTAATTCGATTCGTCAGTTTCTAGCAGCATTGGTTTTAAATAGAATCGCCCGACCGTGTGGGATCATCCCCCATTATGAATAAAAAATATTGCAAGAACTAGGTCGTTTACGGTCTTTGATATACTACTATTAATGGTAGTGTCGTCGGCGTAAATGTCAACGAATGATGGCTGGATGTGATTTAGAAGATCATTTATGGATATCAAGAACAGTGGTGGGTCAAGGATGGGCCCCTGAGGGACGCAAGCATTAATACTGTCAGCTTCTAATTTCTTGCCAGCCAACAACTACTCTAATGAACTTAACAGGGAGAAATAATTTAATAATTGAGAAGGCATTCCCAGCTATACCTTAACTGGAAACCTTGTGAAGTAACCCTTTCTGCTACACCCTATGAAATAACTTACGATTTGATTTTCAGAAACCACCGCGTCATACACTTTAAAGGGTATATTGTTAACAACTGTCCGAGCTTCTCTTGATTATTCAGTGCGCGGTGTATAAGTTGCGATTACATATATTATAACTGCAGTATAACCGGCTTACTAAATAGATGGTGTTAATAAAACAGATATTATACTATGGTGACATTGTAGACTAGAGTTTGATAAATTAATGAAACAAACATTGTAAAAAGAAAGAAAGAATGTGTCTAATGGGAAGATATAACATTTAGATTTAGAGGAAGATAACAGTTTCGGAAAAATTATTCTGAAGTATAGAATAGTTTATATCAAATATTTCCCGATAAAAACGTGAGTTTTGAGAAATACTAATTTGGCATATAGGGTAAATATTCGGTATTTAATAGCATAAGTCTTGCGTAAAGGTTGCTGTTCCTGCGCTCTTGTAGTTTTTGTTTTGCTGTTTATGTTGTTATAATTGTGGTTTGCTGTGTTTTGTTCTGTTCTTGCCTTGTCGTTATGAATGTACTGTCGTGTTAGTGTTACAATTATCGCGTAGTTGTCGATGTAGGTTGGTTGCTGTTCTTGTGTTGTTTTTGTTGTTCTTGTTTCGTTTCTGTTGGTTTGCTGTTGCTGAATTTCTTTAGTTTTTTATGTATTTTTCCCACTGCTGCATTGGTTCTGTTGTTGGGCTGTTGTTGTCCATCAGTATTTTTGTGTCGCTGTTTTTTTGTGGTTTTGCTATTGTGGTTTTGTTATTGTGTCGTTGTTGTCTCGTAACTTTTATATTGGTTGAGTTTA
The DNA here is from genome assembly GCF_053919585.1 of Euprymna scolopes. NCBI lineage: Eukaryota > Metazoa > Mollusca > Cephalopoda > Sepiida > Sepiolidae > Euprymna > Euprymna scolopes. Next base: position 8,084,087 of record NC_136489.1, read on the forward strand.
TATACATATATATATATATATATTAATATATATATATATATATATGCATATATATGGAGGGTATGCGTATGTGTGCATGTATGCACGTCTGTGAGCATATGTATGCATGTGTGTGTGTGTATCTCTGCTCCTTGTTTCCTTTCTAAACCTTTCTATGCCCCTCTCTCTTATGTCGCTCCATATATAATGCAAACATATATACATAAACACACACGCACACAAACACACACAAGTATATATTTATATATATATATAAATATATATATATATATATATAAATATATATATATATAAATATATATACATATATAGATATCATTACTTTCTATTGTTAAAAGGCAACACTTGCAATTACTTAAAGTATCCCATTCGCGTGTATGTCACAGTTCTGCATTCTTCACATTTCCTTTCTGCTGGCAATGCCCCACCCGACGCCAACACAATATTTTCCATTTGTTTCCTTTCACATCAGCCAGGAATACGTTTCCGCTTTCATTCTTTTCCATCGAATATTTCGTTCCCATCACGAGGTCTATCTTTCACCTTCAGCCTCACCCACATACCTCAACGCCTAGCATACCTAACAGTTTTTCCACCGCCTCCCGTCAGCACCAGGATATCACCGTCAGGGTTCGACTTGACATTTGTACCTAATTACGCCACTAGGTTGGGAAGCCAGTAGAAAACCCGTGATACCCAATCAAATGCTGTCAAAGATCACGTGGTCCGGTGGCGCCGAAGACAGTCAACTGCCACATTTAATTTCTCCACTGCAAAACTTGGTTGCGCGAGGTAAAACTGTAGTTTATGAATTTCCCTTCTCTCTTGCCTTTCGTCCTTTTTATGTGTTTATATTTTTGTTATATATATTCTCCGAGTGAGGAGAGAGAAAAAGAATAGAATTTGTACGGTTTCATTCATTTCGCCATTGAAATTAACCTCGTTGCTTGCTATTGGGAATGCACTCTACATAACAACTGTGGTTTGTGAAACTTGGCGTACACCAGAAGATTTTTACAATTCTATATTTGTTGAAATGGACAACGTAGTTTGATTGCAAGCGCATTGTTAATAATTGCTGTTGCTGTCATCGCCAAACAATAGCGTGCGGGTAATTTGTCGAAGAAGATCATAAAAAACTCTAGACCCTAAATTCAAGCCCTTAAAATATTTAAAAGACTTGTTCTTAAAATGCATAAATTTGATGCGCTTGTGGCGATGCAAATGCTATTCCAGACGTGAATTAATCAAAGAGTAGAAAAATCCCGAAGTAAAAATGTTATATTACACACACGCTAAAGAGTAAAAAAAAAAAATGCGAAGAAAAACTATTGTTGAAATATTAGACAGGGAAAAAAATCTACGTTTACTGTCGATTGTATTGAAAACATGAGACCAACAAACAAATCATCCGTGACATATAACTCATGCGTGATAATAAAAGCTGAGACATTTCTATATAAAAGTCGTTTTCTAATTAAATATCATAGAAACAAACTGATGATAAATTCACGTGTTTCCGTCGGCAGGCTTTACAACACATATAGATGACAATTTTAAACACCCACAAAGTATATAAATTATATAGATTATATATAGTATAAAAATTATATGGATTCTATAGATTATATAAATTATATACATTTTAAAGATGCGTGAACGTATCTAATAATAAATTGCATTTTACAATGACAATTATATATATAGAATTCAGATTAAACATGACGCTCAATCCAGATGTGAGAAACTGATGGATAGGAGAGACTTTTTCTACACATTTTTATACAGATTGTGTGCCCAAACGAACACGTAACTACAATATTTGCTATTGCTATAAGTAAAAAAATATGCGACATACATTCAAATAAATAGTTGAACTGAAAACTCAAATAGAATATAGGAAAACAATTAACTATTTACTAGGAAAGTTAGACGCGGGTGACTGCATAATGAATGATCAAGTATGCGTTACCAGAGGAGAAAATTAAATGGATTTTGCAAACCAAAATATTCTATCAAATAAATGAATTGGAAGTGAACGAAAGTTTATTAAAAAGCGTCTTAGTTGTTGATAACTAGGGCTATGAAAAGAAAATATCCTTTTCATTGTTTTGGCGTTCGAGTATACATTAGACAAAGTGCATCGACCGAAAGCCATATTAGTTATTAAAAATATATCAACCGATACACACCCGAGAGTAAAAACAATGAAAAGAACATGCTGTTGACCAACACCTAATGATAATATCAAAGAAAGATAATAAATAAATACCTAGTATATACTTATATATATATATATATATATATATATATATATATATATATATATATATATATATATATATATATATATATATATATATGTAAACGGTGTCCCGCAAAGGTTTACAATACACATTTGACCCGTCCGTTGTTTTTTCTAGCTTCCAAGTAAGAAATGACACATTTTTTTATAAACATAGAAAATGTATTGACACGGAGATAGGAAAATGGGAAAGTTAAAAACAATAATAATTTAACACGACACGAAAAGAAAACTCAATAATCAGCAATGCAGAAGTTTAAATACATTTACAAAATAATACATAGTATTTTTTTAATTAAAGTTTCACCCCAAACCAGGCACAGTGCCATTTTGAAGCAGGTAACTACTATCAGGGACTTAATAAGCGGGGTTATTATGAAGCGAGATTAGTAAAAAGATGTTTTTTAACATTACACTTGAACTTCTGGATATCAGTGCAGTTGGGAAAGCAGAATCCCGGAAGGGGCTTCCAAAGACCCGCAGTTCTGGGGAAGAAACTATTGGAGTAAAAGGCTTCTTGCACCTACGGATCTCTACTGTAAAGGGATGAGACTTAGTAACTTGTCGGGTTTGTCGGGGGTAGTTACGTCGGGGAGGTACAAGTGTTTGCAGTTCGTCAGAGCATTCACCATTAAAGTATTTGTAGAACAGGCAGAGGGATGCAACATCTCGCCGATGGGACAGAGGTTGAAGCCTAGATGACAGTTCAGGCCATATCAGGTTGGCGACTCTCTTTTGAAACCAGTCTTGGAGCGAGAGACAAGCAGCAGATGCACTCGCCCAGATGTGACAACAGTACTCCATACATGAGCGAATGGTGGCCTTATAGAGGTATAGGATACTGCCAGGTGTATGTAGTTTTCTAGCACTGTAGATGGATCCACCCTTCCTTGCAGCAACCTTGGCAATGCTCTCAATGTATCTATTCCAGTTCATATCTCCTGTAAACGTTAGGCCGAGGAGTTTAAAAGAAGTACTTTCATGCGATGTGTTATTGGCCATTGCCATTGGTGGTAGAGAAGGTTTCTTTTACTTATTGAAGGAGACAAGCTAGGTCTTAGCAGCATTGAATGTAAGCAACCATTTTTGTCCCCATTCCACTACAGATTGAAGGTCATCCTCTAATGTTTCTGCCATTTCCTTGGATATGTGTTCATTTGTTTTCCCCTCATATCTGATATAGAGAGTTGTGTCATCGGCAAATATACCCATCGCCGAAACAATTTTATCAGGGAGGTCATTTATGAATATCAGGAATAATAGAGGTCCAATAATAGACTCCTGAGGTACTCTCGCATTTATGTCATATTGTTTACATGTACGACCGTCGAGGACAACTTTAATTTTTCTATTACGTAAGAAGGATTTAATTACATTATGAATTCTTCCAGTGATTCCATGTGATCTAAGTTTCTTTAGAACATCATCGTGTCATACCCTGTCAAAATCTTAGATATATCAAGAGCCACCGCTCTACCCTCCCCTGTTTTGTCCAATGAACGGTATATACGTTCAGAAACTACAGTTAACATATATGCTGTTGAACGGGCTTGCCAGAATCCATACCATTTGTCAGTCAGAAGTTTAGCAGCTGTTAGGTACTGGACTAGGGCTTGATTAACTAAGAGCTCAAATGTTTTGGCGAAAAGCGGGGGGGGGCTAATGGGGCGATAATTTAGTGGGTCAGTTCTTTCACCAGAATTCTTGAAGACTGGTACCACAGAGGCGGTTTTCCAGCAGTCGGAAAACAAGATTCGTTAAGACATTTATTGTAAAGTTTTGAGAGAACTAGAGCAAACTTCGGCAGAACATTTTTTTAATAGCACAACCGGGATGAAATCTGGTCCACACGCTTTTGAGGTGTCTATTTTTTTATAATAGCATGTACCTGAGAAGGGGTGATTTTCAAATCGTCTAGTATGGTGTCTGTTCGCAGAGGAAAATCAGGGAGTGAGTGGTGTACCGACTTCAGTGTGGAGTTTGAGGCAAACTGACTGGCAAGCAGATTAGCCCTGTCAGTTGCCGTGTAAGTAACCTCATGATTGTTTGATAGTGGGGGAATAATTGACTGTCCATTATTAACTACGCTGTTGTAGATTGTCCAAAAATCCCGGGTTCCTAATTTCTGTGTTTCGGTGCGTTTTCTGGTGGTTTCAGAGTAATCTGCACTAGCTGTCTCTATCACTCTCTTACAATTATTTCTAGCTTCTATAAACATCTGTTTATTTGAGCTGGACTTATGTCGGTTGAATCTGGTGAACGCATGCTGCCTTTGACAAATGGCAGCTGCAGAAGCAGAAGTAAACCATTGGGGAGAGTGGGGCTCGCTATAGAATTTCCGTGCGGGGAACATGTGCTTCAATTGCAGTTTTGACCCATTCAGTGGTCTCATTTGCACACTGTTCTACAGGAAGAGTAAATATATTTTGCCATGGGCCATCTCTTGCAGTTTTGGGCCTTCTCTTGCAGTTTTGAACCATTAAGTTTTCTCATTTGCACACTGTTCCGTTGGAAGATTACATATATTTTGCCAGGGGCATCTCTGATGAGTTCCCTGTTGGCTTTTCAATCAGCCTGTTTGTAATACTTCGTTGTTTTGAGTAATGGGTCTTCAGTTTTAGGTCGAGAATTTAGGCTTATTTCTACCATTATCACAGCGTGATCAGCATTCCCGAGTGTAGTTATACCAGCAGCGTCTGTGTGAGTAGGAAATCCAAGCCAGTTGATGTGGTTGGCATTAAAGTCACCAAACACATGCACTTATGTCCTAGTGTCGAGGGCAATTTCTGTATTTATTTTGTCAGAGTCTTTGTTTAAAATTTATAGTTCTGGGTCTAGGGAGAGCGGCAGAGAAAATAAAAAAGCTAATGTTATGCTACATGTTAAGTCTAAAGCACATAAAGTCTTGATCGTCCGATTCGTGTTTATTTTGTCTAGTCAAGGGGAAAATGTTCCGAATATATACTCCCAGCCCGTGCATATGTCTGTCAGAGTTCTTACGGCGAAGGGGGAGATATCAGTGCATGTTAAAGTAGTTAGGGGGATAGAGGTGTGTAGTTTAGTCTCATTAGTGCTAAGATATACGGGGTGTTTGTTAGGAGAAATGCTTCAACATATTTTTCTTCACCCTTTTTTCAGAAAAATCACTCATTGGAAATGAGGACTCAGGGACAAACAAGGAGAAGCGAGAGGAACTGCTGATAACACTTCCACAGTGCATTATCTTCTCTTTATGAAAAAAATAGGTAAGTGGGACTTATTAATGTCTACTTAATGTAACTCCGTTGCTTTATTTCCAATTTAGGTATCCCCTTCCATATTAATCTGTGGATAAGTAATGTGAAGCACAAGGGATTACGCATCATATATGAATAATATTAATAATAAACACATTTTAACTTTATTAGAAGTTAACATTCTTCTTTGTTTGTAGCTGGACGGAAGTAACCTTAGAGTGGCTTCCATCACATCATTTAAACTCGTAAGCGGAAATTCGTTCTCTCTTTTGTAGAAAAATCACTCATTGAAAAATGAGGATTGAGGCACACATAAGAAGAAGCGAGAGTGACCAGAGCTGCCGATAACGCATCCACAATGCGTTATCTACTCTTCATTATAAAAAGGGTTCAGACGACTTATTAATATTTACTTAGTATAAATTCATAGCTCTAATTGGAAATTAAAGATATTTGAAGATAAAATCACCCCTCCTATGTTCTTATATTAAAAAGATAGAATAAATTAATAAATATAATAGAAAGAGTTTAGCAATAAAAATACCGGTAGGAAATTGTCTCAATGTTTAAAATTTTTCCTAACAATGGACTCTGAAATAGGGGACCTTATATGGCGGAATTTATTATAGCGTTTAATTTGGTGAGTAGGAAAGTAAAAAAAAAAGAAGAATACATTACGGATATTCGCCTGATTTGCTTCTGTAAAAGGTAACCTGGATATTTTCTCTCAACTCATGCTTTCCACAACGCTGTCCTCAATACTGAAGGTTTGCATTTCTATAGATATGCTTCGGGGTGTATGTGCTCATGCTGGAACAGAGAGAGAGAGAGAGAGAGAGAGAGAGAGAGAGAGAAGGGGAGAAAGAGTTAGAGTTAAAGTGAGAGGAAGAAACAAGGAAATGGGGGAGGGCCGAGTGACTCATGCTCACCTACTCGCCTCGCATGGTTTACAGATATATATATATTATTTTATTTTTCTTCAAGTGTATATATATATATGTATATATATATATATATATATGTATATATATATATATATATATATATATATATATATTCTAGATCCATTTGTATTTTAGGTACTAATAGAAATAAACTTTTATTAGACAAGATATATTAAAATAAATAAATATAAAAGTTAGCACAAAAAATACCGGTAGGAAGTTGTTCTCGATGTTGAACCATTTTTCCAATAGTGACTCACAAAAAAGGCACCTTATATAGGAGGCATTGAACATAGCGTTCAATTTAGTCAGTAGAAAAGTAAAGGAATAATAAGACAGCTATGCATTACGAATGGCTATTAGAAATGTAAGGTGTCTAAAGATTAAACCAACCACCATTAAGGATTTTCATTGTGCTTTATATATAGATATGCCAAACGAATTTTTTGTGTGAATTATAAACATTTGAACGTAAATCGCATGTCAGAATGAATAAGAGTAATTCGAGGAATCGGCAGTCTTATTCGAAAGATTTCTATTTATGAAAATGACTTCCGAAACTTTAGTTTTCGTAAATGTTATTCCGCATAGTGGGATATTACGAAGGTTAGGTGGATCAAGTTTTCTTAACATTATAACTGGAGCTCTTTCGTTCAGTATCAGATCATGATGTCGCATTCTAAGCGGTTGTACTGATTTTCGAATTCTACAGGAAAGGCTACTGCTTGAATTTAATGAATAACACCATCATTTGATGCGTAAGACAACCCTTACACATACACTACTTACAATATTAATAATTGATCATATCAATAACATAATTTCTTTGGACCAAGATTGCTCTTTCACAAAGCCATCAAACATCGCAAATGAGTGAGCAATATCTGAGTCAAGTAAACCATCAAGTCATCAATTGAATTTACCATTTGCCTACATTTTAATGTGTGCAAGTAACGATCCCTATTCAGTGATATTGAGAAGTGCTAAACATCCAGATCATAGTTTACATGGAAATCAAGAATTCGGGACCGAACTAAATGTTTGGTTCCCAACGATATCGGCATGTTATTTTATAGATAAAACCACTTGTTGCAGACTATAAGGTTTGCTAGACGTATCTTTCAGTTTTACATTCCTAGAGTAACTAATAAAAATATCATATTTAAAAAACAATGTGACTTTCTGGTGTAGGGTCATTTTGGAGTTAAAAGTAGGGATATATTTACGGTATTGTCATGACTTGCAACTGTAGCGCGGGTTGGATGAACATAAATTTTACCAAATTTATTGTTCTTGGACGAATTAATTTTTTTACCAATTCCGATTAAAAATAATAGGAAAAAAATTAAATTAAAGTTGAAATGATGTTTGTTCTCAACTATCAATTGTAAGATTTGAGTCTAATTTCGGGATTGTAAATATTCGTTAACGTCAGTTGGAGGACATTTTCCGGTGTTGGATATATATAACACACGTTAAATATTTAAAAAAAATGTATAAATTTGTCTCATCTAAAATCAAATAAATAATGACATTTAAATCAGAATTAGAATCAACAAATATTTAAAAAATGCGTCTAATAAACAACGATATGCACCGTAAGCGGGTAACACCAACTTCTTCCAAAAGGGTAAATGTCTGGAAAATGACAAGATTTTATCAGCGCACATGCATAACTTCGGTTAGGAGAGATTACACGTTATTTATTTTGTGCGTTTTATGTCATAATGTGTCGATATCTTACTATATAGAGACTCTTTTTTGTCTCAAACTTTCACCCAAATTATAACTGAGCAGATTCTATATGTCTTACGTTGCAAATAATGCGAATACTGGCGTGTCAATGTTTTTATGCCGTAAACAAACTTTACTTAAAACTTTGCTTTATAAGAAAGAAACATATAGTCACTGCTTTACTAGAACACTGATTACATGCAACTCACAATAAACATCTGGTATGTAATGTCACTTTTTCGTAAACTGTTTTAATATTTTCGTCTTTTATAGTTTTTGCAGAATGATTAGTAAGAGTCTATTTGTACGCGATGAATGGGTGATTTATTTTAAATTACATTTTCACCCCAAACAATGCATGTTGCCAATTTTATTTAGGGGGCTACTTTCAGAAACATAAGCTACATGCGTACTATGTAGGGAGATGGGCTCCCAATAGTCGCTTACGTTATACTTGAACTTCTGCATGTCAGTAAAGTTGGTGAAGCATGGACCCGGAAGTAATTCCAAAGTCTAGCAGTTCTGGGGAAGAAACTACAGAAGTAGAAAGCTCTCCTCTTACAGCTAGGGATCTCAACTGTGAAGGGGTGGGATGTTGCTGCCTGTCGGGTTTGTCGGGGTATTTACGTCGGGTGGGTACAAGTGCTTGACGTTTCTCAGGGCATTCACCATTAAAATATTTGTAGAAAAGGAGAAGGGACGCAAAATTTCGTCGATGGTTCAGAGGCTGAAGCTTAGCTGACAGTTCAGGACCTATCATATTGGCGACCCTTTTTGAACCTTGTCTAGGAGCGAGAGACTAGTAGCAGACGCACAAGCCCAAATATGACAACACTACTCCATAAATGGGCGAATAGTGGATAGGTTTACATGACACATACGGGTATTAGTAGCTATCTAGCACGGTAGGTAGAGCCTCCTTTCTTCGCAGCGGTCCTCTCACATAATTGCTCCAACTCATGTTTCATGCGAACCTTAGGTCAAAGATATAAAAGCTGTGCTTTCAGATAAGGAGTCTTTTGCCATTGCTATTAGTTGTAGAGAAGGTTTCTTGAAATTATTGAAGGACATAAGTTCAGTCGTGGCAGCATTGAATGTGATCATTCATTTTTGTCCCCATTCCAATACAGCTGGGAGGCCATTCTTTAGTGATTCTGCCATTACATTATGTATGTGTTCTTTTATTCCTGGTGGTGCCTGTTACAACATTGTGTCATCTCAGAGAGAATTTTCTCAGGGAGGTGATTTATGAATCTTAAGAATGCAGAGGTTACGGATAGACCCCTGAGGCATTTTCGCATTTATTTCGTAGTGTTTAGATGCCGACTGTCGAGGACATCCTGAATTTTTCTCGAATCGAAGACGGATTTCATTATGTTAAGTGTTCGTTAAGTAATACTGTATTATCTGATTTCCTGAGAAGACGTTCATGCCATATGCGGTCAAACGGCTTAGATATATCTTGAGCTACCGCTATACTCTCGCTCGCAAGTTAATGGTATATAGTTATGAGATTACAGTTAGGATGACTGCTGTGGAACGGACTTGCCTAAATCTATATTGCTGGTCGGTCAGAAGTTTAGAATCTGTAAGCTGATGGACTAGAGCTTGGTTAATATTTTGGAGATAATTGAGAAAGCGGCTAATTGGGCGATAATTTAATGGGTCAGTTCATCGACAGAATTCTTGAAAATTGGTAGCACAAAAGCAGGTTTCCAGCAGTAAGAAAAAGCAATATCTATTAAGGCATTTGTTGTATAATTTGGAGAGATCTGCAACTACTTCAGCGGGACATATTTTATAGCACAGCCGGAATGTGATCAGGTACACATGTTTTTGAAGTGTCAATGTTTTTTATGATAGCATGCAGCTGAGAAGGGGGTGATTTAAAGATCGACAAATGTGGCGTCTATCCACAAAGAGAAGTGAGGGAGTAGGTGGTTAGCAGTATCCAGTGTGGAGTTGGGTTACAATAAAAACACCGTATGAAAACAACGCTAGAAATAAATACTGGGAACTCAAGGAAAGCGGGCATTCGCCGGTAGTCGAATGGAAAATAATAAGATAAGTTACAACGTATAGGGACCTAGATGACCCATGTAGGTTATGCGTTCATGAACAATTTGCTTTCCTGTACTTTAAAGAACCCCAACATCTATTACACTGTAGAAGGGAAATAGCAAACGACTCTGCTCACAAGATAAAATTTACTCTAGGATAGTGATACAAAATAGTTTTAAAACTAGCAAAAACAATAGAAAATAAACAAATAAATTAAATAAGCATGAATATACATAAACGATCACACATATATGTATGTATGTATATATATATGCATGTATATATGTGCATATATGTATATATATATATTTATATATGAACTAACATAAAAAACTAACCTAGATTTAAAACAGATCAAGAAACTAGATATCCAGGCCAAATAGAGCACACACAAAAGAACAGGTCAACCAGAGGTCAAATAGACATTTTCCGATAAAGGCATGCTCATTGGCTAATAGGAAGGGCGCAGTGGATACTAGAAAGCTGATTGGCTAACTAAACTCTCAATAGAAGATGTGTATATAAAAACGGCAAACAACCAGAAAATTCGCGCATAAGCTTGAAGAGTCCTAGAGTGGATGAAACGCGGAATATTCAGTGTAGCTTAGTTTCCATATATGTATATATATATATATATATATATATATATATATATATATATATTGTAACCTACTATATATATATATATATATATAACTACTTCATTTACTCACATAAAATTAATATACGAAAATATGAATTTATGCGTAAACTTTAAGTATTTACTTCAAAAGTGCTCAATACGTCAGTAAAGCTAGTTAGTAAGTTCTAATATATATATGGCGATTTAGGTACACTAAATATTCTGCGTTTCATCCCATCTAGGTCTCTTCAGGCGTATGCGCATAAGCCTGAAGAGCCCTAGAGTGCGTGAAACGCCGAATATTCAGTGTGCTTAATCGACATATATATTTTCCAACTTACTATATATATATATATATATATATATATATATATATATATATATATATATATATATATATATATATATATATATGATTGTGTTTTTTAGGAAAAAGAAATCCAGCAGATAACTTGATACTGAAATATTCATATCTGGTTCTGTGGGACGAAACTACATGAAAATGTGCAGGTTTTCAGGAAATATTTACAGGTTACAATTAATGATTATTGGTAATGAATTTGCTTATGACCTTTTTTGACTTGGTTGCGGGGCCACAATATATATCTATAGCATATTTCTCTTCTATTTTAATCACAACAACTTGGGGAATGCATATATGTGTATTGTTAGATAATTCATACTATTATTTTTATTATTTATTTTATTTGCACTAACGGTCGATTGATAACAGTGGATACCATCGAAGTCTGGTGTATTGCAATCCACTCATCTAGTTGCCATTTTTTGTGTCGAACGAAGTATGAACAATAACACGTTTAGAATATCTCAGGTGGACCGCATGTGGGTTATATTTTTTTTTCTTTTTTACATATCGATATCACGTACGGGTTTATAAGTATGGGATGTTCTTTTTAGATGCTACTCATGTTGTATGGACCAAGGCTGCAATGATATATAGACATTGTTTATAGAAATTGTATGCGGTTGATTTCAACGGGAGAACAGATTATGAAATATGATAAACATGGAAATAATCTTTCTATAGATGCTTAATGCTTTATTTAGTAAAAAGAGATGTGCAACACATGTATATGAATGCTAACTTATGAATAATACTTTTTTTTTGTCACGCTTAAAAAACCTTGGAACAAAACGGAGATTTCGAAGTTGACGTGAGTCACAGTAGACGTAAGTCTATGACAGTGCAAACACGACTGCAACCCTGTTGAGGGCACGTCATTTGGTGTCAATGTGAGAGCATGCAAAGTTCATAGTGGACACTAGCAGCAGTAAAGGGAAAGGAAGAATAAAGAAAGAGGAGGAGCCAACCAGGATTCGCTTCGGGAAGCGAGAGAATAAGAAACAAAGAAAGAAACAGAATCAGTCTGAGTTGGCATTTTTTCGGAGAGGAAAAGCGGTATTTTCGTTTTGCTTGGCTCGTGAAATAGAAGGCAGAAAAAAAGGAATAATACATTGAAAAGGAAAAAAAAACCGTTATACTGTTCACTCTGAGTTACTGATGAAAGGTCTTGAATTTCTCCTCCTATGTTCCCTCATCAAAGAGACATTTGTGTGATTGCAATCCTGGGTTATTTTTTTCTTTGTTTGTTTTATAAAGAAAAAAAAGCCTAAAACCCATATAAAAGGGGAAAATGTATGAACTATAGTTCTGCTTCCGACCTCATTATTTCATATTGAATATGTTACCGCCTTTTGCATGCTCGCTTGTCACTGATTTGATTAGACTCTGACAAATTCGATTGACGATGAAAGTTGCTTACACTAGTCTGGATTGGTGACTAGTCGCGTAGCTGCCTCTAGTCATGAATCTGCTTACCCTTCTTTAAGCCGGGTGCAGCTATATCCCTGTGGTGACGTTAAAATTACTGTTGTGCATTTAAACCCGAACCAAGGAATAATATTTGGATTGCAGCAATTCCCCTACGGACCAAAGTACATTAGCTTCTGTCCAAGAGATGCCACATAGAAATGTATTACGTCTACACTATCAACCAGTATACTATGTTACATTGAACACCATTATTCACACATTTATACGTTGAAGTAAAATTATCCATTGCACCCTAAGAACAACATGATTACAATCGCAGCCATCTGTATTGATTATAGTTGATATTTTTATCGTCTTAATAAAAAGTGCTCCTACCTCCGAGACGTATTCTGCATTTTGTGCAGATATTGGGGTGAGGTCTTATTATCTGAATCATATAAAAGACATAACACCCACTTACAATTTCCCGATTCTGAAAATAATGATCTCTCTTTCTCACATTCTTTCGAATCTTAATGGCGTAGATCTGACTTTTAGTTTATTTCAGAATGTAACTCATTCTGAGAAGACGAACGCTAAACATATTTATAAACATGGCTTCACTCTAAATAGGAGGCAATTGTCTTAATTGAGGTACTTTAAATACAAACATGTTTATAACCAGGACTGCTTTTTAGTTCTTTATTAAATATAGCGTGCATGTCAACGGTTTTATATATCTACGCTTGCATGTTACGCCTTTTCTGTTTACATAAATATTACATAATTTTTTCATACACATCGTCAAATGCTGAGAGCAGTTATTACTTTGTACTGTTCTTAAATTCGATAAAGATTTTGTTTTATGCACGATAAATTAAACTACTTTCTTTATACACAAAATAATGTATTAGTCATGACTCGAAATTGTGTCATTCTGAAACCTTAATTTGTCTCAAACATTGGATTTTTAACAGCTTTTTCCTTATATACTTTAATCAGCTTTCAATCCACGCAACGAACAATGACAGAATTGGAATCGTTCATCTGTCACCGTAAATTGGGCCGTTCGTATGAAGAGGTTAGTTTATGCGTTGGCATATTTGCTAACGAATAATGACAAAAGCGGAATCGCTTTCTTTGCGAAATCTTTAACGCCTTCCTATACGTACGTTTTAAAGGCGTTTACAAAGTCATTCGAACCTGACGATACATATGTTTTAATGGGGTTATTTCGAAGGCCTACAACGTCGTATGTTCGGCGTGGGCAGGTCGACTAACGCGATTCCTTTTCGCTAACCTCTTTTTTTTCTTAGTGTTACACGTTCAAACATGGCTACTGGGGCTATTTTTTATGCTCGCACGGATACTCGCTTCTACTTACATTTTTATATGAGGTTACTTTTTTTTTCTTTTTTTTCTCATGGCTCGCCCGGGTAATAATTTCTATTACATATTTTGCCTTATTTAAAAACGGAAATACGTCGCAAAGCAAAATATATTTCATTGCTTCCAAATCATCAGTTTAGAAGTTGCCAATTTCTATCCGTAGGGAGAATCAGATCATGCCACTAAACATCTATTTGCAAAGCCTTTAACTTCACCTCCAAACAATAGTTACAGAAATAAAGGAAATGAAAGAAATTAATATCTTATAAACGCAAACCTTGGGTGCACACAGTAGATTTTCTGCTAGTTACTATATGGCGCTAACACTTTTTTTGCGCGTTCATTATTGTATTTTCACAGTTGATTCTAAATTAATGCTAAAACTGTTATTTGTATGGTGTTAATAGGAGAAAAATAACCGAATCAATTGAGATGTGATATGTAATGTGTCATTGGTTAGAGAAAGAAAAATTATTTTTTATAAGTTGAAAACATTATTTTTATCTCCTTAGGCCTGACCATTTTGCAGTGTTGGATAAAATATCAAACTCATGCATCAGTTTGTTTTATTTTAAATCCAATCAATTAGCTAGCATATAATCAGAATGTCAATCAATAGATAGGAAAATGAGTACGTACAATTAAGAAGTGATATTCCCCATTGGCATATTAAACCAACTTTCCAGGTAGGAGGAAAGGTCTAGAACGTCAAATAAAGAACAATGCTAAAATGCATCTATATCCCGGTATGGGAAGATAACGACGTTGTCTTATTCAGCAAATTATACTGACCAGTTTTATGTTGCTTTACTATGTGGATAATACGATTGCCGGTGTGTCAGGAATTGACTTTCTATAAAGTTTGCTTAATTAGTGTGCTGAAACAATTTTTTAATTAGGGGGAATTTACTGCTTCAGAAGAGCAATGCTACTACTCAACTCAGTAATCAGTTAATATTAAACAAATGCATAGATACTATTTTAGTAACGTTTTTTCATATGTGTGATTTTTTCCTTTTTCACAAAAATCAAGAAATTTATATGAATACGCAGAGAGATCGAAAAGGAATGGTAGGAGAGAGGATGTTTATGTTTTGTTGAAAGGGAATTGCGACACCGGCTATGGTGTATAGGTTGTTAGGTTGTAAATAAGACGAGCGTTTGATTAGCACGAAAGAATGGTACTATTTATGATTATATACTTTATGTTTTGCAAACCCCCGCTAATCTAAGCAAAGATTTTATTTCCGTTCTAATCTGAAACAAGCTCAAAGAAGGAATTCATTTGCATTTGCCTGCAACAATGACACAATCACTTCCAACAATCTCTATATGAAATATTATATTGCATTTCTGTACACTTCGAAATTAAAGTAAATAATCACAGTATCGTCGTTTGTTTTTAAACAAAGTTGCATTTTAAATATACTAGGAAGATATACGCATCTTAGTTAAATGTTTAGTTTTACTGTAGGCAAAATATAATATTTTTTAAAGTGCACGTATTAACGTTTTGGTCTTTTCTTGCAAAAAGATTTTACAAATAATTATTGCTTTTTAAACGTAGAAGTGTTTTAAGATACGCCAAAACACCCTAATTAATGACGCTTACAAATAGATACGCTTCTTAAAGTGTTTTGTCGATACATTGCATATGTTGAAAGATCACGTTCGCCGCGTTAAAGAATTAACGAAATCATTTTGATTGAATTATGATCTCTTTGTCTCACTGTAATTAGAAAATCGATGTAAACAATAAAATAACAGGACGCGTACTATGTGCACATATTTTCTATGACACGTCTTGACGTTTACCTCATAAATTGAGTAATAATGTGTTATATGTTCATATAATGATCAGCTGAGAGATGGGGGTTGAAATGAAACTGGTGCATGAAAAGGCGAATTTCCTCAGCAAATATACATACATTGAAACGTGAATTTATTTTAATATACTTAAAAGTAATTAATACATATAACCGGTAAAATTTATAGATCTATGAAAATAAAATTGTCGGTGTTCGTATATGTGTGTGTGTGTGTGTGTGTGTGTACATTTCGCTGCAAAATTCCTCTGCCAATTCGCAGTCTACGAACTCAGGATATTATATAAAGGTCTATTTATATTTATGAATCTCTTTTAATCGGTTTTATCAAATAAATTTGCTGTCAAGAGGTCAATTTCAAAGATTTGACTTTTGAGAACTCTACTAAACTCCTCCAGCAATTTTTGTTCTAAACACTTTAAATATTAGGTGTAGGATACTCGGACACGGATCAAACATTTTAATTTGATTTGAGTCCAAACAATTAAAGTTAAAGGGCCAAAATTGGGGTCATACTTTTGTGTGCATTGGTAAATACTTCACACTGTCATTTTTAACATTATGTTTACAAGATCTCAACTGCTGTGAATAAAATGACCAGCATGTTCTTACTTAACATTTCTGATTCCACAGTTTTTTTGTTTTTTTTTTAAATCTCTAAGATACTTTATTTATTCTCGGTTAAAATGTGTAGTCTTACAACTGTCATTATTTTTATTAACATTGTCATTATATACTAGCCTGGGTGTCTGGTGTTACCCGGGTGTTTGGAGATTTGTGTAGAGCAAAAAAAAAAAAAAAAAGTGGTCGTAAGTAGACCCGAACCCATTCCGCAAAGGAGGAGAAAAGGTTAAAAAAATAAAATGACGCTCTTGCTATTGCCTGCCTAACCAAAACTCCTGTGGCGAAATTTTAAATTAAGATTAGTCAATCGAATAGAGGGGGCGAATTTCGAAAATATCGGCGAACAAAAAGGGGCCCCTCCTTGTAGAAAAGATCCTGGTTTAGGATGGAGTAATGAATATTTTCGCCAATTTTCTGATATCTGTCTTCTGGAAAGTTGAGCTTTAAAACAATATCAATCCCGTGACAATCCGTCGCCTCTGCCGACAATTTTAGACACACATACAAACATACGAACATACAAACATACATATAATAAAAGAGAAAGGTGGATGTTATATTATAGATTAGTTAATATTATTTTCTACATATTAAAATACATAGATATTTTCTGTATTTACATATATATGTATATATATATATATATATATAGAGAGAGAGAGATACATTTATATATATATATATGTACACATATATTATATATATACATATAAATATATATATATATTTATATATATATATATATATATATATATATATATATATATAGAGAGAGAGAGAGAGAGAGAGAGAGAGAGAGAGAGAGAAACAGACAGACATACAGAGGAGGAGAGAAGGAGAGAGAGGATGATTTGTGGCCTGACAAGCCCATTGGTGAGACAAAATAAGCCGCAAAAAAACTGGCCTGCTAAGACAATAAAAATGTAAGCAATGTTAGGCTTATGTAATTGCTTTGAAAATATAGGTTCCTTTTTACAAGTTGTCATGCATTTTACGCATATAATATTTAAAAATTATATTTAAAACCTCCAAATGTTCATGTAGTAGCGTCCATAAAATGATGAAAGCATTGCAATACTCAGTTTCGCTACTAGTATATATATATATATATATATATATATATATATATATATATATATATATATATATATAGTCTTCAACATACAGTACACAGTACTGTTTCGCCCTTTCACAGCTCTCTTTCTCTTTATCTCTTTATATATATATATATATATATATATATATATATATATGTGTGTGTGTGTGTGTATGTATGTATGAATAAAATATCAATACCAAAAATATGCAAATGTTGATATTTGTTCACTATTTATTTCTGATATGTTGACGTGTAGAAATACAAAAAAAAAGTATTTTGAAAAAAAGAGCAAGAATGTTTCTTTTAAAGCAGATAATTTTCGAGCGATCCTACGGTCTTCCTCAGTGTGAATATATATGTATATATATATATATATATATATATATATATATATATAAAGAGAGAGAGAGAGAGAGAGAGAGGGGGGACGAGTATGTAGAATTTTAAATAGCTCTTTCTGCTATCATCCCTTCAGGTAATTTGCAAAAAAAAACAAAAAAACAATATTATTGGCGAATTTAAAGATTTTTTTTATTTTCCACTTTTTCCAAGTATTTATCTATCAGTTATGAATATGAGAAACGTGCCTCCAGGGTTAATGATGAACAACTTGCTCTTCCGGCCCGAAGAGGATATAGCTCTGAACTTAATAATGGAAGCAAACCTATTTTTTAATTTTTTCGATAACTGTTCAATAAACATAGAAAACAGGGACTTATCTAATAGGTTAGATTTTTGTATTCCCTTCTCCAGTTTATATAAAATAAAACACTCACTTCTTTCGAGGCTTCGTTTTCCCTGCTTACACATAATATTTCTTATTCCCTGCGACATATTTCTGGGAGTAAATCTAGTTTTGTTGACATAGCACACCGATATACCAACACTTTTAATAATCATAACGACTTTGTTTGGAATAAAACGAAATATAAAACTATTACACGTTGAAGTCAAATTTTACTATTTATATATTTCAACCAGAAGCGCAGGAGTTGTGATTATGGATAATATGATTACGCTAAAAAGTCCGGAAAATTTTTTTGTGGAATTGACGGATAATACTTGAAAAAACGAGGTAAAAATGCAAAGACGTCCACTTGCATAAAAAAAAATATTACAATGGTGTTTATTACAAGATTGATCGTCTGGGCCACAAGGTCCAGATTATATGGTCTCCCTAAAATGCATAGCAAGGTGGTCGACTGAGACTTTTTTATCCATGGTAGGTTCTGCTGAACATTCTTTGGTTCGGTGGCTTGTCGAAATTATACATATATCTGTGAATTATGCACCACACACTGTATGCCTAATTCTTATCGCATCGTTGGATGTCTACCTGGCGTGGATTCGAGTGCAGACACATCCTTTATGTATACATTTGATGTCTTTTGTCTCTTTAATAATATACCGTTAGATGAGACGATGCGTATTTTTACCGACGTGCTTTATGGTAGTCGCCTGACTTCTCGCTTTTCTAAAGAGATATTAACTGAGCTCGTTCTCATGTGCACCAAATGAGTAGAGTTTTAATTCGTTGACAGTATGCACTGTCAGATCTACGGGGTTTCAATGGTACACTATGGAAAATAAAAAGGGCAATGTTCTTCCCTTCTTGGGCGTTCTTGTTGAACGTTCAAGGGGAACTTGCCCACTACCATTTAGTGGAAGCCTACTGACTTTAATGTAAACTAGACGTCTTTTTTACCTAAATTACGTAAGGTCGGCCTAATTAATACACTGGCACATAGAGCTGTCATAATATGTTCACCTAACAGGCTAGACTCGGAACTGTATGAGATCAGGGAAATATTGCCCCAAGATATGTATATAAAGAGTGTCCAAAATATGTACATGATTTAAATAATTTTAAAACAGATACATTTTTTCTTTTGCAGAT
The DNA here is from genome assembly GCF_053919585.1 of Euprymna scolopes. NCBI lineage: Eukaryota > Metazoa > Mollusca > Cephalopoda > Sepiida > Sepiolidae > Euprymna > Euprymna scolopes. Next base: position 8,103,598 of record NC_136489.1, read on the forward strand.
TAATTCTATCGATCTTAATAATGGCAGCACGGTTAACGAGTGAAGAAGAAGAAGTCAGGTTTAACTGCTACTAGAAGCATGAAAACGCTGTTGAAGTGCATGGAGTGTGTATACATCTTTTTAGGACACCATGTATATATATATATATATATATATATATATATATATATATATAAGGCTGAATGTCTGTGTAGGTGTGTCTGGTCACGAATAGGCTCCTATATAATTGACTATTTTAAAAAAAACTGATTACATATAAAATAGAGAATGTACCGAGCCACAGAAATGGGTATGTTTGATCTGGCAGAGCGGCGGTTCGTTAAAATTGTCGGGTATGCGTTCGCGTCTGTCCACAAAGTATGGAAATAAAAAATTTAAAAAGAAAAAAGAAAACGTTTACAAGTGTTTTTGTTATAGATGTACATGAGCCTACTTTAACAAGTATGTTTTAACATAAATAGGAATGGTATAATAAAATTGTGTGGTCTGCGTTCGCGACTGGTCTCGATAGAATGAAAATAGGAACACACTTTAATAAAAACTTTTCATATCACTCTGCGTAAGTATAATTTGACAATTATGTTTCAGTTTGAAGAAATATGGTATAATAAAATTATGGGGTGTTCATTCGCGCTTGACCTCCACAGAATGGAAATATGTCACAAAGTTTAACAAGGTGTTTTGATATAGATCCACAAAATTATGGGGTGCATCTATTTTATTTTTACTTTCATCATATTTAGCTTTGATTTGGATACCCCCCAATTTCAATCCAAATTTACAACCCTTCCTTTTCATAACCTATCATACTTTCATAAATCAGAGTCCATTTTCTGTAGGCTGTTTTTGAACCCAGTCAACGACGGGTACTTTTGCTAGTATATATATATATATATATATATATATATATATATATATATATATATATATAAAATAAAATAAGATTTACAGTACAGTTTACCAAAATGATCCAGATGTCAAAACTAAAGTAAATTCTATATATTACAGAATTAATATTTATAAGGATATCTAAACCAGATGTAAAAATTAGATAAAACCAAATTAGGTGATAAAGCTTATAATAAGAACAAGTAGTAATAAAACATGTTAAAAACACTTAGCAAAATGGTTAAAAACGTATTTAATTTGACAAAGGAAACACTAAATAAATGAATAGTCCTTAATCCGAGGAGTTTCGAATAAATGCTTTCCTTCTGATCAGAGGGTAGGATTTAGCAAACTGCGGGATGGATTTTACTTGCCAATGTTGGTATACATACATAATATATATATATATATATATATATATATATATATATATATATATATATATATATATATATATATATATATATATATATATATATATATATATATGTATATATACACCACTTTTGGCAATGGTATATGTTCGAAATCTCCACGACAATTGATCAGAATTTAGTAAATGAAGGTTAATTATAGAAAGCTAATGACCCGACTTTTCTCGTGCGCTATGTGAAATATGCCCTAAAGGTCGCACATTCCTGTGTAAATAAACGGGGGCAAGTTTCTGTTTCAATTGAGCGTAAAATGATCCCCCCTAATTTTTGACAAACTAGGCTATAAAGTTGGTGTTTATTTTACGATAAATATATATTAAAAATAGATTCCCCACTTTTTTTACAAACTAGATTTCATTCATTACATTGGTATTACTCGGTTTCTGGAATTTTAACTGTTGTTTTCGTTAAGGAAACCCTCGAACACCTATATTAGTTGTAATTTGAAACGATTTTTGGTGCATTGAATGATACTAAATTTTTATCAACATTTCAATCGTGGTAACTTTTTCTCTAGTTTGCATATGAATTTAAACTATCTGATATTTTCCCCCAAACCTCTTGTTTTGATGTAGGGGAGACTAAACTTTAATATATATATACATATATATGTATATATGTATATATATATATATATACATATATATATATATATATATATATATATATATATATATATATATATATATATATATATATATATATATATATATATATATATATGAAGATATTCATAATCCTAATTTTAAGATAAGTATGCAGTTTGGACTCATATTTCTCATCTTCGATTTCTTTTATTTAATTCTCTTTTTATTTTTTTTCGATTCGCTTCGTATGTATTTTTTCTAAATTATGTCACTGAAACGTTATCTTTTTATATTCATTCATTCCTTGAATATTTTCTGTTTCTATTCTTTGAATTATTCTGATCTGATTTATTTCTTTACTGATTTACTCAATTGATTTTTTTTTATTTAAATATCTTTTTATATTCCTAGCTATTCATTTTTGCAATCTGCTAATTTCGTATACTCTATTATTTACATGTTACGATTCCATTTACCTTTACACATGCTATTTTTTGACAAAATATACATTATTTTTAAACTGTTTTAATAATTATAGTTAATATTTAGTTTCACTTCATACAAGTTATATAAAAAAATGTAAGTAAATTTTCAAACTTATCATTATATGAATGTGATATTTTTGTTCATCTAAATTGTCTGCGATGACTTAATATGTGACCATTGTGCTATTCAAATGTATCACGTGTTTGTTTATTTCCAATTATTATGAAAATAACTTTTTTTTCATTTTGTTTATGACGTCTTTATTTTCAATATATTAAGATAAAGACCCACTGCTTTATTTATTGCACAGTGTTCTATTTAATTTAATAGTTTTTAACGACTCCGGGATTTAACTCACTACATTTACATTACTTTGTTTATATATGTTATTTGAATCAGGTCTTAGGCGTGATAATATATACTTAGCATTGAATTTTATAACATAAAATGTTTTGTTTAATTTTCTTTTATCTTTTTGATATGCAAGACTTATATTCCATAGCTTTATCTATTATTAAAAGTTTAGTTCCGATTCTATTTCTCATTCTTACGTACCCTAACCTCCTAATTCGTGGTATTTTTCTTCTTTTTTAATATTAATTTTGGCCTCATTTCAGTCCTCATCATTAGTCTAGTCTTGTTACTTCACTATTTTAATCTAAAATGATGGTGTATTTTATCACTATATATCTTTAAACGTACAACTAGTTCTACTGAGGTTATTTTTATACTATCATCTACCTAAAATTTACATTTGTGTGAACTTTCAGGCATTACAAATTACCGTATAATGGATATTTTTAAGGTTTTAAAAGATAAATTTCTATTCAATATTTCATGCTTCTGATTCAATTCTAGTATTTTCTTTATTTTGTAAAGTTTACCATTTTTTGGACGATCAATATATTTATTAAAATGTGCAGCTATTGGAAATTACCGTCTTACTGTGTTTGGTATAATGATTTTATATAATCTATTTTCGACGAGGAGTTATTATTGAAAAATGATTTCATATATGTTCACTGAAAACGGGAATAGACCGGGCATGTTTTATTGTCTATTTCTCTTCTTCATAAGTGCTGCTTCTTCATTACAATAAAGTAACACAATTAACATGTATTGTTATAATGAATATAATGTGAGGAATGTAATCAGTAAAAGTTAATAAAGACAAAAATCAAAATAATTAATTAAACCTGTTAAAAATAATAAACTAAAATTATAAATCAGTAAATGTGGTCAAAATCAGGTTATATCCCTTACACTGATGTATATGGGAATCAGAAAACAAAAACATAATTTTTTTTTTTACTAAGAGGAGGTTGAAAATGATAGATATCATTTTAAATTAACTGCATAACAACCATGAGAGGAAAATAAATATACACTAAAAATATTTAAATAAACATGTTAATGTACAGTCTTCTCGTAAAAGCGTAATATAAAAACGCACATATGGTGTAACGTGTGAATTAACATTCATACAAAATCAAGGCAATTTGACAAATGATTAACAGAACATTTAAATAAGGACTAATATTTTAAAGGTGTATTTATGGAGTTTAAGAGTAAAACAACGAATAAATATACAGACGGAACAAATAATGATGGATGTAGATACATACATTAAAAGATTGACTGAAATATTAACTAAAAATACAACAATAGAGTAAGAAAGCAAGTCTAGCGAAATGAAAAAAATAAAAGCATAAATAAAAAAAAAAATTAGTATTAGCCATATGAATCCAAACTGCTAATTTCCCAAAAATTTAGATTATGTATATATATATATATATATATATATATATATATATATATATATATATATATATGCATATATATATATATATATATTCATAAATTTATTACAAATAGTTCTTAGTGTCCGATGAGATGTTATTAGGAATATTTTTAATAATACGTTTTAATATGCCCAAATTATAACGGAGAAATTGTAACAAAGAAGGAAGCACATCGTATATTGATGTTATTTTATATTTTATTGCATTCTTTTTGCAAAACAACTAGTATAAAAATATAATAATAATATATATATAATATATGTGTAAATATATATATAATATTATATATATATTTATATATATACATATATATATGTATATATATATATATATGCTGAGGTTACATCTGTCATTGTAGAGAACTATAAAATTGCCCTATAGTAGTCATTCTTTCACATCGCTTTCTGTTGAAGAATAAGCCTATTTCGTTCTAGAATGACGGTTTAAGTCTTTGCAGGGCATGCGTCGTGCAGTGTGTCCGTTTTCTTTGTTTTACTGATCTATCTTTATCATCAGTTCGTTTTCAAGCGTTCTAACACAGACCTTTCGGTAGTTGTCTGGCATTTGTTTAATGTTTTTCTCTCAGACGTTTCAGATTTTACCTTTCTAGTTGTGACAATCTCACCTGCTTCCATATATATTTAAATCCAAGAAAGTCAATTAAATTTCCATGAGCACAAGTTAAATTCAAGGAAATCCCGTAATTGCAAGTTTATATATATATATATATATATATATATATATATATATATATATATATATATCATGTGTATCTAAAAAGAGAGGAATATTCAGCCTCCGTTCAGTATGGATATATAATGGGTATCCAGTGTAAGGGTTATGCTCGTATATTTTTTAGTCAAGTGTTGCACAAAGCCGAACTACATTTCTACTGAATAGGCACTGCTTGATTCCTTTTTTTATTACAATTTCGCCCCAAAAATGGAGCATTACCACTTTGATTTAGGGGGATACTATCAGGGACATAAGCTACTGGGGTATTATGTAGCGAGTTGGGCAGCAATTTCGGTTCACGTTACACTGTAACTTCTGCATATCAGTACAGTTGAGTAAGCAGAGACCCGGAAGAGAATTCAAAAGTCTAGCGGTTATGCTGAAGAAACAACTGGAGTAGAAAGCTCTCTTACATCTAGGGATCTCTACTGTGAAAAGGTTGGGATTAATCTTCACTTCAGGATTGGCGGGAGTATTTACGTTCTTGGGGTACCTGTGCTTGCAGTTCGTCGGAATATTCAACACCGGCCCAAATATGAAAACAATACTCTATATATGGACGAATCATGACCTTATAGAGGTACAGGATACTTACGGTCGTTAGTAGCTTTCTATCAAGGTGGAGAGAACCTACCTTCTTCGCAGCGGTCCTGGAAATGCCCTCAATGTAATTGTTCCAACTCATGATTCCTGTGAACATTAGGCCACGGAGTTTAAACATGTACTTTCTGATAAAGAGTCTATTGGTGCTGGAGAAGCTGTCTTGTGATCATTGAAGAAAACAAGTTTAGACTTGGCATCATTGAATGTGACCATCCATTTTTGTTCCCATTCCACTACAGACCGGAGGTCATCCTCTAGTGTTTCCGCACTTTCTTTAGATATGGGTTCATTTGTTTTCCTGTCGTGTCTATTTAAGGCGTAGTGTCACAAGCATACACACCTATGTCACAGACCATTTTGACAGGGATGTCATTTACGAATATAAGGAATAATTGAGGTTCAAGAATAGACGCTTGAGGGATTTCCGCATTTATATCCTATTGTTTAGATATACGGCCGTCGAGGTCAACCTGGATTTTTCTCTACTCTAAGAAGCAATTAATTATGTTAGGTATTCTTCCAGTAATACAGTATGCTCTGATTTCTCTTAGAATACCTTCATGCCATATCCTGTCAAGAGCTTTAGATATTTCTAGTGCTACCGCTCTACCTTCCACTGCTTTGTGAAATGGACGGTATATACGCCCTGTGATAACAGTTAGGATGTCTGCTGTGAAACGGGATTTCCTAAACCCATTTTGTTGGTCGGTGTGAAGCTTAGCATCTGTAAGATGATGGACTAGATCTTTATTAATTATGGACTCAAATATGTGGCCGAAAAGTCGGAGGAGACTAATGAGGCGATAAATTAATGTGTAGTTCTTTTGCCAGAATGATTGAAAACTGGTACCACTGAAGCAGTTTTCCAGCAGGCGGGAAAGCAATAATCATTAAGGCATATGTTGGAAATTTTGGAGAGAACTGGAGCTACTTGGTGGAGCACTTTTTTAATAGCACAGCCGGGATGAGATCAGGTCCTTTTTTAAGTGTCAAGGTTTTTTTATGATAGCATGCCGTTGAGATTCTTATTGAACTCATTTTAATGTGCACAACATCTGTGGAGTTTAGTTTTTGTGATATTATGTATTGTCAGGTTGACGGGGTTTCAATGGGGAGTCCGTTGGTCCCAACTTTAGCGGATATTTTCGTCGGGTAAAATGAATCCGTTCTGTTTAATTCTACAACAAAACCCACTGCATATTTCAGATATGTTGACGACATTTTTGCTGTTTTTCCATCGCAAAGTGAAGGGTCGACATTTTTGATAGGTGCAATTCTTTGCATGGAGCCCCAAAGTTAACTATAGAAAGAGAGAAGGGCAATTCTCTTCCTTTCTTGGATGTTCTTGTCGAACGTTCAAGGGAGGGGGGCTTTCTCACTACAATTTATAGGAAGCCGACATTTAGTGGCCTATATGTGAACTGGTTGTATTTTGTACCAACATCACGTAAGGTCGGCTTAATTAATAATTGGTACGTAGAGACCTGATGTATTGTTCACCTTACAGATTGGACGCCGCACTCGATAAGAAGAGGCCAATATTCATCAATAATGCTTATCCGGTTGACCTTATTGATGACTGTATTTTAAAAAAAGGTTGCGGGATTTTAAATCCCCTAGAAAGTTTGCACCTTTAAAATGCCCGGTTTATTAAAAAGTACCGTGGATTGAGGAAAAGAGTAACAGACTTTCTAAACAGATTCGCAGAAGTATTTATGACTGCTTTTATTCTGTGTCCTTGGGTTTGGTATATACTACGATACCTACATTTCCTTCTTTCTCGCAAGGGTAGTTTGCCTTACATCCAAAATAGCAATATTGTATATCAATTCAAATGCCAGTGCGATACAGGTTATGTTGGGCAAACATCCTTGCATTTTTGACTCGTATAAACGAGCATGTTCCATCAAAGTTCCGACAAGAGAGGATGGAGTCTGGCAGACTCCCTCCTTCTGCAGCCTTGGACTCTGCTATTGGGCAGCATTTGGTTGGCAAACCGTGCTGTGCCGATAGATATAAAATTGAAGGGTTCGAGGTGATGCATAGAACAGATGACAGAAACCATTTAAAAATTTTGGAGTCCGTTTCTAGTGCGGTACGGAAACCTTCTTTGTGCCGGCAAAAAGAAACATCTAACGCATTGTTTCTCTTTAAGGAACTGTGAATCTTTTCTCCCGTGTTTCCTCCTCGTTGTGCCATTATTTTAATCGTTTTTTAAACGTTAATAAACTTTATTTTAATGTCTCCGTAATTTTGGCATATCCAATAGTTCCCCATCAGAACTCTTCACGTTCGACATAGTATTACTATTTTTACGTTATCGATTTTCTCCTGATGAGATGATAGCCGAAAGAGCTCTCGAGAGACTTCCGCCTATTATATTTAAAAAGTTATTTAAATTCTGTAACTCTAAACATTTATTTAAATACACACAAACGTATATATATATATATATATATATATATATATGTATATATATATATATATATATAGTAATTTATAAAATATATATGGCGATTAAGCTACACGGAATATTCTGCGTTTCATCCAACTATAGGATTCGTCAGGCTTATGCGCGAATTCTGTCGTTGCTTCTTGTTTTTATATATGTTGAGGATTTCTAGTCGGCCAATCAGCTTTCTAGTATCCACCGCGCCCCTTCCTACCAGCCAATGGGCATGCATTTTGTCAAACAAAGGATCTGTTTTAGAACTAGGTTAGTGGTTTTAGGTAGTCGTTCTCCTTTTTTTTTATACATATAAATATACCTATGTGCACAAACAATGCATATACATATATATATATATATATATATATATACATATACGTATGTGATCGTTTATGTATATTCATGTTTATTTTATTTATTTATTTGTTTTTTTTCCTATTGTTAGTGTTAGTTTTAAAGCTATTTCGTATCGCTATACTAGAGTAAGTTTTATTTTGTGAACACAGTTGTTTGCTATTTCTCGCCTACAGTTTAATAGATTTTGAGGTTCTTTAAAGTACAGGATAGAAAATTTTTCATGGAGGCATAATTTACATGGGTCGTCTAAATGTCTGCATGTGGTAGCTTGTCTCATTATTTTCCATTCGACTACTATGTATATATATATATATATATATATATATATATATATATATATATATATAGTGTTAAAATTATTTTAATAAGTGTGCAAAATGTGTAATCACCAATCACAATAATTAGAATATCGTTTTTAAGTATTATCAAATGTTTCACCTATGTTTAATCCTTTTAATAATACGATTCATTAATAAGCACGTGTGAAAATCGGACAAAATAAACCTTGTCGATGTTATGTGAGTTTGTTTTTTCTTGCTTCAGAGTAGAAATATTTACGAATTTTCACCGTTAGAGAATCGCGTAATAAATAGTATAATTCATATTTAATGTGGTTTTCACACCGTCTTCGTCGATATAACTCCTGAGCTACTGAAGGTATATTTAATCTACTCGAGAATCATAGTGTTAGACTCAGAAATCTTTCAACTCGGCTATCTGCACGAATTTTCAAGTTCAAAGACCTGTAGTGTATATGATGAAGTATGTTTTCAGGTTTAAGTTACAGTCCACTAGTGATTGGAAGTTCGACATTTTTATGATTGCGACAATCAAAGTAAAATTAGGATTTTTGGGGAATTTTATACATTGGTTGCTGATGAAAGGAGATAGTATTACCATGGGTTAAATCTAGCTTCTGTATGAGATTACCTTTATATTTCTGAAAGCGAAGCGAACCTTCTAGAGCTCGACAAAATAAACTGAATAAGATGGAGATCACATAGAATAAAATGTTGTGACAACAACGGTGAAGGTAATAAAATGAAAAAAAAATTAGAAGCAATACTTTTTTATATATCAAATATAATTGAGTATAATTCGTAAAATACTTATTTTGAAAACTGCTTTAGTAAAATAATTTGAATTTTTGTTTTCATATTCGTATATTTTCAATATTCTTTCAATATCATCGAATTTTCAGTTCGTGTCTTTAATAGGTTTAATGATGTTTAATACTGAACATTTTATTTTTTTACTACTGTTTGACTCTTATTATAGTATTTCTATTAGTTTTCCTCTCAGATTTGGGTGGAAAATAATCTGAAAGCGTTGCTGAGAACTACTCGTAAATTAAAAATAAATTCAAAGATTTGAATCCCTACGCTTGGTGAATGTTACAAGAAACAAACTAGAAATTTCAGCCATTAGTCAACTCAACCAGATAATCATCTCGGAATTTAAAATTTAAAGTTGGGCTTCATTTCCTTTTTTGAAGCTATTTGCTTAAATGCATTTCAACTTCCTACTAAAAAGAAGATCGTAATTAGTTGTCGATGATTATTCGAAAACCCGCTAGAAAGAAAGCCCCTTACTTCCTGACATCGTTTCAATAAGGAATGGGATTTGCCAAGACGAAGGAATTAGCGAGATGCCTAGTTAAGCATAAAATGGTATTAGCATTATCGACCGATGACGCGTGGTACGGACGAAGGAATTAGATATCATTAAGGCAACAAACCAGGGAAGGGGTTTGCCTCATTCTTTTTTATTTCTATTTATGCATTTTAGTTGCTGTCATTAGAGAGGAATTCGTACGTATTGCCATCAGGCTTTTTGCATTTTTCGCTGTGCGTTCGACTAAAAGAAAATGCAGAATTGGATTCTGGTAGTAATTTTAAACTTGGAGAAATTAATTCAATTTCTTCAGGGCACTGAAATCACGTTTAGTAGATTCTGTTAAACAATATACAAATATTCAGGAAATAATGAATGGAGCTGCTTTTTTACGTTTCTTCTTGTTTATTCTTGATATCGGATTTATTTATTTTCTATAATTATGTTTTTACTCAAATATGAAATAAATTCAATCAATGTCATTGTTTTTTGTATAAATATAAAGGCCGTATGATCACTCTAGCAGAATTAAAAAAAAAACAAAAAAACTTAAAGCAGTTTTTTTCGAGAAAAGTTTATTTTTGTCTGGTGATAAAAGATTGCTGCCAATAGAATATCAGCAGATGTAAATACAATGAAAACCTGGTGTATATTTGATTTTTTTACATTTCTATCGTCCTGATGACCGTCTGTCTAGTTTCCAAATAATCTCTGACTGAAAAAGTTAAAGTTTACTAATATGGAATTACTTTCGATGGAAGATTCAATAAACGAAATATATCTTCTAAAAAAATTACTTGTTTAAAATTCCAATCAATAAACGAACACGCTAAAGCCTTCTGAATATGCAACATGTGTTTTACGGTATATGAATAGTTAGATTTATTATGCAATTATATACCTCATTGTACACGTTTATTTCAGTTTTCTCTCTTGCAGCTTTCTAAATAAGAGAATTATTTCCATACATTTAGGATAATGTTATAATTATGCTTTCTATGCAATGCTTGGCGACGTTAAAATGTCAAAGTCTGAAATTTTCTTGCTTGCAAAATAATTAAAAAATATTCAATAAACTAAAGATTATATAAATTTTACAAATTACGAAACGTTTAATACTCATCAGAAACTTAGTAAAATACGAATGTCTCATTTCGCAATATTTTGTAAATACTAAAGAACGAATCCATATAAGGGATCTCCATGAATAATTTCTATGACGTTGGTAATAATGGAGAACTCTGGGAGTTTGAATGGCTGTAAGCCTAAATAAAATCGCTCTCGATGATGTCTTATTACATATATATATATATATATATATATATATATATATATATATATATACGTTTTTATTTTATTACCGTATATTTCTGTTAAACAAGCAAACATTTAATAAAACATGTTAAAAACACTTTGAAATGAGTTTTAAAAAAAAACTAATTTCATCTAAAAGGGAAACGCTAAATAAGTGGATAGTCCTTAATCCGCGGCGTTTTGAAGAAATACTTTGCTTCTCATCAGAGGGTAGGAATTAGCAAAATGCGGGATCGGATTTTGCATGCAAAAGTATTTGAGTAAACAACAAGTAAGTAAAAGATCTTACTTGATAACAAAAAAGTGAAGTAGAGGGAATATTGTGAAGAAAAAGGCAATTACACGTGAATGGATAGTCTGGTGGAAGATAAATAATCCAGTGACGGTAAAATCCAAATATATAACTTCAAGAAACTTAATTGAATTTCCATTTGCACATCTTGGATCATTTTGGTAAATTTAATTGTACTTTTTATTTTATTTTATTTTATATATACATATACATATACATATACATATATATATATACATATATATATATATATATATATATATATATGTATGTGTGTGTGTGTGTTATTTTTCATTACTTTATTATCTGTTTGGTTACATATATTTCGGATGTTGGGTCATGTTTACGATCCAATAGCCTCGTCAGACCTTACAGAAATGATTGTTATTATTCGGAAGAGGTGTTTTAGAAGCATCTGTAAGGTTAACGAGGATGTTGGATCGAAAACATGGCCCAAGGGCTGAAACATATGAAACCAAACAGATAAAAAGGTAATATAAAATAAAACACATATTTGTTCTGCAATAGTATTGAGCACTCTCTTCAGGTTTTAAGTAATTTCCAGTTTTACCAAACTATATATATATATATATATATATATATATATATATATATATATATATATATATAAGTGAAATGTTCGTGTGTGTCTGTGTGTCTCGGTGTGTACATTTCCCTACAAAATAACGCTGTCATTTTTTATATACTGAGATTAAGGAAAATCGATGGCATCGGGTTTGGCAAGACATTTTGGCGATTAAAGGGTCAAAGTTCAACGATGCAACCTTTAAGAACTCTACCAAACTCCTCCGCCAATTTTAGGTCTAAACACTTGAAATTTTAGATATCGGTTCCTTGCGTATGGATCGAACTTAATAACTTGATTTGAGCCCTGAGCAATAAATGTTAAGGGGTCAAAATAAGGTAAAAAAACAAAACAAATTTATCATTTTTTTGGCTCAACATTCACCTCAAAATACCCGGGCAACGCAGGGAATCCTTGCTAGTATATCTATAAAAGTAAACGTGTTTGTGTATATGTGTGTCTGTCTATTTGTGTGTATGTGTGTGTTTTGTCTGTATATTTCCCTAAAAAATAACTGTCTAAATTTTTAGTCTACATACTCAGCATTAAATATAAAGGGTACTGAGACTTAGGAAAATCTTTCGGATCGATTTTTGGCCAGAAAGTTGGCTGTTAAGGGGCAAAAGTACAACGATTTGAACTTTGAGAACTCTAACAAACTCTTCGACAATTTTGGGTCTAAACACTTGGAATTTTAAATATAGGTCTCTTGGACATAGATCTAAATTAATAACTTGATTTTAGTCAAACACAATAAATGTTAAGTGGTCATAATAGGGGTCAAAGTTTTAAAAAAATTGACATAATTACTCAGGCAATTTCTTGTCTGAGCATTTGAAATTTTACATAAAGCGTATTTATAGACAGGGCAAGATGTTTCATCGGTTTTGGTCAAAAATTTTTAGTAAGCAATATTTTTTTTTAATACAATGTTAACCCCAAACAAGGCACATTGCCACTTTAAAGCAGGGGGCTACTACCAGGGACTTAATTAGCGGGGTCATTATGAAGGGCGATGAGTAGAAAGATGTTTGTTAACATTACACTTGAACTTCTGCATATCAGTGCAGTTGGGAAAGCAGAATCCCGGAAGGGACTTCCAAAGACCCGCAGTTCTGGGGAAGAAACTATTGGAGTAAAAGGCTTTCTTGCACCTACGGATCTCTACTGTAAAGGGATGAGACTTACTAGCTTGTCGGGTTTGTCGGGGGTAGTTACGTCGGGGAGGTACAAGTGTTTGCAGTTCGTCAGAGCATTCACCATTGAAGTATTTGTAGAACAGGCAGAAAGATGCAACATCTCGTCGATGGGACAGAGGCTGAAGCCTAGATGGCAGGTCAGGGCCTATCAGGTTGGCGACTCTCTTTTGACCCCTGTCAAGGAGCGAGAGACAAGAAGCAGATGCATCAGCCCAGATGTGACAACAGTACTCCATACATGGGCGAATGGTTGCCTTATAGAGGTATAGGTTACTGTCCGGCGTAAGTAGTTTTCTAGCACGGTAGAGGGAGCCAACCTTCCTTGCAGCAGCCTTGACAATGCTCTCAATGTATCTATTCCAGTTCATATTCCCTGTAAACGTTACGCCGAGGAGTTTAAAAGAAGTACTTTCAGGTAATGTGTTCTTGGGTATTGCTATTGGTGGTAGAGAAGGATTCTTGTAGTTATTGAAGGAAACAAGCTTAGTCTTGTAGTTATTGAAGGAAACAAGCTTAGTCTTAATGTGTGTATGTGTGTATGTATGTATGTATTTATGTATGTATGTATATATGTATGTTTGCATGTCTTCCTAAAACTTTCGACAGAAGGGACGGATTTGATGAAGACCAGTATCGTTTTGAAGTTCGACCTTTCATATGACAAATATCGAAAAATTGGCTGAAAACATGATATCTTCCTCTTCAACTAGGCATTTTTTTACAGGGGGGTCGCTTTTCCCCGATAGTTTTTACAGATATCCTCTCCTTTCGATTGTCTAGCCTTAATGTAAACATAAGTGACTTCAGGTTTTGCGGGGGTCGTAACCGCAAAGTCGTCAGTTTTTCACCCTGTTCTTTTCTTCCTACACTGTAAGGGTGCGAGTCTACCTTCCTACTACCACTTTTTTTTATTTTCTTAACATACACATCACAATACCCGGGCAATGCCGTGTTGATATTTAAGATATCGGTTCCTTGGACATGGATCTTACTTGATAATTTTATCCCAAAAACAATACATGTTAAGGAGTCATGATAGGGGTCAAAGGCAAGAAAATTGACCGATTTTTTTTTCTCAGCATACACCGTTTTTTTTTTGCTTTATTGTTTTGCTCACCATACACCTCCCAACACCTGGCCAACGGCGGGCCGAAATGCTTATATATATATATATATATATATATATATATATATATATATATATATATATATATATATATATATATATATATATATATACTAGCGGTTCGGCCCGGACCTTTTGCGTAGGGAAATGTACACAGATACAGACAGACAGACACTCAGACGGACACACATACACGTTCACTTATATATATATATATATATATATATATATATATATATATATATATATATATATATATATATATATATATATATATACTAGTATTTCGGTCCGGTGTTTGGAGGTGTATGCTGAGCAAATATCTATATATATATAAATGTAAAGTTGGTTCGTTCTAAACAAATAAAACCATGTTTATACGTTACCAATTTATTTGAAATTTTCAGACAACCCATTTTTAGAGTCGAGGTATGTTTTTATGTTATTAAAATAAATTTACCTAATTAAAATTAAAATATTAAATAAAATAAATATATTTATTTAATCGTTTCTGCGTATTTGTTCTGTTTATAAAACTGAACTTCCGGTTCGATTCATTTCACAGCCACGAATTGACGAAAGGTTTAATTTTCTGTTAATTCGATAAGTAAAAAAAAAACAAAACATATTTCATTTGTTTATCTTCCAATTTTTTTAATTTACACATCTTTTCTTTATTATATAAGGCCAAACAAAAAGTTTGTTGCTGGCTTTTGAGTTTATTTTTCTATATAAGATTACTCATGCAGAGAGTGATCCGTGCTGAAATAATGTTATTATTTAACAAGTCATTCTTAGCATTGGGAGGTAAGGATGTTTTGTACCTATTCTGTACTTTAACCTTACAATTGAATAAATAAAAAAAAACATATCGTAAAACGTTATTTAAACGTGGAAATATGATTTAAAAAATAGCGCGGCTCTCTGCATTAGCACCATTTTTATTTATTGTTGTTGTTTCACAAACTTTCGGTCAACTATTCCTCTGGCCTTCATGAAAAGAAGTCCTTTTATAAATGTTCAGTAACTTTTTCCTTTTATTATTCTTAAAGAGTAAAACTTTTCTTATTCATGAAAGGAGTTAAGCCTACGTAAATAAATAAATGTTTGTACACGTGACAAGTTATCAATAAATGGTTTAGTTACTTTTTTAAAAAAAATGTTTGTAAAAGTGCGAAAGGCGACGTTGTTGTATATTCCCATGCGTAATTTCTATACTTATAGGTTTTTGGAATTTTTTTTTTCACTGGATTATTATTGATTGGACACTAATAAAACAGATTATTAAAAAAAATGTAAAAAAGAAATCATTATTTCGACAATTGAAAGTGGTGGTTCTCACTTTTTAGTTACAACGTTCTGATAAATCAGTCACCCATTTTGTAAGCAATAAAAATATCAAAACCATAGAAAGTAAAAATAATGAGTCTCTACCGCATTTGTAAGTCAGAAATATATTTGTTTCTCAAAGAAAAAAATAGAGAGAACGGACTTTTTTTATTGTTTTCATGAACATAAAGTTTCGAGATTTTTAATTATTCTTTTTTTTACTTATTTAGTCAGTTTGTGTTTTTTTTTAAATCGGTTTTGTGAAAGGTGAGTTTTTTTTCAAAACTTTTGTTTTGTTTCTTTTTAATTTTGTTAAAGTATTATAAATTTCACTAACATGCTGGAGAAATGTTTAATAATTTGGTATTTTTTTAGATTAGGTCCA
This sequence comes from Euprymna scolopes, assembly GCF_053919585.1. Classification (NCBI taxonomy): domain Eukaryota; kingdom Metazoa; phylum Mollusca; class Cephalopoda; order Sepiida; family Sepiolidae; genus Euprymna; species Euprymna scolopes. The sequence continues at coordinate 8,119,784 of NC_136489.1, forward strand.
CCTCCACAATTTTCCTTTCAATGACGACATTTATAGGTTTCCGAATATGCTGAACACGCAAATTGCATTGAAATTTTGCGGAAATAAATAGTTGTATTATGCATTGTATTCTTCGGCGGCCATCTTTTTACGTGCACACGCGCCATAAACAAATACACACACGTAAAAAGATGGCCGCCAAAGATTATAATGCAAAATACAACTTCTTATATCTTGATTACTACTTATTTCTGCAAAATTTCGATGCGATTTTCGTATTCAGCATAGTCGAAAACCAAGTCGTCATTTAAAAGATAATTGAGGAGGTGGACCTAATCTAAAAAATTACCAATAATTTTTAATCCCGTACGCCTCCCGATACATTGCTTCGTCAACATGCGACCATTCTATATCACCCGAAGACACTTCCGTATTTAGAAAAAATAAATAAATAAAAAGTGACCGATTTACCAGAACGTGGTAACTAAAAAGTGAGTATCCCTTTCAAATGTTGAAATGATTTTTTTTTTCAATTTTTTTACATAATCTAGTTAGTGTTCAATCAATAATAATCCAGTGAAAAAATTTCAAAAAACCTATCAGTATAGAAACTCCATCACGTAAGTAAATAAATAAAAAATGTTACGTGCGCATGCGTTAGCCTTGACTAGGGGGGTACTAAGGGGGCGACCATTAAATAATTCTACGGGTCGCCATGGAACTCAACGCCCAAGGAGTATCAAAATAGTTTTCATGATCTGAAGAATTTTTTTCCGAAAAGTTGGTGATCACTTTTCCATCTAAATTTAACTTAAAATGAGCACCCACTCTCTGGCCACCTGAAGAAGGGGCATTTATTTTCGTGTTTATTGGCTTAAAGGTCTTTTTGACAAGGCAGTTTGGTACGCGAATGCATATTTAACAGTTTTCGTTTATGCTCACGCATAGCATAAACAAAGGCTACGTCTGTGAAATGGAAAATAGTCCCAGAGTTCAGGGGTTATTACCATGCAAAAGAAATCAAACAAAAAGACTTTTTAGCCAAGAAACACACAGAAAGAAAAACAATAGCATCAATTTTTTTCTATCGAATTCATTTGCTGTTTTTATTGAAAACTATTTTCCCCCGGATTTTTGATATAATTTTCCATTAAGGGCTGTGCGTCTAACGTTCGTAAATAACACAAAATTTTTTGTAGATTTTGGTGTGCTAAAAACGAATCTGCAAACCGTTTCCGTTACAAAAAATAGTTTTTATGATATGAAGAAATTACTTTTTCGAAAAAGTGGCGATCACTTTTCCATGTAAATTTAACTTAAAATGAGCACCCACTTTCTAGCCACCTGAGAGAGGGGGGATTTTTTCCATGTTTATTGGCTAAACAGCGTTCGTTTATGCTTACGCATAGCGTAAACGAAGGCTACGGCTGTTAAATGGAAAGTAGTCCCAGAGTTCAGGGGTATTACCATGCAAAAGAAATCAAACAAAAAACTTTTTAGCCAAGAAACAGAAAAATGCCCCTTTCTCAGGTGGTCAGAAAGTGGTTGCTCATTCTAAGTTAAATTTACATTGAAAAGTGATCACCCACTTTTCTAAAAAGTACTTTCATGAATGTCATGAAAACTTTTTTTTTGCTACGTAAACGGTTTGCAGATTCGTTTTTAGCACACCGAAATCTACAATAAAATATTTCATTATATATGAACGTGAAACGGGCCTTAAAGTAAAATAATACCGTTTTTTTTTTTAGCAGATTTGCCGTTTAGTTGTACAAATATCCTCAAACCAAGTAATCACTAAAAGGGATTTTTAAATGTCGTCACCTGTATCGAGCAAAAGTTTAAAACCACCGATTATATGCCAGCCTACATCATGGTAACATATATTGAGTGAGTTCCTAACAGTATTTTTAGTTTAAACTCATTTTCCCAACATTTCCCCAAACTTAACGTGTTCGATACAGTCTGCCGCCATTTGTTTTTTTCAGATATACCGATAAACATTAAATGTTTTTGAACCGATTATGCATTACATAAAAACACTAAAATCTTATCCAGTTAGGTAGAACACTTACTTTTCTTGCCTTTGATTACATTTATTTGTTATATATTTATTTTTGACAACTTTGTTGTACCTGTGTTAAGTAATATAAACCCTTTTCATTTAATGTAACGTTTAGTCGGCTCGAAAAACAGTGTTTATTGGTGTATTTGAATGCTACAAATGGTGGTGGACACTGTTGATTACATTAAGTTAGAGAAAGTGAGTTAAAACTAAAAAAACTATACAAAATACTGTCAGAAACCTATCAATTATGCCAGCCTATGTCATGGTCACATATGTTCGGTGAGTTTCAGACACTGTTTTGTATAGTTTTTAGTTTTCAACTTACTTTCCCAAACTTAACGTATTCAACAGAATTCGCGACCATTTCTGTTTTTTGAGCCAATTGAACATTTTACATTACATAAAAAACACTAAACAATTATCCAATTAGGTAGAAACGTAAATTACCTTACCTTTGCTTTCATTTATTTGTTTTTGGACGACTTTTTCGAATCTGTGTATAATAACCCCCTCCCCCCACCATCAATCAAATATTAATTACTAAATCAAATTTTTTTAAAACAACAAAAAAAAGCATTTAGCGTTTCAACACTTTTGCTACATTCGGCTTCATCTACTGATTGTTGGTCAAGTCCAAAACATGAATGATTGACAGAAACTCTCGAGGATCCAGATCAAATTCTGCAAGAGCACCATTTTTTTCAGTTTCGCCTTCTTTTTCACTTTTTGCAGTGGATTGCTGTACTAATATAAGAAACGTGCATTTTCTCTTTTATTACATTTTTCCATTACACCAAATTGAGCCACTGCAACGCGTGGCAGGGTACAGCTAGTATATATATATATATATATATATATATATATATATATATATATATATATATATATATATATAAGTGAACGTGTCTGTGTGTCTGCCTGTCTGTCTGTCTATCTGTGTCTGTGTTTATTTTCCTACGCAATAACCCTGTCATTTTTTAGTCTACGGACTCGAAATTTGATATACAGTGTACTGAGATGTGATCGGTTTTCGGCCCAAAAATGTCGTTGTTAAGGCGTTAAAGTTCAACGATTTTTCCATTTGATAAGTCTATACAACTCCAACGATAATTCTGGGTCCAAACACTTAAAAGTATCGGCAGTAGTTAATCGCTATGTATTATTGTAAGTATGCAAAGGAAAATAGTCGACTATCTTCCCAGGTCGGTGCTTAGCGACGAGCCAAATCGACGCTGATAGAGTATGTTATGGAATTGCTCGTACGACTACCACTTACTTCAAAACGCACGCAAAGGCGATCACACGCAAACACGACCATTACACCGTGGTTTATTTTTCTTTCCTTTTTGTTTGTTTGACGACGTAACGTAATGTTTCTTCCGGTGATAAAAAAGGCGATTATTGATACACATTAATTTTTAAATCAAATATTCAGAGACGGTAATACAACAGTTACAGTATAAATACAACTTAACATCTTTTTATATTTTGAAATAGATCTTGGATTTTTTCATTGACTTGATTTTAATTAACACTTTAAATAACATTTGTTTGTGCAAATACAAATAAATTAACTTACAAACATAATTTTTCCTGTGACTAACTAATCAAAACGAAACACTCCCCGTAGTAACAATAAAACTACATTGCTTATACAATACTTATGCATTAACGAACACTTATTTTGAATTATCTGTGTTCTCATTTTATCTTCTCATGAATTACGATTCAGGATTTTTTCGATAAAAATATTTTTTACATATTATTTCTTACAATTCCTAAGCAATTAGATAATTCTACTAGTATATATATATATATATATATATATATATATATATATATATATATATATATATATATATAGTTTAATAAGCATTTAAACAATTTATTATATTGCGTTAATTGTTTTAATATGGTTTAGTTCGGTGATGTTTTTAATCATGCACTCGAAAATAAAAATTATTATTATTATTATTATTATTATCATTATTATTATTATTATTATTATTATTATTATTATTATTATTATTATTATTATTATCACAGAGTTTACTGGCTTCCTGGCGTGCATTTATTCTGATAGAACATTCCGTAAGATAAGCAGATATTCTGATAGGATAACTTGTGCGTGCATAAGATAAGCAGATTGTCTGGTAGGTTAACTTATTTTTGTATAAGAGGCGTGTGTTTATCAATGTTTTTCTGTGCCAGTTAAGTAGTTTTATAGTAAACGTCATTCTGTTGAAACAATGATAATTTTCCTTCGCATATTGCAGTCAGCGGGAATCTTTTACATCTCAAGGGCCCCCGGGTGTGCAGAAAACACTTCACTAACATTTCTCGTTTACTTAGGATTTGATGTGATTTATCGGATATTTAAATACACAGAATGAATCGAGATAGTATATGTACGGTAATATTCCTGTAATTTTTTACGTAAAAATCAACGAATGTGGGGTAAATTTTTGTTTTATTACGTCACACCAAGATATGACTATGGGCGATGAGACTGTGTATGTTACTTACTTCTCTTATGGTTTGTGAACAGGAAATCGTTGCATCAGCCATTTACTTTTTATTGTTATTCATCTTTATCTCATTTGACCCCCTGGGGTAATCTGTGTGATATTTTTGTAGTGCTTCATCCGTTTACTTCCTTTTCTCCTGAATTAACTTAGCATGGCATCACCAGCTGTTTTATCATCTTTTGATCTTTAACAGATGCTGGTTGACTGTCTTAAATCTCTCCAATACTATTTAACATTTTAGATAATATACATTACGTAATTATTCCTGTTATATTTTTATATTTACAGATAATCGAAAGCCGTCGATAATAAGGCATCTATCTTTATATATATATATATATATATATATATATATATATATATATATATATATATATATATATATATATATTGATTTGATATAAATAAAATTATTGTTTTTTTATTCTTTGGTACTTTTAAAATATTCAACTTGTTTGATTATCTTATAAACATATTTGATATTCGTTTAACAAAATGCCCTCACCGTTATTGTACGAAGAATATGAATTTTAATATTCTTCCCTAATACAAATTCTTAATCGCCACTTAAATATTAAAAAAAAGTATTTTCTCACAATTATATGTATAAGTTATGTAAACGTTTAAATAATTTATAACATCTACCACAATTTATTCAATTTATAACGCAATACACATCGTTTTCAATACCTCAATCTATTACGGAAACTCGATGGGCTAGTCGACAGTCAATACTTGTAATCGATACTCTATTTGGCTGCCGATACGGATGGCAGTTTGTATGTAACTTTCTAAAATGCTCATGCCAAGAAAGGGAGCGTTTGCACTTATCCACATTAGACTGGTTCGCTGTCTATAAAAAATAAGCCCTGTGGAAAGTAGTATCACTGAAATAATTGCCGCATATTTTGGGCATCGATCACCTCTATACCAACAGTTAATGCATTGAGATCTTTGCCCTAATAATTGATAAACCTGTGTCAAAAGAATTCACAATGATTTTTTTTTGTATTAATATCTTCTTTTTAATGTAAAATGACATTAGTAATTAATATTTTTTCTGATATTATTCGTATTACTTGTTTTTAATTTGGCTTATTTAGCAATAATTATAAAGATACTTTTACTAATAAAATGTCGTCCAAATATTTTAATATACAGTTTTCCTATATACTATTTTGATAGTGGAAATTCCCTCTGGATCAAATTACTGTAAATTCCAACAACAGATGTCACATACATTTCTTTCATTTTAAAACTATCAGACACTATCTTGTGTAAATTTAGAACACGATTTTAGAAACATCTTGTCGATATAATAAAATCCTGTTTTTCTACTACTTTTCCTAGGAGCATCATCATCAGAATTCCAACCAGTATTAGGGAAAGCACGCCCTATTTTCCCTCTAAATAACAGGGCTCTTTATCACTCCCAGGCATCATCACAAAGTACTCTTCGCTTTAAACTGATATGGCGTTTAACTGTACCATAAACTCATAGACAACATAATCTTTCCGTTCCCTGTTACTATAATAATAAAGTATTTCCGCCCCTTCTGATTCTGATTGCCATTCCGATATTCCTAAAGCTAAAGTTTTGTTTTACACGTTAAATAAAGACGACATACAACAGGAATTTACTATGTTACTATAACTGGAAGAGTTGAAAAGACTTGAACGACAACCGGAAACAGCTAAGAGTTCTACCACGATCGCTCTAAACAGTCCATATACAGTGAGAATTTTTATCATCTAAATCTTGACATTCTATTATTATTCTAATGCACCAGGGTTCATACTTTAATTAATTTATACTCATTTACGCATTCCTTTAATTGTTATATATATATATATATATATATATATATATATATATATATGTATATATATACATTCAAAGAGAACCTTCATGTCGTGTCCGCAATTAATCAGGGGAACATATGTCAGCGGTAGCATCAATATTTTAGTTATTTATATATTTGTTTTTTGGGGTGGAGAGAACTTTTGTTTACGGATCCTCCTTCATTAAAAAAATACAAGTTAATCAATATTTTGTTCAAGAATAACGTTAATCGTATTATTTTTATTCTTCCAACTTATATTCTCATTTAAATGCTATTTTAACAGCGTTTAGATCATGTAACTTACGGCAATCTATAGGCATTACTTTCTCAAACATTTTAATCCTCGTGTCGAACTCTGGAATATTTTGTTAAATTCAGGAATATGATCGGGATTTCGAACGATAGACTTTATTTATTTATTTGATTCTTTACATGGGGGCCACCACTTATCATGGTCCAGAAAGCACTCGGCTATTGCATAATGAATGGGATAGCGTTGTGGTATTTATTATTGAAGATGTGATAAAGTGTCATTACTTAAGGGGGCATTTCATCGGAAATTTGTTTATGTTAGACTTGAATACATATGAGTTGAAGTCATGTGGGAAACATCCAAGAAGTACAGTGTTTAAAGTTACTATTTCGACAGTTGTAGGGGGTGCTCACTTTTAAGCTACGACGTTATAGTAAATCGATGCCCTTTTTTGTAAAAACAGAAATAACTTTGTTTCTTTTGCCTATTTTTTGTACTTATGTACTTTAGGTACTGTGCTGAAATAACGTGGTTATTTCGAAAGCAATTCTGAACATGGAGACGGGAGGGTGTTTTGTAGGAAACTCCAAACGTTTGCGAAGCATTGTGTACATAATCCCGTGACATCAGAATTGTGTTTACTGTACGAAATATGGAACGGAAGAAGCGAATTAATGCTTTTTTTAAAAAAACCTTTGTTTATCTTCTTCAAATTACAACTAATAAATGATATCTGTTATATTTTTGTTAGGCTTTAAATTTTACACAGTTTACTGATTAGTACTATAAAAACCCATTTATATATTAACTATAAAATACGGTTTTATAAAATATTTACTTCTGTTTCTTTGGTTAATTATGGATTTCCATATTTTATTGGGGTAAAAAAGGGCAAACTAGCAACCGTAGTTATGTTTGAAATAGTTAATTTTTGCCAGAATATTTTTCAATCATCTATAACCTGGCAGTGAAGTAGATGGCAAAAATCGCGTTTATATTATAGCTTAATATTAAAATAAAATTTAAACATAGATTTATTTTTATCTGTGTTGTAATGGAATATTTTGAAATAATTAAGTTTTAATGTTTTAAAAATTATTTCACATTTAGGAAGTTTTTTTTTCTTCGCAATTAAACGGGAGATATAAAACGTTTCTTAATTTTGTAAATTCTAAATTTAAGGTAAGTTTTCGCAAAATTTGTGTATTTAAAGTGTAAAAAAAAATAAATATTTTGTATGCATTGGAACTCTTATCTGTCATTATAAATAGTAATTTCGATCGATTTAAATATATTTCGTTAAACTCGTGAATGAGGAGGAAAACTTATCTTTGCCAAATACACGAAAAACTAGATTTCTACAAGATACAATTAATAACGTAAAGCAGTTTTAAAAAAGGGAAGAAGTTAGTCAGGTGATGCCTGGGACAAATAATTGTAACCCCGTTTTTAAACGACGGAACACAGGTTCAGGAACAAATATATTTTGTTCTCTGTAACCTGAAAGAGGCATTTAAATTATTCACACCAAAGCACCATGAGAAAATAGTCTTTTCTAAATTCGTTGAGCTTAGGCCAAAAGAATTCGTGCTAGCATGGACTCATTCTGTTTGCATTTGCACAGTCTATCAGAATATAAAGTTGGTTATATCAGGATCTCATCTGGCTTAAGTGACTGAAGAAGAAAGTCATCATTTGACAGATTACAACAAATGCATCAGTGCTGTTACATGCAATGCAGCATCGACAAATTGTTACTTGGGTAACTGCCTATCTTGCAACAAACTGATGGATTATTTTGTTATACAAGAAATTTTTCAAAAAACTCAATTGATGATTTTGTATACAGACAGTGGTTATCAGCTGATAGAACCATTCTACAACTCTATCACAATCTATAGGTGAATTTATTGAAACTTTCCATGCAGGCCTTCAAAGGTTGAAGAGGCATAATTTCATTGCCGAAGCACAATCCAAATGTTGTTCTGATAGAAAAGGTTCTTTATAGTTTGGTGAAGTCTTAGCAATAGCAGATTTTTCTCAGAATTATTCATTTTTTGCAAGATTCAACTCAAGGATTCCACTGGAATAACGATCAAGCTACATTGCACACATTCATCTGCTACTATTGACATAGAATTGACCTTGATCATATTAATGTTGTTATAATATCTGATTGTTTTAAGCATGATGCAGTAGCTGTCCATTTGTTTCAAAGAAATGATATAGAAATATTAAAAGAATTTATAAATTTTAATGTACAAAAAAGGATATATTTATCTGATCGGACTGTTACACATTATACAAATTTTAAAAACTTTATAAATACGTGCAACCATAAACTTGATTTTGGTATTGATGCAGAGTGGCACTTTTTGCTACTTCTCTTGGGAAAGGAACAGCTGATCGGTTAAGTGGCACTGTAAAAAGGTTAGGAGCAAGAGATAGCCTGCATCAACCCTATAATTAACAAACAATGGCACCAATGAAGCTGCATTTTATGCAATAAAAATATTTTCTTAGAAATGCACGGCTGTGGAACTCTGTTCCGTCTGCCTGCTTCCCTCCGGACTACAACTTGGATGTCTTCAAGTCCAATGTTAACAAATTCCTTAATTAAACACTTCATCAAATCTCCACACTAACGTAATGTACTTGCAATAACCCTTATTCCTGAGTGGCCTCCGGGCCTTGATAAGTGGCGATCACTGTGTAAAAAAATATATATTTCTTATATTCCTCAATTGCAAGATGGGGAAAGGAAGAAAACGTTTAGAAGACAGATTTAGCAATTCCTCCACGATTATAGGAACACAAAAAATGCATACTTTCCTTCCTGTGTCCGAGAGAGAACCAGAAATAAAACAGTTTCAACGCAAAAGAAAGGAAGAGTAGTTTGAATCACAAAACGGAACAATATGGAGTTCGAAGACATTAACGGATTTGTGACAGCACTTTATGAAAGGAATTGTGATTAGGATGTGTACTTGACAAAAATCCAGATAATGGTTAGGTTAAAGTGACATTTTTACAACCAAATGGACACTCTCCATCTCTCTGTTAGCTATCATATCCAACTATATCAATTTTGAAATAGTCTGATATTCTTAGCTGAGTTGATCCAATAACTGAAACATGAATATCTTATAAACTTTCAAAAAATGAGATGAAAAATGTACCATATATTTTAGAAAGACAGATTATAAAAGAAAAATCTAAATAAATACTGTAATGTTAATTATTATAAAAATGTTTCAGTAAAACAGATTTTTCATTTTGAAATGCATCCTAATGAGCACATGTTGATTTCTTGTGTATATATTATATACTTAATCTTACAAAAAATGTAAAAGATACTGTTTACCATCGCAATCAAATGTTGTTTATTCTTTTGATACTATAACCTAATTAAATCTCAACGCCCCTTTTAGAAAATTTTAATGCATCACATTCTGTGTCAAACCTGTGTTGTATGAGAAAAGTATGAAACTCATAAAACAGTTTGACTTCACAGCCAGAATTTGCATAAAATTCAACACGTGAAGAATTTTTAAGTACATGCATTTTAAAATGTTTCCATTGAAAAAATTACCAATAAACAAAAGAAATTGCCTTTTAGTAGACCATACAGGTAATGTATTATCGAATAATTTAATAACCTCTTAACACCTCTAAAATTCTTTTTTGTTATATATCACTTTTTCCATAACAAAATCCGTGGTACATTAAAAAACGGTGCTTATGCACTTTTTCAACCACCCTATTTTTCAAATTATATTTTCAGCTTAATTAAAAGTGTTACGATATGTTCATTTTATTATAAAATTGTTAGGTGAAAGTACACATTAGTTACAAAACACCCTCCTCTCCACATGTTAAGGATAGCTTGCGAAATAATGTTATGATTTCAGCACGATTAAAAAACAAATGAAGAAATTCAGTTTAATCAACATTTTTTTTTTACTTTTTGACTATTGTAAATAATAATGAACATCAAAATAGCTTTACAAAGATATCAAACTTGACCATATTGGGAAATATCAAAATGATTTATGTGAAGTCGCAGGTACTACGTCACGCCATTCTGAATTTGCCCACTTCCGAAAAACGTGTGTACTTAAAGGCCCATCATGAAATTTGGAATATATACTGTCATAAGATAGGCAAATATTCTGTCAAAATTAAAAAAAAAGAAATTCAAGGAATGTTTTTTGAGATAATTCATGTTAAAATTAAGGTCAAGTAAACTTTTTTAATTTGACCTTGAAAAATATTCCTAGATAAAATTATAGATCTATTCAAGTACTTAAAAATTATATATACATGAAATTTGTAGGCCCATAAATAATAGAGATATCGTCTTTTAATTTGGTCACTTCTTCATAAAAAATCACATTTTTGTAAAAGGTCAAGGTTTTATCTCAGGAACCCTTGGCCTTGAGATGTTTAACAAGAGCCAGTCAATTCCTTTCATTGAGATCTATAAGTGTAGCAAATGTGAAAAAATCCCTGTCGGACATGATGTGTGCCCCCCAATTTGTCGATTTTACGTGGAATGAGCCATATATGTTATCCACATACATACTTTTTGCTGTATCAGAGCTCCTCCCTGCGAAAAGACTAGCAAATACATCTGCTATAATAGAAACTCGACCTGCTAATCGACTATCAAGACTTTTTTCCTTTCCTGTAGATAAAATGAACGTGCAAAATTGCAATGATCAAACATTTTTTTACAGAAAAAGCATCAATAGTCAAACATTGTTTACACAAAAAGCATCGAATTTTACGCCGGTGACTGTTTCTTATTTCATTTTCTAATATGCCTTTGCCATTATGAGAACATTTTTAGTTATCCTAAGTAGACTCGTCCGCTGTCTGTAAAAAATAAGAACTGTGGAACATAGGACCGCTAAAAAATAACCCCATATTCTTGGCACTGACCAATTACTACGAAGAGCTAGGATACTATTTAACACAGCATGAGATGGACTTTATATAAAAAAAATGCAAATGTATTGGCGCGTGTACTATTGACAGTATAGAAAATCAGCGAGGCAATTGCTATGCAACTCTTACCCTATGCAGCAAATGTTTTCGCACGAATATGTACATTCATGAGCTGAGTCAGTATCTTAAATACATAAACAGTAACAAATAGACTTTCTTGTTTTTAGTTTTATACCCTCGCCCCCGGACCCCGAAATCACCATGGCTTCTATCATATCATGCGCTCATATCAATAGAACCATACAATCCTTCTTACTTTGTGTCATATGCTACACCCTAACATTGTAGTAAATCTAGTGAAATAGCAAACTGACTCCTTAATTTTTATGTTTAACAGAATTATTGATTAGCCTACAATCAATATTATATTTACACAGCAACATTTTGCCCAGTCGCAATCCCCTTTAACGGTTCTTGTTTTCGAACACGGAAATACATCCCCAGTGTCACTTCCTAAGACGCTTAATAAAACGATAACTTACCAATTTTATAACATTCTCCAATTTTCGTTTAGCTTTTTTTCTTTCAATACAGTATCACAACTTACATCAATCATTTGAACTACGTTGTTTTTTGTTTTTTTTTACAAAGGCATCACCACATTATCAAGGCCCAGAGGCCACTCAAGGATAAGGGTTAAAGAGTGTACAGTAGAAATTGGTCAATATAGTAATCATTAGTAATGAAAATTTGGTAAATGTAATAACTTATATGGAACGGCTCATCAAGAACTTATTTACTTTAGACTTGAACACAACCATATTGTAGTCAGCCGGAAAGCAGGAAAACGGAAGACAATTCCACAGGCGTGCAGTTCTAAGAAAGAAGCTTTGTTCATGGAATCTACGTTTAGGTTTAGGCACAGATAAAGAGTGGGGGAAATTATTGATAGTGTTTTCAGCTAGACGAGTGTTTCTTGTGAAAATTTGGCGAGGGGGGACCATAGATTGAAGCTCAGTTGAACACTTTCCATGAAAATAACGATACATCAGAGACAAACTCGCAACATCTCTTCTGTGAGATAGAGGTTGCAAAGAGGAGAAAAGGACATCTCCTACGAGGCTACGAAGTCTATTTTGAACTCTATCAAGGCAGGACAAGTCCTTTCTATCAGCTCCTGCCCAGATGTGGCAACAGTATTCCATCCTTGGACGTACCTGGCTCTTATATAGATAGAGAATAGCATCAGCAGTGAGATATCTACTGGATCGATAGAAAGATCCTACCATTTTTCCAGCGGCCTTGGCAACAGATTTGATATACGTGTTCCATTTAAGATCAGGAGTAATGGTCAAGCCCAGAAGCTTGTCAAAACTTGAGGCCTCCTGAAGACGAGAGCAATTCATTTCAATTGATGACAAATGTGAATTAGAATGTTGATGATGTAAAGAGAGAAGCTTGGTTTTAGATGCATTAAAAGTAACCAGCCACTCCTTTCCCCATTGTACTACGTGCTCAAGATCAGAGGAGAGAGAATTGGAGAGAACTTGCTCGTTTACTGTCTTAGATGTGCTACAATAAATGGTAGTGTCGTCAGCATAAATGTCTACAAATGATGTAAGGATATGATTTGGAAAATCATTGATGTAGATCAGGAAAAGAGTTGGGCCCAGGATGGATCCCTGAGGGACACCGGCATTAATACTGTGAGCTTCTGATTTTGCCCCTCAACTACTACTCTTATGAACCTATCAGAAAGAAATGATTTAATAATTGAGAAAACTTTTCCAGCTATACCATAGCTAGCGATCTTATGAAGTAAACCTTTATGCCATACCCTATCAAAGGCTTTAGATATGTCAAGAGCAATTGCCCTAGAAAGATTGCCACCGTCGAGAGATTTGCTAATCCTATGCGATATAACTGTAAGGACATCTGCTGGAGATCTAGCAGAACGGAAACCATATTGAGTGTCACTAAGAAGGTTATTTTTGTTGAGATGTTTGATTACTTCTGTATTTAACACAGATTCTAGCAACTTACTCATGACGCACAGGAGACTTATTGGCCTGTATTGAGAGGGGGATGAGCGACCACCTAAATTCTTAAATACAGGGCATACTGATGAGATTTTCCAGGGAGATGGGAAACTATTCTCCTTAAGACAACGTTTAAACAGTTTTGTAAGTATGGGCGCTAGTTCAGGTTGAAGTTTTTTGAGTACTATAATTGGAATACCATCAGGGCCAGTTGCTGTACTGGAATCAAGGTTTTTGATTAGCTTCGCAACATCACGTACAGATATACGTATATCACATAGCGTGTTTTCCGATACAGGAGGAAATATTGGGGGTTGGTGGTCTTGGTCGCCAAGGGTAGAATTAGCTGCAAAGTTCTTGACAAAGAGTTTGGCTTTGTCTGATGCTGACGAGATTACCTCAGGTCCATTGATAATAGTTGGGATGGAGCACACGCTTCTGTTCAGGATTCTGTTTGCTATTTGCCAAAACTGGTGTTAACCAAGCCGCTGCTCAGCTACTTTGGACTTAACAGATTGAGTATACAACTCTCTTGCGTTCCTGATTACTTTCTTACAATGGTTGCTGGCAGTCCTGAAAACGGCTTTAGTTTCCATACATCTATTACGTTTGAAGCAGTGGAAAAAGTGATTTCTGTGCGCAATGGCAGCAGCACATTCTGGAGAGAACCATGGCTGGCTGTTAGGTTTTTGCTGAAACTTTTTAGAGGGTATGAAATGGTCAATACCTACAATTAACCATTCAGTAAGGTCTAATACTATAGAGGACACATCCTTTTTAAACATGGAATGCAGAGGTAGATCAGATATAAATGTACGGAAGCTATCCCAGTCAGCCTTAGTGTATCGATATACTGTACGATGAAGAGGTACGTCTGGGGACTTATTACATTTCATTTTTATCTTAATTGATACAACAGAGTGGTCGGAAGATCCAAGAGGCGATAGAACAGAAACTGAACATAGTTCAGGGCAAGTTGTGAGAAAAAGGTCTAGTAGGCTCGCATACTGGCCGTCATTATCGGGCACACGTGTAGGTTCCTGAACAATCTGAGTGAGGTCATAGGCAATGGAGAAATCATGACAGAACCTCCCCTCATCATCGGTCTTGTTTGAGTGGGTCAACCATTCCACGTTGTGAACATTGAAGTCTCCACATACGTGAATGTTAGCTGAAGGATAAGTAGAAAGGACTTGGTCAATTTTCTCAGATATTCTTTGAAAGATAGTAACTCCGCTGTTGTGGGGGCGACAGAGAGTAAATATAAATGCAGTAGTGTGAGCTAAAGCAACCCGGAAGCACATATAGGGTAAGTTAGGATCTTCCCTGGAGATGTCCCTCCCACATGGAAAGCTATCTTTAATATAGGCACATATTCCATGACCATGGCGATCTTGGGGGTCAGATTTAGAAGTTAAGTTGGAGTATCCTGTAATTGCAAACTCATCTAGGGAAATAGCCTGTCCAATGCAAGTTTCACTTAAAAATAAAAGGTCTGGTTTAGTCTCCTGTAATTGGGTTTCAACCTCTGGAACGTTATAACGAAGACCCCTGATGTTGGAGAAGGAGACATGGTAGTAGGGGTCTACGTTGGAAGTTGGAGAATCGGGTTTAATCGTGTATTTTTTCTTGAAACTTGTCATGATGAAATTTTGGAATTTGTGGACTAGGTCGACAGATTTACTTAGAGCAGGACAGAGAGGGGAAACTAAGAGATAAAAAGAAACGAAGAATTTTTTTTTGTAGCACATGATAAGGTAAAGCCGTAACAATTACCCACTAGTATGACATCGAGAGGCCCCAATAGAAGCTACTGCATGGTCCAGATTCCATTCACCAAATGGCAATACAGCAGCCCCAGTACTTTGCACCTGCTGATAGGACAGCCTCCTTAGTGGTTAATCCAAGGTTCGGGTCCCTGACTATCAGGCGGATAACGTAAGCCCAGACAAACCGTTTACCTCCAGCACCCTTACTAGTGACATGGCTACAAGGATAGACATATAAACAGAAAATGTCCACCAACTCTGCCAACTGTTCGCGCAAAAATACTGCCAACCTAGAAAACAGCTTTTTCTTCTCCCTTTGTCAGAAAAATCACTCATTTAAAAAATGAGGATTGAGGGACAAATAAGAAGAAGCGAGAGTAACAGGAGCTGCCGATAACGCATCCACAATGCGTTTTCTACTCTCCATTTAAAAAAAAAACACAAAAAAAACTATTAAGTATTGTACTATTAAGTATTGTGATAGATTCCCCTCTCACGAACTAAAAATGAGTACAATTAGGTAATCTATTTTTGCAATCAACTCGGTAGATAAATAAACATTTATGGACGAGAAAAAAAAAGGCTACCATTTAATACAACAGAAATACATAAATACAATACTGAAATAAAATGTAGTTATTAATATTTGAATCTAACAATAAAAAGTGCGAATTAGTAGAGAAAATCACTTATCACAACAACGCTTCCGTCTCCAAACTGCAAACTAGTGAAGAATTTAACTTTTAATAGCGTTCAGAAGATTTTTTTTTAAATTAACCGTTAAGAGAAAGCGTGATTTTATTCTGAACTTTAACTAATCACGTTTCAAGCAACTTATGATATAAAAGAAAATCAGATTGGGGGGGTCTTCCGAAGTTAGTTGGTGACGTTATAAGTAATTGCGAGATAAGATGGGAGCCAGAAATTAGGGGTGGGGGACTGAAAATGATAATATAATGGATTGATTATACAATATTTAAGATCAACTTGGTAGATAAACGTTTATGGACGAGAAAAAAAAAGGCTAGCATTTAATACAACAGAAATACATAAATTAAATACTGAAATAAAATGTAGTTATTAATATTTGAATCTAACAATAAAAAGTGCGAATTAGTAGAGAAAATCACTTATCACAACAACGCTTCCGTCTCCAAACTGCAAACTAGTGAAGAATTTAACTTTTAATAGCGTTCAGAAGATTTTTTTTTAAAATTAACCGTTAAGAGAAAGCGTGATTTTATTCTGAACTTTAACTAATCACGTTTTAAGCAACTTATGATATAAAAGAAACTCAGATGGGGTGGGGGTTCTTCCGAAGTTAGTTGGTGACGTTATAAGTAATTGCGAGATAAGATGGGAGCCAGAAATTAGGGGTGGGGGACTGAAAATGATAATATAATGGATTGATTATACAATATGTTAGATCAACTTGGTAGATAAACATTTATGGACGAGAAAAAAAAAAGGCTAGCATTTAATACAACAGAAATACATAAATTAAATACTGAAATAAAATGTAGTTATTAATATTTGAATCTAACAATAAAAAGTGCGAATTAGTAGAGAAAATCACTTATCACAACAACGTTTCCGTCTCCAAACTGCAAACTAGTGAAGAATTTAACTTTTAATAGCGTTCAGAAGATTTTTTTTAAATTAACCGTTAAGAGAAAGCGTGATTTTATTCTGAACTTTAACTAATCACGTTTTAAGACACTTATGATATAAAAGAAACTCAGATGGGGGGGTTCTTCCGAAGTTAGTTGGTGACGTTATAAGTAATTGCGAGATAAGATGGGAGCCAGAAATTAGGGGTAGGGGACTGAAAATGATAATATAATGGATTGATTATACAATATTTAAGATCAACTTAGTAGATAAACATTTATGGACGAGAAAAAAAAAGCTAGCATTTAATACAACAGAAATACATAAATTAAATACTGAAATAAAATGTAGTTACTAATATATCGGAAAGAGAGAAACATATTTGTCCAGGCGACATATTTACAAAAGGTATCCATCGCTATAGAAGATCCGCGAGGAAGAGAGGTAGTTTGTACTTTCTTTATATTTGATTCATTATATTGAGCATTTAAACGGATTATGTACCACTTCTTTGCATTCATAAATGGACTTATAATACATTGCCTGTTGCTGCTATTGTGCTTAATAATTGTATTCTTATTTTAATGGTGGTATTTTATTACTACTCATACTATTTTTATTTATTTCAACCTATTTCTGACATATTCATGCAACTCAAGATTGCATCATAATAATTGCCGGCTTGCATATTTATGAGAGAAACTGTACGTTGTTTTGTTTAAAACATTTTTATTATTATTATTATTATTATTATTATTATTATCATCATCATCATCATCATCATCATCATCATCATCATCATCATCATCCCCCTTATACTATTATTACTTTTTATTAGTATAATTGTAAATGCTTACCATCGAAACCGGCATTAGACCAACATTAAAAAACCCGGCAGAAACAGTGTCAACCAAGATTACGGGAAGTAGAAAACAAATGGTGGTAGTTGAAAGATTTAGAATTGGAGGGGGTTTCAGAATCCCGCAACCTTAGAAATGTTCAATTAGGTGTAAAACGAATTTTTGGCCCTATCATATCCTCAACCGGAACACTCCTTGCCACAGACAATGACACTATCCTCAACGATCCACAATAAATTATGGATCTTTTGACGGAGCATTCTGCCACTCTACTCAATAAAGAATCTGCTGCAGATGAGGACTTTCTCAAAATGGTTCCACAGTACACAGCGCAATTATGGATGAATACACCACCATCATTTACAGAATTTCTAATTGCGATGGAGCAAATGAAAGAAAAAAACTCTGGGCCTGATAATATCCCGTTCGTACTTATCCATCCGGATTGACATCATCTGAAAACAAGACTATTCAATCCCATTCTTTAGATGTAGGAATGACGTCAAGTAGCAAATGATAAAAAAGACGCAATAATAGTAAGGATCTTCAAAAAGGGTGACCGAAAATCATGTTGTAATTACCGTGCGATGGCACTTTTTTCCATAATGGGAAAACTCTTTGCCCGCATATTACTGAATCGCTTGCTGCAAGTCAAAGAACCCCTCCTACCAGAATCTCAGCGAGGATTTCGTGCCTCTCGGGGGGCAATGGATATGAGTTGCTGTATTAAATAATGCAGAAGAAAAGCAGGGACCAGCAGAAACCCATCTTTTTTGTATTTTTTGACCTGCAAAATTCATTCGATAGCGTTCCAAGGGACGCAATGTGAAAAGTTCTTAAGCAATTCGGTTGTCAAATCCCTTTGTAGAACGCATTCAGGCATTGCATGATGGCATGTCAGGATATGTATCGTATTAGGGCAAGGAAACAGAAAAAGTTTCCAGTTACCTGTTGCCTTGCATTTACTCTTTTTTTCCTTATGTCTTGCTGCATTTACTCTTTTTTCCTTATATCTTGCCGATTTTCCCTCAAATAATCTGGGGGTAAACATTAGGTACAGTTATGATGTGGATCTTTTAAGTCCTGCGAGACTAAACTCTCAAAACCTAGTAAAATTCCCACACATCACCGAGCTCTAAAATGCAAATGACAACACGGTTTTGCCATTCCAAGGAAGACATCCACTAATCCCTAAAAAACTTCACAGCAGCTTACAACCCCTTCGGACTCTCCGTTAATATTGGTAAGACAAAAGGGTTAGTAAACCATTTCCCAAAACCATCTTACAGGACATAACTATTCACATAAATTACACTCCCTTGAGCAAGTAGATCACTTTCCATATCTCGCTTGCATAATATCAGAAATATCCCTAATTGAGAATGAAATAGAAGGCCGAATTGGCCTTCCCTACGAAGCTTTCGGTAAGCTGCCGAAGCGCGTGTTCAATAATAAATCTCTATCAATAAAAATCAAACTCCTGACATACTACGCAATTGTTATTCCTACACTTTTTCATGGATGTGAGACATTGATTAGGTACCAAAGTGATCTCATTAAACTCGAAAACATTTAACAACAAAAATTTCCACCAACAAAAATTTCAATGATATGTCTATGTAATCAGCACAGACGTTTTTGAGAGATCAAACAACTGCAGAATTGAGGCCACCACCATGAGCCACATACTCTTTTGGTTGGGGCACACCCTCAGAATTGATGAAAACAAGGCTTGCAAGACAAACCCTGTACTCGGAGCTAGCCACAGAAAAAAGAGGTAACCGCCCCCCCCTTACACTAATACACGGACCAACTCAAGTCCACCTAAAAAGAAAACACAGGTTTTGATCTTCACATCTGGGACACAACAGCTCAGGATTAGTGCATGTTACCCCAATGCATTATACGCGGGAGCAAATGATACGAAGCAGAAAGAAGAAAACTGGTGGAGATCAAGAGGCAGGCAAGAAAAAAATCGTACTGAACCTTTTCCAAGCATTGCTTGTCTTGCCTGCTCACCCAAATTCTATTCTCAAATTTGTCTGAAAAAACATCTGCAGATCCAAACACGGAGGTAAGAGAAAACTGAAATTCCTGGATATGAGAAATCGGCTAACAACGATATAAACAACGTGGCGAGATGGAGCTATGTGCGTATTGTTCATATATGTTTCCGTTTGATACACACGCAGAATTTCACATGCGTAGATTGTATCTATATATGTAAGGACACTTTGCCTTCCTAGCTCCAACCCCTATGTAAAATTTGCTCATTAGATATAGTGCCTCATTAAGTCAACCTGTCACACAGACTCGAGCCATGATTAGGTTCTCAATACACACATATATGATAATATTTAAACCTTAATTGAACTCAGTATTATAGTAAGAACACTCGTGTTTTTCAAAGCACATTTTTATGACGATTAAAACTTCGTAGATTAAAAGAAGCGAAAAATTAATAGTAGAATTTACCGAGAGAAAGTTCCAAGTATAATGCATTGATATATAAACAAAATTATTGAGTTTATTAAAAATGTAAATGTATTTAAAATCATAATATAAAATATAATATTTTTGTAAATTTATTTAAAATTATGCGGAGGTTTATTTTTAATATTTCTTTCGGGGGAAGTAAGTCCTAGAAAATATAAAAAACGATAATTTTAATTGGGTAATATCTACTGTATTTTTTTTTAGATTATTGTATATTTTTAATTTTTTAATCCTATTAGATAGCTTTATAGATCTTGCAATCAAACCGGTAATGTACAAATAGCCGGCACTTTTAACGGCGCTATATTTATTAATGAGTTTTAATAATCGATTAATCGTGGTGTGAGATGTGTTTTTGTTCGATTTTTAAAATTTTAATATGTAAGTGTTATTTAAGCCATTTTCACGTAACGTTTGTTTTTCTCCTTTTCTTTACTTCGCTTATTCTTAGGTTTTCCTTTACACCCCCGACCAACCACACACAACCAAAAACACACGGGTACCCACCGATCTTTTAAATTTTAATATTTAATTTAATTTATTAAGCCATTTTCATTTTTTTTTTTTTGGTTTTTAGTTTTAACGTTCGTCTTTCTGTTTTCTGTTTTCTTTTTTTGTTTTTTTTTATTTTTACATTTAACATCGTTCGTTTGCTTTACGTTAGTTTTTTGTGTTCATATATGGTTTGATTACCCCCCACCCCCGCTTAAGTTTTAAAATTCGTTTTTATGTTTCTTTTTTTAAATCCCTTATTCTTATCTTTTCATTAACAACCACACACACCTGCAAACACTCGGGCAACGCCGGGTACCCTCCCCCGCTTTATTTTTCAGATAAGCTTTAACTTTCGTTTTTCTGTTTTCTTGTTTTACTTCGCTTATTCTTTTTTTTTCAGAAGTTTTAACGTTCGTTTTTCTGTTTTCTTTTTTTGTTTTTTATTTTTTTCGATTTTTACATTAAACATCGTTTGTTTGCCTCCGTTAATTTTATTGTGTGTTTTATTCCTATGTTTTGATTACCCCCTCCCCTATTCCCTGGGTACCCCTCTCCCTGCCTTCGTTTTTTTTGTTTTCTATTTTCTTTTTTTTTACTAAGCTTATTCTTAGGTTTTCATTAACACGGCCACCCCGCCCGATCACCCACACCTAAAAACACCCGGTCAACGCCGGGTACCCCTCGGTAGTCTATATATAAAAAAGAGAAAAGGCGTGGTTGTATGTATGTGTGAGTGTTTCTATGCCTCGCCAAAAATTTCCACGCGGGTCACGGATTTTCGCCAGATCGGTATCAATTTAAACTTCCAACATTCGCCCGATAAATATCGAAAAATTGGCCAAAAACGTTACTTTTCCCCCTGAAATCCTCACTTTTCTATAATGGGGAGGTCAGCAAAAACCCTCCTCTCATAACGAGTTCGGTTCTACACACGCGCAAATGACGTCGTAACCTGATTTAATTTAAATATTTAAAAAAAAGACACGATTTCGTTAACGCCGATTAGCTTAGTTGCTTAGAGCGCGGGGTGATTATGAAAATGTTTTGGGTTCGAATCGAGGTGTGAGAAGTGTTTTTGTTCTCGATTTTTAAAATTTTACTCATAAAACAGGGGTATTTAAGCCATTTTTCACGTGTTTTTTTTTTTTACTTTTCAAATTTTTAAAGATGTTTTAACGTTCGTTTTATTTGTTTTCGTTTTTTTTGTTTTTCCGATTTTCGTTTGCATTATGTCAGTTTTACTTCGCTTGTTCTTACGTTTTTATTAACACCCCCTGCTCCGGCCCGATAACACACACATCCAAACACCCGGGAAGCCATTTTTCACGAGTTTTTTTTTTTGTTTTTATTTTTCAGATATTTTAAAGGAGTTTTAACGTTCGTTTCTCTATTTTCTTTTTTCGTTTTTTAGTTTAGTTTCTTAATTCGCTTATTATTTTTGGTTTTGGATTCGAATCGTGGTGTGATATGTCTTTTTTTAGATTTTTAAAATTTTAATATTGAAGCAGGCTTATTTAAGCCATATTTCACGTGTTTTTTTTTCACGTTCGTTTTTCTGTTTTTTTGGGGTGTTTTTTTTTTACTTCGCTTATCCTTAGATTTTCATTAACACCCCGTCCGACAACACACCTACACACACCCGGAAAACACCGGGTACCCCCCGCTAGTCCTCCTTATATATAAAAGGCAAAATGTGTGTGGGTGTGTTTGTATGTACGTCAAAAACTTTAGACCGAGGCCACGGACATTCGCCAGATAGATATCATTTTCAAGCCGGAACATTTGCCCGGCTAATATCGAAAAATTGGCCCCAAGCATTAATTGCTTCATCCCCAACCAGACCCGTTTTAACCAGAAGGGATCGAAAACAAATCGTGTCTTCATGGCAATATGGCTTCTACGCATGCGTCGACACACGCAAAGACGTTGTACATGAAAACCGACTTTCACTCACGCGTCTATAGCGCGGTTGGTTAAGTGACAGCGTCCTTACCTTAAGAATTTAGGTTCAATCCCAGATATCAGATGTATTGTTTTTCTCAAATTTAAAAAAATTAATATTTAAACAAGGTTATTTATACCATTTTTTTCGCTTTTCGCTGTGTTTCCCACCCTTTTTTTTGGGGGGGGGTTATCCGATCTTCGTAAACAGAAGTGTAACGTCCGTCGACTCTGTTTTTCTTCATTTTTATGTTTTCTTTTTTCCGATTTTTTGAAAAGTTTAAACAGGATTATTATCTCGCTTGTTCTTTACCCCGCCCCCCTACACACACACACCCACACACACACACACACACACACACACACACACACACACACACACACACACACACACACCTCCAACACCCAGGCCAGGCCGTCCTCTTCTTTTTGGGGTGTTGTTTTTCCGATTTTAAAAGAAGTTTTACGTTCGTTTGCTGTTTTTTTTTAGATTTGTAAGACGTTTAAACAGGGTTATTACTTCGCTTATTCTCTACCTCCCTACACACACTACACAACACCCGGGCAACACCGGGTACCACCGTTAGTGCTCTATAAAAAAACAAGCAAGAAAAAGAATGAATACATATCCAATGCAATGGCGGAAACGCTAGATGAAGACCAGGAATCGGGTTGAAATGGTAGGGAACGTGCAATAAGTATTAGACTAACTTCAAGAAATGTTCACAACCACCAATAGCTATGGCAAAAGATACATTGCCAGAAAGTAATTTGTCGCAACTCCTCGGCTTAACGTTAATATCGAACATGAGTTGAAAGAAATACGTTGAGAGGATTGAAGAGGCTGCTTCGAAATAGCTGGGCTCTCTCTAGTGTGCAAGGAATTACTTACGCCTGAAAGTGCCCTGCACCACTACAAGACCAGCATTTACTCATGTATGGAGTATTGTTATCACATTTTGACTGGTGCATCTGGTACTGGTCTCCCGCTCCTGGTCAATGGAAATAGTGTCGACAACCTGATAATTGCTGAACTGTCATCTAAATATCAACCCCTACCCCGTCGACACAATATTTAATCCTTCTGCCTGTTTTACACATATTTTAAGTGTGGATACTCCGACGAATTCCAAACCCCTTTAGAATCTAGACGTAAATATCCCCGACAAGCTCACAAGTAGAAAAGTCATAACGCCACAGAGTAGAAGACTTTAGACGAAAGAAACCTTGTACTGTATTAGTCTGTTCAATTGAATTGCTACATTAGGTTTTATATAGATGGCCCCTGCTTCCCCAACTGTACTGTATAGAAGAGGTTCAAGTGTAATGTGAACAGACACCTTGCTGCTCAATTCCTTCACAGTATCCCTGAAACCTAAGTCCCTGATAGTAGCATCCTACATCTCTGTGGCATTGGGCCTTGTTTGAAGTAAAAAAAAAAAAATCTTTAAATATATATATATATATATATATATATATATATATACATATACATATATATATATATATACATATATACATATATATATATATATATGCGTATATAGTAAGTTAACAAATTTATATAGCGGGAAAGCTACACAGAATAGTCCGCGTTTAATCCACGCTACATATACACACCTACACACCCCTACTTATATATATATATATATATATATATATATATATATATATATATATATATATACGCACACACACCCACATACAGACACACACATATAAATATATGTATATATATGTATATATATATATATATATATATATATATATATGTAGCGTGTATTTTTTTTTAAACAGTGGTCACAACTCTTCAAAGCCCAGAACCACTCAGGGATAAGGGTTATTGCAAGAACATTACGTTAGTGTGCAGATTTGATGAAGTGTTTATTTAAAGAGGGTGGTTCATTAGGAATTTGTTTACGTTGGACCTGAACACATCCAAGTTGTAGTCAGGTAGTAAGCAAGCAGACAAACAGAGTTCTACAGACGTGCAGTTCTAAGAAAGAAGCTTTGTTCATGGCATCCACGTTTTGATTTAGGCACAGATAAATCGTGGGGGAAATGTTTCACAATTGATGCGGCTAGATGGGTGTTTTTCGTGAAAGATTGGCGTGGGGGAACCAGAGATTTGACTTCAGACGAGTACCTGTCATTGAAATAACGATAAAACAGCTAGGCTCGGAACGTCTCTTCTGTGGGAGAGAGGTTGCAGGGTAGAGAAAAAGGCATCCCTCACTTAGCCAAGAAGTCTATTTGTACTCTGTCAAGGAAGGATAGGCTGTTTTAGCAGCTCCTGCCCAGATATGGCAGCAGTATTCCATCCTTGGACGTACTTGGCTTTTATATAGATAGAGAATTGCATCAGTAGTGAGATATCTTCTGGAGCGTTAGAAGGATCCCACCATCTTTCCAGCGACCTTGGCAACAGTCCTGATGTACGTGTTTCATTTACGATCAGGAGTAAAGGTCAAACCCAGAAGCTTGACAAAACACGGGGCCTCTCCCAGACGAGACCTATCCATCCCAATGATGCGAGATGGGGATCAGAGCGTTGATGATGTAAGGATAGGAGTTTGTTTTAGATGCATTAAAGTTAATCAGCCACGACTTCCCCCACTGGATCACGCGCGCGAGATCAGAGGAGAGAATATCAGAGAGAACTTTTTCATTTACAGCCTTTGATGTGATGTGTTGGCGTAGATGGTCGTGTCATCAGCATAGATGTCAACGAATGATTTAAGTATGTGTTTAGGTAGGTCATTGATGTAGATCAGGAAGAGAGTTGGGTCCAGGATTGACCCTGAGGGACTTCAGCTTTACTGCAGGCCTCTGATTTTTGTCCACCGACCACTACTCTTATGAGCCTATCGGAGAGAAATTATTTAATGATTGAGAAAACATTTCCAGTTATATCGTAGCTGGAAATGTTGTGAAGTAGACCCTTATGCCATACCTTGTCTAAGGCTTTTGATATATCAAGGGCAATTGCCCTAGAAAGAAAGCCTTTGTCAAGAGATTCACTAATCATGTGAAATATAACTTCAGCACATCTGCGGTAGATATTGCAGAGCAGAAACCATATTGTGTGTCACAAAGAAGGTTGTTTCTGCTGTTGTGGTTGACTATTTCTCTATTTTATATGGATTCCAGCAGCTTACTCATAACACACAAGAGACTTATTGGTCTGCACTGAGAGAGAGATGAGTAATCAACTGAATTCTTACATACAGGGCAAACTGATGAGGTCTTCCAGGGAGTCGGAAAGCACTTCTCCTTAAGGCAGCGCTTAAACAGTTTCGTAACTATGGGGGCAAGTTCTAGTTGAAGCTTTTTTAACATTATAATTGGGATGCCGTCAGGGCCAGTTGCTTTACTGGAATCAAGGTTCTTGATTAGACGCGGAATGCTCTTGATTTAACGCGGAATATTCTGTGTAGCTTTACCCCCATAAACATTTTATAACTTACTATACATATATATATATATATATATATATATATATATATATATATATATATATTCACTTCCACACTGGCTGCACAGTATTTTGTGACCGATTGATTTGCCGACTCTAAAACGTGGAACGTATACTAGTTTTTGGTTTGTTTTTTGTATGAAAGTATAATCGATCACAAGTCGATTTCAAAATAAAAGAAACTTTTTGAAAAAATTAAACCAATAAAGTGGGAGACAGTGTTATATAGAAGAAAAATGCAAAGAGAACAAGTATTTTAAAAATTGGATGATCAGTTTACAAAAGCAGTTTACAAATGTTGTGTGTATTTTATTCAAATAAATTTGCTGATTTTCGAAAATTCTTTGAAGAAATGGCTGGCAAATATTATAAATGTAAATGAAAATTAAGTAAACTTTTTTGGTAATTCTTTATTATTTTAGTGAAATTGGAATATTGAAATAATATTTGTTTTAGTGAAATACATGTTATCCGCTAATTTGAAATGTCGCAGTAATCAAAGAATCCAATAATTACGTTAGGGTAGAAAATTATTCAGCAAAGAAAATGGTTGTCGATGAAATTAGAAATTTTAGCTGTTTTCTTTATGTTTAGTCATATGTTGCGTACAAAAACATGGTCGACATAATTATTTATTATATCATGGAAGTAAATGCTTATGTTATATTCCAGTAATACTTAACTAATTGGTAGATGCTTATGAGGTTGATAACATTGGTGAAATTGAAAAAAAAAATATGTATGTTGCCTCATTGATTTTATTTTTAAAAAAAATTGGTTTGCAGCGGTCGCTCCTATATATATATATATATATATATATATATATATATATATATATATATATATATATATATATATATATATATATTTATGTATATATATATATATATATATATATATATATATAATGAAAATTACATTTGAATTTACCAAAATGATAAAAGATGGTAAAATTAAAGAACATTATACATATTAAAGAATTAATATTTATAAAATTATCTCAGCCAGATATAAAAGCTCGATAAAACCAAATATGAAATAGAGCTTATAATATGAGCAAACAGTTAATAAAATATGTTAGAAACACTTTGAAATGAGTTAAAAATATATTTAATTTGAAAAGGAAACATTAGATAAATGGATAGTCCTTAATCCGCGGAGTTTCGAATAAATACTCTCCTTCTCATCAGAGGGTAGTAATTAGCAAAATGCGGGATCGGATTTTACATGAAGAAGTATTTGATGAAACAACAAGTAAGTCAAAGATCTTACTTGAAAATAAAATAAGTTAAGCAGAGGGAATATGCAGAAGAAAAAGTTGATTACACATGAATGGATAGTCTGGTGGAAGATAAAAAAATCCAGTGACGGTAAAATCCAAATGTAAAACTTCAAGAAAATTTTAAAAATTTCCATTTGTACAAGTAAAATCCAAAGACATCCCGTAATTGGAAGAAGATAGTCCATAATAATCCAAAGGCAGAAATCCATGGAATAATTCACAAACATGTGTACAAGGAAAAAGTAATATTAATAAAAGAAAAATAAAATGTGCTTTACACTCTACTTCCGAGACATAACTAATTATAAGAATAGATCTAGGAAGGAACAGGAGAGAGAGAAAAGAAAACTGATAAAGTTAAATATAAAATAAAGGGAAACGACAGTAAAACCGATCCAGACAGGAAATGTTACAGGCGCGAACATATATATAGAGCAAAATAATATAGGTCAACTGAAATGTACAGGTTATCACTTAAAAATGTCAGCAAGAGTCATTAAACGACACTAAAAGGAAAATAAATAATAAAAAAACAAAAAGGAAAATAAAATGAATATATAATAACTAAATAGAAAATAAAGAATAAATAAATAAATAAAAAATAAAATATAATGTATAATATATAATATAAAATGAGGAAAGAATAAAGATACAAAATAAAAAAAAAATATTTAAGGGGAGAAAATTGCCGGTATCTGAAATTTCAGGAAAAAATATGGTTTATCTTTATTCTTTTCTGATTTTATTTCATCATTTTTAAATGTTTTTTTTAAATTTAAAAAAGGTAATAAAAGAAATAATTAATATCTATGTCTATATCTATATCTATATCTATATCTATCTATATATATATATATATATATATATATATATATTTATTTGATCATTTTTTATAGTAAAGGAAAAGGTTTTAAGAAGGTTCGAAATAAACATTTATTTTTCAAATATAATTTGCCACTTTAAGTTTATATTTATTTTGTCAATAAACATTAGAAACAATTTTTTTTTTCAATACTTCTTTAAAGTATTATTGTATAAAATATAGTTTTTATATTAGAAGAGAAAGTTTTAAAGATTAAGTATGGTTCTATTGCCCATGACTTGTATGTAACAACTATATTTTTCCCTCTTACAATATTTATCAAAATCAGTATGTGATGCGTTCACTCCTCGTCCACGTTGTACCTAAGCACGCCGGCGTGCTTCATAAATCGGTGTGTTATATAACACAGCAATTAAACCCGTTCTCTTGCTCAACTTTATCTAGCTGTTGACGTCCTATTCTGGCCAAATCCGAGAAAACGATATATTTCACCCTAATATATTATAACTACCTAGGATACCAGGCATTGCCCGAATGAGGTCACGCGTGTGTTTGGTAAAGCAAAACAATAATAAAATGGGAAAAAATAGATACACGAACAAAATAGCCCGGTTTGAATGAGAAACTCTTTTTAAAAATGGAAAACAAAAGACAAAAAACACGAATGTGATAGAAAAATGGGAAAATATGCAAACGAAAAAAATGATAAAGATAACTGTTTAAATGTTCATATACAATTCGAAAAACAAAAATAAAAAAAACGAATGTGATTGAAAAATTAAAATTAAAACTACAGAATACACGAACGAGAATGACATATATAACGCAGGGCCGACGAATAATGGGCCGAAAGGTTGTGAAACGACTACGAAAAGAGGAGGATGATAGTCCGCAATAAAAATAAAAACAAAATAAATAATACTCATCTCAATAATGAATACCAATTACATAATATATACCATTCGGAACGCACCCGACCAGGGAAGATCAGATAAAAAATAAACATGGATTTATAAGACCAAAAAGTTAACTTGATCGCCCGTGATAGAGATGTTGAATCTCTACGGTTCCAGGTAAGAGTCGTCTGAAGATAGCGGTTTCACTCCTACCCAAAGCCAGCCAGAGTTATACTTGGCCAAAACCTGGTGAGACGATAACAACTATGGAAGGCAGTAATTTTAGTGCATGCAGTCAGTAAATCCTATCCGTCGCGATTACCACCTGACGAAAGGCAGAGGCATAGTTGGCTGAAACGAAAAAAAAAACCCAGCTTTCTTTATTTAATAAAAAAATAAGCTCAATGTTATACTTAAATACATGCATATAACACACGCATGCATACCATGAAAATGCTATGCAAAAATTCAGCATTTTACAGATTATTAATTAGTAACATACGAACTATTACACACACACACACATACACACACACATATATATATATATGTGTGTGTGTCTGTGTATGCGTGTGTGTTATTTTAATATTTTTTTAGTAAACAACAAACAATAATATAGGTTCTGATATGAGTCTACATCTCTTGTTTTTAGGCAACAAACTAGAAACCATTATAAGCTTAGAAAATATTAATTTTAACTAACTTTATAGTGAAATTCCCTTTTTTATATTTAATACAAACGCGTGGTTTACTCTGGTTGTGTTGGAACCTAATTTTACCTATGACCTTGTACGATTCGAACTGAACAAAAATCGCGCTTTACTTTAATCTTATACCGAAGTATTTTTTTATTGAACGTATTTCGGGACTGTGTGGTCTAGTTGATGCAAGACGTGTTTTTTTTAGCATCAGAGTGATGGAAAAATATAAACGGGATCCTACAATAGAAGTTCCCAGATTAAATGTTCTCCCATTTATCTATGAAAAATAGTTCTACAACAACACTTGCGATTTATGTTTTTTTAAAACAGCACGGCTCTCAGAGAGTAGCAGATAAGTGCCTCTTATCTCAGCATCACGTGTCCAAATGTGTCCGTCAACTTCCTTCCTGAAGACGCCGTCTCGAATAATTTCTTCTTCTCAGTTGCTATACTTGTAGACACACCCCTCCTTTCATTCGATATGTTTAGAAAATTTGAACAGAAGACTCTTTCTTCCTGTTGCCTGTTCTTTGTATTACGAACAGGAAAAAAACAACATTTTTACCCGTTTTTGCCATTTTCGCAAATCAGAAATAACAAGATCAGAGAAGCTGACGATGCGTCCACTTAAACACTACGTTTTTCAATGTGATACGTTCTGCGCTATTAAGTTTACACTTCGTATGCTAGTTTGAATATTAGCTTAGAATAAAAACTGAACACTATTTGTTAACCAAATGAGAATTTTTTCTAGATTTTAAACTTTCAACTTTTAAAAGATGGCTTTTCTAATGGGAAACACTTTTTTCAGAGCGAGATTTTTTTTTCATAAGAAACCGATATTTTGTGAAACTTTCCAATTGCATAGACACAAGCGAATGGTAAAATCATGACCTCTTTATAGACTATATCATATTTCATAGCAACAAGAATTTTTGAAATATAGCAACTAAAAAAATATTGCTATTTTCATTTTTATTTCAGTCTTAAGCCTGAAAGAAAAAAGAAAATCGTTCTTAATTAATTCATATTACACCCAAACAGCAATTTTTTATCCAGCTAAAGCAAATCATTATAAACGAAAAATTATCAGAGAATAAATTATTCAAACTTAATATTTGTGCAAACCAACAGTATTGTTTTTAACTAAAGTTAAAAGGTTAGTGGAATTTCTCTTCCTAATTTAATCAGTAAAAAAATCACAAAATATTTCTTTTAAACAATGCTTTAGTAAACAAATAGATTATTATGCCAAACTGTGGCAGAAAAGTCATAATTTATAGTAGTCAAATTTGAACTAACATAATCGTCTTACTGTAATCTACTTAATTTGCGATGGAGCTGTAATTTAACACTAAAGTTATACAGTACAACCAAGCTGATATACGGTAGTTAAACGTTGACATAATCTTAATTTTAGTCGTGACAGGGATATAAATTTTGCTTTTCAAACTCAAGAACATCGCACTGACTAAGAACTAAATAATAAATGATCTCGAAACAATGAGAGAGTTGAAATATAAAATTACATAGAATTCACCCATACGTGAAATGATTATGTCTTTAATATCACGTATATTAATAATCGTAGAAAAAATATACTACCATTAACCAATTCCATTATAAAACATTTTAATTATAAAACGAATTTGTTTTAGACAGCTTAATTGTAGAGAAACCTTAAACACACAAAGACACATACCCCATATATATATATATATATATATATATATATATATATATATATATATATATATATATTAATTTATAAAATATATATGGCGATTATATATATATATATATATATATATATATATATATATATATATATATATATATATATATATATATATGTGTAACTGGACCCCAAGTGTAGCTGAATAGTACAATACGCTTAAGCATTATTGTTACATAATCCATCCTCTTTTGCGTGTTATAAATTACAAACAATAATTAGCCCAGTTGACTTATTCGCTAAATACCTACCTACACACCCACACCCACGCACACGAACACACACACACATATATATGTGTGTATGTGTGTGTGTCTGCATATATATGTGGATGTGGGTGTGGGTGTGTATGGATAATTATATATATATATATACATATATACATATATATATATATATATATATATATATATATATATATATATATATACAATAAATAATAATAATAGCGTAGTTTGTAAAATTCCAGTTGTATTTGTTTTCACTATGACGTCAGTTGCTACTTGGGTTGGACGGTGAATGGCCTGCAAACTGACTTCTGATTAATGCGTGATTTTTAATATGCAAAATAAAAACATGATTTACGGTAATTTTAAATGGTACCTATTATTTTATCCAAAATAAAATTCATTAAAGACAAAAAATAAAATAGTGAGGTACACTCGGGATCATCCTATTTGTTGTCGAACGCTGTTTACTATTATTATAACTCGATTTATTCCTTGACTTTATCTGACAATATCGTAGAATAATGTGTAAAGTTTTACACCACGTTATAAAGTAAATAAATGAATAGACACACAACATTTATCTGCCACAAGAAGAAAACATTTTAATTAAATAATGAAAATTCGAGAATATAACGATGGCTAAAACTTTATTTGAAATTAATATGTGAAGCAGATTTCCTACTCTAAATACGTAAATAATTGTTTTGTTTTTTCGTGAAGTTTTTTCAGAGCGTTTACCTACTTGCCTGAAAAAGTAGAATCGCGTTTTAGTTTGGAGTAGTAGATTACTCTCTCCCTCCTGGACAATGTTTAAACGAGTATTTATGAACTGTTATCTAAACATCAACCTCTGTCCCATCCACGAAATTTTGAATCCCTCTGCTTGTTTTACAAATATTTTAATGTGATATGCAATCCAATCCCATTAAGTCCTTCGACGTAAACATCCCTGACAAACACAACAAGCAGCAAATTCCGACCCTACACAGTAGAAACCTCTAGAAGAAAGAAAGCTTGTACTGTAGTATTTTATTCACTTGAACTGCCAGGCATTGCCTTTCTATAGCTGGCCCCTGCTTCTCCAACTCTACTGTCATAAAGAAGTTCAAGTATAATGTGAACATACATCTTGCTGCTCAACTTCCCTCATAATATACCTGCAACTCATGACCCTGATAGTAACCTCCTACATCCCAGTGGCACTCAGACTTGGTTGGGATCGCTTCTTTTGGCTGATGTGGCTCAGTTTGATTAAATGGAGAACAACAATGAACACCACTAAACAAAATGCATTCTCTTATTATGTTTATGTTCTCTCAGCACTAGTGGCTACACAATTTTTTTGTGATGTTCCATTTTCTATGTATATTAAAATACTGACTGAGTTGCCGGCTGTAAAACACGTAACGTGTATATATATATATATATATACTTATATATATATATATAAATATATATATATATATATATATATTTGTATGAAAGTGTCATCGATAATAAATCGATTGAAAAACTAGAGAGAAAAAATAAAGCAACAGAATGGAAGACAGAACCAATGCAAAATGACACAATATTTTTAATATTGCATAATTGTTTTACAAAAACCAGTTTGCAAATTTATGTGTGTGTTTTTATTAAAGAAATCTGCTTATTTTCGCACAATTTTGTTGTTGTATCATGAAAGTATATATATATATATATATATATATATATATATATATATATATATATATATATATATATATATATATATATATATATATAAAATTTAGGTGTCTGTCTGCTTGTGTGTCTGCCTGTCTGCTTGTATTTGTACAAACTTCAGTAATTTACTTTTACAACAAATATATATCGCCGCTGGATGAGTACCAAAAATACTAGGAGTACGGGGAAGCTTTTGCACTCAAAGTTTAGTGAAGATCGCTGGTTGTTTGCAAAGCGTATCGAATGTGATTGAAATTACTAAAAATCAGAGAGGAAATGTTGTTACTAAGATCTAAGATAAATTACTGGTTGTACTCTGAGAGAAATCTTTCGTAATGACTTGTGTGATTGTTTTGTTTTTTTTACTAAAGAATGATAATGCTCAAATGAATAAGAAGACGAAGAAGTACTAAAAAAAAAGCTGAAGAAGAAGAAACGGAAGATTTATTATAAATATTATTTCGTAAAACTCTAGTTTTGATCTAATTAACGTATGCGTTGTCTATTCACTTAAAAAGGTATGTAAATTTGTTAGTCATTAATTAAAAATACGTCAAGCGTACCTTATGGGCCTTTTTGTACTATTCATGTGCAAACTACATTATTGATATATATATATGTAATCAACGCTCTGATCCCTACCTGGCATCAAGTAAAGCTTCTTGGTTGGATCTTTACTCCTTATCTGAAGTGGAACACTTTCATCAAGTCTATTGCGAAGGTCTCTGGGAAAATGGTGAAGTATTTCTATCGCTCCAGAAAGTGTTTCACTGCTGATGCAATTCTCCATCTATATAAAAGCCGATACGTTCAAGTATTGAGTACTGCTGCCAGATCTATGCGGGAGCTGCTAAAAACCGCCTATCCTGCGTTGACCGAGTACGAAATAGACTTCGTTGCTTTGTGTGGGATGCCTTTTCTCTTCCCTAAAACCTCTCTCCCACCGAATAGACCTTGCGGATCTGTCTTCATTTTATCCTTATTTCACTGGCAAGTGCTCATCTGCGCTCCAAACTATGGTAACCTTTCGCCAATCCTTCATGATAAACGCCCCTCTAACTGAAACGGCTGTCAATAATTTCCCCAACTCTTTATCTGTGCCTAAATTACAGCATGAACAAAGCTTATTTCTTAGAAGTGCACGCCTGTGGAACTTCCTTGCGTTTGCTTGTTTCCCACCTGACTACAACTTTGATGTCTTCAAATCCAACATAAACAAATTCCTGATTAATCGGCACATTAATAAGACACTATCAAAGCTCCAATACTAAGGATTACTACGATAATATCCCATTGATTACTGTAGAGCAATAACCCTTATACCAAAGTGGCTTCCGTTTCTTGATAAGTGGTGACATCTATGTAAAAACATCTGTATCGATATAGATACATCTTTATTATATATATATATATATATATATATATATATATATATATATATATATATATATATTATTTATTACATTTTCACACCAAACAAGGCACATTGCCACTTTGGTGTAGGGGGCTACTATCAGGGGAAACATCTACTGGGGTACTATGTAGGGATTAGGGCAGCGAGATGTTGGTTCACGTTGCACTTGAACTTATGCATGTCAGTACAGTTGGGGAAGCAGTGACCTCGAATGGAATTCCCAAGTCTAGCAGTCCTGGGGAAGAAACTACTGGAGTAGAAAGATCTTTTACATCTAGGGATCTCTACAGTGTAGGGGTGGGATTTTGCAGCTTGTCGGGTCTGTCGAGGGTGTTCACGTCGTGGGGGCACAAGTGCTTGCAGTTCTTCAGAGCATTCACCATTATTATACTTGTAGAACAGGCAGAGGGATGCAACATTTCGACGATGGGACAGAGGCTGAAGTTTAGATGCCAGTTTAGGGCCTATCAGATTTGCGACTCTCTTTTGAACCCTGTCAAGGAGCGAGAGACTAGTAGCCGATGAACCAGCCCAAATATGACAGCAATACTCCATACATCGGCGAATAGTGGCCTTGCAGAGGTACAGGATACTGTCGGGTGTTAGAAGTTTTCTAGCACGGTAGAGAGAGCCCACCTTCCTTGCAGCGGCCCTGGCAATGCTCTCGATGTAATTGTTCCAGCTCATGTTTCCTGTGAAAGCTTGTGAGGAGCTTGAGAGACGTACTCTCAGATACAGAGTCGTTGGCCATCGCTATAGGTTGTAGAGAGGGGTTCTTGTAATTATTGAATGAAACCAGTTTTGTCTTGGCGGCATTGAAAATGACCATCCATTTTTGTCCCCATTCCACTACTGATTGGAGGTCATCCTCTAGTGTTTCTGCCATTATTTAGATATATGTTCATTTGTTTTCCTGTCGTGCCTGCTATAGAGTGTGGTGTCATCAGCATATATACCCATCTCAGAGGCAATTTTGTCGGGGAGGTCATTTATGAATATCAGGAGCAGCAAAGGTCCAAGGATAGATACCTGGGGCACTCCCGCACATATCATATTGTTTAGATGTACGACCATCGGTTACAACTGGATTTTTCTCTCATCTAAGAAGGATTTAATTATGTTAAGTATTCTACCAGTGATACCGTATGCTCTAATCTTCCTGAGGAGACCCTCATGGCACACCCTGTCTAAAGCCTTAGATATATCTAGAGCTACCGCTCTGCCCTCTCCCGCTTTGTCCAGTGAATGGTATATGCGTTCAGAGATTTCAGTGAGGATGTCTGCTGTGGAACGGGCTTGTGTAAATCTATATTGTTGGTCGGTCAGAAGTGTAGCATCTGTAAGGTGCTGGACTAGAGCATGGTTAATTAAGGTCTCAAATATTTTGGCAAAAAGTGGGAGAAGGCTAATGGGGCGATAATTTTATGGGTCAGTTCTTTCGCCAGAATTCTTGAATACTGGTACCACAGAAGCAGTTTTTCAACAGCCCGGAAAGCAAGATTCATTAAGGCATTCGTTGTAGAGTTTGGAGAGAACTGGAGCTACTTCCGCTGAGCATTTTTTAATAGCACAGCTGGGATGAGGTCGGGTCCACATGCTTTTGAAGTGTCAAGGTTTTTTATGTCGCATGCACCTGAGCAGGGGTGATTATCAGATCGTCTAGCGTGGCGTCTGTCCGCATAGGAAATTTAGGTAGCGGGTGGTTTAGAGGGTCCAGTGTGGAGTGTGAGGCAAACCGACTGGCAAGCATGTTAGCCTTCTCGGTTGCTGAGCAAAGAACCTCGTGATTGTTGGTTAGTGGGGGAATTGTTGATTGCCCATTATTTACTACACTGTTGTAGATTTCCCAGAAGTCACGATTTCCTAGTTTTTGTGCTTCGATGCGTTTTTTAGTGGTTTCCGTAAATTCCCACTTTGCTGTCTCTTTTTCTTTCTTAACGTTACTTCTAGCTTCTATGTACTTTTGTCTGTTTGAACTGGACTTATGTCGGTTAAACTTGCAGAATTCTTCCTGCCTTTGAGCAATGGCAGTTGCGCAAGTCGAAGTAAACCATTGGGGAGAGTGGGGCTTGCTATAGAATTTCCGCATGGGAACATGCGCTTCGATTGCAGTTATGAACCATTCAGTGGTCTCGGTTGCACACTGTTCAGCAGGAAGAGAAAAATATTTCCCCATGGGGCGTCTCTGATAAGATCTCTGATGGCGTCCCAGTCAGCCTTTTTATAATATCTCGTTGTTTTGAGCACTGACTCTTCAGTTTTGGCTCTAGAGTGTAGGGCGATTTCAACCATTATCACTGCATTATCAGCGTTCCCAAGTGGGTTGTCGGCTTTCGTGATACAATCATCAGGAACTGTGGTCAAAAACAGATCAAAAAGTGGCGCGTGTTGTTCTTCCTGATCAGGGAAACGGGTTGGAAAAGTAACAATTTGCGATAGGGAGTGAGATACAGAGAAGCTATGAGTTGCTCTGCCACTGCATCTGTGTAAGTAGAGAATCAAAGCCAGTTTTTGTGATGGACATTAAAGTCACCAAATACATGTACTTGGGCGCTAGTGTGGAAGGAGAGTGCTGTGTATGCTGTCAGATACTTTGTTTATTATGGTGCAGCCTTGGGTCGAGGAAGAGCGATTTTTATTTTTTTTACCTATGTATATATATATTTATTTTATTGTGTAAATACCCTCATATCTTGCCACGATGTGCAGGCCATTTCAATCATATAAAATATCATTAGGAAAGAAAAATTAAGTTACAAAAACTGAAAAGGTTCAACACCTTTTCCAATTTTGAGGAGAGAAAACTCGTCACGGGTGTCTATGCGCGAAATCTTTAAAGAAGTTTAATGAAGGATCATTGTTAAAATGAAATTATTTTCAATGTTTGGAATTCAAATTGAAAAAGTATAAATATATATACGTATATCTCTCTTTCTATATCTCTTTTTTCTCTCTCTCTCTCTTCATATATATTAGGTTGTCCAGAAAATAATGGCCATTTCAGGAAATCTCTTTTGAAATTGGATTTTATCATAGGATTTTTATTATATTTCAGGTAAACATCAACATGATTATTGATTTATATGTGCTCTTTAATAATTTCTTACTTTTTTCTTTCATAAAAAAGTTTTATGTGCCCATAATTTGGAATATGAGAAAAGAAGACTTACGATTACTTTTCCTGCATGAGTTTAAGCTTGGTAACAATGCTTCTCAAACAACTGCAAATATCAATAGGGCATGAGGAGAAGGCATAACAAGTGATAGAACAGTACGAAGGTGGTTTCGGACATTTCGTAGTGGCAATGAGAGCCTTAAAGATGAAGAAGGTAGAGGACGGCCATCTAATCTTGGCAATGAAAATCTGAGATCCATTGTTGAGCAAAACCCACGGCAAAGTCTCAGGGAAATGTCTCAGGAACTTGGTGTCAGCAGTTCAACAGTGTCGGACCATCTGAAGCAAATTGGCAAGGTGAAAAAGCTCGACAAATGGGTCCCACATGAGCTCAATGAAAATCAACAAGCTCGATGTTGTGAAGTGTGTTCGATGCTCTTTTTGCGAAACGTTAATGATCCATTTCTTGACCGAATAGTCACCTGTGATGAAAAGTGGATCCTTTATGATGATCGGAAACGATCAGGTCAATGACTTGATTGTGATGAACCACCCAAACACTTTCCAAAGCCAAAGTTTCATCAACGGAAGATTATGCGTACTGTTTGGTGGTGTGCAATTGGTGTTATTCATTACAGCTTTCTGGATGCTGATCAGAGCATCACGGCAGAGGTTTACTGCAATCAACTCGAAGAAATGCATAAAAATTGAGACCTGCTTTAGTGAATAGGCGTGGTCCAATCCTACTCCACTATAATGCGCGGCCTCATAATGCGAGAATGACACTGCAGTAACTCACAGACTTGGAATACGAAACTTACCACATCCTCCTTATTCTCCAGATCTTTCAACCACGGACTACCATTTTTTTTCAAGCATTTAGCTGCTTTTTTAAGCAACAAAACTTTCAGATCTAATGCACTGGTTGAATCTTTTTTCAAAGATTTCTTAGCATCTGAACCAAAGAATTTTTATCAACGAGACATGAATGATCTAGTTGATAGATGGCAAAAATGCATGGCTGTTCAAGGATCATATTTTGACTTATTTCAATGTCTAGTGTCACCTATTCGATTAATAACTTTTTTTCTCTAAAATTAGCTATTATTTTCCGGATAACCATATATATATATATATATATATATATATATATATATATATATATATATATATATATATATATATATATATATATTTATATATATATATATATATATTTATATTTATATTTATATATACATATGTATGTATATATATTAAATATTACATACTTATTTACTGCGGGTGCCCGTAGGAATCGTTAATAGAAAACTCGTCCTAGGAAAACATCTATTTTTGCTAGGTTGATGAACTGATGCATAATAAATAAAATATCGATTAAACCCCCATTTTATGACCGTTTCTGTAGAATATATGTTTTTAAAGAGACAAAACAACCATAACAATATTTTATATATATCTTGTCTATCGTTGTTTTAAAAAATATCAAATCAACTTTCTTAACTGTTTATTTTCTACCTTGCTTTGTAAGTTTTTAATGTTTACCTTATATTCGAGCGTTTATACATTTAAAACAAGAAGAAGCCGAGTGTTACTTTAGAACGAACACAATGGCCAGCATTAGAGTATTTCATCTTCGAGGTTTCAATATTCACTCAAAAATAGAAAACTGAAGAAAATACTGGGGTAGATTTAGTTTTTAAATATCCCTCTCCAATATGTATGTATGTATATATATATATATATATATATATATATATATATATATATATATATATATATATTTATATGTATATATATATATATATATATATATATATATATATATATATATATATATAATAAGGGAGAGGGAAAGCTTTCTGAAAATATGTCTCCCTAAAAAACAAAACAATAATCAAGAACAAAATTAAATTAAATCGTTTGTTGAATTACGAAGATAGAGATTCCGATAATTAAGAATATAACAGGGAATGATTCAATAGTTCTCTGGAATTTCACTTAATTTTATTTTGTTTTTTATTCGATTAATTTTTTGGTAAACTTTTATAAATTAGGTCCACGTTCACTATATTTTAAGTGACGATTTTATAGGTTTTCGACTACGCCGAGTAAAACGATCTTATTTTATTTTTTAAAGAGACAAGTACTTTTCGGGATGTAAAGACCTGTATTATGCACTGCAATACACTGACGTCTATTTTTGTACGCACATGCGATAAACACATCTATTTTCTGCGACCGACACTGCCATCTTGCGAAAACAGATCCATTCTTATTTTGATAACAGATGAATTAGTAATTCATATTCATGTCAAATATAATTACGAATTTTCACTTCCTTGATTAATTTGATGTTATGAATTCTTTTCGGAATAAACAATCCTAACCTCCCCATGTTAGGTACGGCTTTACGAATAGACCCCCCCCCCAAACTCCTTATGTTTTAAAAGGCATTTCGAAGTAGACACCTTCACTTCCCTCTGTTAAGAGTGCCTTCGAAAAAAAATCGAGGATAGTATATTTACCCCAAATGTAACTGTGATATCCGCTAACCGCATACTGAAAAACCTATAAATGTTGACAATTTATTTGTGGGCGGTGAGTTAGCGCGTATGTACACATATGCCAACAAGTGAATTACAATGCATAATGCAGGTGTTTATATCCCAAACCCTTCTTGGCCCTGATAAATTTAAATGAGGTTTTATTATGCAGCATGAACGCATATCATTTGTAACACAACTGTTGAGCTGGACCTAATGTAATAATTTACATGTTTTTTTACTAAAACTAAATGGACACACTCATTGTTTAAAAAAAACTTTACTTCTATTCAAGAATCATTTTCATTCCAGTTTTATGGTTTATTGTTTTGTTTTCGAGCAAACACTAAGAAAATCGCATTTATATGTTTAAAGATAAACAAGTCAAACTTTTTGTAAAAGAATATTATTACGTGTAGACACTTTTAAAAACTCTATCTCCTTCAAGAAATGAGGTGTTAATCTATATTTATTCTATCCAAGTTTCTTTCCAAGCAAGATGGACGTGATTTCCATGGACGGACTTTCCGTAGACAAGTCTCCCTTAATTTGTATAACTCTTCTGATGTATAATTGTTATCTAGCACGTTATCTTATTCCTTCATTCTTGTTTAATTGTTAAATTCCATTAAGCCAGTTTTTTTTCTATATTTTCATTTTGTATAATGCTGGTCATTATCTTCGTCTGAAGAGAAACATTTTT
Organism: Euprymna scolopes; assembly: GCF_053919585.1. NCBI lineage: Eukaryota > Metazoa > Mollusca > Cephalopoda > Sepiida > Sepiolidae > Euprymna > Euprymna scolopes. Next base: position 8,161,241 of record NC_136489.1, read on the forward strand.
TCCAATGCTATTGTTTAAAGATTTTTTTCTTAAATTTTCACTTAGCGTTTCATTATGCCTCTGAGTAGAAGCAATTAAAAAAATCTATATAACTTGTATTCCACATCTTTCAATTCATGTTAATCTACACATTCACAAAAAAAGAAGCTGCCAAAAAAGTGTATGGTAAAGTAACGGTAATATGTGTCCAAGAGAACTACTATTATTTTCTAATGGAATTTTATCTTATCATCGAAAGAGTTTGAAGAATGACGAAGTACCTTCGTATGATGCTTAAAATCAATCGTAGATATTTTAAAAGTTTATGCATTTTTCTGAAAGAAAATACTACGATAAAAAAGAGAAACCTTGCCTTAATTGCAATAAATATATTTTTGTAACTCACCACCTGGTTCAACTCGCGTAGTGAGCATCAGTGAAATAAATGCTGAAAAAAAGCTACTTAAATAGTATATTATATAACATTTTATGTGAACATATGCAATAATTTTGTATGTAAATATATATATATATACATACATACACACCAAACACACGAATAAGATATATGTGTGTGCGCGCGTGTGTGTGTGGTGTATTGCTATATAGCTAGATAGATAAGCATAGAGATAGAAAGATATGCATGAAGTTATGTTTATACAAACACGTGCGCACCACCCCACATATATATATATATATATATATATGTATATATATATATATATATATATATATATATATATATGTATATATATGTATATATATGTATATATATATACATACATATATATATATATATATATATATATGTATGTGTCAAATACACATTTTTCTAGAATACTGGTTTCAAGCTTATAAGGACTTTTTCTGAGCATGGAGATGATGTTCATTTTTTGTATATAATATTTTGTTTAAATATTTCAAGCGGTCTTCCGGTCTTGGTCACAAAAATATCTAAATGAAAATGAAATAAGTTAAAAAAAAAAAACACTGTAAACGTTTATTTTGGGCAGCGTTCATTCTTTGCAATAATGTTCGAATGAGTCCACGTGAATTATTTTAGCTGTTTGTGAGAGAAGAATGTTTTATTTTTTTTCCATTTTTTTTATTTAAAAAAAAGTCAACTTATTATATATATATATATATATATATATATATATATATATATATATATATATATATATATATTGTCGCCCGAAGCCGTTTTCTAGTTTTACACTTATAGGACAGGCTAGAAATAGCGATAGTACAAAGTAGGTGATTCAAACCTCAGAGAAAAGCGTTCTTCATATTTCATATTGTGGTTAATCAAGCAAACATTTACATGTATGAATTATAATCTGCTGAATCTTTATTATAAATTATGCATATATTAAAATTATCGCTCATAGTAACAAGTAATCTAATCGCTTACCAGAGAGCTCAACCCAAGATGGCGTGGAGGCAAATGCAATTATGAACAGAATGTGTCACATCGGGTCACTGATGTTCCTATAAGCAGACACTAATTGCTGTTTTCCCTTCTTCGAAGCTAAACTACCACGTTCTTTTAATTTTGTTGTCGCTATCATTTTGCTGCTGCTGGTGATTCTGATACCATGTTCTGTTTCTTGTAATGCCCTATCTCCATGGTAACGACACACACGGTCCATCTTCAAGTCTTTGCTCCGTGCAGGGAGTAATTAATTTCAGCCTCTAGCCCCAACCTTCAATCCTTGTTAACCTCTGCTGCCGCGGTAATGTCTCCTTTTCTTAGTTACTTTTTTCTCTTCTTAATCAGATATTGGTTCTATTCTTCAAAATTGAAGCAGTGTTCTCTTGTATATTCTGTTCCATGCTGGTTTCCATTCCTTCTTTTATCTAATAATCATTCATCCCCATTTTTTTTATTTTGTTCTGTTGCTGTTTTTTGTGAATGAATTCTTGTTTTTTTCCTTTTAAGATCTGTTGTATTTTAATGGAGTAAACAATAAAATATTCAGCGTTTTTTACACAGTGTGAACTGATGTTTTTACAGTGATTGCACACGTTGTAATATTGCCCATGGTTATCAAGTAGGACAAGAGAATATTATACCCACATATAATTCACATATAATTTTACACCCGCATATAATTCACTCTAATCAATGTTTTATGTTTCTGATTGTAAATTATTTATCAATTCCTTCCTACTGAGATATGTATCTTAATTTTAATCAATTTTTAATCGAAATCTATTTTAATGTTTATTTTGTACAGAGTGTTTCCTCCTTGATTTTTATCGTTATACACCTTTTTCAACGACTCTCTCTGTTAAAATTGAGAAACTGTCTGTGAAAATGAAAAATACCACGACAAAAGAAATAAAAATGATAGACAAGAGATTTCTGAAATTAAACGAACTAATACTCAACCTATTTTAAGTTTACTTAATTTTCATTTCATGCCTGACAAAGACATGAGAGTCCAATACGTTTAACACATAAAATGACTTAATAATGTCAGTTCCTCAATGTGGCACCTCGGAATGATAGATTTACAATATGAAACCACCAAAGTATTTCCATTGCAGCTTCAATAAACACACACAAACACACACTATATATATATATATATATATATATATATATATATATATATATATATATCTATATATATATATAATTGCAAAAGTATCCGTCGTGACTGGGTGCAAAAACAGCCTACAGAAAATGATTTATTAAGGTATGGCAGGTTATGAAAAGAAAGGTTTGTAAATTTGGTTTGAATTTGAGAGTATCACAACCAAAGCAAAATATGATGAATGTAAAAATAATATAGATAAACCCAATAATTTATTATACCATACGTGTATACATTGAAACACTTATAAAAATAATCTTTGGATCTATAGTAAAACACTTTGTTAAACTTTTTGCCATATTTCCATCCCATGGAGTTCAGACGCGAACGAACATTCCATAATTTATTATACCATATTTCTTCAAACTAAAACATAATTATCAAAGTATACTTACGCAGATAGATATGAAAATTATTTATTAAAGTGTGTGCATATTTCCATCCTATGAAGGTTATGCCCGAACGCAGACCCCACAATCTTATTATACCATCCCTATTTAAGTTAAAACATACTTATCAAATTATTATTATGTACATCTATATAAAACACACTTTTAAACATGTTTTTTTTATTTTTTTTTATTTCCATACTTTGTGCAACAGGCGCAAACACAGACCCCTCAAATTTAATGGACCACTGTCCTGCCAGATCTAACATACCCATTCCTGTGTCTCGATATCCCTTCTATCAATATATGTAATCGTATTTTTTAAATAGTCAACCATATAGGAACTTGTTTGTGACCAGACACACATCCCTTCAGCTTTACATACATATATATATATATATATATATATATATATATATATATATATATATATATATACTTATATATATATACATATATATACATATATATATATATATATATATATATATATATATATATATATATATATATATATATATATATTGGGGTGAAGGTGCGTGTTCGTAAGGAATGTATTTTGTATAGAATATAAGATAAACTTATATTCATGGTTACATATATAGGTTTATCCAATTTTATCGATTGTATCATTAAAAAAACGCCGTAATATAAGAATGTGTTTTTATTACACCATGGATAATTCAAATACGTAATTTTCTAATAAAAACAAAACGTGCAATTACTTATAATCAAAATTAACATTCTGACGAGAAGGATATATTTTCAAAGTACAAGAATGAATGTTTTATTTCTACTTTTATTTAACGTATATATATATATATATATATATATATATATATATACCTAGACTTTAATAGATGTATAATACATTAAATCATATAGTATGTAAGTATTTGTAATGTAGGATTTGGAAAATTCACTGTCATTATATTTAAACGTGCATATACGAGGGGTGTGCAATAAGTAATACCCCTGCCCCACTTCCCATAGCAGTAGAGCAACGAAACTTGACACATATATTAGTATTTCTCTATAAAGGACCACTCAGAGTTATGCATTTCTCCCATCGTTTGATGCAGCTCTGGAGACCGTTTTGTAGAACGCCCCACATTGGTCCTCACACCACTACGTGACTTCAGAAATCAAGACTGTATCATCTGGGAAACGCTTTATGGCAGACACATTATGCATATACAAATGTTCATGGATGATATTTTCCACAGACCCTGTACTAGTCTTGACATCTTGGGCTATTTGGCGAATAGTAATGCACCGATCTTCCAACATGGCAGCCTCAACTTGGTAGACAGATGCCTCATTAATGGTAAAAGGGGGCGACTTCTTCTTGGAGGTGTTTCCACAGACTTCCAACCACGTTTGACTTCACAATTCCAGCGTTTTAAAATACCATATGATGGGGCATTATCACCACAAGTTTCTTTCATTTCATCAAAAGTATCCTCTGGTGTTTGTCTTTTCAAATACAAAAACCGGATCACTGCTCGACATTTAACAGGCTCCATTTCACACCTGACTCAGTTCAAACACCCGCAAAACAGAAACCACAATTAGTTTGGAGCTGTAATGTACCACATAACCCGTAGAGATATAACCTATTGCACATGCAAAATTTCAGCTAGATCAGACAACTGGAAGTGGGTCAGAGGCATTACTTATTGCACACCCCTCGTATGTATATATATATATATATATATATATATATATATATATATATATATATATACTTAATATATGCTTTGTGAATAAACTACTACTTTTTATTTCGTTTTATAATCTTCGTTTCTTTTGGTGATGTGTACTCATCAACTCAATTTAATCCCTACACATTTCACATATCCTTCCCTTACTCCCTAATCTTTACCTTTCACCTTTTCTATTTCATTGCTAAAACCTTTTATTATTATTTCTCTTCTCGTCACTTGTACTCAACTGTCTCTCTCCCACGCTCTTAAACAACGACAGCGGCCTATTTACATTGAATGCATCAACCACCATTGCACTCTCTGTTTCACATGTCCATTCCATTCAAATACTCCACTTCATTCCTACCATAGTCGACAATTCATTGCATGTGCAGACTCGAAAACTTTTGAGAGGTAGTGTCTGTCTGTCAGCTTTAGTTTGAAATAGAATGTGTTATCTTTATATTCACAATTAGATATGCAAATTATCTTTCATTGCTATTATTTTCTATATGAAAGGTTTCAAAGTAAAAGGACATTAACTTTTGTCTCTGACATGCTTGGGATATGTGTGTTTGTCAGTCTATTTCATTCATATATAATATTTGTCACCCAATAATACGTAGGTTAGCAATCGAATATGTGTCTATAAATCCAAAACTCGATTTTACGGACGGTATTTATAATTGAGCGAAATATATAAGGTTTCACCCTTTAATAATTACTAATTATTGTTTACATACCATTTTTTCTTTCATATGAATCCTGATACATCATATTGTCTTTCCTATTTTGGAACCAAATATGTAACCTAATTGCCCTTATTTCCTCATGCTTACGTTCATAAAATAATATCAATGTGTATTGCGGGCTTAAGGATCAGATATATGACTTTCTTTCACGGTTATTTTTAAGTAATATTTTTCATATTTTTTTACTAAGAATTATATATTTAATATATCTTCCAGTGTTTTCTTCAACATATCTTCCATGGTTTTCATTTCACTTAGGTTCTCAGTGAAAATTAGTATGTGAACTGTTGTTATTATTCACTGAAGCTTAATTTTGCTATATTTTTGTGTCATGTCTGTTTCTAATAATTTTACTCTTTTCTGCATTTTTGTTTAATATTATGTAAGAATGCAAATGTATTGTGCCAAATATCATGGCATTTTAAAATAACAATATTTTTCTTTTATTTATCGTAGCACATTCTAAACAGAATTGTTATTTTTTCAGCCATACCTATGTTATATAGATACTTCTTATTTCACTGACTTATTTTAAAACCTATACTAAGTTGGGTTGAGAATCCTTACTTTTAATATATCATTTTCATTGTTCTGTATCGTTTGAGTTTTACATATTCGTAGGATTTAAATATCATTTTCTATTTATTAGTTTCAAACGGGAGACTATTCAAACAAATCATCAGAATTTAATGGTGGGAAAATCTACACCCTACAAAATAGAAATTCATAATTGGATCGAAAAAGAAATAGATCCTTCCATTGTTTAACATTGGCTCACAATGAACAGCAACGCCAACATCGGAATATATATACATTTTTACCTTTGGCAAATGTATCATCATTTCTATGATTGGCGTAAGTCTTTAAAACCTTGTCTTTGTAATATAGATGTTCTGGATTCGTTTTTGAGGTGTTTGCAATATCATTTTCGTCGTTCTGTTAATGAAAATATAAAGTATGTATATCATAGACTTCTAGACAAGGCATGAATCCATCTTATGTTAGACTTTTAAATAGTGCACTTAAATTTCCAAACTCATTAGGAATAAATAATTGATTGGTAGTTAACGACCGCGGAAATAATATCAATTATTCTATTAAAAAAATGGCCATTGATAATGAGAACAAAATAAAATGACGAAAGCATGATTAACGATATCGCCAAAAGAAATACAGAATTCATTATTCTAATCTGGACTTTTATAGATGTCTAATATATTAAATCATATAGTGTATAAGTATTTTTAATGCATGCCTTTGAAAATGTACTTTTTTAGGTATTTATATATGGAAATCAGATTCAACTAATTATGAATATATTTATCGCACATACATTCTTAGAAATATTGTAATCGTTAAGCGCGCAGATAGAATAGGCTAGACTTGCAATATTATTTAGTTTGTTCTCTCTGTTTATTTTAAATAGTTAAAAGCATCTGCCTGCACTTAGCGCTGACGAATACAATGTAACGTTAATGAGATGCAGTGAGAACCTTCTGGAAGATGTCACCCAAACAGTCACCAAACGCTAGACAAATACGAGAACTGCGACAACAAAAATCGATAGGAAAGTTCACACGTGAACAGAAGCTTTTTATGAAATGAGAATTTTCAATGCGTAACCTCGCCTCGAACGAAATATTTATTTTGCACTTTAGAATCTCTGTAACATGCAATATAATTGAACGTAATCACACACAGATGCATACACTCAGTAAGAGTAAAATATATAAATAGTGTATGTGTGTATGCAGTTGAACATCTGATCGACAGAATGCTGAATGTCTATTATATTAAAACATACTTTTAATGATAACAAGAATAATTGTTAATATTGAAACACTAGGAAGAATATGTAAAACACTTATATTTTTCTCGGGGATAATTAGTTAAGGATACTTAAACTACTTTGTCCTGAATGTTATACGAGCTGGCTTCCATAAAATAATATTTTCTGCTTATTTTCTTACAGTAGTGAAATATTATTAATAAAGAAACACTTCGAAATTGTTACGTGTTAATAGCAGAAACGGGAATTGCAAATATACTGGTGGTCGAAGGAAAAATGCATCTACATACGGAAATGAATCTCTATTAGATGAAGGAAAAAGTTATGGGGGAGAAAAATAGGTTATCAGCAGGATAATGGCCCAATCCACATTACTCGTTTTACGGGCAAGTGTTTTTAGAATAAAGAAATCACTGTTCTTCCTTGGCCAGCGTTCTAATCCGAATTTAATGATATCTAAAATGTGTGTGAATATCTAGTGAGCATTGTTTACGTAAATTGAAAACAATACGATTCGATGTATTACGTTAAAACGGCAATAGTTGGTGTATGAAGGAGCGGGCCCAAGGATTAACTTGCAAGTCTGGTTTCCAGTATGAAAGACAGAATTGAAGTTCTTATTAACAATGGGGAAGCAGCAACTATAAGAGTACATTTGTGTCGAGAATTTTCTTTTATTTGAAAAGTTTTTTTTTTATTAGTTTCTAAAGATTTACCAGCACTTTCTTGTTAAATTTTAAATAATTGCTATGTAAATGTATCCGGTTCGCAATTTTATTGATTTTGTTCGTTTAAATAAAGTATTTCATTGTTTTAAGTACCGATTCATTAAACATACCAGCAGAAAGAAAACCCTCTGAGGTATGGGTGTGTCTAAAGCTATGCTTAGCACTATATATATGTATATATGTACATATATATACATACATATATATATATATATATATATATATATAATTAGAAAACTCAAATGACATTTTAACGATGTATGTAACCCATTGTCCGGTTTACAACATCCGGTTGCGCATGCGCGCATGACTTGCCCACTGAAATATTAACGTTAATATTTCGAAATTATTATTTAATATGGAAAGAGTGGGGTTTAAAATAACTTAAACCTAATAGAGAAATGAACGATGAAACAGTATTAACAATTATTTATTTGGAAAAGTTTAACGCGAAAAAGAAACAAAAGCACAACAGGGACATATAAACGTTATTACTTCGAAATTATTATTTAATATGGGAAAGGTGGGGTTTAAAATAAACAAAAAAAACAACAGTTGGGACGCTGAAACATTACCGTTTTTATTAACATGGGAAGAGTGGGGTTTAACATGAAAAAAACAACAGAACAATTGGGGTGCTTAAATATTAATGTTATTATTTCGAAAGTATTATTTAACATCGCAAGAGTGGAGGTTCAAATAAACAAAACACAAAAGAACAATTGAGACGCTAAAATATTAATTTTATTATTTCAGCAATATTATTTAACATGGAAAAAGAACTTAAACGTAATACAGAAAGTAACGATGTAAAAACGCAGATACATCAACATTTAAATGTAACTATAATAGATGTTATGGTATCTATTCAGTGCCCATTTACCTATAAGTATGACCAACCACTTATAATTAAGTAACTGTATTAAAAAAAACATAATGAATTATAATAAATTTTCATTTCAATTTACTTTCATAGAAATTTTTCTGTTATGTCAAAAAAACTATTTTCTTTACGTCACAAGTGTCACGCTCATACATGAATTCCATAGCCCATATAACATACTGACACGTTGTAGTCTAGTATATATATATATATATATATATATATATATATATATATATATATATATATATATATATATATATATATTCATATTTGCGCTGTTGTATCTTTCCCAGTTAAATCGGACCTAAGTTTAAATATGAGTAAGCATAACATATTGGAAATACATGCTAGAACGATAGAATTTTCGCTCTAACCATTAAAATTCTACAGCTTTATTTTAACACTTTTATTGAAAAACTCAATTAAGGTAACTTGGTTATGTAGTAGAAGTGATAGCTATTATATGTAGCCAGCCTCCTTCAATTTCAACTACTGCCTCCATATAGGTCTGGAACGCAGAGCATGCCTTTTGCACAAGCGCTAGGAGAGGTCGCTGACCCGTCGGGAGGTGGCGTCGATCAGGCTGCCTTTGCTTTTGTGGGAGGTCATGTAAGTGAGGTTCTCAACGTATCGCCAAATGAAGCATTCCAGGACTTTCAGGTCGGAAGAGAAGGGGGCTTTCAGGGAAGGGTACAAAGTTGTAGCCTACCATATGAAGCCAAGTTTGAGTCTCTGTGGACGTCTTAAACGAGACATGTCGCCACACCCAGAGTGTGCAAGCGGCAAGCTGATTGCACAAGAGGACCATTACAATCTTCAATATTTTAATGATTGCTTTCAAGCCGATTTCGATGTCAGATGACATAATGTGGCATTTACTTAATCCATATAAAAACAAAAACCCTGGATCGTCCGATGCGTCAATCTGTATTCTCAAGCATTGAATCGTTCGAATTTTAATTCTGATGATGATAACAAGTAGTCTGTATAAAACTTTGTCCAGTAAAGATGTTGATCATTAAACATTTTGCCTCTTTAAAATATGATAAAAAAACCTCTTGGGATTTGAACACAACTAGAAAATTACAAGATGATCTGGAACAAATAATGAAAACTGAAATAGAAGCGTCTCGTCTTTTCAAGGGAAAGTGTTTTATGGTTCGAACTCATGTATATATATATATATATATATATATATATATATATATATATATATATAGTAATTTATAAAATATGTATGGCTATATTAATCTAACTAGCTCTACGTACGTATTGAGCACATTTGAAGTAAATACTTAAAGTTTACGCATAAATCTATACTTTCGTATATTAATGTAATGTGGGTAAATTTAGTAGTAAATTTAGTAGTTATATATACATATATATCCATATACATATATATATATATATATATATATATATATGAAATGCGATAAGATATATGTATGTGTGTGTCTGTTTAAAGATATTTTACTGATGAAGTTTTAAACTACTAGTCACATAAAACTTAAATTAAGAGGTAATAATAATCACATGCCAAGAAAGGTTTATAACGAATAACATATTTCTTTGGATCTGTGAATAATGCGTACAGAAATATGTAACCAAGTTCAAGTAAAAGAAAAAAAAAAATGTTAATTTAAACTTGGCGACATTTTAATAATTTTTGCGCATGAACAGTCATTCTTTCCTGGCAGGAAATTGCGATAATCGGTCGAATATCCGATATATATATATATATATATATATATATATATATATATATATATATATATATATATATATATATATATATATATATATATATGTATGTATATATATATATGTATATATATATATTTAGCCATGTGATTGATAATTTTAAAATCAAATTATAATTAAATTAAACATCCAAAAGCAGTCAAATACTACAGACTAACAACATATAAAAACCCTAAAAGGAACAAAGACACTGAGAAATTTGAAAATGATTTGATCAACCTGATTAAAAATATTAAATTTAAGAAAAACAAAAAATATGTCACTCCAATCCTTAAAAAAATAAATACATTTTCAAAATCTATTTCTAAAAGCCACCAAAATAAACTGATAGTACCGGCAGATAAAACTAGGAATTTGTACACAATAGACTATATTCAGTATAAAAATATAATATATAAAGAACTTAATACACATTACAGAACAACAAATAAGTCAGCACTAAATCGATAAATAATGACGCAAAAACATCTTAACTAAACTTAAAATAGATAAATACACGGAAATATCGGTACCAGGTACCCCGAGATTTACTTTAAAAGACCACAAACAAAGCTTTTATATTAACCCTACTATTAGACTCATCTGCCCCTCAAAATAAGATATAGGACTAGTTCATAACCACATGTTAGATAGAATTATCCCCAAAATAAAATCTGTAATAAAATACCCAATATGGCAATCTTCCAACCAAGTAATCGACTGGTTTTCTACCGTTCAAAATAAGAATAACGTTAAATTTCCTTCTTTGATATTGAATCATATTACCAATCTATATCACCGATCCTACTAAATGAGTCTCTATTAATGGCACGAAAATGAACTTATATAACTCAAGACGAAATTAAAGTAATACTTGTAGCTAGAGAGTATTTAATAACCTTTGATAATAAGTATTTGACCAGGAAAAATACCCCTAACCATTTCAATATTTTAATGGGCTCTACGGACTCGGCTTAGGTCACCGATCTAGTTGGCCTTTTCCTTTTTTAACGGAATCAATTGTATACTCCACAACAGTTCAAACTTGAAGGAGGACTATACAGAGATGATGCACTTTTCGTAACTAACTCTACAAATAATAATTACGAAAAAGCAATTAAAGCTCTACATAAATTATTTAAACATTATGGACTTAGTATAAAAAAATATAAAAATCGACCCTAATAAAAAAAAATGTTAATTTCTTAGACATAACCTTAAATCTATCATACACCTAACCAATCTCTTCTCTATGTCCACAATGAATCAAACCTAAATCAATATTAAAATCAATAGTTCCCAATATCGCTTTAAGAATTTCTAGACTGTCTTCTAGTAAATCCATATTTATCAAAAATGAAAAATATTACAATGAAGCCCTTAAAAACACTGAATAAAATTCGCAAATTAAATTCATAAATAAAAATGATAGAAACATAAACTGCATTGAAAATAAACCTATTAGGAGCGTAATAGCCTATGGCAATGTCTTCCCGTATACGAGTTAAGAAAAATTACCAAGGGACAAAAAAGACAAAACCACACCACAAATATTAGATAATAATACAAATTAACAAAAAAAAAACCCGTAAACGTAAGAATAGACATAAGGAGACCCTATGGTTCAACCCTCCATATTCCGAAAAACTAGAGACAAACTTAGCCAGATAATTTTTTAAAATATTATATAGGAACTTTAAAGCCCCCTTATAGATATCATAACATATTCAATAAGAATACAATCAAAGTGTCTTACTCTACTATGCCTAACAATAATAATTGCCCCCTACAAGCCTCATGCAAAATTAAAAAAATGTAATCTATAGCTGCACAGTATCAAAAACCCCAAATCTACACGGATCTATTAGCAACCATAACTCAACCACCCGATTACATAATGGCACCAACTTTAACCAATCTACCAATCAATTACAAACCAACCCACCATATAATAATCCTGCACCAGACCTAACGGAAAATAATCACAATAAACAAGAGCAATATATATTGGTTCCACATCTGGCGTAATAAAACTTAGAATTTCAACGCACATATATTCTTTTAAAAGTAACTCCGTGTCAAACCAAACTACCCTATCCAAGTATATTTGGCAACTCAAGAATAACAATATTTCTTTCAAGTTTAAATGACAAGTAATTGAATCTTGCAAACCATATACACCAGGAGATAAGTTCTGTGCACTATGTATAAAAGAGACCCTAAAAATGTTGAAATATGAAGATATAAAAAATACAACCACCCTATTAAATTCAAGAGAGGAACTAATCTTCACATGCTGTCATAAACGTTGGTTTAAATTTAATAAATATAAACCACCTTAAATCATTAAAATTTACTTATTAGTAAAAATAGATTATAATATTGTTTTATTATTCAGTAATGAATAAAGTTAGACTAATTATCTCCCATGCATTCTTTAATTAAAGACATATGACTAATTATTCCCCTTGCATTATTTAATTATACAAATGAGATTATCATCCCCTTTCTTTCGAGTTTTAAATTTTGGCTTTTTAAATCCAAAGTATGCTAACGGATATAAAACTTTCCACCAGCGTTCCTTTCGAAAATGGATCATTTCATAAGCCGAAAAGCTATAACACACATCTATATTATTGCTTTGACTTTAGTTCCTGAGTTCAAAAGGCGAAAAATAAAAAGGTAAATATTTGTATGTATATTTTATGTATGTATAGATATATGTGTGTATTTTATGTATTTATATATATATGTGTATATGTAAATATATATATATATACATTTATGTATATATATATGTGTGTGTATGTGTCTATGAGATTTATTAGAAAGATACTATTATAATATTGTACTTAAATCAAATTTAGATTTATAATTTTACTCTATTTTATTTCTATTTTTAACCCATATACATTTTCTTATCAAGTTAAATCCATACCTTTATTTTTTCCAGATACATCTGCCCTAATTTTCATGCTAGGTTTATTTATGGTGTCTTTTACATATACTAGAAACGCTTCTCAATATTTTGCTGATGAGGAAAGTTTGTTTGTTAAAAACACTGTATGTAAAACTTATTTTCCGTAACTAGATGTCTACCACAATGTTTTCCGAAACGATCGTACAAATTGGTATGTTGTTCTTGTACCTTCTTATGAGACGGATTTTTAATTTAATTATAATTTGATTTTTAAATTATCAATCACATTACTAAATATTACATTAGCTGTGGGATATTTACCTATCGAGCTTATTATATATCTAAATTACAACGAGCACTTTTTCTTTCCTGTATTTTAATAAAACTAATAATTTTACTATTACATTAAACTACACTCTTCTCTTTAGACTATTGTTCTTATCTCCTTTAAAATATATATATATATATATATATATATATATATATATATACGCGTGTAAATATATATATATATGTGTTGGTATACATATATGTATAATATATATATGTATGCGTGTATATATGTATATATATGTATATATACATATATATATATATATATATATATATATATATATATATATATATATATATATATATATATATATTATTTCCACAAACAAACAACGACGCAACTCACGAGAGCTATCACATTTAACAAACTGGAAGTCAAAGACACGTGTTTCGCCCACATTTGGGTTAATCACTTAGACACATCCGAACCCGTGATTTGAAGCCCAAGGGAACACTTTACCAAATGAGGGGACGCCACTACGCACAAATACGTCTATTAAGTTACACAGATCAAGCAAACCGCGGCAAAATTCCACCGTGGTATAGTCCTTATTCGCCTCGAAAGCGGATGCAGTCATCCACCCAACTATTACCCAAGTTGCTGTCTCATAAGTAGACATTTTCAACTCGCTAGGACAATGCCATCCAGTAATGCTAACGAGCGAGCAATTAGTAATAGCATTTTTAAAAATGCGATAGAGTATATAATAATTTCCACAGCAAAACAACGCCATAGCTCACGAGACGCATGACAGCCAATAAATAGTCGAGTTTTTCTCTAATTGTGGCTCATCATTATGGCATATCCGAACCCGGGATTCGAAAGTCGAACGTGTTCCATGCGAGACAAACACTCTACGAACTGAGCACCCCCACACAATTGTTTTCTCAGCCAAACAACGTTGTAGCTCATTAAAGATATGACAGAAACAATCTGGAAATCCAAGACACAAGTTTCGCCCTCATTTGGGCTCATGGCTTGGACCGAGTTCTTTAGTTACATTTTCGATTCTAAGAATTGAAAGGAAAGCGGCATGTTACATTTTTGATCTTAGGAATTGAAAGGAAATAAGGAATTAATGACAAGGGAAGAAAAATTATTAAAAAAAGGAGGGAGTGGTTTTTATAGTAGTTCCTTTAAGGAAATATTATAAAAATCATTTCCTTTTTTTCTTTCTATAATTTTTCTTCTCTTGAAATTAATTTATTCTGTTCTTTTAATGCCGAATTTTCGGAAAATCATAATTAAATTAGAATAACTTTAATACTATATTTGTCAAGTTTCGTAAAATATATCGATAATTCTAAAGATTAGTTGGTTTATTTTTCATTCTCTTTTTACTCACATACATCATCTGCCTTGGTTTCTAAGTTTTATTTCTGTTCTCTTATAAAGTGAGATTTTAGACACGAGGAAGTTATTTCGAATTTCATGCTTATTGATGAAAGTTAAAACCAAGGAAACGAATAGAAACATGCTTTAAACCCTTATACAGTTCATACAAATATGCCTTTGATTTCTAAATCGAAATTTACTACATTTACATTAAAGCAATTTAACATTTTCCATGAGTAATACTTAACTGCATTTGTCCATTCTCTAATTTGATGCTCTACTAATGTAAAATAAAATTAAAAAAAAAATGTATGTGTTGTTTCAATTATAATTGCCGGGATTCTATGGTGTTATTTTTTTATTAATTTATTACTGTATAGACGGTTATACATGCGTTATTTTTTACTATGAACCATATCCAGGGAAGCTGATGGTACTATATACCAATGTATTTTTCAATGAGAACAATCACCGACAATTTCGGAGGGATGAGTTATTGACTTACACACCATATAACACAAATTCACCTTAGAGGTTTTCCTGAATATTAGTCGTATCACTGAAACACTATATTTCGAAAGCGAGGTGAATCTGTCTCTCGGTGTAAATGTCGCCAGACTTACACGGCTCATTAAAAAGCGAAGTTTTTGACTTCTATTTATTAATAGGCATGAGAGTAAAGCAAATGGGCACTTATAAAAAACAACAGAAAAGAATTTTGAAAACGACTTTCAGTCTCTACGTGCATGGGACTATAAGTAGATGGTAATATATTAATACACTAAAATAAACTTCAGCTATATTTAAAAACTACATCCCCATTTCTCGTCCACCGAATGTTATAACAAATAACTATCAATCTTAGGGCAGATTTTAAACATCCATTAGACGAACATTCACTGAATACATGACTTAGAACAGATATATTGAGGGCATACTCAAGGTTGTTTCAAATTTGTTCTCAAATCTGTAAAAAAAATGATAGAAAATGCATCCTTTATTATTTTAAACTATATTTCGCTCATGCAGTTCATATTGGTGCAATATATAGGCTGCAACACCTATCACTAGCCTTTTCATCAACGACAGTGTCTAAAACTAATCTCAAATGAAATTTGTCTTTAAGTATACACCAATTAAATCTGATGCCTTATCGCCACAATATCGCACCACTCTCTCTGTTAAGTTGTAATTTAATGGCACGTGACCTTATTCCCATAATTGGTACTTATTCTTCCGAACTGGACTAGCAGCAAAATCCATCCCTCTCCGGTTGATATGCTTAATGGTAGAAAACCTTCAACTCTTAACAGTTTCTTCCTTCGCATGAATATCCTCTTTACTCCCGCTTTCCTAAGTTTATTGAACTAAAGAAGTCTGAATGTGATGTTTACAGATACCTTGCGGCTCAGTAGTCGGTCTTCGACATCATCCAAAATAATAGTTCGTTTCGATGCTCTTTTCGATGCATTAAAATTAACCAGCCATCTTTGTAACAACGCTCTCAAAAGCAGAAGATAGAGAATCAGAAAGATGTTGATCATTGCTGGCATTTGATAAGTTGCAATAGTTTTTTTTTTCTGCATAAACGGCTGCGAATGATTTTAGCATGTGATTTGAAAGATCATTGTTGAAGATCAGGAAGAGAGTTTGGGGTAACGATGAAAGCTTGGAGGACGCCAGCGATAATACTTTTGGTTTCCGATTTCTGTTCACAAATGATAACTCTACAACGAATTAATAAACTATTTTTCCTTAACAACACGAAACCAGTTCATGTAGCTGGTGCCAATAAAATGTTATTCATTTTTTAACGGATCGATTTCGAGATGAATGATTTTTCCTATTCCAATTGCCCGTCGATCCAATAAATTTATCACACATTTCCCTTAGAATCCGCATCAGGCCATCGACGTTGAAACTTTAAAAAAAAAGTCAGAGGGAGTGAACATTTAAAAGCTGATTAGAACAAGGCTACATGCCAAGCACAAAACAATTTTAACAAAAGCAATTTTTTCCTACCGATTGCTAAATATATATCCTATATTATGAATACTTTTGTAAAGATAATTTTAAGGAATATTTCATTAAATACCCTATACTTGGATTATTTTTCAAAAATGTCATCATTTCTAAATGCATAGTTTCAATGGGCGTATCTGACGGAAATTCATTTCAGACGTACCTCCCCACCGTACTGTATACTAATACACTATGGCTGACTGTGATATATTCCGTACATTCATATCTGATCTACATCTACATTCCATGTTTTAAAAGCATGTGTCCTCTATAGTATCTGACCTGACCGAATGGTTAATTGTAGGCATAGACCGATTTATACCATCCAAAATGTTCCAACCGAATGCTAACAGCCAGCCATGGTTCTCCCCTGAATATGCTGCTGACACCGCGCACAGAATTCACTTTTACCATAACTACCAACGTAATAGACGGACGGAGACTACAGCTGCTTTCAAAACTGCCAGCAACCACTGTAAAAGAGTAATAAAAACTGCAAGATACCTATATGTTCAGTCTGTTAAATCCAAAGTAGTTGAACAGCGGCTTGGTTCCCACCAGTTCTGGCAAATAGCAAACAGGAGCTTGAACAGGATCGTGCGTTCTATCCCAACTATAATCAATGGACCTGAGCTCATTTTTTCAATATCAGACAAGGCCAGACTATTTGCCCAGAACTTTGCAGTAAATTCTACCCTATGCGACAATGGCCATCAACTCCCTGTATTTCCTCCTATAATAGACAACATGCTATGAAACATACACATATCTGCCCGTGAGATCGCCAAGCTTATCAAGAACCTTGATTCCAGTAAAGCAACTGGCCTGACGGCATTCCAGTTATAGTGCTGAAAAAACTCCAACCAGAGCTTGCCCCATACGTACAAAACTGTTAAAGCGTTGCCTTAAGGAGAAGTGCTTTCCGACACCCTGGCAGACCTCATCAGTATGTCCTGTATTTAAGAATTCAGGTGATAAGTTATCTCCCTCTTAGTACAGACCAATAAGTCTCCTGTGTGTCATGAGTAAGTTGTTGGAATCCATATTAAATAATGAAGTAGTCAACCATCTCAACAGAAACCACCTTCTTAGTGACATGCAATATGGTTTCCGCTCTGCAAGATCTACAGCAGATATTATAAATGTTATGTCACATAGGATTAGTGAATCTCTTGACAAAGATTTCCTTTCCATGGCAATTGCTCTTGACATATCGAAGCCCTTCGATAAGGTATGGCATAAGGACCTACTTCACAGGATTTCCAGCTAGGGTATTACTGGAAATGTTTTCTCAATCATTAAATCATTTCTCTTTGATAGGTAAATAAGAGTAGTTGTTGATGGTCAGAAATCAGAGGCCCACAGTATTAATGCTGGAGTCCCCCAGGGTCCATCCTGGGCCCAACTCTGATCTCCCCAAAACATATACTAAAATCATTCGTTGACATCTATGTTGATGACCATCTATGGCAACACATCAAAGGCCATAAATGAGAAAGTTCTCTCTAATTTTCTCTCCTCTGATCTT
The DNA here is from genome assembly GCF_053919585.1 of Euprymna scolopes. Lineage (NCBI taxonomy): Eukaryota > Metazoa > Mollusca > Cephalopoda > Sepiida > Sepiolidae > Euprymna > Euprymna scolopes. The sequence continues at coordinate 8,179,952 of NC_136489.1, forward strand.
GAGCGCGTGGTACCAAGGGGGGAAGAGGTGGCTGGTCAATTGTAATGCATCCAAAACCAAACTTCTATCTTTACATAATCAACGCTCTGATCCCCATCTGGCATTAATTGAAATAGATGTCTCTCGTCTTGGGGAGTCTCCATGTTTTTTACAAGCTCCTGGGGTTGACCTTTACTCCTGATCTGAAATGGAACATACATCAAGTCTGTGGCCAAAGTCGCTGGGGAAATGGTGGGATCCTTCTACCTCTCCAGAAGATATCTCACTACTGATGCAATTCTCTATCTGTATAAAAGACAAGTACGTCCAAGGATGGAGTACTGCTGCCACATTTGGGCAGGAGCTGCTAAAACAGCCTATCCTTCCTTGACAGAGTACAAAATAGACTTCGTTGTTTAGTGGGGGATGCCCTTTTCTCTTCCCTGCAACCTCTCTCCCGCAGAAGAGACGTTGCGTGCCTCTTGTTTTATCGTTATTTTCATGGCAGGTGCTCGTCTGAGCTCCAATCCGTCGTCTCCACTCGCCAATATTTCACGAGAAACACCCGTCTGGCTGAAACTGCTGTCAATAATTTTCCTCACTCTTTATCTGTGCCTAAATCTAAACGTAGATTCCATGAGCAGATCTTCTTTGTCAGAAGTGCACGATTGTGGAACTCTCTTCCGTTCGCCTGTTTCCCACCTGACTACAACTTGGATGTCTTCAAATCCAACATAAACAAATTCCTGACGGACCGCCACCTTAAATAAGACACTCTATCAAATCTCCAATACTAATGATTACTACAATACTAGCTCATTGATTACTGTACATGCGATAACCCTTATCCTTCACTGACCTCTTGTCCTTGATAAGTGGTGACCCGCATGTAAAAAAAAAAATTGAAAGATTATTTTAAAGTGCCGTTTTTTTTCTGACCATTTTCATCATCTTGTTTTGTTTGCACATTAACCGCCATCTTTCTGCACCACAATGCAAATACAAATAACGCCACCGGCTTCTCCGTTATGCGGCGATGCATTTCACCGAGTTATTTACAAGATTCTGTATGGATTTCGCTCGAGGACACTAACCGCGTTGTCGATGAAAAAACTAAATTAGTTTTTTTTTTTTTTCTGGACATGTTATAGTTTTGTCGTTTTTGTATTCAAACGCACGATAATTTCGATAGTATAACGGCAGGTTATAACTTTTTCAAGAACGACGTGGGCAAGCCTTGAAGTATCAAGAAAAATTGATTTTGTACTGATGTTTTCATTTTGGAATCGAATAGATCCATCGTAATCTGCATTGGGCAAGGTAAAACGCAGAGTTAAATATTGCATCTATGAGTTGATGGCCACTTTTCAATTTTCATTAGCAAAATTTTTAAGTCAATACAATACGCTTAGCTGAAATAATGCTTTTCATACATTAAATATTTATTACAATTCTAAATTCTACGGTAACGCAACCAATATTGTGCAGGAGGTATAAAAGGGTAGTTTTTTGTAATTTTCTAATAGTGGCAAAATCCAATCATATTCGGGGTGATGCTTTCGGGTGCAGAAATATCTCTCTTGACAAAATAAACAAAAACGACTTCAAATTACATTTTACTATTTTTATCTCACAAACGATAAATTGACAATGCAGGTTTATACTAACTTTATACTAACGACAGTATTGTGATATGTGTTAGATACTGTTAAACATTCATAAAAAATCGTTTAGCTACAAAAATACAAATATTTTCTATTTTTCTCTTTCTAACAAAAATTTAATGAATCTTCTCTGATCAAAAATGCTTATCGATAATTACTCTCGGTATAACAAGATAATATGGACATTTTTTTCTCTGCTACAATATGCTAATTTTTATGTCTAATATAAATGTGCTCTTAATGAGTAACCTTTTTAAAGTAGCAAACTTTGCTAAACCACTAAATATATTGTTCCTTCGGATACCTGACAAAACATCATCCTGAATAAGTTTCATGACACAATATTTTATAATCATATTTATTGTGAACTACAATTTAAACGTAAAACTTTGTAGACATGAAGTGAAACAGTATACTGTAGATATTCCATGCACATAAATAGATGTTCGCACACTACTGAATAACTTACTATTCATGCAGAGATTTTTAACATGTTTTAAATATGCATACTACTTAGGACAAACCATAATATAAAAACATATCTTCTTTTTTAAACCAGATTCTGTATCGTAATACGGATATTTGGATAATTTTGTGCCTCTGAATTTGATTAAACAATGATAGAACGAACAATATTTTGAATTCAAAACAGATGATTAGGGAAGAATTAGGAATACATATAATATGCTTCTACAGAATATGTTTGTCCGGTTAGAATACTTTATTGAATGTTCACCCCAAACATGGCACATTGCCACTTTCATGTATGGGGTTATTATTAGGGGCCTACGTTGCAAGGCCACTATGTAGGTAATTTAGCAGTAAGATGTATGTTCACATTACACTTAAACTCCTGCATGTCAGTACAGTTGAGAAAGTAGTAAATCGGAAGAGAATTCCAAAGTCTAGCAGTTAAGGGATAGAAAATATTAGAATAGAATGCCTTCCAAGTTTTAGGGATCTCTACTGTGTTAGATGTTTGTCGGGTTTTAGGGATATCTACTGTGTTTGATGTTTGTCGGGTTTCTCGGAGGTATTATCTTACAGCGGGCATAGAAACTTGTAGTTCGTCGAAGAATCCACCATTAAAATACTTGTAAAACAGGTAGAGAGATGCAACATTTCGTCGATAGGACACGGGCTGAAGCTTAGATGACAGTTCGGGAACTATTAGGTTGGCGAATCTCTTTTGGGCCCGGTCCAGGAGTGAGAGACTAGTAGCAGGTGCATCAGCCGAAATGTGAAAACAAATTTCCATACATGAGCGAATAGTGGACGTATTTAAGTACAGGATACATTCCGGCATAAATAACTTTCTAGCAGAGTAGAGAGATAGTTCACCCTTCTTGCAACAGCCGTGGCGATTCTCTTAATAAATATGTATTAACTCATGTTCCCTGTGAACGTTAGTACGAGGAGTTTGAAAGTAGTAATTTCAGGTAATGTATCTTAAGCCATATGTATTGGTGGTTGTGAAGGTTTTGTGTAATTATTGAAGGAAACTAGTTTAATCTTGCCAAGACTAAATGTTACATTAAGTTTCTGACCCCACTCAACTACAGATTGGAGGACTTTCTCTACAATTTCTGACATTGCCTTGAATATGTGTTCATTTGTTCCCCCTCCGTACTTGTTATAGAACGCAATGTCGTCAGCAAGTGTACCCATCTCAGAAACAATTTTTCGTAGAGGTCGTTTATAAATATCTGAACTAGTAAAATTTCAAGGATCCACCCTCTAGTGACACCCGCATATATATATATATATATATATATATATATATATATATATATATATATATATATATACACTTGTGCCCGATATTATTCATACCCCTCGGATCTTTGAGATTTCTATAAGAATATTGCTCAAACCAGAAGGTAGACAATATTAAAGGGATTTCAAACAATAAATCAAGCATAAGCATTTAATTTAAACTCAACAAATAAATAAATTATGCAAGTTTGAAACATTATACAAAGAAAAACAATAATGGCACTAGTTCAAAATTATTCATACCTCTCTTACTAATAGTCAATAGCATGCCCTTTATTCTTAATAACTGCCTGTAACCGTTTGGGATATTTATCAACAAGGTTTTTACAAGCATCAACACTGATTTTTGACCATTCTTCAATGCAGTAGTTCTCCAAATCCCTCAAATTTCTAGGTTTCCGCTTTTTAACCTCAGTTTTCAATATGTGCCAGAGGTTCTCGATATGGTTCAGGTCGGGACTCTGGCTAGGCCATTCCAAAACATTAATTTGATTATCCTCAAACCATTTCTTGACTATTTTGGCAGTATGTTTTGGATCATTATCCTGTTGAAGGACCCAGTTTGGTCCTAAATGGAGCTTCTCCGCCTCCTGTCTAATGTTTTTCTGGAGTATCTCCAAATATTGCTCCTTCTTCATGGTTCCATCTATCTTGACCAAACTACCTGGACCACTAGCCGAAAAGGAGCCCCAAAACATTAGGCTACCACCACCATGTTTCACCGTGGGTATGGTGTTCTTTGGGTTGTAAGCTTCTCCTTTCTTCCTTCAAACGTAAGAAGCATCCATATGGCCAAAAAATTCAATTTTTGTTTCGTCAGTCCACAACATACTTGAGAAAACGGACTCTGGAGAATTCACATGGGTCCTAGCAAACTTTAGACGTGCTGCAAGGTGTTTTCCGGTGTGCAATGGAGTCCTTCTTGGTCTTCTTCCTTTCAGACCATTTTCATGCAGAGTCCTTTGCAATGTTTGCCTTGATATTTTTATGCCAGAAGACTCCAGATTTTCTAAAATGTCCTTATTAGTGGTGGTTGGATTTGCATTAACACTTCTTACAATATTCCTGGTGGCTCTAGCAGACAGTTTCCTTTTCCTTCCTCTACCAATCAAGTTGTTTGTTGTGTGGTGGCTCTGGAATTTTTTGATGATGCTCTGTACTGTTGCTGTAGGGACCTCAAATTTCTTGGAAATTGACTTGTAACCTAAACCATCCTTATGTGAATTCACAATTTTAGTCCTAAGATCATTACTAAGCTCCTTTTTCTTCCCCATTCTAATAATTTTTATTCTTTTATTGGTTTTCAGTTGATATCATTTTAATTTCTGAAAAATGCAAAAAACGAAATGAAATTAATCAAAGGTTGTATAAAAGCATTCAAAATAAGAATCAAACAGAAAACAAACAGTCAGAAACTCGATTAATACGGAAAAAATAAGGGGGTATGATTATTTTTGAACATTGCAGATTTTATAAATAGCTGTATATTTCTTTAATTACAAGTATCCCGAGATTTTAAAATGACGAAAATGATCAGAAGAGGTTTATTAAGAATATGTATCAATATGGACGTAAACAATAAATTCTTACAAAAGTTACACCTAATAAACTTAATTTTCAAGGGGGGTATGAATAATATCGGGCACAAGTGTATATGTATATATATATATATATATAATATAATGTTTTGACATACCAATATCGAGGACAACATGGATGCTTCTCTTAAAATATTATGTTGAGTATTCGTACTGCAACTTATTTTCATTTAATGACTACCGTGCTATCCCCTGTCAAACGACTTAGTTATATATAAAGCTACTGTTCTTCCCTCCCTTGCCCTATTTATTGCGTTAAGAGATTACAGATAGAATATCTGCAGAAGAGCAGGTTTGTCTAAATAAATATTGATAGTCAGACAGAGGTTTAGCAACTCTAAAGTTGGGACATGGAGCCTGATTAATTATAGATTCACATATTTTGGCGAGAAAATGGAATGAGGCTAATTGGGCGATAATTTAATGGGTCAGTTATTTTCCCAGACTTCATGTAAACTGGTAACACAGAAGTAGTTTTATAGCAGTGAGAAAAACCTGATTCGTAAGGAAATTTGTTGAAGAGTTCGAAGAACTAGACCAAACTCGGCGGCACACTTTTCTATATTAAAGCTTGGATGGGATCAGGTTCACGTACTTTTGAGATGCCAAGGGTTGTTATGATTTCATGCATTTTAGAAGTAGTGATTTTAAGACGACCGAGGGTAGTTTCCGACCTCCAAAGAAATCAGGGAGGGGGTGGTTTGCTGGGTCCACAGTAGAGTTTCGGTTGCCGTGCATTACAATTTCATGTTTGTCGGAATTGTTGTTTGCCTATTATATTCCTCACTGTTGTAGACTTTCCAGAAATCATCAATTCCTACTTTCCGTGCTTCAATGCGTTTTCTGGTCGTTTCAATATATTCTTTCTTAGCTGCCAATATTTCGTTCTTACAATTGCTTCCACTTTCTATAATATTTTGTCTGTTTGTACTTGATTTATTCCTGAGAAATCTGCTGTATGCATTTTGCCTCTGAGCAATGGCAACTACGCAAGTAGAAATACACCATTGTGAGGAGTGGGGTAAACATTAGAACTTCCATGTGGGAACAAGCGATTATATTGTACTTTTAAATATTCAGCGATTAAATTTGCGCAGTGTTCCGAAGTGAAATAACACACTTTTTCATAGAGCATCTCATGTGATCTCTAATAGTGTCCCAGTCAGCCTTATTGTGGTACATTATCGTTTTACGTAATGACTCTCCAACTTGGGGTCGAAACTGTAGAGTGGTGTCTATCAATATCACAGTATGATCAACATTCATGAGCAAGCAATGGGTATTTGTTACAAAATACTCATGTTCACCATATTTTCTTTTTACTCATTTAGTTAGGTTTTCTGATCCTGACGGTCTGGGAGACGGGTCGGGAATGTGAATGCCTGTGTCAAAGAATGGGGTATAGAAAAATTATAGTCGATGCTACCTGCTGTGGCTGTGGAGATAGAGAAACCAGCCCAATTATGTTAAAGGGGATAGAGAAGTGCAAGTTAGATTCACTATGTGTAAAGCCGCCCGTGGAGTTTGCTAGGAGAAATGATTCTACATCATCTAAATGAGATCCAAGTCCACGGATATGTGTAAATGCAAGCCTCAATGGAGGAGGGGGAATCGTTTTTAAAATGTCTGTTTTGATCCTTATTTTTGATTAAGATGTCATTTTATTTTATTTTGTACGTTCAGTTTTTGGTGGGAGCTGCTATACAACGTCACATTTATGCAACACAATTAGTTGACTCCTTCTCGAAAAGAATAGAACCTCGGGAATATTTTTTTTTAATTATACCCCTAAAAACAAATATAATCGGAAGAATAACGTTCAATAATCGTACTTTTCGTATATCAAAAAATTATTTTTTAAACGAAAAAAGTCAATTTGGTATATCTTTTTGGTATTAGTTTTTCTATAGATGTACAACTCACCGTTCAAATTGGAAATATCGATTTTTATTGGGTGTCTTGTACGTTTACAACGAATAAGCATATACACCTCCCATGTTAAAAACGGTTTTCGGAACAGACATCCCACATCTTCCCATGTAAAGGGCGGTTTTTGGAATAGACGCCCCTTAACTTGTCAGCATAACCGAAAACCAATAAAAGTTGATATGTCGAATGTGAACGAGGAGTTTGACGTATCGTGATGCAAAATTGTTCATTTGTTGCTAATCTCCATTTTCGTTGAATATCTAACAGGAAAGCGACCATATGTGGTTGATTTGAATTAAATTTAAAATTTCTTACTTTACCCATATTGTAAACACATTTTGTGTACAAGGAACGCCTTACTAATAAACACTATTTATTAGTAACTAATAACACTATTAAATAGTAGGCCGTAAAGAAAGCTAAAGTTTCTTTTAGTGATTACACGTGACGGCGGGCGGTTATTGGGATATTTCCCCAAATAAAATAATGACCACGTTGTCACAAAGATAACTTACTATTTATTAAATTCAAATTACGTGTAATCTTATAATAAAGCAGGGGTATATAAAAACACGTATTGATACCGTGAAAATACTATAAGAAAATTCGAAGCAATCAGGCCATCGCTTCTTTGGTTTACTGAAAACGAACTAACCAATAATTCGTTTATAAATACACACACACACACACACACATATATATATATAAATATATATATATATATATATATATATATATATATATATATATATATATATATATATTACTTTCCTTAAAATACAGATACAGTTTATGGCAAAAATATGCATATAATACGAGGAATTATATCGATAAAGTGTCTGCGTTTCCATTCGATAATTTATTCGGCTTAATTTTAGTATTCATCGCAAATTTTATCTGAATTGCATTCTTCTCAAAAGAGAATAAGGAAAATACTGATGACTATTATATATATAATATATTTATGTGCGAATTGTCATTATTCTACAACAATAAGCCCCTGCTTAAAACGTTCTCCTTTATATATATATATATATATATATATATATATATATATATATATATATATATATATATGTGTGTGTGTGTATATTTACACATATATATACATGCATATGTATATATACATATATATATATGTATATATACACATATATATATACATGCATATATATAGGTGTATGTATGTATATATATACACATATATATACATGCATATATATATATATATATAATATATTTTAGTCATCGACATACAGACCTGTTTCGTTGTTTCACAACTCATCAGTGCCGCTAGACTAACACCTCTCCCAAGCCGAGGATCGAACCTAGAACCGTCGTGATGACAGTCGGCAGTCCTACCCCTTGACTACGGAATCGGTGGCCGAAATTAACCTGTCTGAACGATTATTTAAATAAACATCCGTCCGCTACTCGTAGAGGGCTCAAACGTTTGTTTGTAAACAAATCGCGAGCTTCGCATTATTTCAGCTAAATTAAGTAGCGAGTAAGATAATTTACGAGAGTGCTCTACCAAAGAGGGGAGCTTTATAAAAATATATATATATATATATATATATATATACAGGGTGTCCACAAAGTCTGGCTACATAATGTAGTCAGACTTTGTGGAAGCATCCTGTAGATTATGTAGCAGACTTTGTGGGCATCATGTATATGAACACACAGACACACACACAAACACACGCACGTGCGTGTGTGTGCGTATATATATATATATATATATATATATATATATATATATATATATATTATATTATATATGTGTGTTTAAATGTTGTATGCATTTATGTATATGCACTATATATATATGTGTGTGTGTATACATACACACAGTGATTTAAAACTTTTTGTAGACGTATATGACGTATACAATATTATAAATAAATGCTTGCGTAATCTAGTGTTCAAAGTTGCCCTTGACATGCAATATTTAAATCCAAACAGACAATTAAAACGCTTAAGTCATTATACGAGATTAAGGTATGCACATTCTTAACTTAATACCTATATTTTACTTAAACTATCTCCATAATATATTTCCTGATACACTTTTAGTTTACAATACAAATGGACGCATATACTACACTTCAATAAGCGCATTTTATTTAGAGATAACATGTTTAAATATTCGGAATTAGTGAAACTAGAATAGGTTTAATAAACTAGTTTTTGTGGGGTACAAAATTTGTATATTGCAATGATGAGGAAATGACAGTTGTTCATATTAATAATAAAAAATAAAAACAATCACACAATATATACAGACACTGACACACACACATCTGCCATCAATTGTGATGGATCGCTCTCGTCTGGGTGAGGCCCCGTGTTTTGACAAGCTTCTGGGTTTGACCTTTACTCCTGATCTGAAATGGAACACGGACATCAATCTGTTGCCAAGATCGCTGGAAAGATGGTGGGATCCTTCTACCGCTCCAGAAGATACCTCACTACTGATGCAATTCTCTATCTATATAAAAGCCAAGTACGTCCAAGGATGGAATATTGTTGCCATATCTAGGCAGGAGCTGCTAAAAACCGCCTATCCGGCCTTGACAGAGTACAAAATAGACTTCGTTACTTAGTGGGGGATGCCCTTTTCTCTACCCTGCAACCTCTCTCCCACAGAAGAGACGTTACGAGCCTATCTTTGTTTTATCGTTATTTTCATGGCAGGTGCTCGTCTGAACTCCAATCTCTGGTCCCCCGTCGCCAATCTTTCACGAAAAACACCCGTCTAGCTTAATCTACTGTGAAAAATTTCCCCCACTCTATATCTGTGGCTAAATCAAAACGCGGAATCCATAAACAAAGCTTCTTTCTTCGAACTGCACGCCTGTGGAACTCTGTTCCGTCTGCCTGCTTCCCACCGGAGTACAACTTGGATGTCTTCAAGTCCAATGTAAAGGAATTCCTAATGAACCGCTCCTTAAGTAAACACTTCATCAAATCTCCACACTAACGTAATGTACTTGCAATAACCCTTATCCCTGAGTGGCTTCCGGGCCTTGATAAGTGGTGATCACTGTGTGAAAAACAAACAAAAAAAAACAAACACACATTAAAGGCGAGCTTGCTGATGTCAGCCTTAATCTTCCAGATCTGAATATTTACTATATTTAAAAAAAAAATCATAATGAGACGAGGAAGGAAAGTATACGTTTAAAATGCGTTTATTATAACACCTGCTATTGGTTAAATAAAACGAATGTCACCCCCTCCCCTCCAAGAAAAAAACCCAAAAAACACTATATATTTCAAACTAGCCTGACGATCGTAGTAGTCCGGTCGTAGAATAGCTTAACCATGATTTTTTTTTTTATTAATGCAGATTTCGTATGTATGATTATAATATTAACTATCAATTGAATATTATATATTACGGGGACAATTTACAAAAGCAAATTAAAATAATAATAATAAAGTCATTTATCAAACACCGCGGTGTTTGTAAACAATATCTTATTTGTAAACAATATCTTATTTGAAAACAATGTATTATTTGTAAACAATATCACGTAGCTTATGTTTCGATTTGACGATGATTAATGTTTAGTTTTGAATATACAGATGAAGAAATTGTTTGCAACTATTTTAAATTGAAGCTCTTCATTCATCCTAAAGTCACCTCATTGATAAGAAAAAAAAGAATTGAATTGTAAGGTACAACCGGGCTATAACAGGAGACCCTTACATCTGCATTAGATTTGCAAATTGAATCGTACTTCATCTACTGACAACTATGTGCCTTGAGCGGTGTATCTGAAAAGTATTCCAATATAAAAATTATGTTTAATCGATAAGAAATCAAAGTTATTTTTAGGATCAGATTTTTTTTTCTATTTCCGAGACATATCGCGTTAATTCCTGTAGACAGTAGATATAAGAACACCGCCAGAGATATAAATTACTTTTATGTTCAATTTGTAAAAGGTAAACTCAGCCGTTTCGAAAACTAAATGGATTTAACTCTCACACACACTAAAACATAGAAAGGGGATTTTATATAATAATAAATTTAAGAACCCCCTACCTATTGTAAACGTGAAATGATAAAATTTCCTATAAAATAATCACGTTCACACATCAGATATATTGTTCTGTTTACAAAGATTTATCTTTAAAAGAAATAAAATATTCTATATCTTCACCCAACAATTATATGGTCAACGAGTTATTTCGGGGATTTAAGAAAATTACCTGTTATAAAAGACGTGCATGTATTAGACAGACCGCCCGATGGAAGTAAGTTAACATTGCTGATTCTGTTAGGTAGGGCTATTAGACACGACTATCCAAACGGAAACATACCCTGTTGTAATAGAGTAACTTATATTATTACATTGACTAACTGGTACTGATCCGTTACACAAATTTACGTAACGTTGAGTTCAGGATATGTGACCATGTGAGAAAATATCAAATGCGTTACCATTGTGTATTTCTCTGCGCCGTATGTGGACGCTTATCCCCTCATTATTTTCAGTCGTCATCAACCTCCATTTGCTAGTGGTATTTTACAACGCCAACACAAGAGGGGTTTAGTTTGAGACTTCAAATCTTGTAATAAAAAATATTCCTGCAGACAATCTTACAGGGGATGTTTATTGTCTGGGAAAACTGAAAGAATTGCCACATATATATATATATATATATATATATATATATATATATATATATATATATATATATATATATATATATATATAGTAATTTATAAAATATATATGGCGATTAAGCTACACTGAATATTCTGCCTTTCATCCAACTATAGGATTCGTCAGGCTTATGCGCGAATTCTGTCGTTGCTTCTTGTGTTTATATATGTTGAGGATTTCTAGTCGGCCAATCAGCTTTCTAGTATCCACCGGGCCCCTTCCTACCAGCCAATGGGCATGCATTTTATCAAACAAAGGATCTGTTTTAGAACTAGGTTAGTGGTTTTAGGTGGTCGTTCTCCTTTTTTTTTTATACATATAAATATACCTATGTGCACACAACAATGCACATACATATACATATATACATATATATATACATATATATATATACATATATGTATGTGATCGTTTATGTATATTCATGTTTATTTAATTTATTTATTTATTTATTTATTTTCCTATTGGTATTGTTAGTTTTAAAGCTATTTTGTATCGCTATCCTAGAGTAAGTTTTATTTTGTGAACACAATTGTTTGCTATTTCCCGCCTATAGTTTAATAGATTTTGAGGTTCTTTAAATTACAGGATAGAAAATTTTTCATGGAGGCATAATTTACATGGGTCGTCTTAATGTCTGCATGTGGTAGATTGTCTCATTATTTTCCATTCGACTACCGGCGAATGTTGACTTTCTTTGAGTTCCCAGTATTTATTCGCTAGTGTTGCTTTTATACGGTATTTTTTTTGAATGTGCTTTTGTGGTCATAGTATCGGGTTTTGAAATCAAATGAAGTCATGCCTATGTAATATTTCTTGTTATTCGGGTTTTCTTTCGCAAATATTGTTGCTTGATAAACTACGTTTTTTGTTAGACATTTATTTTGGAATGTAGGCGGGAAATAGCAAACAATTGTGTTCACAAAATAAAACTTACTCTAGGATAGCGATACAAAATAGCTTTAAAACTAACAATAACAATAGGAAAAAAATAAAAATAAATAAATAAATAAATAAATTAAATAAACATGAATATACATAAACGATCGCATACATATATGTATATATATATGTATATATATGTATATATGAATATGTATGTGCATTGTTGTGTGCACATAGGTATATTTATATGTATAAAAAAAGAAGAACGACCACCTAAAACCACTAACCTAGTTCTAAAACAGATCCTTTGTTTGATAAAATGCATGCCCATTGGCTGGTAGGAAGGGGCCCGGTGGATACTAGAAAGCTGATTGGCCGACTAGAAATCCTCAACATATATAAACACAAGAAGCAACGACAGAATTCGCGCATAAGCCTGACGAATCCTATAGTTGGATGAAAGGCAGAATATTCAGTGTAGCTTAATCGCCATATATATCTTATAAATTACTAACTAGCTCTACCCACGTATTGAGCACTTTTGAAGTAAATACTTAAAGTTTACGCATAAATCTATACTTTCGTATATTAAATTTATGCGAATAAATGAAGTAGTTATATATATATATATATATATATATATATATATATATATAAAATATATATATATATATATATATATTATATTGAACAGAAAATGCGAGCATGAAAATTAGTATGGTTGAGATTAAACTAAGAAAAGTAAAATGAATATTTGTTAAAATATTGCATCATTAAGAATTGATTATAAATATCATACCGATGTTTTAAAATATCACATGCTGCAGTATTTTAAGAAATACATTTATTATATATTTTTAATTGTCTCGGCTTTTAAAGTTTTAACAACTAGTCATTGTACATTTTATTTTAATCTTTACAATATTACTTGTAATTGTCGAATTTTTGTATGTAATCCATGATTTTTCCAAGCTTTGTTTGTCAGCAAACGAAAGAAACAAGTATTACCCACATTTTTGAATGATGACATTAAAAAAACACACAAAATAAAATATAATACTTAATTAAGTTAGCAGTCAGATTTGACTGACAAGCGTAAACGAAAAGTCGGTTAGCGATTGAACACACCGACGGTGAGTTATCCGCGACATTACACTCGGGCGACTGATCGGGAATATGGAGTTATAACTCTAGTAAACTGGATCAATGTAATCGTGACGAAACGCCGAACAACGCGGGTGCGCAACAAATAAATATCCTGCACGGGAATCAAAATATATGAGGCAATATATATATATATATATATATATATATATATATATATATATATATATATATGTGTGTGTGTGTGTGTGTGTGTGTGTGTGAGTTTATATATATATATATATATATATATATATATATATATATATATATATATATATATATATGCATATATATATATATATTATGGCGGTAGTGTTTAGTTTCCTAGAGGTACATCCCATGAAGCAACCTGTATCTACAAAAAAGTTCTCAATGAGTAAACAGAGCAGGTGAATTAAGTTTATTTATACACACATTAATGGCTACATATCTGCATACATCTTTCTGTAATCACCCGCACTAAGGGAGATTACGTCTTCAATCCATGAATATTTTTCGAAGATAATTCATGGCCGGAAGAAGTAATCTCCCTTAGCACGATTGATTGCAGAAATATGTATGCATATATGTAGCCATTAATGTGTGTATAAATAAACTTCATATATATATATATATATATATATATATATATATATATAGTCTTTGAAGTTTTTAACATTTGAAACTATACAAAAAATTACATTTTATCATTCGTTAAAAAAAAAACCATCTAGTCAGTAAGTACTTTAATCACCTGCAATCACTGCATCAACTCTCTCGAATCTACTATAATACCAATTTTTTTTTATTTTTCAAGGGATCATCAGTTGTTTACCATGAAACACTGTTTCGGGGATTTAAAAACAAAACAGTACATTACATCATGGTTTCCCAGCAGTGTTGATCAAACACCACCACCCTCAATCTTAGGAAGAAGACATGTTACAAAAATTTGATCCAATTTCCTATTCTTAATTGCAATTACTAACCTTTTCATAGTACAAAAATGAATTTCTGACCTGTGCGATTTATCAATTTCCACATTTAAAATGGATACATTTTTTTAATGTATCAGTCTTGTATTTATAAGATTTGGATTAATCCATTTAACTACTTATCACCCCCACTATAATTAGTAGTTTGTATGTGTACATTCTTATTTATTTAAAATTAGATATATAAAGGTTAAAAATATTTTATTTTTACATATATACCTTTTTTTTAATTATATCTATACATTTATTATATGTAATTATAACTACATTTTATACATTGCTAATATAGTTTTGGATTTCCTTTATCATTATAGTCTGGTTTATCTTAAACGATTCAAAAGCATCAGGATAACGAACAAATGCTTTATTTAACTGTTTAAATATTTTATTTTTATCTCCACCTTGTTTTATCATCCTTATTACTCAGCTAGAACCTGGTGGTATAAAATATGTTAATTTTAGAGTAACGCGAGCTATTCTCAAAAACTCTGACATAATGGTTCCATAAAACACAAAAACAGGGCAGGTGCTATCCTTATGGGGCATACGTACTAGTTTAAAGGGAAATGCGTTTCTTTTATCAAATATTATATAAAGAAAAATCCCATCCTCAATTTTTATATCTAAATCCAGAAATGTAGCCTGTTGTCCTCTATGTTCACAATTCAATTTTAGTTCGTTTGGATATATAAGATGTTTATTTTTTTCGTATTCATCATTATCGTTTATGCATATAAGGTCATCTATAAATCTCCTACACCCATGAAAGTTATATGTTTTAGATATATCTGTTTTTAATAATGATGACATATATATGTATATATATATATATATATATATATATATATATATATATATATATATATATATACTCGAGTCTATGTAAATACAAATTTGCCAAAATGATGCAGGATCCAATCCCATTGGGATACCTATCGTTTGGAGTAATATTTTATTTCCTATTTTAAAATAGCATTCTTTAATAAGATGACTTACAAGTATTTTTAAAATACCTTTAGAAACACTAGTTTTGCTATTTTTATTTTTACACCAGAAAGCTTTAGAGTTTGAAAAGTCTATATATTTACCTTTTCCACCTTGAAAAGCCAAATTTACAGTATCATTTAATTCTTTTATAAGTTTTTCGTGCGGAATTTTAGTATATAGCGTACTAACATCATAAGTAGCTATAGATTTTGCTTTTATTCTGGAATTTATTTCATCTATTTTTTCTTTCACTGTTTTGGAATTATTTACTACCCAAAATAGATTTATATTACTATAGAATTTACTTTTCAGGTGAAAATTATTTATTTGATTTATAATTAATTTAAATATTTTAGATATAGCTTTACTTAGAGGTTTAGTGATGCACGTCTTTGAACCTACAATAAATCTAGCACCAACTGGATTTTTTATGCATTTTAGGTATCCAATACACACATGGAAGATTTTTGTGTTTATCTTCTAACTTTAATCCTACTTTTCCATTTATAATACTATTATTCAAAATAATGCTATCTAAAGTACTATTACTTACTTTATAAGTATCCGAATCGTTTCCTATAAGTCCTACTTCTATCAATAAACGTTGTATATAATATTTTTACATGTAAAAGCTATATTGTTTGCCGCATTATCAATCGGAACAATTACACACTTTTCTTGAAGTATTTTAAGTTCCTCCCGTATTTCTGAATTTTTTAAAAGAGGATTGGTTTTTCTAGGGTGTTTAAATTGTTTTATATGTTTAACCTTTTTATTTACGCATTCAAGTATACTACTTTTCCATGCATCAAACGTAGACTGTGCTAATTTATATTTCTTTACCATAGACATAAATAAACCTTCTCGTGCTTTAGCTACTTCTTTAACGCATTTAATGTAATTTAGGCATTTAGGTTCTCTATAATTTGGACCCTTACTAAGTAGGTTTTTTTTTTAATTTAGGATTATTTACTATATTTAAGTCTCCTGTAATTACATATTTAATTTTATTATTACAGAACGGAGAGAAATTACATTCACATTCTGGAATATTTATATTATTATCTTTTATATTTATATGTTCTACCGTTTTCTTAAAATTAAAAATCTTATTGCGTATTGTTGGCCCTAGTTTATATGTAACTATTGGTGTTTGATCTTTTTTCTGGAACTCATTTGGTAGTAATTGTATATTTTTTGTTTATTAAATATTTTAGGTAAATTTACATCATCAAAACCTTTATTTTCATACAAAACTACACAACCATTTTTAGGTTTCTTTTTTATATCGTTCCCTTGTGGCTTATATAATTTAGTGTCAATTATATCTAGAATATATTCATACCATTGAATGAAATAGTCCTTCTTGTATATCATATCCGGCTGTAATAATATTTTAGATGCTATTTCCTTCAAAACTTTCTTTTTTGTTTGATTAAGCAATTTTATTATATAATTGAACGACTCATAAATTGTATTAATAATGATATCTTTAATTTTACTAAAAAAATCCTCGCATGAAATAACTGATTTTCTATTATTTCTAATAGCATGAGTTCAATCTCTAATACCGTAGCGAGGCAAAGCTGGATATAATCTACCTATAATTTCAGAATCTTGTAGGTTATTTTTTTAAAACTTAACTATTCAACCCATATGGGTAAATTACTCGCATTTTTTTAATTATATCGTCTTCCTTATCCTGACGCATCCTTAGGATATCGTTATCTACATTACCTAGACTATTATATCCATTACATTTAAATTTTTAATTATTTGTACGGAAAAAGACGACTGACTACAGGTTTCTTTAAAATGTTTAATAACATGAATACATCCCTTAGTGCTAGTCCTATGCAAATTCATGCGTTTATTTAGAGGCATTACAGTTTCTCCTACGTATTGTAAATTTCAGTTTTTACAGGACAACAGGTAGACCAAATTTTGGGACCTACATGACAAATCTTCTTTAGAATGATTTATAGCATAATAAATGTTATTAGTTACATTTGACTTATATTCTTTAGATGTTATAGGAATATTACAAGTTTTACATAAGGGTGCGCCACAAGGAGCAACCTTAAAATTATTTTCGGCCGAACAAGTCCCATTTGCCACTTCGAAAGAAGTAGTTCCTACTTCTATATTACTAATGACAACGGCTTGACCCTGTCGAGACATCTCCGACCTCCTTGGGTGGTAAGCCCTAGGGGAACTCACTAGTTCTGAGGACTGCCCAGACCTAGCTTGCAATCTAGTTTTAGTGACCATATTTAAAAAGTTATTTGATAATTATTTTTGTATTTTATCAGAAAAAAACTTTAGTACCTTTGGTACCAGAAACGTATCCAAATAAGAGGAAGGGAACCTAGCCATACATATTCAAATACTCAATATATAGTCCACATATATATATATATATATATATATATACATATATATATGTATATATATTTGAGTTTGTTTTTGAAATATGGTTACTTTTAATGTATACCGTTTTCGTTTAATGGGTCTAAATTGTTATTTTAATACCAGTCCTTGTTAATTTTGAGTAAAGCTCAATGAATCTATTTAATAGGTGCAGATCATACATAGTGTTAATTTTTTTTACACATTCCAAAACTCACTTTTACTTTGTTTATTTCCTGGATTTTTCACTTAACACCAAAAGATGGAGGAAGTAAGGAAGCATTGCCTTGGAAATCTTTTTACCCAAATACGATGTTCAGCATGTTAACAATATACCTTGTGTTGTAAAAATCTAATGGATAAACATCTGAAGAAGTTGGTAGGGGCAGGATATTTTTATGAACACATAAATCATAAAATTCTCTACCCATTAGTGAAACAGCTGTAATGGGAAAAAAATCCGGGAAATAAACGAAAGTTATGAAAAGAAAACGTGAGTCTTTGAATTTTCAACCAGATTTTATATACGTTTCGTAGTCGTGTTATTATTAGAATGGTGAAAGTTCTTTTTGTTGTTCATGTTAAGAAGAGTAATAGTCTTATGGTTGTTCATGTTGTTGAGATGTGTTGTTGGAAGAGATGCAGATGGACACATGAACACGTATATATAAAGAGAGAGTGTACATATACATACACTTTAAGAGGTGATTCGCTATCTAGATAGATAGACCGAGGGATTGGCATTTATGCTTTTGACAGTTCTGTATGAAACGGAAGTGTTTATAAAACATAAATAGTTTGACACATATACTTTCTAATACATATTGTTTTAGATGATGATTTTATCAAATGGTTCTTATTCACAATACCTTTTCTCGTGATAATGATGAACACAGAAGACGACAGTTATGAAAAACATTATGAACATTTATTTCATCCAATTGACCGGTCAATGGCTTTGCATCCAGGAATTCAAAGTTTCTTTACATCTTCCTCTTCTAAAACCGTCTCGCTTCCAGACGGTGGCAAGGTTCAGTCTGAACCTCTCTGCATCCCTGGTCGGACGCTCGTCTAACTCTCCGACTCTCTGACTCTCTCTTACTTTAACTTGGAACTATTTCCTATATTCATAAATCACATGTATGTCTAGCCAACCTGACTATAATCCACGTGTCATCAACATGCGTGATTTGCACGTTTTGAAACAATCTGATGGCCAGGCAATTTCACAATTTCCTTTGTTGTTTTACAAAGGAAGTAAACCTACGTATCTAATTCATATAACCCATATTCTTTCTAACAATGTGCATAGTTTCCAGCCAAATGTGTATTTATTAAATATTTTATCAGAATCAACAATTTACTGGACATTCCATTTAAAAGCTATTGTTCTTTAAAACTTATCTCCAGGGTTCGATTCCCGTTTTCTCTGATTTTATTTTCATTTACTAATTCTCTTTATTTTTACTTACATGAAAAAGGGGACAAGCCTTTTTCATGTAATACACGCGCACACACACACACATACATACATATATATATATATATATATATATATATATATATATATATATATATATATATATATATATATATATATATATATATACTTGTGCCCGATATTATTCATACCCCCCTTGAAAATTGAGTTTATTAGGTGTAACTTTGTAAGAATTTATTGTTTACGTCCATATTGATACATATTCTTTATAAACCTCTTCTGATCATTTTCGCCATTTTAAAATCTCGGGATACTTGTAATAAAAGAAATATACAGCTATTTATAAAATCTGCAATGTTCAAAAATAATCATACCCCCTTATTTTTTCCGTATTAATCGAGTTTCTGACTGTTTGTTTCCTGTTTGATTCTTATTTTGAATGCATTTATACAACCTTTGATTAATTTCATTTCGTTTTTTGCATTTTTCAGAAATTAAAATGATATCAAGTGAAAACCAATAAAAGAATAAAAATTATTAGAATGGGGAAGAAAAAAGAGCTTAGTAATGATTTTAGGACTAAAATTGTGAATTCACATAAGGATGGTTTAGTTTACAAGTCAATTTCCAAGAAATTTGAGGTCCCTACAGCAACAGTACAGAGCATCATCAAAAAATTCCAGAGCCACCACACAACAAACAACTTGATAGGTAGAGGAAGGAAAAGGAAACTGTCTGCTAGAGCCACCAGGAATATTGTAAGAAGTGTTAATGCAAATCCAACCACCACTACTAAGGATATTTTAGAAAATCTGGAGTCTTCTGGCATAAAAATATCAAGGCAAACATTGCAAAGAACTCTGCATGAAAATGGTCTGAAAGGAAGGAGACCAAGAAGGACTCCATTGCACACCGGAAAACACCTTGCTGCACGTCTAAAGTTTGCTAGGACCCATGTGAATTCTCCAGAGTCCGTTTTCTCAAGTATGTTGTGGACTGACGTAACAAAAATTAAATTGTTTGGCCATATGGATGCTTCTTACGTTTGGAGGAAGAAAGGAGAAGCTTACAACCCAAATAACACCATACCCACGGTGAAACATGGTGGTGGTAGCCTAATGTTTTGGGGCTCCTTTTCGGCTAGTGGTCCAGGTAGTTTGGTTAAGATAGATGGAACCATGAAGCAGCAGCAATATTTGGAGATACTTTAGAAAAACATTAGACAGGATGCGGAGAAGCTCCATTTAGGACCAAACTGGATCCTTCAACAGGATAATGATCCAAAACATACTGCCAAAATAGTCAAGGAATGGTTTGAGGATAATCAAATTAATGTTTTGGAATGGCCTAGCCAGAGTCCCGACCTGAACCCTATCGAAAACCTCTGGCACATATTGAAAACTGAGGTTAAAAAGCGGAAACCTAGAAATTTGAGGGATTTGGAGAACTACTGCATTGAAGAATGGTCAAAAATCAGTGTTGATGCTTGTAAAAACTTTGTTGATAAATATCCAAAACGGTTACAGGCAGTTATTAAGAATAAAGGGCATGCTATTGACTATTAGTAAGAGAGGTATGAATAATTTTGAACTAGTGCCATTATTGTTTTTCTTTGTATAATGTTTCAAACTTGCATAATTTATTTATTTGTTGAGTTTAAATTAAATACTTATGCTTGATTTATTGTTTGAAATCCCTTTAATATTGTCTACCTTCTGGGTTGAGCAATATTCTTATAGAAATCTCAAAGATCCGAGGGTATGAATAATATCGGGCACAAGTGTATATATATTACTGTCTTCGAAAATTTGTTATCCTCATTTATCTCTAGGTTATGACTTTACTACTAATATAATGTTGCTACTAATATAATGTGACATCATCATCTTCGCCGTCACCAACAGAGCTGAGGTAGTGTAACACATTTGGTTGGTGTGGTAACCAAAATCTAATAAGAAAATACAATCCCTCCGTTCCTTAGATTTTCTGAGAAAATTTGAAAACCAGTAATTTTATTTATACTTTTGATTTACTCAACGAAAGTTTGATTAAAAAAAATAAATAAATTAAATCTAAGAATTTGATGTATAAAGTTTAAAAATTGTTTAAAATTCGGTTGCAAAATGAATAAGCAGTGAAGCTTTAAAGCAGTTTCAAATGAGTAACATTCACACTGTACTATATATTACAGAACGGTAGAGTTTTTATGATGATTTTACTTCTTGAGAAATTACTTGTTAAAGCATATATATTTTTGTATTATTCTACTGGGGCTTTAGTAGTGTCTTTAAATTAAGCAAATGGCGTATTCAGCAAATACTGACTAGTATAGCGACGGCTTAAAATTAAGCTCAAACAATGTTATGCTAAATATATAAGTGATTGATATTGTATTAGTGACGTTCAATATACGAGGTAAACTATCTCTTGTAATAGTCTATTTACGACTAATATTATGTTAATAAATCCATTATTAACATCGATTTATTCAATACAGTTTTATGTAAAGTATTTTATTTGACGTGTGAGTCATACTAGATGACCCGATATGTTTCATGTGAGGACAGTATTATGTTAAATTTTTATTAATCAAATAGGAAAATATATTAGGAAAATGTACACCATTCGTCGATGACCAACGTTATGCAATGTTAAATTTGGACAACAAGGACACAATTTGTTGTTCGGAATAGAAAGCGGTGTTTTAACTTTCTACCATAAAATTTTGCACGCTTTTGCCCTAAGTTCAACTGAAATATAAACCAGTAGGTTCCTTAAATCTACATATGCATTCCATGTTTAAAAAGGGTGTGTCCTCTATAGTATCAGGACCCAACAGTTAATTGTAGGCATACACCGATTCATACCATCCAAAACAATTCCAACAAAAACCTAACAGCCAGCCATGTTTTTTCACCCGAATGTGCCGCTGCCATCGCGCACAGACGTCAATTTTTCTGTAGCTACCAACATAATAAATGCACTGAGACAAAAGCTGCTTCCAGAAACGCCACCAACGACTATAAAAGAGTAATAAGAATGCAAGAGAGATATATGCTCAGTCCGTTAAATCCAAAGTAGCATAGCAGCGGCTTGGTTCCCACCAGTTTTGGCAAATAGCAAATCGGATCCTGAACTGGAGCGTACGTTCTATAACAACCATTATCAATGGATCACAGGTCATCTCGTCAGCATCAGACAAGGCCAAACTATTTGCCAAGAACTTTTCAGCGAATTCTATCCCATGCGACGAAGGACATCACCTCCCTGTATTTCCTCCTATAACACACAGCACGATACGTAACATACAAATGTTTGTGCGTGAGGTTGCCAAGCTAATCAATAACCTTGATTCCAGGAAAGCGACTTTGCATCCCAATTATAGTGTTTAAAAGCTTCAAGCAGAACTTGCCCTATACTTACAAAACTGTTTAAGCGTTGCCTTAAGGTTAAGTGTTCCCAAGCATCCTGGGAAACCTCATCAGTATGCCCTGTATAAATGATTTCCGGTGATACGTCATCTCCCTCTTAGTACAGACCAATTAGTCTCCTGTGTGTCATAAATAAGTTGCTGGAATCCATATTAAATAGAGAAGTAAATTAAATAGATAAAAATGAAATATAATAAGTCTACAGATGTACGTATCCACCGTGCTTTATACCGATACTCTATCGCTGACTCGTATAGCTTCCCTACATTAATATCTGATCTACCTCTCCATTCCATGTTTAAAGAGGATGTGCCCTCTATAGTATCAGACCTAACCGAATGGTTACTCGTAACATATACCAATTCATACTATCAAAAATATTTTAAAAAACTAATAGCCAGCTATGGTTCTCCCCTGAATGCGCTGCTGCCATCGCGCACATATATCACGTTTTCCATAGCTACCAACGTAGTAGATGTACTGAGACTGAAGCTTAGTGTGCACAAGGGGCTTATTGGTCTGTACTTAGAGGGGGATTAGCGATCACCTGAATTCTTAATTACACGGCATACTTTTTTTTTATTTTCCTTAAGGCAACGCTTAAAAAGGTTTGTAAGTATGGACGCTAATTATGGCTGAAGCTTTTTGATTCATATATAGAGAAATGCTGTCAGAGCCAGTCGCTATACTGGAATCAAAATTTTGATTAGCTTGGCAATATCAGGTACATATACTTGTAGGTCGCATAGCGTGTTTTCAGATACATGACGAAACACTGGGGGTTGGCGGCCTTTGTCGTAAAGGTCAATTATCTGCAAAGATCTTGGCAAAGAGTTTGGTATTTTCTGCTGACGAGATTACCTTAGGTCCATTCTCTATAGCGTTGAATTGCACATATTTACTGAGGTGCAGAAAAAAAAACGCCTCAAGGTATTGCGAAAAACAACTCGACTAAGTATTTATCAAGAAGACATATGTTTAGACGTTACCATATTTCTAACATTAATCTTTGGAAATAATAATCAGCACAATAGATTATTGTTATATTTTGCTACGTTTGCATGCGAACAAAAATAAGTCTATGTTAATCCATTTATTAGTATTCAATTATTTAGCGTGTGTTTAAAACTTAAAAAAAACATATTCTTCTATGCTCTATATCTGGGTGAAACAGGATGCATTGTTGATGACATGGTATGAATTTATAGAAAACAAACAACGAAGTAATCGATAAAACGAAGTCTGCATCGATTATATTGAATTTATTGAGTGCCTAATAATAGAGAATGATGGCATAAAACAATATATCCTGTAACAAAGAGGATACGTTTGTAATATTGGATGCACATTGGTTAAAAGCAAGTTTGAACCGACCAGTAATATTTTTACATCATTTCTTCCGTTATGTTGATTGATTAATTTGTATAAGACGCAGGGACACTTATTTTATTTTTTTAAAGAGAAATATGCGTTTCGACTAGAATAACATAGATATAAAAAACTATGCTACTAGAAGTAAACGTAATATCTACTATACATAAATTATTAGGTGTGCAGTTCAAAATTATAAGTATCATTTAATTGATTAAAGGCTATGTAGTTTAAGTAAACTATAATGTTTAAGCTATTTAGAATTTTAACGCTATTGATTCATTGTTCTTATCTTTTTTAGTATTGATTGTGCTTTAGTTAATGTTTTAAAATATGACGTGACTTAAAATCTGTTAATATAAGCCAAAGTAAAATCGTTTCGCAAATGTAATCAGTATTGGTGACAAAATTAAAAAAAATCGATACGAACTCAGATTGAATATATGATTATCTAAATTTCGTTTTCAGGTGAAAAAGTATCTTAAAATGGTGAAAGTGTTTGCTACTATTACCCCCTTTCCCAATCTATGATTTTTGAGAAAATAAGTTCAGCAATGTATTGGTAGCTTTTGAATAAAATGATGGCTAATAAAAAAATATATTTGTACAAATCTTATAGAACTTTCCTTCTTTTCTCTTAGGTTTGCTGCTACAGTTTTTATGTGGCATGTGACAACGTTCTACATGTTAACTGGCTAAAGTGCGACAAAATTTAAACCGCAAGACATTGCAAATGATTTAAATTGCGATAAAACATTATTTAAATTGCGATAAAGTTAAAATTACTTGACATTGATATTGTGTTGACGTGAAATCTTCTCTTCATCTAAAGAGGACGTGTAAATGTTGAGGTGAAGTCTTCTAAATACTTGGCTATGTAATAATGTGAAATGTGTTCGTAAAAAAACACTTGACGAATTCACATCTCGCTGGAGAAATCTACTTCAAGTAAATCCAAGGAATCTGCCGAGAGCTTGGCAGATGAATGTGTGGGAGAACTCTAATTTGACGGTAAAGAGACACGTGTGGGAAATAGTCTTAATAGTAAAGAATCAATATGCAGCGGAGGGTTCTATTACAATAATTAGATGATTTTTCTCACGCCTGAAAAAATTGATACGTCCAAAGTTGCAGTTTTCTAGGAACAACCAAGTAAATATGTTTTTACCTTGATCAAAATCAAGAAAGAAACTTGGAAAAATGTGTTACCTACTTTTGTATTAGAGAACGTTATTATACAAAGAACTGTGTGTATTTATTTGATGTGTGACTTAATGAAATTGAGGAAATCATTTACTAGCTAAAAAGAACACGGTAGGAGCATTAATTTCATAAGATTTGACCTCATAAAAGCATAGTACAACGTTGAGGGAGGCGGCTGCTATCGAGTAAACAAATTGCAGGGAAACTATGCAGGTATTTAAGGTTGTTGACATAACATTTTAATTTATGCATGTCAGTACAGTTGGAAAAGCAGGGGTTTGGAAGTAGAATCGAAAGTCCACTAATTCCGGGGAAGAAGCTATTAGAGAAATAGAACTTCTCACATGTAGCAATCGCTACTGTGGAAGGGTGGAATTTTGCTGCTTGTTGGGTGTATCGGGGTATTTACGTGAAGTGGGTACACAGAGTTGTTGTTCGTCGAACCATCTACCATTAGAATACTTGTAAACCAGACATCGATTGGACAAAGGATGAATCTTAGATGACAGTTCTGGACCTATCAGGTTGGATACTCTTTTGAACGCTGTCCAGGAGCGAGACACTAGTATTAGTTTTTACTCTTGTCAAAACAGTATACATCATAGAGCAGCCAGACATTCAAACATTTCTTTTAATAGGAACACATAAATCTGTAAGCTATTACTTTAGAGTAGGCCGACATTTTACGATTAACTAATTGAGAAGACTTAATGAATGCACACCATGGTTAGTTTAATGCATCCTGGAAAGTGCTTACTGTAAAATGAGAGAACTTCCGACCAATACAATCTGCTTTAAATAGCTGTCAGTTATTATAAAAAAAGTAACTTTTATGCAACCTTATAATAGTTGGTAATAACTTAAACTACAAAAATCCTCAATAACTAACAGTTTAATTATGCGAAGAATAAGACAATGTTATGCTCATTAGCAGTAGGGCATTTTATATCGAAGCAGGTATGGTTATATCAGTAACGTAATACAGCTCATATGCAAGATTATTGTTATATAGAGAAATATGAAGATTACAAACCTATTTGAAGGAAAAGTACCTCAAACATTTATAAGTTATGCCGTACATTTTAACACTGATAATATTTTACATTTAATCAGGACAAGATCGCCATGGGCATGGAATATGTGCCTATATTAAAGATAGCTTTCCATGTGGGAGGGACATCTCCAGGGAAGATCCTAACTTACCCTATATGTGCTTCCGGGTTGCTTTAGCTCACACTACTGCATTTATATTTACTCTCTATCGCCCCCACAACAGCGGAGTTACTATCTTTCAAAGCATATCTGAGAAAATTGACCAAGTCCTTTCTACTTATCCTTCAGCTAACATTCACGTATGTGGAGACTTCAATGTTCACAACGTCGAATGGTTGACCCACTCAAACAAGACCGATGATGAGGGGAGGTTCTGTCATGATTTCTCCATTGCCTATGACCTCACTCAGATTGTTCAGGAACCTACCCGTGTGCCCGATAATGACGGCCAGTATGCGAGCCTACTAGACCTTTTTCTCACAACTTGCCCTGAACTATGTTCAGTTTCTGTTCTGTCGCCTCTTGGATCTTCCGACCACTCTGTTGTATCAATTAAGATAAAAATGAAATGTAATAAGTCCCCAGACGTACCTCTTCATCGTACAGTATATCGATACACTAAGGCTGACTGGGATAGCTTCCGTACATTTATATCTGATCTACCTCTGCATTCCATGTTTAAAAAGGATGTGTCCTCTATAGTATTAGACCTAACTGAATGGTTAATTGTAGGTATTGACCATTTCATACCCTCTAAAAAGTTTCAGCAAAAACCTAACAGCCAGCCATGGTTCTCTCCAGAATGTGCTGCTGCCATTGCGCACAGAAATCACTTTTTCCACTGCTTCAAACGTAATAGATGTATGGAAACTAAAGCCGTTTTCAGGACTGCCAGCAACCATTGTAAGAAAGTAATAAGGAACGCAAGAGAGTTGTATGCTCAATCTGTTAAGTCCAAAGTAGCTGAGCAGCGGCTTGGTTCCCACCAGTTTTGGCAAATAGCAAACAGAATCCTGAACAGAAGCGTGTGATCCATCCCAACTATTATCAATGGATCTGAGGTAATCTCGTCAGCATCAGACAAAGCAACACTCTTTGTCAAGAACTTTGCAGCTAATTCTACCCTTTGCGACCAAGACCGCCAACCCCCAATATTTCCTCTTGTATCAGAAAACACGCTATGTGATATACGTATATCTGTACGTGATGTTGCCAAGCTAATCAAAAACCTTGATTCCAGTAAAGCAACTGGCCCTGATGGTATTCCAATTATAGTACTCAAAAAACTTCAACCTGAACTAGCGCCCATACTTACAAAACTGTTTAAACGTTGTCTTAAGGAGAATAGTTTCCCATCTCCCTGGAAAATCTCATCAGTATGCCCTGTATTTAAGAATTCAGGTGATCGCTCATCCCCCTCTCAGTACAGGCCAATAAGTCTCCTGTGCGTCATGAGTAAGTTGCTAGAATCTGCATTAAATACAGAAGTAATCAAACATCTCACCAAAAATAACCTTCTTAGTGACACTCAATATGGTTTCCGTTCTGCTAGATCTACAGCAGATGTCCTTACAGTTATATCGCATAGGATTAGCAAATCTCTCGACGGTGGCAATCTTTCTAGGGCAATTGCTCTTGACATATCTAAAGCCTTTGATAGGGTATGGCATAAAGGTTTACTTCATAAGATCGCTAGCTATGGTATAGCTGGAAAAGTCTTCTCAATTATTAAATCATTTCTTTCTGATAGGTTCATAAGAGTAGTAGTTGAGGGGCAAAAATCAGAAGCTCACAGTATTAATGCCGGTGTCCCTCAGGGATCCATCCTGGGCCCAACTCTTTTCCTGATCTACATTAATGATCTTCCAAATCATATCCTTACATCATTTGTAGACATTTATGCTGACGACACTACCATTTATGGTACCACATCTAAGACAGTAAACGAGCAAGTTCTCTCCAATTCTCTCTCCTCTGATCTTGAGCACGTAGTACAATGGGGAAAGGAGTGGCTGGTTACTTTTAATGCATCTAAAACCAAGCTTCTCTCTTTACATCATCAACATTCTAATCCACATTTGTCATCAATTGAAATGAATGGCTCTCATCTTCAGGAGGCCTCAAGTTTTGACAAGCTTCTGGGCTTGACCATTACTCCTGATCTTAAATGGAACACGTATATCAAATCTGTTGCCAAGGCCGCTGGAAAAATGGTGGGATCATTCTATCGATCCAGTAGATATCTCACTGCTGATGCTATTCTCTATCTATATAAGAGCCAGGTACGTCCAAGGATGGAATACTGTTGCCACATATGGGCAGGAGCTGCTAGAAAGAACTTGTCCTGCCTTGATAGAGTTCAAAATAGACTTCGTAGCCTCGTAGGAGATGTCCTTTTCTCCTCCTTGCAACCTCTATCTCACAGAAGAGATGTTGCGAGTTTGTCTCTGATGTATCGTTATTTTCATGGAAAGTGTTCAACTGAGCTTCAATCTATTGTCCCCCCTCGCCAAACTTTCACAAGAAACACTCGTCTAGCTGTAAACACTATCAATAATTTCCCCCACTCTTTATCTGTGCCTAAACCTAAACGTAGATTCCATGAACAAAGCTTCTTTCTTAGAACTGCACGCCTGTGGAATTGTCTTCCGTTTTCCTGCTTTCCGGCTGACTACAATATGGTTTTGTTCAAGTCTAAAGTAAATAAGTTCTTGATGAGCCGTTCCATATAAGTTATTAAATTTACCAAATTTTCATTACTAATGATTACTATATTGACCAACTTCTACTGTACACTCTTTAACCCTTATCCTTGAGTGGCCTCTGGGCCTTGATAATGTGGTGATGCCTTTGTAAAAAAAAAAAAAAAAAAAAAAAACAATATGGTATAATTTCTATTGTTAATGTTTTGCAGGTGATCTCTTGAATAGAAACACAAGTAAAATAAACTAATGCACGATACTACATGTGTGTGACTAAATAAATATATCTTCTCATTTAAAAGTAAATATCACCGAATTGTATTCCAAAATAAGACAAACATTATAGATTATTCGTGATCTGCCACATCTAGGAATTAGTCTGTCCTGTTGAGAGATTCGTAGGTACGTTAGCTTGTCACAAGTTTAATTTATCGACCTTGCTACTCGCTGTGTTCTTTGAACATTTCTTGAGTCATGTTCTGTGTCTACTTACTGCTGCAGATAATAATCGATCGATCATCTTTTACTTGGTGCATTCAGACAAAGTTTTGAGAGTATGTCTGGAACATAGATTTGAGAACATTCCATGCTGTGGCATTTTAGTTAGATAAAGCTTTGCAGATAGCCATTTCTGTTGTCTCTTTCTTCGCGCTCGTTCCTTAAAATAAGGTTATAGATTAGTGTCTAATAATCGTGGAACTCTAAATAATTGGACCTTATTAAATTGAAATAACATACAAGTGAGATGCACATTAATAAAGACAAGTCTTTGATTAATGTGTAACATTATTTTCTATAAAATTATATTTTAAATAAATCATTATAATCAATATAAGAAAATGTGTTGCGACAACTAAATATTATTAAAAAAAAGTTATCATAAAAGAGACAGGGTTTTGTAAATCTTGAATAACTCCTTATTAATCGAAATTCATTATACACCATTAAATAAAGCTATGCGAAATGACATAATGTATGTATTAAAAGGCGCGTATAATAGTGTTACGTTTTCATCAGCAGATAATGGCGAGGATAGTAATGATAATAAGGATATGAATGGGGACAAATATGTTGATAATGCATATAAATATTTATTTAGTTTTACAATATAGATTACGTTTATGAGGGAGGGTTACTTAAAATAGAGATCTATTATTCCATTCAACTTACAGAATTTGAATATAACATTTTAAACGGAATTACAAGAGTTTAAAGCACATATTTATGAATATTAATTGAGTGTGATTGTTACTACAGAAACATTGTGGCAATATTGCGAGAAGTATGTGGTGCAATTATGTTCAGTTGTTAGGGATCCAGTTACTTTTATTAGTAATATTGGAAGTAGTGGTTTTCTTATGAAGCTACAGTCTGTATATAAACATGGGAGTATATAACTTATATGTGGATATATATATATATATATATATATATATATATATATATATATATATATACGCGTGTGTGTGTGCGTGTGCGTGTGTGTGTGAAGTATCTTCTATAAGTTTCGACGTTTTTTGTACAAGCATTTGAAATTTTCGAAGATCCTTGAAAATTCCTTATGTTATTGTTATACATGTTATGAGATGACTGACTACTTTTTATGGTTTCACATTCATTTGGACAGATACGACAGGAATAAGACTACATCCTTCTGAGGCATATTTGTGACAACTGATGGATTGAAAAAAAACAACTGGACGGAAGGCTCCTTTAGAAATTTATATGCCAAAAAATCTGTTTTTAACTGAGAAACATGCTACAGAGATATGGATAAGTGCTCAGACTGATTTTAAACCATCATGCATCGAGTAGTTGTTATTGAGTGGCGTAATACATTAATATCAGGCTGAGAATCTGTGAGAGACGATGAATGGAGTGGAAAGAGTAAAGTAGTTTAATTCCAAGAGTTGATTGGCTAAAAAAAGATGTTCATGTATAATGAGAGTCCAGTGGATATACATACAATAAGTACACAGTTTGGTGTTTGTGTGGGAAGCGTGGATACAATTATTTGCGAGAAACTAAAGATGCAGGAGATTTCTATTAAGTTTATTGAATAAGTGTTTAGAGGAGATCAGTAAACAACTTCATCATTTACATATACACTTTGAGGAAAACGGGAACACACAGTTCCAGACTTTTGACATCTAGATGCAGATTTGCCTATAATTATTTTTAGTCAAAGAGTGGAAGCTATTTCTTAGAAAAAGAGAATCTGAAGCCAAAATGTACAATGTGTCTCTAAAATTTTGAAGCCTGTCGGGTGCAATGCACAAAAATGTCGGTCGTATTCGAACTCACAGATTATACGCAACTAATGTTTGAGAAAAAAATACATGTATTGTTTGCATCAATAAAGAAAATTTGCCCGAAAACCTGACGTCCTAGCAAATGTTGAATTTAGTAAATAGACTACCGATAACATTTTGTCAAACATAATTCAATGCCAGCCTATTAACTGAGTTCTCCAATATTTTGAACAAACTACTGAACAACAACTATTATCCGCTTGCTACCCCCGCAAAATTTATCATTAAAGTAAACGCGAGAGAGATCTTCTTTAAAGTCAGTTTGGGTTGTGCATACCTTCAAATTAGAGCCAAGGAGAATAGCTTGAAATTGATTGCATTAATACATATACGCCTTTATTCTAATTTTTTTTAATTCAAATTTCACCCCAAACAAGGCACAGTGCCACTTTGAAGCAGGGGGCTACTATTAGGGAATTAATTAGCGGGGTCATTATGAAGGGAGATGAGTAGAAAGATGTTTGTTAACATTACACTTGAACTTCTGCATATCATTGCAGTTGGGAAAGCAGAATCCCGGAAGGGAGTTCCAAAGACCCGCAGTTCTGGGGAAGAAACTATTGGAGTAAAATGCTTTCTTGCACCTAGGGATCTCTACTGTAAAGGGGTGAGACTTGGTAGCTTGTCGGGTTTGTCGGGGGTAGTTACGTCGGGGAGGTACAAGTGTTTGCAGTTCGTCCGAGCATTCACCATTAAAGTATTTGTAGAACAGGCAGAGGGATGCAACATCTCATCGATGGGACAGAGGTTGAAGCCTAGATGACAGTTCAGGACCTATCATGTTGGCGACTCTTTTTTTAACCCTGTCCAGGAGCGAGAGACAAGCAGCAGATGCGCCAGCCCATATGTGACAACAGTACTCCATACATGGGCGAATGGTTGTCCTTATAGAGGTATAGGATACTGCTAGGCGTAAGTAGTTTTCTAGCACGGTAGAGGGAGCCAACCTTCCTTGCAGCAGCCTTGGCAATGCTCTCAATGTATCTATTTCAGTTCATATTCCCTGTAAACGTCAGGCCGAGGAGTTTAAAAGAAGTACTTTCAGGCAATGTGTTCTTGGCCATTGCTATTGGTGGTAGAGAAGGTTTCTTGTAGTTATTGAAGGAAACAAGCTTAGTCTTAGCAGCATTGAATGTGACCAACCATATTTGTCCCCATTCCACTATGGATTGGAGGTCGTCCTCTAGTGTTTCTGCCATTTCCTTGGATATGTGTTCATTTGTTTTCCCATCATATCTGTTATAGAGAGTGGTGTAATCGGCAAATATACCCATCTCCGAAACAATATTATCAGGGAGGGCGTTTATGAATATCAGGAATAATAGAGGTCCAAGGATAGACTCCTGAGGTACTCCCGCATTTATGTCATATTGTTTGGATGTATGTCCGTCGAGGACAACTTTGATTTTTCTATTACTTAAGAAGGATTTAATTACATTATGAATTCTTCCAGTGATTCCATATGATCTAATTTTCCTTAGAAGACCATCGTGTTATACCCTGTCAAAAGCCTTAGATATATCAAGGGGCACCGCTCTACCCTCCCCTGTTTTATCCAATGAACGGTATATACGTTCAGAAACTACAGTTAAGATATCTGCTGTTGAACGGGCTTGCCTGAATCTATATTGTTTGTCAGTCAGGAGTTTAGCAGCTGTTAGGTGCTGGACTAAGGCTTGATTAACCAAGGACTTAAATATTTTGGCGGAAAGCGGGAGGAGGCTAATGGGGCGATAATTTAGTGGGTCAGGTCTTTCACCAGAATTCTTGAAGACTGGTAACACAGAGGCGGTTTTCCAGCAGTCGGGAAAACAAGATTCGTTAAGTCATTTATTGTAAAGTTTGGACAGAACTGGAGCAACCTCGGCAGAGCATTTTTTTAATAGCACAGCCGGGATGAGATCTGGTCCACATGCTTTTGAGGTGTCTAGGTTTTTTATAATAGCATGTACCTGAGAAGGGGTGATTTTCAAATCGTCAAGTGTGGCGTCTGTTCGCAATGGAAAATAAGGGAGTGAGTGGTGTACCGAGTTCAGTGTGAAGTTTGAGGCAACCCGACTGGCAAGCAGATTAGCCTTGTCAGTTGCCGTGCAAGCAACCTCATGATTGTTAGTTAGTTGGGGAATAATTGACTGTCCATTATTAACTACGCTGTTGTAGATTTTCCAAAAATCCCGGGTTCCTAATTTCTGTGCTTCGATGCGCTTTCTGGTGGTTTCAGAGTAATCTGTGTTAGCTGTGTCTATCACTCTCTTACAATTATTTTTAGCTTCTATAAACTACTGTTTATTTGAGCTGGACTTATGTCGGTTGAATCTGCGGAACGCATGCTTCCTTTGAAAAATGGCAGCTGCACAAGCAGAAGTAAACCATTGGGGAGAGTGGGGCTTGCTATAGTATTTCCGTGCGGGAACATGTGCTTCAATAGCAGTTTTGAACCATTCAGTTGTCTCATTTGCACACTGTTCCACATGGAGAGTAAAGATATTTTGACATGGGGCATCTCTGATGAGCTCCCTGATGGCTTCCCAATCAGCCTTTTTGTAATACCTCGTTGTTTTGAGGTCTTCAGTTTTAGGGCGAGAATTTAGGCTGATTTCTACCATTATCACAGCGTTATCAGCATTGAATGGTTTGTTATCAGAATCAATGTAGACATCTTTCCATAAAGGGCAGCCTGGATTTTTATATCGCATATTTAGATCACCTTATCATTAGTGGTATATTTAAAACATGTCCACAGGAAATAGTTTCCAATGCAGGATTTAAACAAAAATCAGGAAAATGTCAATTCATTCATTGAAGAAATTTAATATTTGAAGCACACGGTTGGGGAAAAACATTAGAAGATTGAACCCGAAAAGAAGAACATAATAATAACTGGTTGGTTGTTAGCGAACGATTACCAGAAAACTTTACCTAAACGAAACATGCATTGTACTCACCATTTCCCTGATTGAGCTTGTAAGTAATGCATACTCAAACAAAACATCCGAATCTGACAGCCTAGATCGCCATGAGCATGCAATATGTGCCTACATTAAAGATATACTTCCAGGTAGTTGGGATATACCCAGAGAAGAACGTAAACTGTCCTGTATGCCGAGTTGCACTTGCTTACATTTCTACGTTTGTATTTGCTTTATCGCGCCCGAAAAAAATGAACAATAATCTTTAAAAGTATATCTGAGAAGTGTGACTATATCCTGCCTGCTCCTCCTTCGGCTAAAATTCACGTCTGTGGAGACTACAATGTTTACAATGTGGAATGTTTAATCCACGCGAATAAGACCGATGATGAGGGGGAATTCTGTCACGATTTCTCTTTTGCTCACTCAGATTATCCACACATCCACTGGTGTGTCCGATACTAACGGCCAGTATATAAGTCTCTAAGATAGTTGTCTTACAGGGTTTCAGAGCTATGTTAATCTTTTTTCTGTTTCCACTGGGATCTTTCGACGACTCAATTGTCTAAGTTCAGACAAAAAGAAACGTAATAATTCCTCAGACATACCTCTACATCGTACAGTATATCGATACTCTATGCTTCACTGGGATAGCTTCCGTATATTTATATCAGATCTACGTTTGCGTTCCATGTTTAAAAAGACTATGTTCTCTATAGTATCAGACCTCACGTAATGGTAAATTGTGGGTATAGACTGTGCAATACCCTCTAAAAACGCCAGCAAAAACTTCAGAGCACGCCCTTATTTTTCTGCTGCTATTGTGAACATGAACAACTTTTTCTATTTCTTCGAACGTAATCGATGTACTGAAAGTAAGCCTGCTTTAAGGACTGCTAGCAATCACTGTGAAATAGTAATGAAGAATGCGAGGAAGTTTATACTCTATCCATCAAGTTCAATTTACCTGAGCAGCGAGTTGGTTTCGACAATTTTTGGCAAATAGCAAACGGGATAGTGAACAGAAACCTGTTCTCCATCCCATTTGCCATCAATGAACCTAGTAATCTCCTCAGCATCAGACAAAGCGAAACTCTTTGCCAAGACCTTTGCAGGTAGCTCTACCCTATTGGACTAACCCCGTAAACTACCGAATTTTCTCCTATATCAGAATACACGCTATCTGACAAATAAATATTTGAGCGTGATGTTGCCAGTCTAATCAAAAACTTTCATTTCTGTGAAGCAACTGGCCCTGACGGAATGTCAATTAAAGTACTAACAGATCTTCAATCAGAAATAGCTCCATACTTACAAAACCGTTCAAGCGTTTCTATAGGAGAAATAATTTCCATCAACCTCATAAATCTCATCATTATTACTGTAAGCAAGAATTCAAGTGATCGCTTATCTCTATCTCAGTACAAACCAATAAGTCTCCTGTGCGCCATGAGTTAGTTGTTGGAATCTGTTTTAAATAGAGAATTAGTAAACCACCTTTGCAAAAGAAGCCTTCTCGGTGGCATGCAATATAGTTTCCGTTCTATGAGATCTACAGAAGATGTGATTACGGTTATATCACTTGAGAGAGGCTTATTTTTAGGGCAATTACTCTTAACACATCCATGGCTCCTGATAGAGTATGGCAATATGTATTTGTTACAAGATCTCCAGCTGCGGTATAGCTGGAAATGTCTTTTCAATTTTTAAATCCTTTTTATCTGCTCGGATAATAAGAGTAGTGGTTAAGAGACAGACATCAGACGCTCACAGTAATAATACTAAAGTCCCTCATGGGTCCATCCTAGACCCAACTCGCTTCCTGAACTACATTAATAATCTTCTAAATCACATCCTTGGATCATTCGTAGAAATTTAGGTTGACGAAACTAATATCTATGGCAGAAAATAAAATGCAATAAACGACCAAATTCTTTCTGATTTTCTCCCCTCTAATCTTAAGCACGACTAAGAAAGATGAAAGAGGTGGCTGCTTACATTTAATGTATCAAAAACCAAGCTTCTATCTTTACACCATTAACGTTCTGCTCCCTACACGGCATCAGATGAAAGACATCGATCTCGTCTTGTGGAGCCGTCATGTTTTTTTCAAGCTTGTGTGCTTGACCTGTACTCCTGATCATAAATGAAACTAGTAAATCAAATCCGTTTCCAAAGTCGCTGGAAACATGGTGGAATCGTTCTATCGATCCAGTAGATATATACCTGCTGATGCAATTATATACCTATATGAGAGCCAGGTACGTCCAAAGATGAAGTAGTGTATCACATCTTGACAGGAGCTGGAGCTGCTAAAATACCTTATATTACCTCGACAGCGTTTAATATATAATTTGAATCCTAGTGAGGGTTGCCTATTTCCTATCCCTGCAACCTATTTCTCACAGAAGAGACCTTGCGAGCCTATATATATTTGTCATTATTTTCATGGGAAATGGTCGTCTGATCACTTATCTATTGTTCCCCTCGTCGGACTTTCACGAGAAACACTCGTCGATCCGAAAGCATTATTAATAATTTACCACACTCTTCATCTGTGTCGAAATCTAAACATTAATTCCATGAACAAAGTTTCTTTCTTAGAAATGTTCACATTGAGAACCTTATTCTGCGTACCTGCTTTCCAGCTGACTACAATATGGTCGTCTTCAAATCCAATGTAAACATTTCTGGATGAACCCTTCCCCTATAAAGTATATATATATATATATATATATATATATATATATATATATATATATATATATATATATAATGAACTTGGACAAACAAACATATAATATTAAAGCGTATTCTGCCCCTAGTTTTACTTGTTTTAAAACAGTTATTTAAAACCACATGTGAAATGAGTTTGCCTAACCTAGAATGTTTATTTTACAATTGTGCGTTGAGGGATAAACAGAGACGAGACGAGACCTAACACTTGAGGAATCTACATTTATAAAAGAAGTCATTGAAAGAGAGAATTCTTATGACAGTGGAGGTTTGAGATAGAGATGAAGAGAAGTGAAATGTTCTGACAAAACGAGGGGGCAACGCGAGGATCCATATAAACTTGAATAAAAACATATTACCTCCTGCTTAAATGACGAACGAAGACAAACATCTTACAAACAATACAAGAATACATTTATAAATTGGGGATTGGAATTTGATGCTTGCTAATGTTCTACATTTTCGTCTTTTCTTGACGCCTTCGCTTCCTATGAGTTTGGATAAGTGTCGGTCTTCCTGACAAACTGTTTCATTTATACTCAGTCTCTCTGACTGATTTCTTGTTTTCGAATCTAACTGAAGTGTATGTATTCGATCTACACTTTTTGGGGCCTCAGCCCGCGGGCCAAATATGTGGAGCCCATGCACATGCACATTCTTCTAACACGTATCCACAAAAAATGTAATCATTTAAACTTTGATTAACTGTGAATTATCATTACATAATACTATTCGATCCTAATTACTTTTTCTTACTAAAACCGGGGCTTCCTCATTCAATTTACAAAAAAAAGATGAATATTCTTACCTAGCCTATGACCTTATAATTTAGGAAATCATGAAGCATTTATATTACATGAAAGTATGTCTTTTATAGCTTAGTCTAAATCGAAGAGTTTAAATCAATATTTGCTTAAAGGGAAATAATGAATAAGAAAACTTGACATATACTTATGCAGTAATAAAACTTTTGTGATCCAAGTAATAAGTTCCTTTATTAGAAAGAATCATTATGGTTGAAATTGTAATGCTGAACGATTGATTCACATAATTATCTGCCAATTCCAACATGATGACCTGTTGCCATGGACAAAAATGTAAATGAAACAAAGTAAATCAAAGGAAGTAATGGTTACAACATTTGGTTAGTGTATGTTGTAGTTTGTTTATAAGAAACCAATCGCGTCGAAAATGTTATGTTTTTCCTCTCTCTCTCTCTCTCTCCCTCTCTCTCTCTCTCTCTCTCTCTCTCTATATATATATATATATATATATATATATATATATATATATATATATATATATATATATACGCCTAAAATATAATATGAACACATCCTAATCGGGTGTTGCTGCTAGCATGAAGAAATACTTTTGCAGTTTCAACAAAACAGCAGCAATAATATCAGAACGTCTCTATTTACGTTGAGTATGTATAGAATGCATCCATCAATATATTACATATGATTCAGTCGCCTGCGGAATTTCCACTAATACCGCCACTATATGATTAATCATATATAAGTTATTACGCGTATGGTGCACTGAACTTTAACCCACAAAAATGTATATCGTGTATAAATTTGCAGGTCTTCTGTTACGGCAAATAGACAAAGGCCAAATATTTTATTTGCGGTTAATATGAAGCATCTGAAATATTGGATATTCAACCAGTTGAAACGTTGTTAGTATTACATAACGTATGACCAACATCTAACTAATTAAAATGATTAAAAGTCCTAATTATTTGTTTTTACGTAAATAAAATAATTGCAATGTATTTTACCGATTTCTATTCGTTACTTTTAGTATTTTCTCGAAGAATTTTTTGAATTATAAAACATAAAAATCATTGACTCCAAAAAATCAATTCGCACTTGGATTTGAGAAATCGCTATAGTGAACCGTTATTGTCTCCCTTCGTGCGTTTAATGAAGTCGCAATGGGAAATCATATTTAAAATAAATCCCATATGACAACATCAATACAAATAACATTTTATATTTCGAATTGAAAATAGTAAGAAAAGAAATTAAGTCAAAGTACGAATGTATAAAATAACAAAACAAAAAAAATTGCAATAACGTTTATAATTTACATTACATGTCATTACTAAGTTAAAAAAAGAAATCATTATCGAGAAACAAGATTATTTTGACGACTTAATAATTTTGATTCCCAATAACATGTATTTCAATAATGTTTATCCAAAATAGCTATTTGTGAAAGATGAATTTGTCGAATATAAACGGATTACCTCCCCTAATCACGAAGGAAATAACGCACGGACGATGATGTTTACACACGGGTGGAAAATAATACAATTATAGATCGAAATTGTTACAGAAATGAAAATGGAATGTTCGTTATCGTCCGCGTGATGAATTAATATTGTGCTAAGACGATTTAAAACATTTACAAGTGCATTAAACTGTTTTTTACTCCAATGTATGTTTCTCAATTCATAAATGAGCATTAAAATATGCATTTGAGTTTTTAGATTAACTGCTATTTTTACACTATTTCCACTGATGTAACCTCGACTCTACACAAGGCCGATCTTTTCGAATTTAGGAATCATGCGAACAATTTATTTCGGACATTTAGATTTTCTTTGTTCAGTCAACTATTAATCATTTAAAAGAAAAACAATGAATAAAATAAGACTACTGCGTTAGCTTAAAAGCTTATAGTGTATAAACAGTGTATTAATACGTACAGCCTTGAATTTGATAATATAACGTACGGTGATTGAATCTAGCGAAATACAAGAAATATAGAGGTAGTAACATACTAAATAAGGGATATACAAATATATAAATGAATCTAACAGGAAACCTGGCAGTGAAGTCATTATTTGGAAAACCATTCAGTTTCAGTAATAAAGGGAACATATTACATGCTGGAAATGCCTAACATGATAATGATGTAACAAAGGCTATTGTTTTTTAGAGATGTTTGATGAGCCTGTATTTCAGTTTAGGCTTTCTGGTGGAAGGAAATGGGAACATTACATAATGCCCGCCATAGTAAGGGACTCAAATGTGCAGTATGACTTGGCGCTGGGAAGGAGATTAAATTTGTTAAGGGTGATGTTTTTCGATGTCTCTAAATAGTTCTCAAAATGCAGGCAATGAAATCAGATTAAATCGGCATTATAGAAAGTATACTGATAATTAGAAGCCGACCGCTAAATTTTTTTAAGTCAATGTGTTTTATAGTCCAAAGATTTAAAGAAGTAAAATATTTTAAAATCAGACCAGACTTAACTTAAGAGTAACACCCACGGTAGAGAAAGTGTCAGGGGGGGGGCATCGGACAGTGTGCTATCGAGTTAGTGTAGAGGCAAAGGGAGCCTCTGTTTACTTTAGCAGAAAGGTGACTAGAACTTACTGAAATTATTTATAGGAATTCGTTCCTCCACGCATATGGAACTGATACTGAGACTGATACGGAGATACGGTCTACAGAAAAACGGCGTTAGTGGGAAATAGCTGGCAATGTGAATAAAATGATAAGGAGAGTTCTGAACTTTTCTTGGCTGATAGGGTGTTATGTCTTATGTTCGTTTATGAATAAAAGGTTTGAGAAATATACGAACATTTTCGAAAAATAATGCTAAATTAATGGTAGATTGGTTACTACGGGAAAATATAGGAATAAATACTCGAAGATTAATATAAATTCAATAATTAATCATAATTGATGATTATAATCCATTCAAAGATTGTTTTCGTAAATCATCTTTTCTTAATATGTAAATCTTGGTTGTTATTGTTAGGAGTTGAATCAGGGGTAGTTTTATAGTAAGAGTTCAGGTTAACAAAACAATGCTGCGATTTACGTCAACAAGGAGAATCAATATTTATATGTTTGCGAATGTGATGAGCAGCGTAAGTGAAATTAAGTTAATGTAATATAGTTAAGTTTTTGGAGAGTTGAGATCGTAGTATCACATAGAGATAATTGCTGTGTGACGATGAACACTGCGTCAAGGAAAATCTTTATTGTGTAGTAACGTGGCGTTTCTGGTTCTTTAAATAAGTATTTCAGTTGTAAATAAAACTACGTATTTTTGTTTTCTAAATCTGGTCTTCATGTTTTAAGCTCAGATACGTAATTTTGTCTTGTTATGATCAACACAAAGAACACGATCCTTCCCAGATATTTGCTTCCCATCAGAAACGCCCAGTTTTTAGCATAAATATAATGACATACACATGTGTGCACCCAACATATACGGACATATTGATTGTATACGTTATCTTGGTCTTCCCTTCTTTGGATCGCCTACCATGTAATATCTACTCTCTCTAATTTGATCATCTTCTATTATCCCTGTATCTATCTATCTATCTATCTATATTTATCCATCTATCTATCTATCTATCTATCTATCTATATATATATATATATATATATATATATATATATATATATATATATATATATATATATATACTTCTTTCAAATAGATTTATCCAACAATCAGCTGATATGGAAACATACTGATTGTAACATTTTCTGATCAAAGTTCCCGATGACTGTGTAACTAATGTCCACAGTCCACGAGGGAACGCCGATTATGCAGCTGTAATAGTTTAAATAGCCCTAAACTCTGGAGCCAAAACTGAAGAGCCACTGCTCAAAACAACGAAATATTATAAAAAGGTTGACCTGGAAGCCATCGGGGATCTCATCAGGGACGCCCCATTGCAAAATATATTTTAATTTCCTGATGAATAGTGCGCTAATGAGACCACTGAATGGTTCAAAACTGCAATTGAAGCACATGTTCCCACACGCAAATTTTATAGGACACCCCACTCTCCCCAATGTTTCACTTCTACTTGTGCAGCCGCCATCGTGCAAAGACAGCATGTGTACCGCAGATTTAACCGACTTAAGTCCAGTTCGAACAGGCAACAGTATACAGAAGCCAGAAGTAATCGTAAGAAAGAAATAGCGGCAGCTAAGAGGAATTTACTGAACCCACCAAAAAACTCATCCAAGCACAAAAATTAGGAACCGGGACTTCTGGAAAATCAATAACATTGTAGTAAATAATGGGAAATAAACAATTCCCCCACTATCCAACACGCATGGGGGTTATTGCTCTGCAAATGAGAAGGTTAACATGCTTGCCAGTCGGTTTGCCTCCAACTGCACACTGGACCCTGCCAACCACCCCCTACCTGACTTTCCTTTGCGGACAGACGCCACACTAGACGATCTGAAAATCATCCCTTCACAGGTACATGGTATAATAAGGACACTTGACAGGCCAAAAGCATGTGAGTCTGATCTCACTCCGGTTGTGCTATTAAAAACGTGCACCACTGAATTATCTCTAGTTCTCTCCAAACTCCACAACAAATGCCTTAATGAATCTTGCTTTCCTGCCTGCTGGAAAACTGCTTCTGTAGTACCAGTTTTCCAGAATTCTGGCGAAATATCTAACCCAGTAAATTATCGCCCCATTAACCTCCTCCCACTTTTCGCCAAAATATATGAGACAATAATTAACCTAGCTCTAGTCCATCACCTTACAGATGTTAAACTTCTGACTGCCCAACAATATGGATTTAGACAAACCCGTTCAAGAGATGACATCCTAACTGTAATCTCCGAAGGTATATACGAGTCACTGGAGGAAGTGGTGGAGGGTTCAGCGGAAGCCCTAGATATATCTAAGGGGTTTGACTCATTAGCATCCTCCCGCTTGTCGCCAAAATATTTGAGTCCTTAGTTAATCAAGCCCTAGTCCAGCACCTAACAGCTGCTAAACTCCTGACTGACAAACAATATGGATTCAGGCAAGCCCGTTCAACATCAGATATCTTAACTGTAGTTTCTGAACGTATATACCGTTCATTGGATAAAACAGGGGAGGGTGGAGTGGTGGCCCTTGATATATCTAAGGCTTTTGACAGGGTATGGCACGATGGTCTTCTAAGGAAAATTAGATTTTATCGAATCACTGGAAGAATTCAAAATGTAATTAAATCCTTCTTAAGTAATAGAAAAATCAAAGTTGTCCTAGACGGTCGTACACCCTAACAATATGACATAAATGCGGGAGTACGTCAGGGGTCTATCCTTGGACCTCTATTATTCCTGATATTCATAAACGACCTCCCTGATGAAATTGTTTCGGAGA
The DNA here is from genome assembly GCF_053919585.1 of Euprymna scolopes. Classification (NCBI taxonomy): domain Eukaryota; kingdom Metazoa; phylum Mollusca; class Cephalopoda; order Sepiida; family Sepiolidae; genus Euprymna; species Euprymna scolopes. The sequence continues at coordinate 8,223,299 of NC_136489.1, forward strand.
TGGGTGTATTTGCCGTTGACACCACTCTCTATAACAGATATGAGGGGAAAACAAATGAACACATATCCAAGGAAATGGCAGAAACTCTAGAGGATTACCTCCAATCCGTAGTGGAATGGGGACAAAAATGGTTGGTCGCATTCAATGCTGCTAAGACTAAGCTTGTTTCCTTCAATGAAAACGGACCTCCTAAATTAAAACCTTGAATAATTATTTAAACTCTAATGTGCATTAATATTAAGCAGTCTTTACAAATTGATAATTGTTAATTATCGGATTGTAAAAAAAAGCTTCAACCAGAACTTGCTCCCATACTTACGAAACTATTTAAGCGTTGCCTTAAGGAGAAGTGCTTTCCGACCCCCTGGAAGACCTCATCAGTTTGCCCTGTATTTAAGAATTAAGGTGATAAGTCATATCCCTCTCAGTACAGACCAATAAGTCTTCTCTGTGTTATGAGTAAGTTGCTGGAATCAATATTAAAAAGAGAAATAGTCAACCACCTCAGCAGGAATAACCTTCTTAGTGACACACAATATGGTTTCCGCTCTGCAAGATCTACCGCAGATGTGCTGACGGTTATATCCCACAGGATTAGTGAATCTCTTGACAAAGGCTTTCTTTCTAGGGCAATTGCTCTTGACATATCAAAGGCCTTTGACAAAGTAGGGCATAAGGGTCTACTTCAACAGATTTCCAGCTACGGTATAACTGGAAATGTTTTCTCAATCATTAAATCATTTCTCTCCGATAGGCTCATAAGAGTAGTGGTAGATGGACAACAATCGGAGGCCTGCAATATAAATGCTGGAGTCCCTCAGGGGTCAATACTGAGCCCAACTCTCTTCCTGATCTACATCAATTACCTCCCAAAACACATACTTAAATCATTCGTTGACATCTATGCTGATGACATGACCATCTACGGCAACACATCAAAGGCTGTAAATGACGAAGTTCTCTCGGATTCTCTCTCCTCTGATCTCGAGCGCGTGGTTCAGTGGGGGAAGATGTGGCTGGTTACCTTTTATGCATCCAAAACCAAACTCCTATCCTTACATCAGCAACGCTCTGATCCCCAGCTGGCATCAATTGTGATGGATAGCTCTCGTCTGGGTTAGGCCCGTGTTTTGACAAGCTTCTGGGTTTGACCTTTACTCCTGATCTGAAATGGAACACGTACATCAAGTCTGATGCCAAGGTCGCTGGAAAGATGGTGGGATCCTTCTACCGCTCCAGAAGATATCTCACTACTGATGCAATTCTCTATCTATATAAAAGCCAAGTACGGCCAAGGATGGAATACTCTTGCCATATCTGGGCAGGAGCTGCTAAAAACAGCCTATCATGCCTTGACAGAGTACAGAATAGACTTCGTGGTTTAGTGGGGGATGCCCTTTTCTCTACCCTGCAACCCCTCTCCAACAGAAGAGACGTTGCGAGCCTATTCTTGTTTTATCGTTATTTTCATGGCAGGTGCTCTTCTGAACTCCAATCCTTGGTCCCCCCTCGCCAATCTTTCACGAAAAACACCCGTCTAGCTGAATCCACTGTGAAAAATTTCCCCCCTCTTTTGCTGTGCCTAAATCAAAACGTGGATTCCATGAACAAAGCTTCTTTCTTAGAAGTGCACGCCTGTGGAACTCTGTTCCGTCTGCCTGCTTCCCTCCGGACTACAACTTGGATGTCTTCAAGTCTAATGTTAACAAATTCCTAATGAACCGCCCCCCTAATTAAACACTTCATAAAATCTCCTCACTAACGTGATGTACTTGCAATAACCCTTATCCCTGAGTGGCTTCCGGACATTGATAAGTGGTAATCACTGTGTAAAAAAATAAAAATAAAAAATAACTACAAGAAACCTTCTCTACCACCAATAGCAATTGCCAAGAATACATTGCCTGAAAGTACTTCTGTTTACAGGGAATATGAACTGGAATAGATACATTGAGAGCATTGCCAAGGCTGCTGCAAGGAAGGTTGACTCCCTCTACCGTGCTAGAAAACTACTTACGCCTGACAGTATCCTATACCTCTATAAGACCACCATTCGCCCATGTTTTGAGTACTGTTGTCACATCTGGGCTTGTGCATCTGCTACTTGTCTCTCGCTCCTGGACAAGGTTAAAAAGAGAGTCGCCAACCTGATAGGTCATCAAGGTTTCAGCCTCTGTCCCATCGACGAGATGTTGCATCCCTCTGCCTGTTCTACAAATACTTTAATGGTGAATGCTCGGACGAACTGCAAACACTTGTACCTCCCCGACGTAACTACCCCCGACAAACCCGACAAGCTACTAAATCTCATCCCTTTACAGTAGAGATCCCTAGGTGCAAGAAAGCCTTTTACTCCAATAGTTTCTTCCCCAGAACTGCGGGTCTTTGTAACTCCCTTCCGGGATTCTGCTTTACCAACTGCAATGACATGCAGAAGTTCAAGTGTAATGTTAACAAACATCTTTCTACTAATCGCCCTTCATAATACCCCGCTAATTAATTCCCTAATAGTAGCCCCCTGCTTCAAAGTGGCACCGTGCCTTGTTTCGGGTGAAAATTGAATAATATATATATATATATATATATATATATATATATATATATATATATATATATATATATATATATATATATATATAAACTAGTAGTTACACCGACTTTATTTCGGCCTTATGTACTGTGCATAAGGTTATGTGCATATATATATATATATATATATATGTGTATATATGTATATATATATGTATATATATATATATATATATATATATATATATATATATATATATTAAAAAGTGTGAATATGTAAATGAGAATCGAAACCAACACGTTAAGCTCACGAATTATTTTGCCTCTGCCGTCAATGTCTAGGCCATAACTGTTTACTGCAAGGCTAAAAAGTAAAACATGAACTAATAGCTACTACGTCATGCATTCGTAATGCCGGCACTCGACCTTCACCTGGCAATTTTTTTTTTTTTTTAATTTTCACAATTCTCACCAATTTTTCCGGGTTAAAACCCAAATATACAGTTTTGCATGGATTCAAACACCTTATATATGAAGTTTTATGTCCGTATACCAAAGACTCTAAGAGGAGTTTGGTAGGCAAAATTTGTTAAACAAAAATATATAAGTATACATAAATATATATGGAAACAACTCGTGTTTACTATAAACTTTTTTATGCAAATATTATGCAAGTATGAATAATGTAACATACATATATTGATTATACATAATAGTAAACTAAAGATGATCATCCCATAAGAAAACCGAAGCAACTAATAGAGAATTAAGATGAATGTTTAAAAGGATATGCAAATTTGCTCGATCTTTTGCTAGTGAATACAATACCACAACCCATATATAATAAACTTGTATTTTCTTTTTAAATAATGAGAAAAGAGGGGTTTTAATATGAATATCAATGCACACAAGAGAAACACGAATGTATAGAAGAATATATATATACATATATATATGTATATATACATACACATATATATACCCCCCACATATATATATATATATATATATATATATATATATATATATATATATATATATATATATATATATTCCAAAATCCCCTCTCTGCAAATCTTAGTGCAACTAGAATTGTGAGAGTACTTTTCATAATGTTGCTGTTTATAATATAATGCTTGACAATGGCTGAATCGATAATTAATGATGTTTGTAGGCATATAATTTGTTGGCCTTTTGGTCAAGATCAAAGTGCAGTATCTGTTCTTAAGATGCTCCACGCCCATTTCTTGTTCTCTTTCGGTGGAGGAGAAATCCTTTACAACTGAGACAATTTTTATTTTTGTACCTTTTCTCCACGTTAAAAAAACACCCTGGTGTCTAACTCTTTCCCGTCGGGAGACATAGTAAATAGGTACTATAAATATGGAATTATACTGTCATTGTTTAGACAGTCCAAGTTTACACATTGGCATTTGTTTATTAATTTTCATATCTGTCTAAATGTTAAAAATCCCGCACAAACTCAATTAAATGTATATTTTTTGCTCTTCATATTTGTCGCTATGTATATAAAACCATATTATTTGGACTTATCGGACTACTGTTCTAATATGCACCGTGGTTTTTACAAGCTTTAGGTTGATGAAACCGCCGAAATTATTCATATGTATCTTGAAGATTTCGGGATTTTTTTCTCGAATTAAGCAATGTGGCCAATATTTCCAGCGAAACACTTGGAGTAGTGGGTAGAATACATGGAAAAGTCATTTGTGTAAAGTGAGATTCTCCGAAAAATATTGTTGCGAATAACTTAGAACATTTATATAATCATGGCTGTCGTACCAAGTACAGGCTACACACGTAAAGTTAATAAAGGGTTCCGCTCGAAATTCCCTCCAAATATCCAAGTTCGCCAGTAATGTAACTATATATATATATATATATATATATATATATATATATATATATATATATATATATATATATATATGTGTTATTGCTCTTTTCTCTACCTTGCAGCTTCTCTCCCACAGAAGAGACGTTGCGAGCCTTTCCTTGTTTTGTCGTTATTTCCATGGCAGGTTCTCGTCTGAACTCCAATCTCTGGTCCCCCCCTCGCCAATATTTCACAACAAAACACCCGTCTATCCGAATCCACTGTGAAAACTTTCCCCCACTCTTTATCTGTGCCTAAATCAAAACGTGGATTCTATGAACAAAACTTCTTTCTTAGAACTGCACGCCTGTGGAACTCTGTTCCGTCTGTCTGCTTCCCACCTGACTACAACTTGGATGTGTTCAAGTTGAACGTTAACAAATTCCTTATGAACCGCCCCCTTAAGTAAACACTTCATCAAATTTCAACACTAACGTAATGTACTTGCAAAAACCCTTATCCCTGAGTGGGCTCCGGGCCTTGATAAGTGGTGACCACTGCGTAAAAAAGAAAAGAATATATATATATCGTCATATATATATATATATATATTCATATATATATGTATACATACATATATATATATATATATATATATATATATATACGATCATTACGAAATCTTGTAAGACGAGTGCAAATCGTCAGTTACTGAGAGTCTATGTGACCGAAGATGCCTTTTCAGTCCTGCCAAATACTCGCACACCTTGGTGCAGACATGCCACTGAAAACGTTTATTCGTTTGGATGAAAATGACAGCAACTGAACCTTGTGTGTTTTTATATGATTAACAATACCTGCCTGAGACAACATTCTCTCCCAAGCTTCTCTATTTGGCTACTTCAAACTATTCTCCGCCGTCGTTTATCAGTTTTATCACGTGCTTGGGGTAATAAGCTAGGGATTCCCATCTGTCAACATGAACATGAAAGCTCAACAGACTATGTTTTATGCTATGACATAAACGTTTTTTTTTTTTGGGGGGGGGCTTGTGCTGGGGTCTTTTTCAACAATGATCTCACAATAGAACAGCTCTGTTAGGAGTCGACAGTCGTCAAGCCGGACAAAATGACCAGACCAACTCATCTGGTTCTTAATAAAAATCGTAGCAATGCTGTTTAAGTCTAAGAATTTGATAATCAAGGAAAAAATCTTCGAAAATAACTCAAAAGTACGACTATTTCTGCTGGTTATACAATTACTAATATGGTTCATAATAATGAGTGATTAGCTTTACCAAAATTTCAGTGACATTTTACACAATTAGTTTCTCAGAATTATCAAAATCAGATGTAATCAGTTTTTATATGTTTATTTCTTATTTGGTATTCATGCGAATTGGACATCCTAATGTTGCTAGAAAATCCTCATCAATATTTGGTACTCAAAACATTTTTTAGTAAATTTATTCGTAATTCTCCTGCACTTGGTCCACTGCATATATTCAATATATATTTTTTAAATTCTTATTCATGGGCATCGTTGTTCCGGAATGCACTTGAATGATAAACACTATCTAAAGATGCCGGTTACTTTTTATATTGAACATTAGGCCAGCATCATCAAGAGAAGTTCAATAACCTTAGATTACTCATTTCCAACTTTTTTCCAATAAAACTATAATAGTTTTAAAAGTTCCGTTTTCTATATACGTAGCTATTAGAATTTAATGTCCTAATGATAATGCATGGTGTATGCCCTATTTCCAACTGTTCTTTCTGATACATTATCCTACGTCTTGAATGTCGATATGTGTCTTTGTTTAAATTGTATGATATTTTTAATTATAATTATACTTTAACAATTTTTAAATTACGGTCCCTATATATGGATCTTAAATTTACATTCTTATCATTTGTAAACAAGAGATTCTGAAACAGCTTTTCCTGTAATTTGCGCAGAAAAATCATTAGCGCTAATATAGTAAATCAGCATTTAAAGATCATTCGTTTTAATCATTATCACGCAAAATGAAAACGAATGAACTACGACTGAACAGGCACACCTTCTAATATTTATTACGCATGTAAGTATTTCGACTGAAGTATCGAATTCTTAATTACTAGTACAAATTAACTAAGGTATATGTGGAAGATATAACACGTTACATAAGCTGTGCCCAATACATACTTATAAAAACGCGCATGACTTATTGCTGACCAATTAAGAGGTGATTGTCTCGGTTTTTATATAGAAAATAACATAGTATACTTAGCAAATATTAATCAAGATAAATGGGATTACAATTATTGTTAAGTTTAAACAGTTCGGAGAGAGTGAGACAGACAACAAGCGAGGCAGCGTTCATTTCGAGTTGAGTTAAAAAGAGATCCTTTGCAAGCGAAGGGGGGAGGACACGAGAATGTATTTAATTACTATTATTCTCATCACCAGCTGGAAATATCTACATATTGTTTGTATACCTTTGTCTCCGTTTGTCATCAACCGCAATCTAATGTTTTGTCTTTATCGTATTATATAATGAACTTCATATGAAACACTTTGGAAAATGGTGAGTTTATCCCCCTCATCAATAATGTATTTCACCCCCCATGTTTAAAGAACTATTTATTACACTTTTAATTTCACATTTTCTTTTAAAAAAGTAAGTGGGGCTTCGATGTAGCTGTGGCAATCGTTATAAATAGTGTTTTGTCCTTCACTTTGAAACGAGTTTAGCCTTACCTTCTCTCTGCACCTCAACTAGAACTGAACTGTGACTCGCACGCTGCCTTGCTCTCTCTATCTAGAACTGTCTCTAACTTAACTTATTGATTCTATATTTCCTTGTGACGTCAGAACACAGCCAAACGTGCATGGAATGCACATATACATGTATATGGTGTCGACACGTGTTCTGGCGGCATGAAGAACATTTCATAATTTCATTGTTTATTATGCCTCTGACCCTACTTTGTTTTATAATGTTTTCTAACTCCGGGGGATAATTCTACTGAATTCCTGGAATCTTTTCAAAATAGCACTATATATTTTAAATTTTGATAACCGCTTTTTTTTAGCATTTCTCTTTAATCCCAATTTTTTTCAGCGACTTTGGCAACGGATTTGATATACGAGGTCCATTTGAGAAAAAAAGAAATATCAGACCCAGATGCTGATCAGAGCATGGATGTTCCACAACACGTGAGACATTCATTTCACTTGATAGTAACAATAACATAGTGTATAATATATAAAATAGAAGCTTCGTTTAAGATGCAGACAACTTACCCTGCTAACTTTTTCCCCGTTGCACTACATGCTCAAAATCAGACGGGATAGTATCAGAGAGAACTTTATCATTTACGGTATTTGAGGTTTTTCCATAGAGCGTAGTGTCTTCAGCAACAGTGTATACGAATGATCTTAAGATGTGATTTTGGAGATAATTGATGTAGATTCTCAAGAGATTTAGACACAGGCTTTTCCCCTGAGCGACTCCAGCAGTAATAATGTCAGCTTCTAATTTTCTCCCCTCAAACACTTCTAATATCTATCAGAGGGAAAGGATATCATAATTTAGACGAAATTTCTAGTTATAGTCTAGCTAGTGATTAATATGTCTCTGAAATATATGTCATATGTTTGACCAGCATAATTCGTATTTAGAATTTACATTTTGACCACGAACCACTTTATATTTTGCTTTTATTCTTCTCAAATGGACTATGATAGAAACACACAGTACTACCCCTGTTGCTTATAAATAATACGAGTATCCTCGTAACTTACATGGTGTTATACCACATAACCCGTGTTTACTTAATAATTGGATAACGTATTACGATATGCATGCATTGTATATTTCGTCATGACATTTAAAACATCCTTTTTTGTTTTTTTTGTCAAATTATTGAATTTTGTATTCAACTCTGCTTACAATTAAATTTAATGCATCACTATTAATCTTTTTAGCATCATTTAACGGGGATTTTATTTCGCACACATTGAATACAGACCTATCACTTCCCCAGAAAGCTTCTTAGACGGTTGTCGACGGTTAATCGGCAAAAGCTTGTCTAGAATGGCAACGTGAACCGATGCATGCAACGCGCTCAGCTGGGTAATCGTTTTAATTCTTGTCATGTCAATCGATACAAGGGAACTCTTGTCGAACACACAATTAAAACATGGCACACCCTTATTTTCTGTTCTTTTCAACCATGTGTACAAGTAATTTTGTATGCGTATCGACTTCAGTATCTGAGGTGTAAAGAAATTGAGCTTCTTGTTAACATTCAATCCTGTAACTTACACTATTCACCCATGTATAATTATATAGTAGTTACAAAGGACGACGCACACGTACACATGACGCTAAGTTTTCTTTTACGTTCTATGCAGGAAGTATTTTGTCTGAACGAATCAAACACACACTAATGTTACGTTGTCTAGGAATCAACACTTACAAGCAACAGTCGCAATTTAGACAAAGTATACAAAATAACTTCAACGCGTTTGTTCTTTCATAATGATATTTTCCTGGTTCTCCTCTTACTGCTTGGACGTTTCATATGTAATCGTCTTCTCAAACGCGCTTCACGTTTCTAACGTTATTTCAGAGGGGATTCCTCTCTTTAACATAATATTTTAACATCCTTTATTTTTTATATGATGACATCATTTCGGATAAAAAACGCGCGTTCGTGCTATGTTAAACTATTATATTTATTACTCTATTTTAATTTCATATAGTACTATGTTTTAAGAGTAGAAAGCGCATTGAAATAAATTTTGCCGCCCATCGATTTTTCCCAACTTTGTATGCGATTTAATAATGAGTAAGAATTTTAAATCTGCTTCAGTCCCCATTTATTTTTTACATGATATTCTTCCGTTTATGGAATTTATTTAAGAACTGAATAACTGCAAATGCAACATGATAATCACTTTGAATTAACTATTCTGATGAGCCACCAAGTCAAATCAGATTAACAATCTAATATATTTTTAGTTAGATATGAAGGTATTTCCAAAGTAAATTTTCTTAATTTTAAACTCAATTTACAAAGACGGAAAAGGCACAGTTAAACGCAGCAATGTTTTTTTTTTCTGTTTCAAAAGTTATCTTTCTACGTAGTCATGACAAATTAATTCTGAAAGAGAGCACGATGGGAGTAATGGGCGTCCAGCGATCGGTCTTTCATTCCAAAATAAAGTCTACTATTATTTTATCTCAATACGTTTTTCAACGAACAACGGTGGCACTATTAAAACATGGGATAAATTTTCTCCAGAACATATTTATAATTTCACATGCTATTTCCACAAATTCTATGTCGTATTTCTGCTTCTGGCACACATTTATGACAGGTTTTATCTCATAATAGTCTTACACTGCTATAGAGGGGCAGAAGGTAAATAGCCACGCCATTAACGCGTAAGATTCCCCATCATAATGCAATTTCAAATCTCTTGATTCATATGAGCGTAATACAAAATACATTCAATTTCTTTTAGAATGCGCTCAGTATTATACATAATTAGAAACTATTAGCGGGGTGGCGATTTGCTTGGTTGAAAAATACGCTAAAATACGATATCAAAATTCGTCTAGATTTCGTTTATATTTTATAGAGTTATGATTTCTACAAAAAAAAACATATATGTATATATTTTGGTGCCAGCAGCAAGAATAAAACCCGGAAGCTAAACTGTAACATTTTAAACGAGTGTCGTTTCCACTGTACCATCGTGACACGCATATTACCTGACTAAAAACTGAAAATAAAAAAATAAGCAAGATGAGTGTACAAAATCTATAACGTAATTTAAAAAATGTTGACCAATTTTTGACCCCTTAAATATATTTTAACTTATTAAACACCCATAAATAGAGAGTATATCAAATCCAGTCATTTAAAGCCCCTGATGCCGCTCCGCGATTAATAATTTCTGAAGAATAATGTGGTATTCTTACAAACAAAATATTTTCTCTGCATATATAATACATACATACACACATATAAGCTTTTATATATAAGAATATGTAAGCATCCTTTCTTATACTTGTATTTTTGATAAATAGAATGTAAATATTATTTTCTGAAGTATAAGCTTCTATTCATAAGAATAAACTATTTTGGTTAGGTTAGCGTAAAAATATATGGTTATTCAAAAAGATAAAACAAGTATAGTTAAATGTTAATTAGGATGATCATGCGTAAACAATTCTAAAAAGATATATTGTTCAATATAAGAGGAATACACAATTTATAAAATACTTTTCTAGCAGGTCATTAAGCTATATATGCAGTATTTCCGCATTAACGGCTTCTTTTAACGTTAAAAGTAATCAAATTATACAATTTCTCAAACACTGAAAACTCGTGAAAAATCCACACTTTACATAACATGATTCACATATATTTACGCATAATTAAATTAGCACTGAATCCATTACTCTGCGTCTTAAACATTTCATAGCGTACTAATTGCCTTAAGCTAATTCACAAGATACTTTAAATATGTTCGTGTTATAATGTGTTTCAGTGTGGGTTTGTATAAGTGCCTGTGAGTGTGCGTGTTAGTGAGTGCGTGTCTGAGGTGCAGTTTCCCGAATGTTCATCAAGAATCACTGTTAGAATCATGTGCACGACTGGATTAATGCCTCTGGGAAGAACAAAATTCTGAAACAAGAAATCGCCTACTGTTAGGCAGGAGGGGTCACCAAGTATTACTTCAAAATTATACCTTCTAAACATAAGAACGGATATACTTAAGATGCGTCTATTAAACCCGTGTGTTTTTCTGTGTAAATTTCATTTAAAATTAAACATGAATAAAATAAACATTAAGTTTGCTAGATGAACTCTTGCTATTTTAAACGTACGTGTAAAACAATAACCTATATACAAATTTAGACATTTTGATGAACGAGAAACGTAAATCCTGTTTAATATGAGCAGTTACAATACATCTTTCTTTAAACTAATATAAAAAAACAAACAAAAATGTCCTTTTTCGTTAAGCGCTGCAGAATAACGAACATTATATTTCAAATATAAACAGATAAACGAAAGTATTATTTAACAATAAACGTGGTATACGAACATACACTATATTTGAAAATTAAGCTGAACAGACAAGTATGCATATTTAAACTTAAGCGTTAGAAACGGACGGGCAGTGCATTGAAACGGTAAGCTATACAGAAAAAAAACGAAAATATTATTTAAATTAAAGCGTAACATACTGAGAAATATTTTATTTTAAACTAAAACCGAAGAAAAACGAAAAATCGAAATCAAAATATACGATGACAGACATTTTATTTTATATTTTAGCTTGCCAGAAAAACGAAAATACTTTTGAAGTTTCTGTATTTTTAAGATTAGGATTGGTTATTCGTATTAGTTGGATGTATCGAACGTCTGTTCTCATCGTCAGAGTAATTTCAGAACGTTTGTTTACAAAGGATTCACCACTTATAAAGATCCGAATGCCCCTCGAGGATAAGGGATAATGTGTATACGTAAGTAGTGGAAATTTTGTAAATTAGATTTCTTTGGGGGATGGTTCATCGAGAACTTGTTTACGTTGGACTTGAAGACGACCAAATTGGAGTCAGCTGGAAAGCATGCCAACGGAAGACATTTTACAGTCGTGCAGTTCTAAGAAAAAGCTTTGTTCATGGAATCTCCGTTTAGATTGAAGCACAAATAAAGCGTGTGGGTAATTAATGATAGTGGTTTTGGCTAGACCAGTGTTTTTTTCGGGGGAGGCATATATTGAAGCTCAGACGAGACCTTAACATGAGAATAACGATAAAGCAGAGAGATGCTAGCATCATCTCTTCTATGGGAAAGAGGTTGCAGGGTATAAAACGCGCCATCCCCCCCACTAAGCTATAAATTTATTTTGCCCTCTGTCAGGGAAGGATAAGCTACTGCTAGCAGCTCCTGCTGCGATGGCAACATTACTACATCATTTGTCGTCCCTGGCTTTTATATAGGTAGAGAATTGCAATATCTACTGGAGCGTTAGAAGGATAATTCCATTTTTTTCCAGCGGGGTTGGAAAGGGATTTGATGTATGTAGATTTCAGTCGCTCTAACAATCGACCTCCTTAAGTCTACCTTGTCGAACTCGTGAATTTGGACTATATTTTGAACAGATCACTTTACTTATTTCCCAGAGGAAATATGCTCTTGTTCCACCAGGTATGATTTGATAGAAGTCCTAAGCAATTCTCAATTGGTTTTTTTTCGGTCGTTCACACTGATAATTGAACCTTTAATATCACCGAAAATATTACTTTTACTCTTGATGATTCTAAGTAATGTTATTACTGTGCCACGGGTATTTCGTGAACATGCTACTACGGGTGTAGGAGCCTTAAAGCAGCATTTAGTAGTAAATATCAATATTTATTACTAAGATATATATATATATATATATATATATATATATATATATATATATATATATATATATATATATATTCATACTGGTGAGTTCTGATACAACAAAGCAGTACTGTATGTGGATGAGATGCTGGTTAATATTTTCACCCGACGAGTATTTAAGCAATTTAGTGAAGCCCAATATTTGTTTGTAAACAAACTGATGGTTTGATCACTATGCGACGGGCAAGTTGTTTACTTGATAGGCACTTGAGGATAGCTATTTACGGAGACTGATGTGTATTCCGATTTTTAGAGCTGCAGAGCTATGAAACCGACGGCTATATATTCGGTCCAGGTCTAGGGATGGTTTCTGACTAGCCGCATTGATGAATTTTGATACAAAGAAAATGTACTGTACACAGGGTGATCCAGAAAACGAGGTCCAACTTTTATTAGGCCCCGTTTCTTAGTTATTTGTCCGAATGAAATGAAACTAGTTTATTATATTCAAAAAATCACATCATACACTAGGGTTTTTGACCTTTTTTTCTCTGTTCTACGAGGTATGTTCTAGATGGCCTCCCTTTTGCTCCGTGCATTTCTTGAGGCACAGCACGAAGTTGTCATGACGTTCTTACAGACCTAATTGCTAATGGCCTTCATCCCTGATGGCTTCCTTGAGTTCCGTGAGTGTTCTGGGTCTCCCTGCGTAGACTCTGTCCTTAAGATAGCCCTCAAGAAAAAAATCTAGGGGGGGGATTAGGTTCGGGCTAGGGGGTGCCCACTCAAAGGCATCTTGAGACTGATCACTCGGCCTCCGAAGTTCTCTTTCAACCAATCTCGGGACAAGTTTGAGGTGTGATTACTTGTTACGTCCTGCTGGAATCAGAACCTACTCATGAGCGACGGGTAGATGGCCTGGAGCTCACTCTTTAAGGTTTTGAGGACCTCCACATACCGCTCCTTGGTGACTGTCACTGCAGGGCAAGATTATTCGATGAATATTAGTCCGATCATTCCTCTGGCCGAGATTGCAGGCCACCTCGTGCATTAGGAGAGTGCAGGGGTTTGGTGGTTACTTCATTGTGTCGGTAGGACCCCCAGATAACATTTTTTGGAGTTAGCCTTTCCAGCAAGATGGAAGTGGGCTTCATCTGAGGTCCAAAGGAGGTTAAATAAACTTGGTGTCTCCTCGATCTTCTCGAGTATCGTGACTGCCATAGCCCCCGCTGCTTTTTTGTCTTAGGCTGTATGGGTCTGCAGTCTGTATTCTGTATGGGTAAGCCCTGATATGTTCATCAGCACTCTCCTGCAAGTCTCACGGGACATATATTGGGACTGTCTTCGCTTACGCACAGACTGTTTCGGACTCTGCTGGAGAGCCTCTCTCACTCTTTACACCAACTCGGCTGTTCGCTCCTTGGGACGTTCCGAGTGGCTTGGACGTTTCTCCCCTGCAGCGTTGAGGTTCTCCACGGTCCCATACTTCTTGAAGTGGTCCACCCAGTTCTGAATTCTGCTTTTGGATTAAGCATTTTCACATTCGAACTGACGCATGAAACTGTCCTGTATTTTAGTAAAATTTAACACAGTGTATCCTTTGCCCCAGTTCCTACTGGGGTCTTGGTGTACTCACGGTCGTTGATTCTGCCATGTCCTGTAAAATAAGGGAAATCGGTAAATAAATAAATAAAAATATCACGTAAAGTGTACATTGGGCCCGTTTTGGGGGTCACCTAGTATAAATGGCAATATACCTTATTGTTTTTACTTATTTCTTGTATGCATTATCTATAAATTATAATTAACATTTCCCAAATCGTTTTAAATTGCGTATAATGTCTAGGTAATTGTTGTAACTTTATTTGAATTGTTGTTACAAAATATTGATTGCGCTCATAGTCGTAGGCAACAGGCAACTTTCTTTTCATTATATGGAAGAGAGAGTTGAAATTTAGGACCTTCCCGTGAAAATTAGCTTACGGCATAAGGATTACATACCCCTAATCAGTACGAGCAATCAACCATAAATTGTTATATTTTATGTCGACGGTGAACTGTATAGGTTGACTAATCGGGTTCACATTGCCTAGTAATGTTTGAAGGGATCCGAGTATCAATGTGTCATCCATATATCTGTGTAGTTCGGAATTCCATCAAAATTCCCGAATCGGCAAAAATAATCCCGAATTGCACAAGATAAGTGTGACATCCCAACGACCATATTCTCATGGGCACGCTCTTTAAACTAACGGGAACTCTTCATAAAACTTGATCTTAACAGACAGTCGAAAATACAACATAAACTTAAGCGTTCCAGAAAAAAAAAATTATGTTTTAATTCAAACCTCTTTTAAAAAGCAAATTTATGAATAAACAAACATGTGATTTTAAACATAGACTTGAGAAAGAAAAAGATGTATTAAAATGAAACCAAGACAAATGAACACACGCTGTATATCAAACTGCAGCAAGAAAAACAAAAGTTCACAACAAAATACTACCTTGATTCTCAAACAAGAAAATAATTCAAATTCATGCATTGCGGACTACCGGGTATACTATTTATAAGGTACACTCCCGATAATTGATGTTAAATAGATTTTAATATAAGATTTAAACGACCAACAGACGATATATTTAAACGACGAACGAACGATATTTTTAAACGTCTTGATGAACTCATAAACAAACGAAAATAACAGCTCATATGAGGGAGAAATATTGCTGAACTTATAATACATTTCTTAAAATGCCAATGAATTGCAAATGACGATACACGTAAATAAAAATATAAAAAAGTCCAAGAGCACGTTGGAGCAGTGGATCACGTAAGAGACATGGATTGCGTTTGGGAACACGTAAGAGGTGTGTCTGATGTCACGATCGTAATTAGAAGCCATGCTAAGTGGGATAATTAGGAATTAAATATCGTTTTTCTAAAAAAAGACTTGAACACATTTCCTATTCTTGTCTAATTTGCAACTCATACTAAAACATAGTGGGTTACGTTACAAATGCTTACAGCCTACGAACACAACTTCCTATTCGAAAATGAGGGCTGCTTTTACATGAGGATATACGGACATTAATATAAATGTAGAGAAAATTTAAAGTCCCGATTGAGCTATGAAAACGATATATCAAATTTAATGTTGCATAACAATTATCGGATATAATTATGGATATGTTCATTCCTACAATTGGAAAAGCCGTTCTCCTTTAATACGTGTGCCTAGCAATAAATATTATTATGTAACAATCGAAAACGCTATGGATAACCTATAGACACATCTATTGTTGTGGGTAACTATTGGTGCATTAATTTAAAACATTGCTAGGTAATACTATATACACTGCTATTTCACAAAAAAAGCGTTAAAGAGCGACGAGCCTATATCGAGCGACAGATAAAGTACTCTTGCGATAAAAGTTCAAATTCGAAAATCGATCCGGCTTAAGAATTCAACGTATTTACGTGTCGAGAAAATATAATCTTACAGTGTTTTAATATTCCTTTCATGTTCAAACAATTTCTCTCTTCAGAGATCATGAATTTGAATAATAAAGATGGAATTAGTAATACATAATCTATCAGCTCGTTTTAGGAAGTTGTCTGGGCAATACTTTCATTACACAGATACAATTATTACGCCCTGTTATACATATTTTTTTTACAAATCGATATTAATTTTCATTGTTATCTTTATTTCACCATCTCGCTAATTTTTCTTTTTCCATTTCTCATCGCATCGTACTGCTGTCTGTTTCATTCTCTCTCATATTATATATATATGCATATATATGTACGCATATATATATATACATATTTATATTTATACGAATATATATGTATATATATATATATGCATATATATACGCATATATATACGCATATATATATGTATATAAAATCATCAAAAGGCATCGGTTATCTTATGAGATGAAAACATTGATCAAAACAGTAATCTATTCGCTGTCATCATATGTAGTTAAGTTTAACTAAATTATTTATAATACTTCAAGTTTTACAATTTAAAAAAAAAATGTTAGTGAAGTTCCAAAAAAGTAATACTCTATATTCTATAATAATCACAATAAATAAAACTTCTTTGCTTTATTAATATAATCTAAACATTTCATATTTTAATGCGTTTACTTATTTAACGTTAATTTATAATTTGGAGAGAAAAGTTTTTAATTTAGTGTCATCTTACATTAGTGACAGTTATTACTTTAAAAAAAAAACTGGAACATTTCTTCTGTTAGCTTTACGAAAGAAATAATGTAAAAAGTAAAACTATAATATTTCTATTATATTTAGGGGGTAATCGGCATTTTATTAAGTAAGGAGCTGTTATTTTGGTGAGGACAACCGTGTGCGTAAAGAGATACCTTTTAATAAATATTTACGAAACCCAATACACTATCGAAAAGATTACAATATTTTAGGACTTGGAAATAATTATTTGGACATGATGTCGAACTTTTGCTAACTTATATGAAATATACACTCATTAAAGTAATGCTAAAACTCATGCCAGTTAAACGTTAGAGGAAATGATGTAAGGTTTAACATAGAATCTACAAACCCCCTTCAATGCCATAATCTTACCAACATTCCTGAAGCAAGTAATGCGGTAGTCTGATATATATATAATATGCATAACCTTTTGTTCTGCTCCCCTTACCTAAACCGAAACTCTTAAAAAATATGACGACAGTACAATCTAAAAAAAAAGATTAAACCAGGCTTGGGGACAAACACATTACACTTGCCTTCTCCCTTGAGGCTTGCATTCACAAATATCCGTGGGCTTAGAACTAATTTAGTGGGTGTGGAAGCATTTCTCTTAAAAAATACCCCTGATATCTTAGCACTAAGTGAGACTAACCTACACTCCTCGATTCCCTTTAACCACTTTTACATGCCTGGATATCTCCCAGTCTTCCGTAAGGACTCTGACAGACACATGCACGGACTTGGAGTTTACATTCGTAATACCCTCCCCCTGACTAGAGAAACAAACCTAGAAACAAATGATCAAGCCTTTATGTGCTTTACACAAAACATGCAACACGATATTAGCTACTATAATTTTCTCTACCGCTCTCCCTCGATTCAGGACTGCACCATAATAAACAAAGTCTCTGACAGCATAGACACTGCACTGTCCCTCGATACTAGCGCACAAATACATGTATTTGGTGAATTTAATGCCCACCACAAAAACTGGCTTGGATTCTCTACTTACACAGATGCAGCGGGCAGAAAACTCATAGTTCACTATATCTCAATCCCTATCACAAATTGCTACGTTTTCAACCCGTTTCCCTGACCAGGAAGAACAGCACGTATCACTGCTAGATCTGTTCTTGACCACAGTTCCCGATGACTGCATAACGACGGCCCACAGCCCACTCGGGAACGCTGACAATGCAATGATAATGGTTTAAATCGCCCTACACTCTAGAGCCGAAACTGAAGAGCCAGTGCTCAAAACAACGAGATATTATAAAAAGGCTGACTGGGAAGCAATCAGGAAACTAATCAGAGATGCCCCATGGAGAAGTATTTTTCTCTCCCTGCTGAACAGCGTGCAAACGAGACCACTGACAGGTTCAAAACCGCAATCGAAGCGCATGTTCCCATGCGGAAATTGTATAGTAAGCCCCACTCTCCCCCAATGGTTTACTTCGCCTTGCGCAACTGCCATTGCTCAAAAGCAGCAGGCATACCGCAGATGTAACCGACATAAGTCCAGTTCACACAGACTGAAGTATATAGAAGCTAGAAATAACCTTAAGAAAGAAATAGCGACAGCTAAGGTACAATTTACGGAAACCACTAAAAAACGCATCAAAGCACAAAAACTAGGAACTCCTGACTTCTGGAAAATCTACAACAGTGTAGTAAATAACGGGCAATCAACAATTCCCCCACTAACCAACAATCACGAGGGTGTCTCCTCAGCAACCGAGAAGGCTAACATGTTTGCCAGTCGGTTTGCCTCAAACTCCACACTGGACCCTTCCAACCACCCCCTACCTGACTTTCCTATGCGGACAGACGCCACGCTAGACGATCTGAAAACCACTCCTGCTCAGATGCATGCTATCATAAAAAAACCTTGACACTTCAAAAGCATGTGGACCCGATCTTATCCCAGCTGTGCTATTAAAAAGTGCTCAGCCGAAGTAGCTCCAGGTCTCTCCAAACTCTACAACAAATGCCTTAAGAAGCTTGCTTTCCGGGCTGTTGGAAAACTTCTTCTGTTGTACCAGTATTTAAGAATTCTGGCGAAAGGACTGACCCATCAAATTATAGCCCCATTAGCCTCCTCCCACTTTTTACCAAAATATTTGAGACCTTAATTAATCATGCTCTAGTCCATCACCTTATAGATGCTAAACTTCTGACTGGCAAACAATATGTTTTAGATAAACCCGTTCCACAGCAGGCATCCTAACTGTGATCTCTGAACATATATGCCATTCACTGGACAAAGCAGGGGAGGGCAGAGCGGTAGTTCTAGATATATCTAAGGCTTTTGACAGGGTATGGCATGAGGGTCTTCTCAGGAAAATTAGATCATACGGTTTCTCATGCATAAAGTGGTAATTGGTAAGTTAGAGGCCTGGAGAGTATGGTGGATGAGGCAGAGTTTCATAACCCAATTCGTTCAACTTCTGTAGGGTCAGTTTAGCAACGTGTGGTCGAGAGGAGAATTGGGCCTTCTCTGTTGACTAATGCTGGGTGTTGTCGAAGTTTCTGATGCATTTTATCCATTTGTTGACAGAACTTTGACATCGTAATGGTTTCACCTGCATTAAAAAGAACTGTAATCGGTGAGACTAGGTGCAGAACACAATACATCATGTTAATTAAATTCTTCTTAGATAAGAGAAAAATTCAGGTTGTCCTCGACGGTCGTACATCAAAACAATATGATATAAATGCGGGGGTGCCCCAGGGTTCTATGCTTGGACCTCTACTGTTCCTGATATTCATAAATGACCTCCCCGACAAAATTGCCTCTGAGATGGGTATATATGCTGATGACACTACACTCTATGGCAGGCACGACAGGAAGACGAATGAACACATTTCTAAAGAAATGACAGAAACACTAGAGGAATATCTCCAATCAGTGGTGGAATGGGGACAAAAGTGGTTAATCGCGTTCAATGCTGCCAATACTAATCTAGTTTCATTCAATAATTACAAGAAACCCTCTCTACCACCCATAGCAATGGCCAACGCCTCTTTATCTGAGAGTACATCTTTTAAACTCCTTGGCCTAACGTTCACAGGAAACATGAGTTGGAACAATTATATTGAAGGCATTGCCAGTGCCGCTGCAAGAAAGGTGGGCTCTCTCTTCCGTGCTAGACAACTACTAACACCCGAAAGTATCCTGTACCTCTATAAGGCCACCATTCGCCCATGTATGCAGTATTGCTGTCACATCTGAGCTAGTGCATCTGCTACTAGTCTCTCGCTCCTTGGAAAGGTTTAAAAGAGAGTCGCAAACATAATATGCCCTGAACTGACATCAAAGCTTCAGCCTCTGTCCCATCGACGAAACGTTGCATCCCTCTGCCTTTTCTACAAGTATCTTAGTGGTGAATGCTCTGAAGAACTGCAATCACTTGTGCCCCCACGACGTGAGTACCCTCGACAAACCCAACAGGCTGCTAAATCCCACCCCCACACTGTAGAGATCCCTAGATGTAAAATATCTTTTTACTCCAATAGTTTCTTCCCCAGAACCGCTAGACTCTGGAATTCCATTCCAGGTCCCTGCTTCCCTAACAGTACTGACGTGAAGAAGTTCAAGTGTAACGTGAACCGACATCTTACTGCCGAAATCCCTACATAGTACCCCAGTAGTTGTTACCCCTGATAGTAGCCCCTACACCAAAGTGGCAATTTGTCTTGTTTGGGCTGAAAATGTAATTAAAAAAAAATATATATATATATATATATTATTATTATTATTATTATTATTATTATTATTATTACATTTCCACCTTAAACAAGGTGCATGGCCACTTTGTTGTAGGGGTCTACTAATAGGGACATGAGCATCAGCGGTACTGTGTAGAAGTTGGGCAGCAAGATGTTGGTGCACGTTACACTTGAACTTCTGCATGTAAGTACAGTCGGGGAAGCAGGGACTTCGAAGGGAATTCATAATTCAAGCTGTTCTGGGGAAGAAACTACTTAAGTAGAAGGCTCTCTTGCATCTAGGGACCTCTGCTGTGAAGGGGTTGAATTTAGCTGCTTGTCGAGGTTTCGGGGGTATTTACGTCGAGGGGGCACAAGTGCTCGCAGTTCGTCAGAGCATTCACCGTAAAATACTTGTAGAACAGGCAGAGGGATGCAACATTTCCTCGATGTGACAGAGGCTGACATTTTGCTGACAGTTCAGAACCTATGAGATTTGCTACTCGCTTTTGAACCTTTACTAGGAGCGAGAGACTAGTGGTTGATGCACCAGACCAAATATTACAACAATACTCCATACTTGAACGAATGGTTGACTTATATAGGTATAGGACACGTTCAGGCGTTAACAGCTTTTTAGACGGTAGAGAGAACCACCTTTCTTCGCAGCGATCCTGTTAGTGTTCTAAATGTAGTTGTTCCAACTCATGTTTCCTGTGATCGTTAGGCCGAGGAGATTAAAAGAGCTATTTTCATATTAAGAGTTATTTGTCATTGATATTAGTGGTAGAGAATGTTTCTTGTAATTATTGAAGGAAACGCGTTTGGTGTTAGCAGCATTGAATGTGACCATCCATTTATGCCCCCATTTCACTACAGATCGGAGGTCATCCTCTAATTCTTCTGCCATTTCTTTAGATATGTGTTACTTTTGTTTTCTTGTCGTATCTGTAATTTCGTCAGGCAGGTCATTTATGAATATTAGGAATAACAGAGGTCAAAGGATAGACCACTGCAGCACTCTCGTATTTATATCATATTGTTTAGATGTACAACTGTCAAGGACAACATGGATTTTTTTCTTATCTAAGACGGATTTGATTATGTAATCCTCCAGTGAATCCGTATGATCTGATTTTCTTGAGAAGGGGCTTATGCCATACCCTGTCAAAAGCCTTAGATATATCTAGAGCTACAGAGCTACTCTCCATCGCTTTGTTCAGTGACTGGTGCATGCGTTCTGAGATTACAGTAAGTATGTCTGCTGTGGAACGGGCTTGCCTAAATCGATATTGTTGGTCTATCAGACGTTCAGCATCTATAAGGTGATGGACGGGAGCTAGGGTTAGTATGGTCTCAATAGTGGGAGGAGGCAAATGGTCTTGAAATTTACTGGGTCAGTTCTTTCGCCAGAAGTCTTGAAAAGTGGCAATACAGGAACAGTTTTCCAGCAGGTAGGAAGATTTGTTGAAAAGTTTGGAGCGAACTAGAGCTACTTCGGCGGCACACATTTGTAATAGCACAGTCGTGAATAAATTAGGTCTACATGCTTTTGTAGTGTCAAGATTTCTTATGATAGCATACACCTGAGCAGATGTGATTTTCAGATCGTCTAGTGTGGCGTCTGTCTGCAAAAGAAAGTTAGGGACAGGGTGGTTAGCAGAGACCAGTGTGGAGTTGGAGGCAAATTGTCTGGCAACCATTTTATCCTTCTCAGTTGCAGAGCAAACACCCTCATGATTTTAGGATTATGGGGGAATTGTTGATAGCCCATTATGAACTACACTGTTGTAGATTTGGCATATTCTCGGGTTCCTAATATCTGTCCTTCGATGCGTTTTCTAGTGGTTTCAGTAAATGCTCTCTTAGCTGTCGCTATTCCTTTCTTACAGTATTTTCTGGTTCTGTGTGTTTCTGTTTGTTTGGACTGGACTAATGTCGGTTAAATCTGCGGTACGCATCCTGTATTTGCGGTATGGCAATTGCAGAAGTTGAAGTGAACCATTTGGGAGAGTGGGGTTGGCTATAAAATTTGCGTGTGGGAACGTGTTTAAATTATCGCTTTGGACCATTCAGTGGTCTCATTTGCGCAATGTTTAGCAGGAAGTGAAAACATATTTTGCCATGTACCGTCCCTGATGAGGTTTCTGATGGCTTCCCACTCCGCCTTTTTATAATATCTCGTTGTTTTGAGCACTGACTTTTTCAGGTTTGGCTCTGTAGTTTAGGGCGACTTCAACCATTGCTAATGCATGATTGGCATTCCCAAGTTGAATGTGGGTATTCGTTACACAGTCATGGAGAACTGTGGTCAGAAACAGATCTAGAAGTGATACATGTTGTTCTTGCTGGGAAACGGGTTGGAAATGTAACCATCTTGGATAGGGAATGAGATATAGAAAAGTTACGTGTTGTGGTACTAGCTGCGTCTGTGTGAGTAGAAAATCCAAGCCAGTTGCTGTGGTGGACATTGAAGTCACCAAATACATGCACTTGTACGCTAGTGTCGAGCGACAGTGCCGTGTCTATGCTGCCAGAGACTTTGTTTATAAGTGTACCGTGCTGGGTCAAGGGAGAAAATAAAAGTAGCTAATGTTAAATTGCATGTAAAGTATAAAACACGTACAGGCTTGATCGTCCGATTCTAGTTTAGTTTCTCTAGTCAAGGGGCGGGTGTTTCGAATGCAGACTCCAAGCCCATGTGTATATCTGTCAGAGTCGGTACTGCAGAGTGGGAGGTATCCAGACATCTTAAAGTAGTTAGAGAGGATGGGGGAGTGTAGGTCAGTCTCACTTAGTGCTAAGATATACGGGGAGTTTGTTAGGAGAAATTCTTTTACATTACATATATATATATATATATATATATATAAATGTATATATATATATATATATATATATATATGTATATGTATATATATATATTGGTTAATTGCAGGCATAGACCAATTCATACCATCTAAACCATTTCTACAAAAACCTAACAGCCAGCCATGGTTCTCCCAAGAATGTGGTGCTGCTATCGCGCACAGAAATAACTTTTTCCATAGCTACCAACGTAATAGATGCACTGAGACTAAAGATGCTTTCAGGTCTGCCAGCAACCACTGTAAAAGAGTAATAAAAAATGCGAGAAAGCTATATGTCCAGTCTGTTAAATCCCAGGTAGCTGATCAGCGGCGTGGATCCCACCAGTTTTGGCAAATAACAAATAGGATCCTGAACAGAAGTGTGCGTTCTATCCCAACCATTATCAATGGACCAGAGGCCATCTCGTCAGCGTCAGACAAGGCTAAACTATTTGCAAAGAACTTTGCAGCTAATTCTACCCTATGCGACGAAGGCCATCAACTCCCCATATTTCCTACTATAACACAGAACACGTTAGGTAACATACAAATATCCGTGCATGAGGTCGCCAAGCTAATAAAGAACCTAGATTTCAGTAAAGCAACTGGCCCTGATGGCATCCCAATTATAGTGTAAAAAAAAGCTTCAACCAGAACTTGCTCCCATACGTACGAAACTATTTAAGTGCTGCCTTAAGGAGAAGTGCTTTCCGACTCCCTGGAATACCTCTTCAGTTTGCCCTATATTTAAGAATTCAGGTGATAAGTCATCTCCCTCTCAATACAGACCTATAAGTCTCCTGTGTGTTATGAGTAAGTTGCTGGAATCCATATTAAATAGAGAAATAATCAACCAACTCAGCAGGATAACCTTCTTAGTGACACACAATATGGTTTCCGCTCTGCAAGATCTACCGTAGTTGTGCTGACGGTTATATCCCACAGGATAAGTGAATCTCTTGACAAAGGCTTCCTATCTAGGGCAATTGCTCTTGACATATCAAAGGCCTTTGACAAGGTATGGCATACGGGTCTACTTCACAAGATTTCCAGCTACGGTATAACGGGAAATGTTTGCTCAATCATTAAATCATTTCTCTCCGATAGGCTCATAAGAGTAGTGGTAGATGGACAAAAATCGGAGGCCTGCAATATAAATGCTGGAGTCCCTCATGGGTCAATCCTGGGCCCAACTCTCTTCCTGATCTACATCAATGACCTCCCTAAACATATACTTAAATCATTCGTTGACATCTATGCTGATGACACGACCATCAAGGGCAACACATCAAAGGCTGTAAATGACAAAGTTCTCTCTGATTCTCTCTCCTCTGATCTCGAGCGCGTGGTTCAGTGGGGGAAGATGTGGCTGGTTACCTTTAATGCATCCAAAACCAAACTGCTATCCTTACATCATGAACGCTCTGATCCCCATCTGGCATCAATTGTGATGGATGGTTCTCGTCTGGGTGAGGCCTCGTGTTTTGACAAGCTTCTGGGTTTGACCTTTACTCCTGATCTGAAATGGAACACGTACATCAAGTCTGTTGCCAAGGTCGCTGGAAAGATGGTGGGATCCTTCTACCGCTCCAGAAGATATCTCACTACTGATGCAATTCTCTATCTATATAAAAGCCAAGTACGTCCAAGGATGGAATACTGTTGCCATATCTGGGCAGGAGCTGCTAAAACAGCCTATCCTGCCTTGACAGAGCACAAAATAGACTTCGTGGCTTAATGGGGGATGCCCTTTTCTCTAGCCTGCAACCTCTCTCCCACAGAAGAGACGTTGCGAGCCTATTCTTGTTTTATCGTCATTTCCATGGCAGATGCTCGTCTGAACTCCAATCTCTGGTCCCCCCTCGCCAATCTTTCACGAAAAACACCCGTCTAGCTGAATTCACTGTGAAAAATTTCCCCCACTCTATATTTGTGCCTAAATCAAAACGCGGATTCAATGAACAAAGCTTCTTTCTTAGAACTGCACGCCTGTGGAACTCTGTTCCGTCTGCCTGCTTCCCTCCGGACTACAACTGTGATGTCTTCAATCCAATGTTAACAAATTCCTAATGACCCCCCCCCTTAAGTAAACACTTCAGCAAATCTCCTCACTAACTTAATGTACTTGCAATAACCCTTATCCCTGAGTGGCTTCCGGGCCTTGATAAGTGATGGTCACTGTGTAAAAAAAAATATGTATATCTATGTATGAGTGTGTGCATGTGTTTACATAAAATTAATGCCATATATAAGTATGTAACACCCAACACACACATATATATATACATACATATATATATATATATATATATATATATATATATATATATATATATATATATATATATATATACCGCGGCAGAATTATATGCAAATACAAATGGTTGTTCTTACTTCGGTAGTTTTCATTGAAATCTGTGAAATTTAACACGTTATATGGCAACACTCTAAAAATTGAATATAATCTGCATAGTAATAAATATTGGTAGCCGTTCTGTGATTTGCATTTTTTCAGTGTGCCAACTTTATATATGCAAATTAATGCTAAAACCTGGTGAAGTGCTAACAGATAATTGAAACATTGATTAAACTAGGAATTTGTAAATTGAGAATAACGATAATAAAGAACAAACAACTTCGATATGGTTTCATACTACACTCAATATCTTATATAATTGCCATTTTGGTCCATTGAAGATGTTAAACTTTTAATTTTATCGAATGAAATATCTGTAGCAGCTGCCAGAATATTATTCCAGAGGTCATCCTGTGAGTTGTGCTGCCTTCACCCGGAGTAAATATTTTGTTTCAAGGTGCTCCACTGATTTTTGATCGGATTTAAATCTTGAGAACTAGCTTGTCATCGGATTATTTTCCTATGTCTGGCAAAAACGAGAAAAAGAATGTTGTTATTACCATTTAGTTCAACAGTTTATTTCGTATGGATTATTCATGCAAAAGGAGCTGAAGTGTAAACAATGGTTGGTTTTGTTTGCAGGGAGTAGTATATCGTCTACATATCTTACATAAATAGAGCGTTTATTGATGCTGTTAGACATCAGGTTTTTGCGGGTACGCATTAGAACACACTGAAGATTGGTCCGAAGACGGAACCCATTGATGCGCCGTCTATTTGGGTGTAACCGTTCCCTATGTGGTTCTAGAATTGTACTCCGGTAGTACAGACAAAAGGAAAATTAAAAACAATATTTTCGTTAATTTTAAGGAAAGGGAAATATAAGGCTTTGTGTGAGTAATTGAAGATGATATCTATGTTATTTTTTTTTATTATGGAGTGTGGGAAGTGTGTGTCAAGTCTCCGGCCCTGTCTACACTGCCAGCTCTAGAAGCTCTTGTGAGATGTCATTATTTCGTCGCAAGACGGCAGAAATCCAAAAGAACTGCCAAGTGACAGTTCACACAAACATTCGACTCCCTATGGCGATGAGGTTGGGTCAGGGGTCTTGGATGGTGGCAACTGATCGAGATATAGATTTTAGGGTATTATGTGGAGACAATAATCGGAGCCGGATTGTTGCAGAAGCCCCGATAGCCACCATTCGAATAGACAGAGGGTGTGTAGCACATAGTGACTATATGAGGCTGACTGCGCAAGTAAACGGTAACTCAAAATTTAGAAGAGTTGAGCAGCTACATGTCGCACCCATAAATATGTCTATTCCCACAGTATGGTTCCCAGTAATGTCAAGATTCCCGAATTTTTCGACAGATGGGATCCCAAGTGAACTGGGAAAGATGGTAGAAATCCCTATCCAAAAGTTGTTAGAAGCATTAGAGGGAG